>NC_079147.1:34526341-35147925 GCF_945859685.1 Eupeodes corollae
AATTTCTCTTTTATCTAAAAGCGTCGCGGTCTAAATTCACCTTGCCAAATTCTCCATTTCGAAATGCTCGAATGAAGAACTGGGCAGCCATAAGCACATCCGGCAGGACAGTTATACTTCCATCATAGGTTTTGAGTTTTTTGGTCTTCCCCAGTTTGTTGGCTCCGGCGATTAATACTTCTACTATGGAATCGGTAGGAGCTTCTAGACCCATGTGCTTGACGTATTCAAATCGACTTTGGGAATTCATCCAAAACAATAAGTAGTCGGCAATCAGATCCTCTCCCACAAGATGATCTGGCAGGCATCCACTCAGCGCCAACTTCATGCCCATCTCATCGTCTTTTATCTTTGGTTCGAGAATTCCCGGGGTGTCGATCATATAAATCAGTGGATCTTCGGAAATTTTGATCTTTTGCATTACGCTTCGAGTTATGCCAGCAATCGCACCAACAGTGGTGGCTTTCTTCTTGTTCAGATGGCGATTTCTCATAACATTTAGCAGCGAAGACTTACCCACATTCGGAACACCTATCACCATCACACAGAAGTCTTTCTCGTCAGTTCGGTTGTACCGATTCGAGTTGATTATAAGATCACTGGCCAAAGGCATGACTTTCTTTATTCCAGGGCACTGTTGATCTTTGCAATTTGTGAAGATGACATGATCAATACCTTCAGTTTCTTTGATTCTCTCACTGATTCGTGAGTGCATTTTATTGTCACTTAAATCCTTTTTATTAAGGACCAAGATATGGGGTTTAATGCCACCAATTGTGTTTTTGAACTCAGGATTACGTCCAGAAAGTGGTATTCTAGCATCGTGGACCTCGATGAGACAATCGACAGATTTCAGTTTCTGTTGCATTTGGCGGAGACCTTTGCCCATATGGCCGGGAAACCATCGGATGGCTTGTTTGGTTACTAATTTATAGTGTTGGCGAAATGACATCGTCTTTTGGGAAAGGAATTTGTTGTTTTTCAAAAACCTTTTTTAGAAAATGTTGGGGCAGAAATCAGCGGCTTTTGTATTTTGTTATGTGAATTGTCAATGGTGATGACATTTAAATAGGGAGCTGAATGCTAAAGAATATTGAAAGCATTCAGAGATGATTTTCGATTATTGAACTACTGGAATTAATTTTAAACGAAAAAATTTCAACTTTCTCTTAAGGAATTGGCAAGTCTCTTGAGGACGATAATATCTTTTTCAAACATAATGGACATAAAATGATAACACTCAAAAATGAGTATATTATGCACATCAACACACATTCTTTTGGATTTAATAGTATATCTTAGGTTTGACAGTCCAAAATGTCAAACTGTGTTGACATTTCATTTCTGTCGAATAAAGTGTGGCAATTCATCATGAATCATTGAACGCTATAAAAATATTTTCAAGTTATGTAAATTCACTTTCAAAAAAGTATAAATCTGTTAGCGAAGTCCCTAGACCAATTTATCCATTTTACGCATTTTGAATGATTGAATGATTTCTTCAACTAACAAAATTGCCACATATGGGGAGAAGACAATCAATAAGCAATTAACTGATCACCATTACATAAATAAAACATTGACTTTTTTGATGAAGTTTACACGCTGGCGGCATAATCTGTCATTATTTCTTTCAAAATGAAGAAGAAGCTATTCTTAACGTGAAAGGAGAGAGCTGTCATGTCATAGTTACTAGTTTCTTGTTTCCAAAAATTAATCAGCTAAGAGTCTTTGACATTTTCGAGAAATAATCCTTATTTTTGAACTATTGTACGTAAATATTTAAACCACCAATCCTGACGAAGATATATAAAGAAAACAAACTATCGTTATACGATACGGTTTTCAGTCATCGTGTAGCAGCTTGTGGTCTGAATGTATTCATTATTAAACCATTCCATCGTCGATAAACCAAAACTCATCACCAAAGCAAATCAAAACACAACCAACTTCGCCTTAATGACTCGTAAATTTTTGTTGGAGTGTGACATTCGCCAAAAAAATCTTTAATTTCGTGTGAAAAATCTGAATAAATTTCTCTGAAAATATGGTAAATAAAATTAAAAAAATACAACAAAATTAATCTCCTCAAAAATCTCCATAAATTCTATTGAAAATTTTCCCAAATCTCACTTTCCATTGTCAATTTTTTTTGCTTACCTTTGTTCTTCTTTGATCGAATTCTGCCGACATTGTTGGGGGAAAAAGTGAAAAATATGAAACTGAAAAGAAAATCTAAATTTTTCTTTTATAGGGTCAAAACCAATCTGGCCAAAGTGGTAGTGGCGATAAGAAAGACGACAAAGACAAGAAGAAGAAGTATGAACCACCAATTCCAACTCGCGTTGGCAAGAAGAAGCGCCGCGCAAAGGGGCCCGATGCAGCCATGAAACTGCCCCAAGTCACACCGCACACACGGTGTCGCTTGAAGCTGTTAAAATTGGAACGAATCAAGGATTACCTCATGATGGAGGATGAATTTATTCGTAATCAGGAACGATTGAAGCCACAGGACGAAAAGAACGAAGAGGAACGCTCCAAGGTCGATGACCTTAGGGGGACACCCATGTCTGTGGGCAATTTGGAAGAGATTATCGATGATAATCACGCAATTGTTTCGACTTCCGTTGGGAGCGAACATTATGTTAGCATTTTGTCATTTGTCGATAAGGATCAGCTCGAGCCTGGTTGCTCGGTTCTGCTCAATCACAAAGTCCACGCTGTTGTGGGCGTATTGGGGGATGACACTGATCCCATGGTCACTGTGATGAAGTTGGAGAAGGCTCCGCAAGAGACCTACGCCGATATCGGTGGCTTGGACACTCAGATTCAAGAAATCAAAGAATCTGTAGAGTTGCCTCTCACTCACCCTGAGTACTACGAGGAAATGGGTATCAAGCCTCCAAAGGGTGTCATTCTCTATGGCGCCCCAGGTACCGGCAAGACTTTGCTAGCCAAGGCTGTGGCCAATCAGACGTCTGCGACTTTCCTACGTGTCGTTGGTAGTGAACTGATTCAGAAATATCTCGGAGATGGTCCCAAACTCGTGAGGGAACTCTTCCGCGTGGCAGAGGAACACGCACCTTCCATCGTGTTCATCGACGAAATCGATGCCGTTGGCACAAAGCGTTATGACTCCAATTCGGGAGGAGAACGTGAAATTCAGAGAACTATGTTGGAACTGTTGAATCAACTCGATGGTTTCGATTCAAGAGGTGATGTCAAGGTAACAATCTCGAACAATCTTTCAGCCTTTGGACAATCTAATATTTGTTATTTTGTAGGTAATCATGGCAACAAACCGAATTGAGACTTTAGATCCCGCTCTCATCCGTCCTGGTCGTATCGACAGGAAGATTGAGTTCCCATTGCCAGATGAGAAGACAAAACGTCGCATTTTCACCATCCACACATCGCGAATGACCCTTGCCGAAGATGTGAATCTCAGTGAGCTCATTATGGCGAAGGATGATCTCTCTGGAGCCGATATTAAGGCAATCTGTACCGAAGCTGGTTTGATGGCACTCCGTGAACGTCGTATGAAGGTTACAAATGAAGACTTTAAGAAGTCCAAGGAAAGCGTACTCTATAGGAAGAAGGAAGGAACGCCCGAGGGATTATACCTTTAAATTAATTAAACATCAAACTGTCGTTCCCATCAACTTTTTTTTTATTAATAATATTTTTTCTATTAAATGTGTATTAATCTTTATCGAGAGAATAAACTAGTAGCAATAGGCAAGTCCTTGGCGAACAGAGATTTCTTTTCATTCAAATAGTCTGATTGTTGTTGGGAGAGGCGAGCTACTTCGTCGTTAGCGCCCGTCATGAAATGAGACTTGTCGGTTGCTGTTGGAGTGTTCAATTGTTCATAGAGATTTCCTTCTGACTTCAAAGTCTCGGGAGCTGAGGAACTTTTATTCATAACGTCATAAAAGGCTTTGTATTTGGCCAACTCGAAGCCGGTAGCAAATCCTTTTTCGTAGCCGGTATCAAAACCCATTTGAAAGACACTTTCACGGCCATTTGTTATACCATCAGAATAACCAACCTAAAAATTAAAAATTATGACAGTTTAGTTTGTTTTGATTTTGACAGTTGTTGTTTTTGGAATTTGGAATACGAATGTAAAGTGCATCGTGCTGCTCCTGGTGACGATTGTGGCGAAAAAACAAAGAGAATTACCTTTGATACAGTGTTGTGAATTCGGTTTAAGTTATTTTCCGTGATATTACTGAATTCCGAGTCTTTTTCATCAGTAAGTGACATTTTGAAATGCAGAAATTAGGATTGAAATTGCTTTTAAAAGGAAAGGTTTGTTTAGTTGACACTTTTTTTGACAGAACACAAAAATAGCTCAGTTTGACATAAGTGAGATAAGAGTAAAGTCGACGTTACATTTATTGTATTTATTATTTAAGGCTACTCGTCTACTTTGAAATTTTACTTTCATAAAGATTTGTTTTCCTTTTAAAGCTATAACAATCTCAAAATGTCTGCCGACGAAGTAAGCCATCAGATATTTGCCATCATCCAAGGTTTGCCGTCTGGTGCTACAAACGATGATCTACGAAAGAGTATTCCCGATGTTACACCGGCACTTCAAGTTGAAGGACTCAATAAGCTGCTGCAGCAAGGAGTTATTGAGGTTCTTAAGAAAGGGGAGAAACTAATTTATCGCACAAAGGATCCTAAAAAAAGTACACTTCCCAAAGAAGCCGATACAGAAGAAAAAGTTGTCTATGGTATAATTGAAGAAGGTGGCAACAAAGGAATATGGATTCGAGACATAAGAATGATATCTAATTTGAACATGACACAATTGAATAAAATTCTAAAGAATTTAGAAACGAAAAAGCTTATTAAAGCGGTTAAGTCTGTAAATGTAAGTCATCTGAAATACAAAAATATCAAAATAAATATTTTAAACTCTTTCGCAGGCAAGTAAAAAGAAAGTCTACATGCTTTATAATTTAGAACCAGATCGATCTATAACTGGGGGAGCATGGTATCAGGATCAAGATTTTGAAGCTGAATTCGTTGATGTTTTGAATCAACAGTGTTTGAGATTTTTACAAATGAAAAGAGAAACAGCAGAAAGTAAACGTGATGGTCCGTTGGCATTGAAACAAATGTCTTGTTGTTCAGTCAAAGAGGTACACAAATTTATATCAGACTTGGGAATTAGTAAAGTTAGTTTGGATGAAGATGATTTGGAAACTATTTTGAAGACAGTTGTTTACGATGGCAATGCTGAACGTATTTTAATGTCTAATAATTCATATGTTTATCGAGCAATTAATTCTCCACTTGCTGCACCAGGTCTTGTACAAATGCCTTGTGGTATTTGCCCGGTTATTAAGAATTGTTCGAATTGTGGAGATGTAACACCAAATCTTTGTCAATACATGACCGAATGGTTAGATTAATATTTATGTAAGCATTAAAATAAACAACTAGATTCTAGTTTAAAAATATGGATATTTGTTTTAAGTTTACTTGAGTTACTCTTATAGATACTTTTGCACTCCAAGAACTTATTTAAGCAGATAAGTACATTTCAGGAATGCTCAAATATTCCATAAAAAACACATTTTTTTCAAAATCATGGTTAGTGAATTAAGATAATTTCAAAGTTTTATTTAAATTAAATTATATTGGGTGGCGCAACAGTCCGTTGTGAACCAGGGCCTAGTGACTTACAACTCTCAACCATTCCTGTGTGCAAGTACTGTTGTCAGGAATGGAAGGGACCTACAATTTTAGGCCGAATTCGAACGGCTAATTTGAGAAAGCACTTTTTCATGACAAGAATTACTCTTGAAGGATATGTTAATTCCTCGCAAGACGCAGTACACGCGAAAATTATTTTTTT
This sequence comes from Eupeodes corollae, assembly GCF_945859685.1. Taxonomy (NCBI): domain Eukaryota; kingdom Metazoa; phylum Arthropoda; class Insecta; order Diptera; family Syrphidae; genus Eupeodes; species Eupeodes corollae. The sequence goes on from NC_079147.1 coordinate 34,532,217, forward strand.
TTTTAAATTAAGGTGGCACAGGCAGGGATTGAACCCAAGACCCCTTGCAAAGTTTTATTTAGGTGCACAAAAACTATATTTAAAATTTTCCAATGAATAGACTTTTGAACAGGCAGGATTTGAACCCAAGATCTATGTACTATACTTGGTTGGATTAGACGTAACATTTCTGACCGTGCGGTACAAAAAATATCAAACTCACACCTATGAAATAAACGCTAATGTGACCTGTCCTGTCTCCGATACTCTTTCTCATTTTAATGTCTAAAACTTCTAGTTTAAGATAAGCTCATTTAATTCCGACCTTAACAATATTATTAAATAGAGATAAATGTATCGCAAACTATCCATGAGTGGTAGAATGATAAACTTGAAAACTTCTAATAAAGAAAATATGAAAGGGGTTTAGCTCAGGTTTGTCTCAATTAAAGATGTTACTAAAATAAAAGCGAATTATCGCCATTAAGAGACTATTTACATGACAGCGAATAATGAATGAACGAATATTTGTCTATTATAACATTACTTTTTCATAACTTGTTTTAATTCATCGTTACAGATGCACAAAAAAACTAGAATGAAATTTCTCAATTACGGTATGTAGTACCCGTAGCATGATGGTTAGTGCGTTGGACTGTCATGCAAGGGGTCTTGGGTTCAATCCCTGCCTGTGCTGCCTCTTGCGAGGAATTGACAAATCCTTCAAGAGTAATTCTTGTCATGAAAAAGTGCTTTCTCAAACTAGCCGTTCGGATTTGGCCTTAAATTGTAGGTCCCTTCCATTCCTGACAACAGTACTCGCACACAGGAATGGTTGAGAGTTGTAATTCACTAGGCCCTGATTCACAACGAACTGTTGCGCCACCCCATTTGATTTTTGTGTAGCGTATGTCGAACACGAATCGAGTTTGACAGTTCTTTAACATCAGATTGCAATCCGCTACGAATAACTTCTTTTCTTAAATGTCTCTTATTTTGGCAATGAAAAAGTTAATTTTATTAGTTATAGATTAACTTAAGCTATATGTTACACTAGGTGTGATGGTAAGTGTGTTGGACTGTAATTTCAGAGGTCTTGTATTCAATCTCTGCCTGTGCCATCTAAAGTGATTTTACTGGTACTTCTTGCGAGTAAGTGACAAATCCTCCAAGAGTAATTTTTGTCATGAAAAGTGCTTTCTCAAATTAGCCTTTCGGATGGACAGCTCCTGTGTGCGAGTAATGTTGTCGGGGGTGGAGCTGATATCATTACTTGCACATAGGAATGGTTGAGTGTTGTAAGTCACTAGGCGCTTGTTCTTAACGAACTGTTGTGCTACCTAATTTATTTATATGTTTACCTTTACAAATTGGAATTGTGAAAATAAACTATTATCACTTGTGTTTAATGTGAAAAAGTAATGCTTTAGAAATAAATTAAAAATTGAAATAAATATTTCCTTGCCCTTAGCATTTGTTTAGATATATCCACTGAACAAAACAATTTAGTTATGAAAATTCGTGCTTCGCCTTTTAACCATCTTTTCTGTAAGGTAGAAATTACTCAATCTAATCATAGCTTCAACTAATTTTTGTTTATTTATTTCAAGTGCAGGCGAACTCTAAAATTGCTCAGTTTAGCCAACTCACAAACCACTGCAGCCGCCGCAGCCGTAATATACGTGGCCTGTCATCTTCTCTTTTTTAACAGCTGTCACTTCCCAAAAGCAGAAAAATACCGATTTTGTCGATTATTTTGTGGAAATGTAATAAAAAAAATAGAAATCAAACGAAGAAAACACAAAGAAACTTTTATAATTCCGTGCATTTAATTATTTTAAATCTTCAGCAATACTTAGTTTGTTTGTTATTTGTCTCTAATTCGTTGAAAATGGGTCTGTGCAAATGTCCAAAACGAAGAGTAACAAATCAATTCTGTTTCGAACATCGAGTTAATGTTTGTGAACATTGTATGGTCACTAGTCATCCAAAGGTATGTACGAGTAATTCTTCACTTAATTAAATTTGTACCCATGTTTTTTCTTCATTTGTTTGAATGCCTTAAATTAATTAATTACGTGTTTTTCCGCTTAGTGTATCGTCCAATCCTACATCCAATGGCTTAAAGACAGTGATTACGTATCCAATTGCACTTTATGCGGTTTGACTCTAGAGAATGGGGATTGCATCCGATTGATTTGTTATCGTAAGTCATGTTTTCACCTAACTGGAACTATTTCAAAACGTATTTTCCTTTTTGTGTTTGTTTATTTTTTAGATGTCTTTCATTGGGAATGCTTAAATGCTCGACAAGCTGCACTTCCTCCCACAACAGCTCCAGGTGGTCACACATGCCCGTCATGCTCAAATGCCATCTTTCCCCCAACGAACTTAATTTCACCCGTTGCTGATATGTTAAAGAATCGCTTAGGACAAGTTAATTGGGGTCGCAATGAACTTGGACTACCAATGGTACGTGGCATAAAATAAAATTCAAAATTTCTTTTGCTGGGTTTGCTTAAAGGTTCTGTTTTAGCTTTCAGATGAATCCTCGAATAAATCTAACACACAATCGATGGCAATGAGTACTATGACAAAAGTTCATCATAGTAACGTTGAACGAAGCAAGCCTAATGGAGCATATTATAATAATGGTAATAGTAAACTTGACAGTCCACATTCCGTATTGCTTATGGATGCATTCAATCCGCCGTCGAATGATTCACAAGGTAAATCTCATTTGTTCTTTCTTAACAAAAATATACATTTTGTTCATATTATATCAACTTTCGCAGTATAAAAAGCTTTTTAACATTTGCGTAGTTCCCATCCCGTAGAGTGTTAGTTAGTGAGTAGGACTACATATCATTTAAAAGCTAAAGTTCTTTTTCACGAGTAATGCGACGAATTGACAAATCCTCCAAGAGTGATTCTTGTCATGAAAATTCTTTCTCAAATAGCCGTTCAGATTCGGCATACAAACAGTAGGTCCCCTCCATCCATGACATGACTCGCACACGTGAATGGTTGAGTGTTATAAGTCGCTAGAACCTGGTTCTCTACGGACCATTATATTTTTTCGCCAAAATATGAAAAAAGTTTAAAAATCATGCAAGAATAACATAAACTAAAAGTACGTATACGCCGTAGTGTACATTTTATGTTTCACTACACATTTGGTGTGCTGTTTCCTTAATTATATTAATAATCCTGTCAAATTCAAAGTTCTAGCACGATCTCATGTAAATCATCATGAAATTAAGCAAGGTGTGTCATCTTTCAAAGATTTGGAGCTATTTGGTGTACCCTAATGGGCTGCTAGACCTCCCCAGTTTCGCGCTCCAATTTGGGTGAGGTCACTTTCCACTTGTGGGCGCCACTTAATCCGCGGTCTTCCTCTACTGCGCTGTCCTGTGGGTGCGGATTCGAAGACTTCCCGGGCCGGAGTATGGTTTCCATGCGCTCTACGTGACCCAGCCATCTTAGTCGTTGGACGTTTACCCTACTCGCTAAGTCTACGTCGCGGTACAGCCCGTACAGCTCGTCGTTTCATCGTCTCCTCCACTCCTCCCCTTCGATGCATACGGGACCGTAGATCACACGAAGAACTTTTCCCTCGAACCGACCCAAGGTGCTTTCATCTGCTTTTGTCATAGTCCATGCTTCTGCACCGTATAGCAGGACGGGGATGATAAGGGTCTTATATAGCGACACTTTGGTCCCTCGAGAGAGGACTTTACCACTCAATTGCTTTCTTAGTCCCAAGAAACAGCGGTTAGCAAGAGTTTTTCTGTGTTTGATCTCAGCGCTGGTGTTGTTTTCTGCGTTTTTTTTCCGATTATGTCAATATCATCAGCATATGCTAGTAATTGGACAGACTTTTGAAAGATAGTGCCTCTAGTGTTGACGTGTGAGCTCTACACTATTCTTTCAAGCACGATGTTAAACAAAAAATCACATGACAGCTCATCGCCTTGTCTAAAACCTTTTTTGACATCGAAAGGTTCTGTTAAGTTGTTTCTAACCTTTCTGGAGCAGCCTGAATTTTTAAAGGTCATCCTGTACAAACGGACGAGTTTGGCAGGGATTCCAAAACTAGACATGGCTCGTTACAGCTCATCCCCGTGAATGCTGTCATATGGGGCGTTGAAATCGATGAAAAGATAGTGGGTGTCGATTTGGTGTTCTTGGGTTTTTTTTTGTCCAGGATCTGCCGTAATGTGAATATTTGATCGACTGTGGACTTTACTGATTCCTCTATAATTGGTGGAGTTTGGAGTTTCTGCTTTTTTCAGAATCGGGCAAACAAAACTGAGGTTCCATTCATCAGGCATGTTTTCTCTGCACATCAGAAGCGGCTTCTCTGATTGCATCTTGGCAATGTTTTCGAAACTTTGTGTTGGCAGCAGAGAACTTCGAGAGTGATTACTTGTAACTCGGTCGGAAAAGGATTTGGCGATCTCTTGCGATTGTAGCCGTTCGACGTTGTACCTTCTCCCAGCACCTCCCTGTTTTGCCTTGGGTCTGGAAACCCAAGGTGCTTCCTTGGCTACAACTAGGCAGTGGTCCGAGTCGATGTTAGCTCCTCGAAAAGTTGGGATATCCATGATGGTAGAAGCGTATGGTCATGAGGCACTCATTGATCCACCTATAGCTCTTCTTGCCTAAGTCTGGCTCCAATGACCAAACCGCATCCAAATAAGCGGTTTCCGCGGTAGCAGTCACCATAGTAAATTTCGCAGTTTTTCATCCTCTTTTTGCCCGGCCCATCCGATCGTATTTCCTGGATGGCGGTGATGTCTGCTTTATAGCAGTCTAGGGGCCTCCATTCCACGTTCAGATCCGAAGTTCGTTGTCCTTAATTCGTTTGCTTAGTTGTTGTCAACAGTAAATCCGTCCGTAACCGAGGCTTGTTGGTGCTTCGCAACTATAAAGTTTTTACGTGGCCAGGAAGTCATTCCGACGGCACAACCCCCAACCTGGAGGGCCAGATCCTTAGTATAACTCCAAGGACGGGAAGCCGGATAGAACCGCTCCTTATTGGCCTGGGCTCCGAATAATTCGTAAAAGCCCTTCACTAAGTAGTTCAACCTTACTGGAGTTGTAGACGCCACCGTTCATTCCATCTCCGGAATTCCTCCGCTGCCGTCTGGATAATGGGAGGTGCCTTAGTGGAAACACCTCTTCCCCCTCTCTCGTTTGCTGCCCCAACAATTTTTTACTGGGGTTGGAACTCCAGTTGAGGTACTATGCACCCGATGTTCACCATGGGGAGGTGAGAGTAGGAATTGATAGACAGAGGTGGGTTTTAAGAAAAACCTGTGGACGCTTGTGTCTTCTTGAATGCACATGTCTACCATTTGAACATCGAGCTAAGTTCTTGGCGACAGTAATTTATAAGCTTCGATTTGATTGTTACGGCAGAAATAGATTTAATGCTGTTTGGCTACCAATGAATATGGTGACATTAAATTGTGAGAGCGCCATCATTGAAACTTGTTTTGCAGCGTAAGTCACTTCCAATACTTTTTAAATCTAAAGGAAATGGCAAGATTGATTGTCCCGAGAAGAAAACTGCTCCTAATCCAGCACCCGTTTTCGAGCCGTAAGTATTTATACGAACATGTGTCTGTGTTCAAGGTGGCATGTACTTACAGTTTCCCTTACATACAGGGGAAAAAGATTGAGTATTGCTTCCATTTCTGCATAAGAAGTCTTTATTTCTCCTTTAATACCTATACATGCCATACTCTGTACACTTATAAGGGTTTTCGGGTTTTTGGCTTTCTCTAACGCATTCCACCATATTATGCTACCATAAGTCAGTACTGATCTGGTAGAATGTTCAGATTTGCCCAAATGCAAATCTTAGTTAAGGCATGGTTCAATAGTTCGCTAATAGTGGTTAGGACTTTTTTCTGTCCGTTAGGTAAGGATTTCATTAATGGCATGGATCCAGATGATTGCCGAAAGTACACTTCTTTGACGCATTCCTCTGAATGATAATATGAAATTTAATCTCTATACCAACTAGCACGCTGTTGATCTATGTTGAGGCATACACATGATCCATTGTTGTATTTCGAGATAAAGCATTTTCAATATCTACGAACGCAGCCAGTAGAAGAAGATAATTAAAAAATTCACGTGTGAAGGGCATTTAATCGAAAAATGAACATGAAGCAGGTTGGTTAGAAGTTTCTTTCAGTAGACCATCAATAACAATGAAAAAAGGTGCCGGACACGGCACAAAGCCCTGTGGCATAGCGTTTTTTTCCGGGTATCAGCTAACCAACACATATGTCAGTATAAAATACTAACAACGTTTCAAACACTCAAAGACTATGCTCGAATTTTAAACAGAAAAAAAAAACAAGATTTAATTTTCCGTTTTCTTGTACCTTACGATTAAACATACATGTCTGAAAAGTACCAACAATACGTATAGTTTTTCAAAGCAACTAAGACTCTCAGTTTATCATTTTGTTCATCTTAATTCATTTTTATTTTCAATTCAATTGACACCCAAATTTAAAAATACTCTCTTAACCAACAGCCAACAGCAGACGTCCCATGCTTCCAAGACAATCGCCGATTGGTGGAACCGATCGCGACGACAATAAATACAAGCGTCGAACGCCTGCTGAGATCTTTTCTCGTTGGTCTAGACGTTTCTATGCACCATCATCACGACCGCCATGGCGACGAACTTGGTTTTTGGTATTAAGCGGAATCCTAGCATTCATTATAATCGTCTATTTGATGGCATTCTTTGGCCGTGGTCTATCAGCCGATTCTTCAGATGATTCCTGGAATAACAATCCTAACCCAAATAAACATTACGATTAAAAGAGAATAAAAATAATAAAAAAATCGCATCGATAGTAATTTTTGGTTTAAAACTAAATAAATAATTTAAAAAAAAGGGCAAATCAATTAAAATGTGTTACGAAATAATAACACCTGTGATTCCACAACAAAAGAAAATAAATAAATTAATAAAATTGTGAGAAAATCAGGAAAACGACATCAATGCATATACAGAATGTGTTTTATATTAAATTCTCTTCATGTTTTCACACATTTATGTTTGTTTTAATTTCTTTTTCTGTTTAATGTATTTTCTTAAATATTAAGATTAATTATTATATATATTATATTGTTTTTATATAAAAAGAAATATCTAGTGGAATATCATCAAGATTACATTATATATATTAAAAAAAAAAAAAAACAAAAAGAAATAAACAAATTAAAAATTTTAAAATCACAAAAATAAACTAAATCTTTTTATTTAGAGAACTTTTTTCTGTCCTTTGTAGGAAGGCATTGAACAGAATCTTAAAGTAAGCCAGTCAACAATTGGAGTTGGACAGATGCTAAAGAGGTATCTGTATATTTTGTATCTAAGAGAAAAAGAAAGTTATAGAGAATTTAGAGATTGGGTTATATTATTTTGTTTGTTTGTTGGTTTCTTACCTCAAAGGTTCATGAATATACATCGAACGTGGATAAGTATTTGCGATGGCATCTTTGAACTTATCCAGCAATGATTTGTCGTCCATGGCATTTGGTGGCTTGAATCCTGATATTATTTTAAGATATTCGTTATATTCATTGAAATAATCTCCATAGAACTCCAATTGCTCGGAATTTAGTTCTTTTTTCATTTCAAGTGCATGATTCTGCTGACGTGCAGAGATATTGCTAACAGCTACAAATGATCCAGGTATGAAGTTCACAACATCTACGCCGTATTTTTTCAATTCGATTCTAAGTGAATCATTCCAGAATCTTAGAGCTGCTTTTGATGCGGCGTACGGTGCTAAGCCGGGTAGACTCTGCAAAGAAAATAGAGAAATCAAGTTTGTGATGAATATACGAGTATTTATTAATATGCTTATTATAAACAGGGGCCTTCTAAAGGAGGAGAAACTAGGGTGGAAGTCGAGAATGGGCAGGTTTAGGCGACATAAGGGGCTTACATCTGAAGAATTTGAAACTTCAATGGGCATTAAACAGGGGTGAATACTAAGTGCCCTACTCTTCATATTGGATCTTAATGATGTAACGGATTCTGTTAAAGGTGGTATAAACTTCAACGAGGTAACAGTTCCAGCTTTAATGTATGCGGAAGACATCGTATTTCTGTCTGATTCTGTGGATGGGCTTCAGCGAATGATTAACAAACTCCACATATATTGTAAAACTTGGAATTTAATAGTCAACCGGGAGAAATCCAAAATTATGGTGTTAAGAAACGGTGGCGGTCGATATGCTTGCTTGGAAAAGTGGAAGTTCAATCGAGAGATGTGGAGATAGTACGCAAATACAAATATCTTGGTATGATGATATCGGCAAACTTAAATGTAAACATAGATCTCGATAAAAAAAACTATCAGATGCTAAACGAGCAATTTCATCGATTTGGGGACGCTGCATTAGTAACAATTACGTGTCGCACATTGCAAAACAAACAGTGTTTCGTTGAACCGCAGCTTCAGTCTTTCTTTACGGAGCACAGGTTTGGGGATACAGAACATTATGAATCTGTCGAAAAATTTCTTCGTTTTTGTATACCTTAGAATGGAGGTAGATATCCAGACAAAAGAACAACTTTCCTATTTAAGAGAGAAATTCAACTTGTTGTTAAATAAATTCGGTTGAATCTTATATGATAGATACACTGAAGATGCTGGAGCTAAACTGTAGAGGAATTACTAGAGCAAATAAAACCATTATCTTAGTGAAAACACATACTTTCTTGGTTGCTACTCTGTTGAAAAAATAAGTAATGTCTTCAAAATAAGATTTGAAATAATAAGTTTAAATTTTATAGCCCACCGAACGGACTAACCAATTATTTGCGAACCTTGATACATGAACACCAGGGAGGACGTTTTACATTTTCTTGCAGTTTGTCCAATTTTAAAAGAACTTCGTGTTATGGTATTTCGTAAAAAGACCCTTGAAGAGGAAGATACAATAAGCATCTTAACCGGCGAAAAAGGATGGGATGTTTTATACAACTTTACAGTAGTTGCACTTCAATACAGAAAATTAATTTAAGAGGGAGATTTTTATTTTTTTGAAGTATTTTTTAAATTATTTTTTTTTTAAATTTTTGTTTGTAAATTAACTTACAATATGTATTTATTTATTGTTAACCTGGTAGACGGCTTTGAGCCACACCAAATAGACTAACATAACTAAGGCATTGTAAATTAATTATTTGAAATAAAAAGTTATTAAAACTAACATAAGGGGCTTGTAACTAAGGCAAGAGTTTCTAGTATCTGATTGGTCAGCTGGCAAAAAATTGCCTTACAATTAACTTTGGACAGATTCAGGGACTTGATAGTTAGGCAAGTTTCTAATATCTGATTGGTCAGCTGCTAAAAAACTACATCATTCAATAAGGCAACTTTAATGGAAAGTTGACTGGAAAGGTAGACAAGGAAAAACTCCCTAACCATTACGTCAAGTCTGCTTATGTCAAAATGACAGTTGATCATGTTTTTTTTTTCATTCAATTGAAAGCTGAACTTTGTGAATAATTTTCTTGCGTTTAATAACATTTTGTTTACACGGTTGGAAGACTTTAGAAAACATAAAAATTGGTAGAATTATTACAATACATTTTTTTTCTCGACAGATGACAGAGAATATGCTAATTTTAAAGGTCGTGCAAAAACATTTAAACATTTAACGACCATCCTTCTCAATCTTTTTTGTATAACTTCGTTTTCGTTGTATTCTGCTCAAAAACTGTCTGTCAATACAAAATTGGATTATGGTCCCTGGGACGAACATCATCCAATATTCAATTAGTGGAAAAGCGTCCAATTATTTGAAAATTTTCACCGATAAAATTGTGTGTTTACGTGGTTGATATTGGTAAATGGGCGCATTCATAAATCTAGTGACTACGTAGTCAAAATTTAACTAGCTTTGTGAATGTGAGCGTTCAATCTCAGATAGATAGGGTATCTGGATACTTTTCTGTTAGTGTTATACGTGTAAAATAGCAGCTGATCAAAAACAGCTGAGATGTCAAAAAAGGAATCCAATAGGATCCAAGAATTTCTGGGGTATGTAGGTATCTGACAGAACAGCTGATTCATCACATGGTAGAATTCCAAGAAACTTGAAAGTTAATTTCAGCTTTTTGTATTTGTTGGTAAACAAAAAGATACAAAATGTTAGTTGAAGTTGTGTTTGAGGATGTTCTATACATAATAGACGATGAAGAAGCTATTTGCCTCCGAACTTTCGAAGGTAATTACGATCTTTTTTTTTAAGCTTCAAAATTGACTTAGTTTGTTCTCGTGTTGTAGATGACCAATTTGCTAGGTCTTACTTTTAGTCTAGTGTCCCGCATTCTGAAGTTGAAGAATCTCATCCTCTTCCAGAGGTAGAACAAAATACAGGTAAATATATATTAATCTTTTGGAAATAAATAAATCTATCTTTTTTTTGTTTTTATGTATAAAAGCTATAAGCAAATAAGCTCGCTGAAAGGAAAGGTAAGTTATGCTTTCAGACGATTCGAAACTCCAAAGGAGAACAACTTTATTCCATTTTTTAAGCTTGGGAACATAAATGCATTCTTCTCTTCTTGCAGGAGTGCAGAAAGAGAAAGAACCAGCTCCGAGACCAAAAAACCCGGCGGAGAACAATTTTTCAAGAAATTGCAAAAGAACACGAGTCAATTTTTGATGAGAAGGGATTAGAAAAAGCGCTACAACATTATCATAGACAATAACAGAAAATGTCGACCGGTCTGATGGCTGAAATTTACCTCAACGAGGCACAAGTTAGTGACACCGAAACAATAAGTTCCCTTGTGCCATTCCCTAGGGTCTATCCGAAGTCTATAGCCTCCAGATTTTACTCGGAATGTCTTTTTTGGAAAGTAATATTTTCAGACTGAAAAATTTGATTAAGTGATACTGATGATGGGATTTTACTTGAGAAATATTGTTGTAATGTTGAACAGTTGGCCATTGCTCTCCGAGCAATGAACATACCACTTGAAAAATTTAGCTGAATGCAAAATGAGCAGAACCCTTAGCTAAATTGAACCTGTCTATAGCTGATAAGAAACTTTCAAGATCCAAACAAAAAACAACAGTTTTTTCTCCAAGTTAAAAGTTCTTTTATTTTGCTGCACTTTATGCAAGAGATCTTAAAATTTTGAAATCGTTAATAAGCAATTCATTATAGATCTCAAGACTAGTTTGTTCACATTTTATTGGCTATTAAAGTTGATGGTGCCCCTTGAATGGGTTTTAAAGAAGCTTTGGATAACCGAACGGATATATCATGCAACAAAAGTTCTTGCATTGGTTCCACCATTAAGCTAAAACGTTATCTACTGTTAACAAACCAACTCAAAATATTACCGCAAAGCAACTTCTATTCATTCGGAAATGAGATCGAAATTCTTCCAAACTATATCTAGGTATTATCACTTAATAATAATCATCGTTTCTGTAAGGATAGTTTTCTGTTAAACGTAAATCGTTTAAAACCAGAGATTTCGCAAGTAAATTATTAATCATTAAGAATTACAATTGAGCTAAGAAGAAATTTAACATAGATAACAGAGTAAGGCTATCTCTTGTTTATTCAATTGTGCGACGAATCAGTTGAATTATCCATTAAATGTTTTATCTTACAACAATTTCGACTTCGAAGCTTAAATATTTCTCTGCCTTTTGTGAACAGCTGACAGTTGTTTTTATTTTTTGACAGCTATCTTAATACAGCTATCCAACTTGATTAACAAGGTATCTAAAAATCCACTTATCCAAGATACCCTATCCAACCCGAGATTGAACTAGCCAATGTAAAATTGCACTACAAACTTAGTCAATTCGGGACTGTCAGATTACTGACAAATGCAAATATATAAAATGAAAAATATATATGATTTGATAACTTTATCTTATCTTTTGTGTTTTTAAATTCAATAAAATCAAATTTAAGACACAATTTGAATGATTTATATTTGTTTTTAAATATTGAACGATTCATTTTATTTTGAATTTGTGTGTCCTTAAGCCTAGTACATACTTGTGAACCATCTCGTGAACCCATATAAATTTCAGTTTTTGGTTCACCCGTGAAGTAGCTCGTGAAGCTGAGTGGAGAACAAAGTGGAGAGTTTTCGTTCACGGGCAATTCACGTGCAAAATGTACGGGAACTGTTGGTGAAGCTTTGACATTTGGTTTGTTTATGTTCACAACGTGTACTCACAAGTGTGTACCAGTGAGCAAAGTCAAAAGTTAACTTTCTCCCCTGGCGAACGTTCACTTCACGAGGAAGTATGTACTAGGCTTTACCGAGCAGCTGATTGTGAAACGTCAAAATAATTCTCCACTAACTTTGAAGCTGACTTTTTTACACTACGACGGTCGGAGGGGAAATTTCAACTACTTCTGTAGTTAATTTTAGCCAATCAGAATCCCTTGAATAAGTAGCCACTACTTTAGTGAATGCCCCCATTGACTGCTAATTTTTGTTCTGTCACTTTAGCCATAAAATTGTGTGTTTACATGCTTGATAGAAAATGGGTTGCAAAAAACTCCCAATAGTATAAGATTCCCAATTGTATATACTTAGTTTTATAAAGGACTTGTAACCTTTTAAAGAAGGAAGCTTTTTTGTAGCTTTTAGTACTTTCTGCAGGTAAAATATAGTCAAGTAAAATTCCAAGTTAGAAATGAATGACTTCTAAAAAGTTAACTAGCTGCATTGATCTAGAAAGAACTAATGGCTGAAACACATACAAGCTTCAGCTTCGGCTTCGTCTCCGTTACGTTAGGCCCGCTTCGAGGTTGCTTTGAATGACATTTCTATTATTTCATCCCTCCAAAGAGCAAATATTTTGTTTGTTGACATTTTTTTTACTGCTGATGAGCTGTCAGACAAAGCAAATGTTCAGATAATTGAACTAGAGCTTCCGTTTGGAGTCACATTACGTTACATTATGTTTTTTTCCTTACGATTGTCAAACGAAACGTGAGGTCGAAGCTACATTGTGATAGCATGCATTGAATTCCTATGGCTGAACTCGTAAACGTCAGGCGAAGCCGAAGCTGAAGCGTGTATGTGATTCAGCCATAAGTCTTTTATGGCGTCTAAACCTGCCCAATTTCCACAATCGCCTAAATCCTTTTAAAGAGGGTATAGGTGTATAACAGGACTCATTATTAGCCTTAACATATTTAAACTTAGTGAGATTTTTAGGAAAATAGTGAATAGAGAGTGAAAAACTGATTTGGGTAAAGCCTTCCAGATTCTGTGCGGATAATAAAGAAATCTAAACAGAACGTCCTGAATTGAGCTAGAAGCTAAGCTGATGAGCATTCCTGTGAGTGCGAGTATTATGGCAAAAACACATTTCAATTATAAGAAACCAATTGACACTTTTTTTAGGATAATAAAATTTGCAAACAAGACAATTCTGTAAAAACGATTTGGTAGTAACCAATTGCAATGTGGTTGCTACGAACTGTCAAACTCTATTCGCGTTCCACATATCATCCACAATGCAACGAATACATTATTCACGCTCAACTTAACCTCAAAATTATACCACTCTTGTTTTGTTTGTCGAAAAGGGTAATTTAAAAATTGACAATTCGTCGCTGGCTACGAATAGAAATAAAGCTCATGTGAAAGAAAAGTCAAAATATGCGACCATCCACAGTTCGCAGTTCGTAGGTCATGTGCAAGATGCTTAAATTCTACACCGTTATTATTTCCTCATTTGACAATTCTACCGAGATCGAAATCAAATGAGTTTATCATACACTGCTGTTGAAGTTCCACACCCGAAGGACAAGGATGTGAATTTAAAAATATGAAAAGCTGTGGCAGACAATAGATCGTTTATGAATAAAAGAAAAAGAGTCGGAGATAAAACAGAGCCCTGAGCGATACCACTATTTGTTTTATGTATTTTAGACAGACTATCCGATACAAATGTGTTAAAAGGTTAGAAAGGCAGTTTCCAATCCAACGAAGAAGAGATTCATTAATACCAAAAGCACACATTTTGGATAAGAGAGCTTGGTGCCAAACTCTTTTAAATGCTTCTGAAATATCAACTGCTATAATCCACTATTCGGTTAGATAAACCATCAAATCACCGATGGACCTATTATTACGAATGCCATGCTTTTGTTCTTCAAGATATTTCTTAAGCTGGTGATAAATATCAGCCTATCAGTTGAAGGCTATTTTAAAACATTTAAACATTTGAAGGACTGAATTCGAAAAAACGAGAATACCTTACGATTGTTTATTTCTACTTTTGTTTTAAATGAAGGTAGACAAAAACATCACATGAATTTCAATTAGAGTCAAGTTAGGGATTTCCATATCCAAGTAATTCACTTTTTTTGTTATCTTATAGGTTTTTATTTTATTTGTATCTTCTATTGAATAAGCAAACCTCTCAGGTAGAATATTGATGACAAAAGCAAAACAAAATAGGAGACCAAAATTCTTACCTGAAGACCACAATGGCTTGTGATATTAATGATTCTTCCACGATGTTGTCTTATCAACGGCAGCAATTCTTTGGTCATTCGCATCGTTCCCAAAACATTAACATTAATTTGAGATTCAAATAGATTGTTTGTTTGCCATTCGAATTCACCAAAACACATAACTCCAGCATTATTAACCAAGGCTGTGAAATTATAATCGTTTTCGTTTTCAACTATTTCACGAATCAATTTATGTGCCTTAATTATTGTATCCTGTTTCAGAAGGTCCAATTCCACTGTTATCATTCGCTTGGGATCGGATACACTTTGCAATAGTTTAGCACCTTCAGACTTACAACTATGGCAACCTGAGATTACGGTCATATTTAGGGAATGACAAAATAGGGCTAATGTGAAACTGAAATAAAATATTTATTTAAAATAATATCTTAAGATGTAAAACAAAAGTTATACCCTAAACCAGAATCACAGCCGGTTATAAAGACCACATTTTTGGGTGAGAAAGTCTTCAATTTCCTGCCGTAGCCGATCATTGAAAATAATTGTCGAATCATCATTATTTTGGTAGATTGTTTTATTTTTGTTTGTATTTTTTATTAATTTAATAAATATGCGTGTATGGTCTTTTTATTTGTTATTGTTTAATTATATTGAAAGAATTTTCGAGCAGTCTTTCAAGAGCACGATCCCATCAGGCCGGTGTTAATAAAAATACTAAATTCTGGTTCTGTTTCTGTAGGAATGTTTGGATTGGAAGGAACAGAAAGTGAAGATAGTGAATCTCATGGTGTGGATTGGGTCTGTAGGTATAGGATTGATTTTAATGCAAGAGAGAATAAACATTTGGGTATGTTATCGTCTGAAAGCCAGCAATACACGAAGGTTATGTTTATACATTTTGATAAGTGCTATAGCACATGTACAGTGAAGATTTTCAAGTACGTTTAGTATTCTCTTATGAGAACCAAAAAAGTATCTTTTGCATTTTTTTATTTTGAAATAAAGATCACTTTTGGAAATGAAGTTTAAATTAAAGGTAACTATAGGTTGCAAGCATGTACTCATTTTCATTTTGTTTAAGGTGTGTTAAAATATATTTCTTTTTTATTCTGTGGTTTTAATTAAGTTATTTAAGTTTATGAAGTAAGTAATCAGCGATTATATTTTTTATGTTATATGTTTAATAAATATACAATAGATGTGTTGGTTTCAATAGTTTACAATTCCTAAAAACTTGGTATACGTTGAATCTGTTAAAAAATCGGTAATGAAATCGTATGACTACGTGAATAGTAATCGTATCTACTACCCCGCTTAATTGCCTGGAATTGTGCTTTAAGAAGGGTATACACCTATTTTTATTATTTTATATTACGTATATAAATTATAGGAGTGGTCTCCTTTTGACTATTTTCATCGTTTCATGATTTTTCATTTCTTTTTTGATAGGCTTAGAAGTTTTCCTTTTTGCTGAAATGATTAAAGTAGTATTTTTGGATGTTATGATGTTTTAAATTTGCCAGCTGCAGTGAGTAAGAGTAATAGGTCTGAGTTACTCCAAAAATGTCAAATATTCTGATAAGGATTTAAAAGTTTTAAAATTTTGAATTTTTTTTTGTATGTTTCTTTCGGAAGGAGGTTAGGTTAGGTTATAGTGGCTGTCCAAGATGGAAACGGACACACTTAGGCCAGTTTAATGGCCCATTGTGATACCACATGAATCTTGAGGCTTCCTCCTAAGCTCAATGGAACCAGATTGAGTCCCTTACGAAACGTGAGAGGCTGATTATACCGATATGATTTAGATCGTTAAAGAAGAATTCTCCTAGGTAATTATTGCGTTTTCGAGCTAGAGGAGGGCATGTGCAGAGAAGATTAAGAACCGTTTTTTCCTCTTCCTCGTCTATACAGCTTCTGCAAAAGTTATTTGAGAATACGCCTAGTCTCGTGGCGTGTTTTCCTATTAGACAGTGTCCGGTTATGACACCTATTATCGAGCTTATATGCGATCTGCTTAGAGAGAGCAAGCACCTTGAACGTTATAAATTCAGTGTTGGCCAGATGTTTTTTGTGACTTGCCACGTGGTGATGTTGTTCAACCTGGTGCCTGCCCTCCTCACAGCGTCTTCCATTAGCAGCAGTTTACAAGTAGCGATTGGTATGCCAGTACTTGCCAAACGTGGTAGGATGGGCTGTACTGTACCGTTCCTGGCGAGTTCATCTGTCTTACGGTTACCTGGAATGTTTTTATGGCCCGGCACCCAGCAAAGGTTAATATTAAACTGTTGCGCCATCTCCATTAGAGATGATCGACAGTTATGGACTGTTATAGAGTTTGTAGAGACAGAGTCCAGAGATTTGATAGCGGCCTGGCTATCAGAGAAAATACGGATATCAGATGTTGATATCACGTTTTCTTTGAGCCAAGACAAGACTTCTTTTATCACCAAAAGTTCCGCCTGGAACACGCTACAATGATTAGGAAAGCGGAATGAGAGACTTAATTTCAGTCGTTCAGAGTACACACCTCCACTAACCCCTTCTTTTGTTTTTGACCCATCTGTGTAAAAATGGATTGACTCATCCTCCAAGAATGTCCTATCCTCCCAAAAAGATCTGGGAGGTATAGAAATCTGGAAGTTTCTGTCGAATTGCAGTAGGGGGATGATGTAGTATGTGTGCTTTGGATTTGATTCTAAGTACCTTAGAATTACGGAGTGGCCAATGTTGTTGTAAGTCCACTGTGACGAAGCTTTGAGGCAAATAGCAGAGCTTCCAGCTATTTGTTTGCTAAATATGTCAAGATGTGTAAGGTAGAGCAAGGTGTCCAGTGCCGCAGACGGGGTCGTGCGAAGCGATCCGCTTATACATAGACAAGCTCAACGTTGGATTTTATTTAGCCTATCTCTGTTTATACCTTCCTCTAAAGCAGTCCACAATACTGGCACACCGTACGTTAAAATCGGTCTGATTACCGATGTGAATAGCCAATGCGTGATTCTGGGTTGTACACCCGATTTATTACCAATAGCTTTTTTGCAAGAAAAGAGAACTACAGTAGCTTTTTTGACTCTTGCCTGTACGTTGCGTTTCCAATTTAGTTTTTTGTCTAAGTCAAGACCCAGGTATTTAGCCTCGTCTGAGAATTTTAATTGGATTACTTTAATATGGGGAGGGTTTACAAATGGAATTTTGTATCTCCTCGAAAATAAGACAAGATCGGTTTTGTGTGGGTTTACACCCAGTCCACACCGATTAGCCCAAAGTATTAGTCTGTCCAAGGCATTTTGTAAGAGTTCTCTTAGGATGTTAAGATGCTTTCCTGAAACTGCTGTAGCAACCTCGTCCGCATAGGCTATCACTCTGAAACCATCCACATCCAGACAAGTTAGGATTTCATTCACCACTAGGTTCCAGAGGAGAGGGGATAGAACACCACCTTGCGGTGTCCTTCTACTAACGAATCGTCTACTAGAGGAGTTGCCCAGTTTTGAGTAAATTATTCTGCTTAGTAAGCATTAAATTAATTAACTCCCGAAGCGAACTCTCTACATTTAGAGATGTTAGTGCAGATGTGATTGCAGATGTGTCCACGTTGTTAAAGGCATCTTCGATGTCAAGAAAAGCAACCATAGTGAACTCTTTATGATGGAGGGAATATTCGACGGTGCGTACTAAAGTGTGTAACGGTGTTTCCACCGATTTACCTTTACAATAGGCATGTTGAGACGAAGACAGAAGTCTTGTATCGATACGTGCCCTTAAATGGATATCAATCAATCTTTCCAAGGTCTTAAGGAATAATGATGATAGACTTTTAGGATTGACTTGCGAGCATTAACCTGTTTTGGGTATAAAAAACTTTAATTTCTCTCCATGCCGAGGGAACATGGAACAGGTAAAGACAGCTGGTAAAAAGTGCCTCAAGGATTGGTGCAATTATGTCAGAAGTCTTTTGTAACTCGGCTGGTATTATTCCATCTGGTCTTGCAGATTTAAATGGTTTGTAGCTTATCCCTTGTGATCAGACCTTGTGGATATGTTGTATTTGAACTTGAACGTATATAACTGTTGCAAGTTTCGGTAAGAGAACTACCAGAAAAGTGAGTGTCCAATAGTAAGTTCAGCGATTCATTACTTGAATTTGTCCAGGAGCTGTCTACATTTTTCAAGCAGCTTGGCATATCTGGACTAGTTGAAAGAATTTTCCGTAACCTAGAGGCTTCAGAAGTTTCTTCTATCATGCCAAAGAAGGATCGCCAAGATGATCGCTTGGATTGCCTTAGTGCCTTCTTGTAGATTCTTAGGAATTCTTTGTAGGAGTCCCAATGAGAGGTTAGTCTTGCAGCTTTGGCTCGGTTGAAAAGTTTCCTGCATTCCTTCCTGAGCGAGTCAAGCTCTGAGGCCCACCATTGTGGTTTCCTCTTTGCTCTTATGTGTATAAGTGGACAAGCAATTTCTAGCGATCTGTTCATAGCTGAGGTAAGGTCATTGACTTTGTTTTCAAGTTCATTAGCATTAGAGGAAGGACTAGATAGTCCAGTTCTAGTAAACTCTGTAATGAGTTCCTGTATGAAGCTCAGTCAGTTTCTCGATAGTTTCGAAAAGTCAATGGACTCGGGTTATCATCTACATTTATATTGAACTGGATATATCTATGATCAGAGAACGAGTGTTCTTTGGATACTCTCCAGTCAAAGATCATATGGTGTATAGTATCTGAGAAAAGAGTTATGTCTAAGACTTCTTGTCGAGTTTTAGTTATGAAGGTTGGTTCATTTCTTACTAAGAGGTTAGTACCAAGAATATAATCAAAACGAGACTCACCTCTGTCGTTGATATTCGTACTGCCCCTAAAGTATGATGAGCGTTAGCATCGCTCCCAATAATTAGGCGGATCATTTGCCTTTCCGCTTCAGCGACGACTTTCTCCAGGGTTTTTCCATCAAGGAGAGGGCCAAGGTGGTCATGGCTAAGATACGCCAACACTAGCCAGAAACTTTTTTTGATTGTTTCCAGCCTAGCCTAGGTGGTATCTTTGTCACTGAAATGATGGAGTAAAAATACAATAATGCTTCGTTTCACTAGTATACAAGATCTAGGTTCACCTTTATCTGTCACACACAGTGTGTAGTACCCAGGAGTCCTGAGTCCTCGAACAACGGATCTCACAAGCCAAGGCTCTTGGATCAGGACAATGTCTTTCCCGTTCCTTGCCAGACGGAGGAGAAGTGAGGCCGAGGTGTTTGTAGAATGTTGGAGGTTAATCTGTACTAACTGCAATATTTTGCCTACAATTAGGCAGATCAACCTCCACCGCGGTTTTGTTCTGATCCTCTGAGTCTGAGGATGAACTCAAAAGTTCGTCCTCGCTCAGAAGGATCATGTTAAGGTCGTCCTCAGTCTCCATTAAGGATGGACTGTCTACGACTATTGTAGAGGGTGAAGTCGTTCGGAAGAAACAAAAAGGAGATTTTTTAGAATTCAATTGTTAAAAAGTTTATTACAAATTTCATCGATTTTCGGGAAATCTTACTAAGTGGCAAATGGGTGGGGGATTTTTGTTGAGTAAGTGACTGTGGGTGAGCTGGGTGTGTCCATTCCTCAACCTGGTGAAGGATTTGTTCATGATTGCAGGCGTAGAGGTGGGTAGATAACTGGGCTGCAATTTTAGTTGATGGAAGAATAGTGGTGGTGATAACGAGACCAATCTATTATTTTTTGACTATGTAAAATAGAGAAAGTCAATTTTAAAATATCGTTTTTGGTAGGCTGGTATTTTGATATTGCTAAGTTTCTGTTCCCAGCGGTTATTTTGTCTTAGTTGTCTGCGTTCTCATTGTCTTTTACACCGATTGATTCGAGCCCCGTTGTATAGGACCTCGTTGGAATAGTAATGCACATAAGAATATTCGTCGTAAACAATGCCGCTCGAACACCCGAAACTTCTCCATCTGGGAAGGGGCAACGTTGAACCACACAGCACAACCATAAACGATCATTGGCAGTATGAGGGCCATGTAGCAAATTACCTTCACTCTGGGGTCAAGCCGACTGCTAAAAAACAGCCGTTTCGTCAGAGCGAAGGCTTTTCTCTGGCCCTTGTCAGAGCAGCATTTATGTATATGTCTGTAGAAATATAAATACTGATCTAACCAAATAAATGATGTTTTTTATGAA
This sequence comes from Eupeodes corollae, assembly GCF_945859685.1. NCBI lineage: Eukaryota > Metazoa > Arthropoda > Insecta > Diptera > Syrphidae > Eupeodes > Eupeodes corollae. Next base: position 34,552,899 of record NC_079147.1, read on the forward strand.
TTACCAAATATTGCCCTATTTTGTGCCGTAATTTTTGTACATTGTGCTCTCTTTCGCAAAGGCAGACGTTCTCAATCAACTGGATTAGAAAGTGGTAGAGGTGTTCTCATTGCAGCAAGCTCGTCATACACCTGCACTGAATTAGCCCTAAAAGCCCACTAAATCTTTATAAAGTGCATGCAAAAATTTTGAATTCTATCTAACAAAACTTAAATCATGTAATTATTCTTGGAGATTTTAATCTGTCAAACATTGAATGAGTATTCGACCCCGACGAACTACATCTCTTGTCATTTATAGTCCAGTCAAATTAGACGAAAAAAGGGGTTCAGCTCGGAAAAATTCCCACCTAGCTGAATTTTGGTACACGTGTTTTTTATAGTGTTTGTTAACAATGTGTAAAAAGTCGACCTCGCGTCAAAGGTTTTTCGAGGTCAAAGGTCACGGAATTGGCCTTTTGTTTAATATCTCGTTTTTTATCGGTCGTACAAAAAAAGTTGCAGACACAAATTGTAGAGGAGGTAATTATCTACAAAAATGGTCTTCTAACATTTTCACGTCAAGTTGATAGTTTTTCCATTATAAGGCCAACGAAGTGTACACTTTTAATGAAATATGACTTTTTCGCTAAAAACAAGTAGCCTTTGCGGTAATATCTCGCATTTTGAATGTGAAATTATTGATACTTTTGAAAGTTATGATTTAATCCAAATAAATTGATGTGCGTATGATTTAAATCGTATTCTGGACCTTGTTTTTGTTGACAGAGAACTAACTATCTGTAATTTCAAAGACATAGCGAGTTACATGGTGCATATTCCGTGGTGTAAGTATTTTTGTTCTTTGGATTTATTAAATTTTTAAGTTTTTTTTTATTGATAACCTAAAATTGGCAATTGATATATGTATGTAAACAAATTCCAAGCCGCCTTGGTTCCATAAAAAACTATGTATGTAACTTAATCAATAGAAAAAGCAAGGCTTATATATTTATATCCAATTGGAACGAGAATTCAATGTTCTTAACAAATTTGTATTTCAAAATTATATTTTATCAATTGAATCTAACCTAAAAAAAATAGTTAATCATTCTGCTCCTACATCAAGAGAAAATTCGATTGATATTCCCAGGTGTATGAATAACCAAATGTATCAAGTATTTGTAATTCCTTCGCACACTATTTTGAATCGAGTTACGCTTATTCGAATGGCAGTTCAGCATGGACAGCCGAATATTTGTCTTTTGATGTAAGACATATATTGGATGTTTAGAATTAAATATTTCCGAAGATGGTGCTTTGAGTTTGAATTATGACAATAAACCAGGTTCTTAAAAAATGTTCTGCTTCTCTCGCTGAACCGCTTTTAAAAAATTTTAATAGCTCTTTGAAGAACGGCGAATTTCTTCCATAATGGAAGAAATCATTTTTAACCCCAATTTACAAATCATGGTCTAAATAGCAAATATCCAATTTGTAAATTGTCATGTATTCCAAAACTTTTCGAGAAATTGCTATAAGTAAAACTTACATTTTTAGTTGAGGAAAACATTTACCCGCTACAACATGGTTTCGTTGCATGAAGATCAACAACGACTAATCTATTTTCTCCAATTTTATTTTAAATAATCTGGAAGAACGACATCAAATTGATGTAATTTATACCGGTTTTTTTAAGGCATTTGATAGAGTAAGTTTTTGAAATGGTTGGAATCTTATCTTAAGGGTCGAGTTCAATTTGTTTGCATTGACGAAATTCTCTCAAAACTAATTTTGGTTTCATCTGGTGTGCCCCAAGGTTGTTATCTTGGACCCCTTCTTTTTCTAATTTTTATAAATGACTTACCTGATATTTTCTTCAACTCTAATCAACTTCTTTTTGCCGATGACTTTATTAAAGTTTTTTTCGTTGCATAAAATCTATTAATGACTGTCATCTTTCACAAGATGCCATTTTGAAACTATCCCAATGGTGCACGAAAAACCAGTTATATTTAAATGTCGCTAAATGTCAATGGTTTTCTTTTTGCCGCAACTTTTCTTAAATCATCTTTGAATATGATCTTGGTGTAGTTTTTGACTCTAAACTTAACTTTGTTAAGCACATTGAATTTAGTGTAACCAAATTGTATTGGTTTTGATTTTCAATTAAGTAGATCATGTTTAAAAAATAAACTATTACTGTATTTCACTTCAATTGATTTTATATTTTAATTATGTATGAACAAATTAATTATATATTTTTATTTGTATATATTTTTTATGTTGATTATATTTAAAGCATGTATATTTAACTTAAGTTTATATAATAAATCGTACACACCTTAATATTTATTTAGTAGTCTAATTGTAGATTTTTAAACCTCTTATTGATGAATAAATAAATAAATAAATTTAAAAAACAACGGAAATTTACCCCCTTAAGCCTAATAACCGCTTTACAACTTAAATCAAATTATGTGTAGTTAATGGTACATACATATCCCTACAATGCATGATTTTTTTTAATGTTGTCAATAAAATATATGTGCTTTTATATAGTGTCAAGAGATAATAAATGATAACAATAACAATTAAACTTTATTAGTTTTGAAGATATTCATTTTTTTCAATTCTGTTCCATATGTGGTACAGTATGCATTAAGATTAACATTTAGCTCTTAATTAGGAACAACGAAAATAATCATATATTTAGTTCTAAAATAACAATAGCTCTATTTATTGATGAAATTTATAAAAGCAATTGTTGTCTTTGTTCAAACACAACTCAACACGACACTTTTCGCATAATATATAAGTTTTTCCCTTGCATTGTGGATATTTACAGCGTTGTCTCTTCTCGCTCCATATAGGAAGATGATCAAATTTGTCCAATCTGACATCTCGAGGAGGAAGGATTGCTGCATTTCTTTTGTTTTTCTTTTCAATCATGTCTTCATGGATTTTTAAATCTTTGCCTAGTCGACCTTTTTTGACCGTTCCCAGTGATTGGATACTTTGTTTCGAGAGGAAAGAAATAAGTTCTGCAGAAATGAAGTTATTATCGAAAAATAATTTGCATTGTTGGTATCTCGGGATAGTTCTTGCTAGGCGGACTACAAAATTACTACATGCACCCAAGTCAGGCTCATTAGGATATCTCAATTCAGAATTATTTTCCATTCCAGAGTATATCTCGAAGTCGTATGCTATGCCTCTATCGTCACATAGCACGAGAAGCTTATATCCCCATTTGTGCGGTTTGTTGGGAAGATATTGACGTAAGAAATTTGCAGCTTTCGTTGCGCACATCTGTTCGTCCACTGATAAAGTCTCTGTCTTAGGTATACACTGGAATTTCTTTTTTAGACTTTCTATTATTGTCCTTATTTTATGTAGGCGATCATGTCCTGGATGACATGATGGTACTTGTAAGGAATTGTCGTTGAAGTGCAGGAACTGTCTTATCTTCTCAAAATTATTCACGGTCATAGTATCTCTTACTAAAGGTATACCTAACTCAGATTCCCAATACATCCGTATATTAGGCAATGGAGCAATGCTCATAAGCAAACATATACCTAAAAACTTTTTTAATTCGTACGTGGTGATACAGAACGGTTTAGATGGGTCTTTTTGGATGCTGAATTTATGCATTTCTTCAACTATGTGGGTTAGTAGTTCATCATCAAAAAAATATAAAAAATATTGCAATGGTGTATCTATAGTTGTGATTGGCGGCTCTAAAACTGTATGCCCAGAAAATTGGGGATGGTTAGCCTGTAAAGACTTCTTTTTCCAAATTAGATTTCTTTTCTTTCTTTTATCAACGGTATTATTATTTGAAATCCGATTTCTGGTAACTGGCATAGTGAATGAACTTCTACTTTGGCGTGCTGACGTACTTGGCTCTGAAATGATGGATTGAGGATTTGTTTTGGTGAAGGAATTGTTTTCGGCACAGAGAGTGCTATAGTAAGTAGAAGATAATGGTGCATACCTGGTAGGCTCAATATCATTTTCAGAGTATCTATCTGCAGACATTTGGTCCAAGTTTTCTCTGATTTTCGCCATGTCATCATCACTTTCCGCACTTGAAAAGTCTAGACCGTCTTCGCTTACTGAGGGTATATCTAAATACTGCTCAATCAACTCATCAGATATAACCTTCTTCGCCATTATCTGTAATAAAATCCAACCATGCATATGTTGTATATTGGAAGTGAGCTAATGCATGGTGTACCATATCTGGAACATTTAAATAAATAGGTATATTAGTACATAAAACAGTAGTAATTAAAAAAATAACTTACCTTCGTTAATTATACTTTATTTTCAATGTTAACTTATTTTTTTCCACTTAGAAATTTTGGTACAACTATTTTATTTGGATTTTTCAATTTACGCAAACCACGAAATCAAATCGATCGTTCAACTTTCTGTACGAAACAATATCAATCTATAGCTTACGCCATCTAGTGCATACATTTGTCCTCAGTAAACCGGTGCTAAGAGCTTAAAAATTATTCCGTCGGTCAAAAGATGTCGCTATGTATCTCTAAACAATCAGGAGACTTGTTTGTTTTGTCTGTACCAAATATGGAACAGTATGCATTGTAGGGATATTTAACTTCACAGCACCCGGTCGTATTTTTTACATTCAATTCTGAAATGAAGTAACCAAGTTTACTAGTGAAAATATGCAGGTAACAACTATTAGTATTGGTATGAAAAAGAAAGAGTTTAAGATAGCAGCTATATACTGCCCACCAAGACGCTCCTCGACAGAAGATGACTATACTTGGGCATAACTTTCTTGTTGGTGGAGACTTCAATGCGAATCACACCAATTGGGGTTCAAGACTTATATCAACAAAAGGCAAAAGACTTTTCCAAGCAGGCCGTAAATACATTTGCGAATTCTATTCCTCCAGGTCGCCAACTTACTGGCCTAGAGTGATTTTAGAGAAAAGCTTTTAAGTTTTATACATTTAAGATCTCCTATGGATACAATCGAGCGAATTGACCATGAAGTGGAACAATTTATTGCTGATGTGCAACAGGCCGCTGAAGAAAATACTCGAACATTTTCTAATAGAAGACAAAATGAAATAAAATATCCTTTAGAGATAAGAGAGTTGATAATAGAGAAAAGAAGAGCTCGAAGAAAATGGCAAAATACTAGATTTCCAGATGTATGTATTTGTATAGTCTTTATTCAATTATTAAGAAAAAGTTACAATAATTACTTATACATAGCTAGTAATTATAATAACAAAATTAAATAAATAAGTGACATTTTTTGTTTTGAAAAAAAAACAGAGTTAAATGTCACATCAAAGAAAATTAAAAACTTCAGTGAAAAACAAAAATTAAGTATTAAGTGGGCATTTTTTTGTAGAGTTTGCACGTGTATGAGTCCATATCAATGCTTTGAACAGTAATTTTACCGTTACCTCCAAGTGAATAGGCAAAAAAAGCCCAACGCTCGAAAAACAATCAATGCAAAAATTTATTGCATTTCTTTTCTCAGTCCGATTCTAGCGCTGTTGGAAAGTGTTGCTTTGTTTAATTATTGTTCCTTATTTTTTGTGATTAAACGTGATTATCATGCCCGGTTCTAGACGTCAATTAGAGCAATTTGATTGTACTTCAAAGAAATTATGTACATAAATCAATTCATTTATTTGAAAATTCAAGACAAGAAGATATATACATAGGTAGTGAACTATAAACCAATCCAAACCCATTTATATAAAAAGAAAAATATCAGTGATGATGCTCGAATAAGTGTATTAGATTAACAATTAAATAATTAATGGCAGCACAACTTTGATTTGCTCGTGATTAAATTCAAAAAGCCAAATTTTTACTTTTCTATATCTTCAGGAAGCTTATTGAATAACTTAAATGCGATAACAGAGAAAGAGTTGGTTCGATAAGAAGAAATACAAACGACAAAACTAGAGACACTACCTAGATTTTGAAAATCATAGATTGGGCTTTGTAAACAGCCACTTCTTAAAAAGAAAAATTTCAATACTTTAAAATAGAAAAGATGTTTTATTGGCAGAATTTGTAATTTTTTGAAGAGTTCAAATGAATGGGCAAAACGGTTGCTCCTACAAATTTTTCTTATAACGTACTTTTGCAGGACAGAAAGATGCTGAATTTTTTAATGGTACGCACTACCCCAACAACTTAACCCATACTCTTATTTAGAGTGAAAAATTCCAAAATAAACCATACGCAAAGTTTTACTATCTAAGAATTTTTCTAGGTGATACATGGCACGAAGAGGTGACTGAAAATACTGTTTCAGTTTCAAAATGTGATAAGACCAGATCATATTTTGATCAAAAAGGATACCGAGGTATCTAAATTGATCAACGACATCAATCTTGAAGCAAGGCGCATTGTAAGTATATTCAGAATTGAACCAAATTTTTGAGCTAGCAGGATCGCATATACAAGTAAGGTCACAATGTCGTTCACAATTAGAAACATGAAAAACAACATCCTTCAAATGTAATCTCCAATTCAAAATATCTTTAAAATATTATAAAATTTTTCAGTTGTAAGATATAAATTAAATATCAAATCTCTGAGCAAGCTGCGTATTATAAAAACAAAAACAATAATTTGTAAAAAGCATTTATCTATGACATTCACGGGAACTCAAACTAAAGTACATACGTTTAGTTTTATTACTGACAGTTAGCTTATGACAGGCAAACCATTTGCGTAAAGTATTAACATCATTATTAATATCTGCAATTAAATTCAGAGGGTTATCTGAAACATATGCAATACTCGAATAATCAGCAAAAGCTTTCACTTTACCGGAAAAACTTTGATAAAAAAGAGAGTTTATGTAAACAAGAAATAAAATAGGTTCAAGGACAGATCCTTTGGGAACACCTAGTTTAAGAAAATTACTCGCACTTAAGCTTTCACCAACTTTAACCTTTTGCATTCTATTCTTGAGATATGATGTGAACCAACTTAGGATGAAGCCACGAAATCCCGCACTACACAATTTGTCCAAAAGAACATTGTATTCCACCATGTCAAATGCCTTCGTTATGTCTACAAATAGACCGGCGGCGGCGCGGCGGCGGGCGGCGCATGATTTTTTGTCATCTAAACCTTTGTTGATTAATGAGCAAAAAGCTATGACTGCATCTTCAGTTGACAGACCATCCCTAAACCCAAATTGATCAGGACTGAAAAAACTTATAGCCTTAAAATAATGCAGCATACGACTCTTCATTGCTTTTTCGAAACCTTAGAGATTGAAGATAGTAAAGAAATAGATCTATAATTATTTTTTTCTTTTCTACTGCCCTTTTTTATTTAAAGGAATTATGTGAGCAACCTTTAATTTTTCTGGTTTCTGGTTACACTTAAATTGAAAGCATAAGATAAAACATCAACAACATTTAGAGCTATCTTTTTAAGAATAATATTACTTATGAAATCTTCACCACATGAATTAGAGTTGTTTAATTTGTTTATGATCTTTAAGATTTCTAGACCAGTTATTTGGTCAAAAACAAAGCTCTTACAATAAGAAGTGTTTCCATTCAAAGCAAAGGAATCGCATTGATCACACAAAGTATTATCAGCAGAAAGAGAAGATATGCTTCCAATGGAACAAAAAAAATTGTTAAATATATTTTCAATCATTGTTGGATCTATCAAATCAATACCTCCATCATTTAGAACGATTGGAACCGGAACTATTGAGTTTGAAGAGTTAATGATGCTATTAATCACTTTCCATTCTTTTCTTGGGTTGCCAAGTGATTCTTGAGCATTATTAAAATAATATCGATTACGACGTACTTTAATTTCCTTATTAACTTCTTTACTTAATTTTATAAATCGATTTTTTAATGTAGAATTTAGTGGATGCTTTAAACATTTTGATCGCAGTTTATTTTTAAATTTTACTTTTTTCAAAGGTAATTGCTTACTCTCAGGGTTCAAGTCTGACATTCGATTTTCTTTAAATAACTACGCGACGGAAACATTCTACATAGCCTTGCAGGCGCATTATTAACGAGTAGTAGGCTAAAGACGCATTTTCTTCACAGTAAACAGATTCCCAGGACTCAAACCTGAGGGCATTGTTAAGGAGATCAAACCTTATTTTCTTGTAAGAAGAATTAAGAGAGTTTGTACTGTACCTCTTGGTAGTTACATCACCTAGCAAAATTCCAGTCATACAGTAATCTGTAATATTAAGATCAAAATTGAGACCATAGCACTGATTTAGGGAATAACTTTTATGTTGAACTAAAACAGGGAAATGGATCGGTAACCCGAAAGAAAAAGCTAACCTTTTCGCAGAACATCTTGTGAATGTTTTTAAGCCATACTCATCAAACGCGGCTGAAAATAACTTATAGTTTGTTGATAAGATAGATGAAAGTGAAATACCAATTGTAAGACTTAAAGAAATAAAAAGTATGTGTTTACATCAACTACCAAATAAAATAAAGAATTCGCCAATACGGCCAAATACCTAATTACTGCTCAGGTTATGAAAGAAATGCCATTGAAAGCCTTCATAAAACTCCAATATATAATAAAAGCATGCCTTAAGCACCGGTATGTCCCGCACTATTGGAAAATTGCTGAAGTAATTGTCATACCAAAGCAAGGTAAGCCACCTACAGAAGTGATGGCTTACAGACCAATATCGCTTATACCAATTATGTCAAAAGTTTTTGCAAAATTGCTTCTGAAGAGACTTAGCAAAACCATAGAATAAAGAAGGTTAATCCCAAACCATCAGTTTGGCTTTAGAAATAAACATTCCACAATAGACCAAGTTCATAGAATATCGGATGTAATAGAAAAAGCATTAGAAGAAAAACAAGTATGTTCAGCTATTTTCTTAGATGTTGCTCAAGCTTTTGACAAGGTTTGTCATGAGGGACTTGAGTACAAACTGCAAAGGGATCTTCCCAGGTAGTACTTTGAAATATTAAAATCGTACATCTCAGACCGATTGTTTAGAGTAAGGTACGATCAAGAATACTCGGAATTGAAGAAAATAGAAGCCGGTATACCACAAGGAAGTGTCCTAGGTCCTACCCTGTATTTACTATACACAAGGCATATTCCAGTTGGTAATCACACCATAATGGCTACTTTTGCAGATGATACCGCAATTTTGATACCCGACAAAATGTGTCTCTAAGGCAGCAGTAAAACTACAAAATGCCGTCGACACAGTGAGAGCTTGGACCGAAAAATGGCGTATCAAACTCAATGAAACACAAAATCTTCACATGTAAACAATATTACAAATAATCATTAATAATCAAGCTGTACCTTACGCCAATACGGCCAAATACCTTGGAATGACTTTGGATGCAAAGCTTAAGTGGAAAGAGCACATCAAAAAGAAAAGAGAACAACTAAACTTGAAATATAAAAAAATGTACTGGTTGCTTGGTAACAACTCTGATTTATCAGTCCAAAACAAAATAATGCTGTATAATCAAGTACTAAAGCCTGTTTGGACCTATAGAATCCAATTATGGGCTGTACAAGGAAAACAAATACCGAAATCATCCAAAAATTTCAAAACAAAGTCCTTCGTGGAATAGTTAATGCACCTTGGTACATAAGCAATACCGATCTACATCGTGACTTACAAATAGAAATGGTTACAGAAGTTGTTAAAAAATACGCTGTATCGCAGAAACAGAGACTGCAAAGTCATACTAATTCTGAAATGGAGTCCGTCTTGAATATAAGAAACCATGTTCGGAGATTAAGAAGAACCAAGCCTCATGAACTTATGGTCTAAAAAAACATGGGAAAGTATTAAAAGTTTAAACTTCCCCCAAAGTGATTGTACAAAGTTAATAGAGAAAAACCGGAAGTCGATGCTTCAAGATTGGTCCTGATGAAGAGGTGGTATTAGTGGTTAACCCATTAACACCCAAAGGTATTTAAAATAAAAAATAGTTGTTTTTTATAGTATTTTATGTTTACTAAGGTGAAAGTTAAGATATATTAAAAAAAATAATATACAAACAAAATTGTATTTAACAGTTATGGAGGTGTCTTTTTTTTAGTACAATGGGGCATACCATATTAATTTTCATTAACATGAACATTTTTAAAACACCCTTTTCCAATACATAGTGTTACATTACACATTTCACAGCACCATTTCGATTTTAAAGAACATTGGCGACATCTTAGTGGATTTGAAAGTTTTTTGGGAAAGTGGTACCCTTGGGTCTCCACAATGCTTCGCTTGACTGTGAGTCTAGGTTGTCCTTGGTTCAAAGTATGAAACCGGAGGAAGTGTAGTGTTATTGATCTCGTGAATTCTAGTAGATCGCCTTTGTAGCTGTTTCCTGGCTTATGGAGCCTCCAGGCATTGGACGTAGTAGACGAGATCATGGCTGTGAATAGGTTTCACCACCACTTTTCGCCTCTTATTTCAATGGAGTAAGTGTTGATGAACTGGTCATGCAGATCAACACAACTCATGTTCGTGTTGTAGTTTTTGAAAAGAAGTGGCTGAGGAATATTGACTTTGTTTTTCTCATCCTTGCTCCACCGTTTGACATTTTCAAGAGGTTCGATCTGGTCGTAGTTCGTGGCCATCGTTACGATGCTATTGTCCTTCCATTTGACAAAAAGAAATTAATTTCTATTATCAAATCTTATTAGAAGGAATAGCACATTTTTTTAACCGATTATCCCGAGCTGTTCCGGTTGCTCTAAATTTTTTTTCTTTTAAAATCTTCATTGGGCTATAATTAGTAAAAAAGTTATCGAAATAAATAACATGGTCACTTGAACAGTCAACATTCTTTAAAAGGTCGAGAACCACTCTAGACTCTAATGGTAGGGCTTTCAATGAAGGCCTTACCTTTTTAGCTCCGCCATATGTATCGAATTCATACATGTAGCCATCTTTGCTGCAAAGCATCCAATTTTTGAAACCAAATCTTACAAGCTTTCCTCTTATAAATTGCTTAGAAGAATGTCGACCAAAATACTTCACCATTGATTCGTCTATAGATAAATGCTCATGCATATATCCCCACTTTTGAAACTTTTGGCACAAAAGTTTACTGAGCGGACGGAGTTTTCCCATTTTACCGTTCATGTCAAGGGTATTATTATCAGGAAAATGAATGAATCGTTTTATTTCTTGAAATCTATTCCTGGACATACTTTTTGAAATAATAGGTACACGTGTATCAGCTGCTTGTTTCCAGTACATGAATTCTCTTCCTTCAGAGTGTTAGCCCGAAAATAGAACGATTCCAATAAAAAAATTTAAGTCTTCATCATTGAACAAAAAGCTGTGTTTATTTTTTGGCCTGCATACAACATTGTTTGATTTACTATATGTTACCTTACCTCGACATCAAACAGTTTTTCAAAGACTTGACTTCGTTGAGGCCAACCAAATCAGAAGCGCAGCTTTGGATTCTAGCCAAATAATTCGTTGTTGGATTTATTTCATATGTTGACGTAATTGACTTTGTCCATAACGGTGGAGCAATTGACTTTCTAAGCTCAGACAATGGAATATCATCTTTGCTGTCAAATTCACCGTCGTCGTGGGCTAAATAAGATTCCAAAAAAATATCAACCTCACCTGGAACATCTTGTGGTAACTCTATTGTCTTTAAGTTATCTTCATCGACATCCTCTTCATCCGTAACATAGCCCACCGGTGGAGGAATCATGACGATATCAGCCTTGACTATCTTCGTATTAATATCAATTTCTTCCAGGGCGGAATCGAGATTGTGGAGACGTTTTTCATAAAATATTTTTGTAGAAATACATCTAATACCCCTATTACCATTGGCGAGTCGAATGAATAAACGTGTGAGTGTTAACGGTAATTGGTATTACCGTTGGCAAATTGAGAACCGTTGATTCGACTTAAATGTCATTACTTTTTCGAAGTTTGGTCTCACTCTATTGTCGTTATCGAATGTTCGTTAATTTGAACGTCATTCGAGTTATTTTTTGTCGAACGTTCATATTGTGTGAGAAAAGGTCGAAGCTTATGGAAAAGAAATGTCGGAAAATAAAACAATGTAAGTACATATGTATGTTTATTTCATTTCTTTTATAAAATAACATGAATCAATGAATTTTTTTTATTCAGCTGCAAGAGAACTAATAAAAATTAGTTCGAAAAGTTAGTCGAACTGATGGAATCGAACCCAAATCTAGCGAGAGGTGTTGGAGAGTTTGGTTCTTCCAAAAAAAAACAAAAGGAATATTGGGACCAATTTGCTACAACCCTCAACTCACTTGGGCCACCTACTCGTGATGGAAAAGAATGGCACAAGGTAATGTGAATTTGAAAAAAAAAAACTTTCCGAATAAAATTGGTATTCATTCAACAGGTTTGGCTGGATTATAAGCTCAAAATCAAAAGGAAACTTTCGATGAATAAAGCCGAAGTGGTGGCAACTGGTGGAGGTAAATACTCTCAAGTTTCCTTAACACCTTTGGAACAAGCTGTGGATGAGCTGCTTGGACTTGAGCAAGCTGTAAGGCCAGAAGGTATGTGCTTTGGTTCATCTCACCAAATTTCAGAGGACTTAATTATCGGCTTACAAGACATTGAAGTGCTCAACGAAAAAGACCCTGGTGAAGCCGATAAACAAAAATCACAACCGCCCCCACTATCTAAGGGCACAAGCTAATTTTAGTACAGCAGGGATTGAAGAGGTGCTTGCATTTTTAAATTGGCCTTCCAACTTGTTTAATACGAAAACAAACGCTTCCTTATTCAGTCGAAAATATGATCTGAAACTTAAGGAATTTATTAGAATTAAAAGAACTTCCTGCACAAAATATTGTTTCTACTTACAGATGATTAGGGAGTTCCAATACATTAGAGTTGTCTCGAATATTCTTGCGCAGTCGAAGTATTCTTACTTTGTTTCTGTTATTTTCGTTTTCTCCAAAAAACAAATCTATATTGCTTATCATTTTGGTTTATTTTGTAATTTTATTAAATACTCGTATGAAAATTATCAATTAATGAACACAACAGTTTTTTTGAAATTTCATGAGTTGACGTTTATTATGTCTGTTATTTTTTTTTTTTGTATGGTAGCACTGAATTTCGAACTCGAATTGTAAAGTTCGCCAACCGTAATACGTCGAATGGTTTAGTTCGCCAATGAAAACATCTCACGTCGAACGTTCGATTCGCCAACCATAATAGGGGCCTAAAATCCATTTTGGATACTTAAAAGAAAAGTGTATGCATGAACGCACTGTCCTTTTTAGAGTACATCTAACTTAAGCTTTGCTTACTTCCGTATGTTTATACAAAACTATATGGGGACTAATTTTGAACTGATCTTTATGTTTATTTTTAATAAATTCTGCAGAAACAATCAAGTTATCTCGTTGATTGAATTTTTTGAAGAAACAAACTTTTTTGATGGAAGCGAAACTAAGAATATTTTAAAATGCTTGCGCAAAAAGACAATACAACCAGTGACGGTGCGTCAATAAGACGTTTTAGACAGTGTCTACCCTTCAGATTTGAAACAATACTTTACTCTCTACAGTACCTAAATACATAACTTTAAAAATAATATGCATGGAAAAAAAGAAAAATTTGTACATACCTAATTATACTAATTCCTATTTTGATTTCATTAAGAATAATATTTCCTATCCCATAGTACCTACTTCTTGTCATTTTTTGTCTAACCCATTTATATGTGTATCTACAATCTACATTCACACCTATTTCTACTTTTTATTTATCACTACCTCACATATACCAACATCATGCTATGCTATGATGGATAGCTTGGCTCTACATATATGACTGACTTCTATTAACGAACCTCCCGAACGAACACCGAATACCGAAAGTACGAATGGAACGACACGAGTAAAGACGAAGACAGTGTCTTTGTTTCCCTTTAAAGTTATATGAAGGGAAAAGGGTTAGCTTATTATTCCCAAAAACTGATTTTGTATGGAAGCTAGTAGACATAAAGCTAGCCACAGACGTTGAACATGTTGGTGTGATTTGTTGGGCAGCGGTTCGCCATACACGGGCCAACATGTTTATAAACTTAATTTTTTGTGTGACTGTCGTGAAATCAAGATGTGCGATAGAAGTGCGGATGATGCAATAGCATGTTCGATAATTTATTTATAATATAATAAATTATAATTTACTTATTTTCCCATATTGCCGGTTCACATTTTATCGCTTCAATGAAATTTTCAATAAATAGTTTGCATTGCGACGACATGTTAACTCATTGAAAGTAACAACACAAATGACGAATTGTTGTCCCACAACGCCATACACGACGAACATGTTGGTAAACTTCAAAACGTGTTGTAAACTTGCCCATACACAGCCAACATGTTAGCCCCAACTTCACGGTTTACAAAATATTTCATAAACCGTCGATTTGTTGGCCAACACGCCCATACACGAATGATTTTCAGCCCAACACCAACAAATCACACCAACATGTTCATCGTCTGTGGCCAGCTTAAGTGAATCTGTCTAATCGCTTGTTTGTTTTGAAAGTAAATTCTTAATTCGAATTTTTCATGAAGAGAACGAGTGTCAGTTAATAGGAGCAGCATAGTGAATGTGATCAACGCAGCACGCAGCGGCATGCAGCGCAGCGTTGCCGCCAAAAAATAAATTTTCGTGCCACGTTTTTTGAAAAAACGTGCCATTAATGAAATTTTCGTGCCATACGAAAATAAAACTGAAGTTGTTCTTTAAAAATAAATATAAATTGAATACTGTTACTATTAAAAAAAATCATTTCCTCTATTCGTGCATGAGTAGATATTATTATTAAAAAAAAGTATAAATAATATCAAAATATAAATACGTAATAAAGCTTTGTTATAATAATTTAAATAAATAAATTAGTTGAAGGTTAAAATTTTGACAATTATTAGGCCTAATAATTTCATTATATGACATTATAGCATTAATTTTTTTGTATGACAATTTGTTTTCGTTGTTTGTTTTAATAATATTTAGCCTTAAAAACACTCATTTTGCTGATGCACTTCCGTGAGGCAAAACATAAATTTGGAAATATTAATGAACGTTCCTTCATCAATTATATTTTTTAATTTATACAACTTAAGCCTAAACGTGTTTGAATCTTCAAGAAAAACGAAAATTTTTCTTATAACATCTTTCTCGCACTATAATAGATGAGAAAATTCTGATATCAAAATATTAAAGTGTGGCAAAATACTTTTTTATGTTTGAATTATTTTTTAAACGCATTAACATTTAATTAAGTTTTTTTTTCAAATTCTTGCGAAAGTTTTGTATAGAATATTTGACAATCTTTTAAAACATTTAATTTTTCGTTAGTCTCTAAATTTCGAACCTCTTCTGTGCATTCAAATCCCAAAAAAATATCATCTATTGGCTTACAGTTTTCGGTTTCATATCAAATATCATGTTTGTTCTTTGAAGAATTAACATAATCTTCTTTAAAAAAGTTTATTTAGGAAAATTTGGTGAAAAATAGTTATTTCAGAAATTAATAAATTTATTTTTGGGGCTTCGCTTTGAAATGACAATAAGTTTGTCTGTAGAAGGTAGAACGTAATCCAAAAAAAATTGAAATATGATTTTATTCAGTTATCATTCAGTAGGTCAAGGAGTCTTTTTGACTTTTCACTATTTTCTTCTTTTGCAGCGAGTAGAAAAAAATGAGACAAAACCATCCAATTTTTTAAGAAACCTTTAACACAAATGAAAGTCTGAAAATTGAAATCATTTTTGGAATTTTGTTTTGCTCAATGTTGAAATATTCTTGAAAAACTGCCATTTTACTTTGCCGTTTAGGACTGTTTTTTAAAAAACTATATACACCATTGGCTAATTCATGTATTTCTTTCGGAAGAGTAGAGCACGCATTTGAAATACATATTTGAAACGAATGTGAAGTTCAACTGCTTGAGCAAATATTGAACTCCCCCTTTTTTACCAATTAAGTTTGATATGGGAATATTATAAGTTTCTAAAAAATTAATTAAACTGCGTTTACACTATGAGTTTAAATTTATGTAAAAAGATTGACATAATAAAACGTGCCATATTTAAATTTTTCGTGTCACCGTGCCACGAGAAAATTTCCGTGTCAAAAAGGCACGATCGTGCCACATCGGCAACGCTGATGCAGCGGCAGCAGGCAAGTGTTACCACTTCTCAAAAAAAAGTGGAAGTAGATTTTAGGAAAAAAGTGAAGTAGATTGAGAAAAATGGAAGTAGATTTCAAAAATTAACTTTTTCTTAATTATTCTACATATTTTTAAATTATATTATTTCAATAAAAAATAGAAAAAAAAATTAATTATTTAAGGCTTCATATCATATACTTCAAGATGTTAATGTAACATTTCTTAAATTAAATCTTGCTTGTTAGCAACGAAAATCAAAGATTGGGATAGTGTTGGTAATATCAAATGACTTTAGGATTTTTTATTGCAAAGGACGAGTTCTTCAAGAAATAGTTATTGGAATCGTAATACAATTTTAGTACTTCAACAAACCTTTTATCTTTGTTTTTAGACAACTTGAAAATATCTTTTGATATTGAAAACAAACAATCAAATCCAAAATAAGACTAGGGCATAACTTAAAACTGTAACAAACAAAAAAAAAAAAAATGCACGACTGGTTCGCATGACTCGCTCATGTATTCAAAAATGTCTGTCTAAAACTATTTCCTGTATGAAATTAAAATGTACCTGCAAAAAAATTTGTTTTCAAAAGTGTAAATGCCATTTGATTTCTCAAGAAAAAATACAATTTTTTTAAACTTGCGTTTGAAAATAGTTATTGAATTTTAGTTTAAAAATATTTTTGGAATATAATTTTGAACTTATTATTAGACGACTGGCATTTCAATTTTGTAAAAAATGATAACCCATTTTCAAGAAATCAAATTTCGAAAAAAATAATATTTGTTTTTTAAATTAAAAATAAAAACCAATAATATTTTTGGCAGAAAAAAAAAGTTTAGTTCTTGAGAAAACTTAAAAACAAAATAACGGTTTTAGCTGGGATGGGATAGCCTTTATATATGTTTATATTGAAAGGAGCTAAACTAAGAACACAAATTTTAGCAAGAATTTAAAAAAATCTATCGGTTTGTTTTTGAAAAAAATTTGAATTATCGATATTGAGCTCTGTCGGAAGACGTTGCGTCTTACATGTGAATTAAATTATTTTCATTTCATTTTGATATTGAACTCTGACAGGACAAGTTAAGGTTGTAAATTTTTGAGATTGCCAACCTGTATTGCGTAAATCAATACATATTTGTAAAATGGATTTTTCAGGAAATGATGATATTTTTGAGTATTTCTCAAATGATACAAATGTAAAGTTTTCAATGCTTCCTATAGAAGATAAGATAACTATTAATTCATTATTACAATGCAAAATAATGAATCAAAATTTGTGTCTACCCAGTCAAATGGACTGCCGCACGTCACTGAATACAACACAACACACGCCTACTTTGATATAAAAAATATTGTTTGGAAAAATTCTAAAATACTCAATAATTGCTTTCTCATTGTTTTTTTTTATAGGAATATAATTGTTTAATTTGTGACGTATAATAGAGAATATTATGATTTCCTTGGACCTCTCCATTTAACTTCTAGATAATATTACTTTTCTCAAAATAAAACAACTTGATTATTTTGTCTTAAGATGGTATATATTGCAATTGTTTTGTTTTTGTTTTTTAAAGATTATCAATACAATAAAATTTGCAATATGGTTGCTTTTGCTCTGCTATTGTTCTTTAATTTTTTTTGAATTTGGTAAAGAGTAGCATTTTGAATTTATTGCTTTTGTTTTTTGATTAACTTTTTAAGTTTTTGATTTACAACATTATTTTCCTTTTTTTGATCGAATAGAAAAACTAACAACTGTTTTGGTTTTGTTTAAATTTGTTTTTTTTTTTATGTTTTGTTATCTTGATTTTGTTTAAATTGATTAGGCTTTACAATTCTTCTTTTTAAATTTTAAAATATAGTTTATGCTTTTGTCAAAAAATATAATATTTATTTTTATATGTATGTGTTCATCAAATAACCTTATTTATGTAGTTATACATGCAAATTATTTTATTGTTTTTAATCTACAGTTTCAATTTATTTTTTGGTTTATTTAAATATACAAAATGTAGTTATTTTCTGTTTAATTTGTTTTCATTTTTTTGTTCAAAAGTCATAGAAACAGTAATATAATAATATGCTATAGAAAAAAAAAGTAATACACATTTTAATTAATTATTGCTTTTGCACAAAAAACACAAGGCGACAAAGGTTTTCTTACTGCATATTTTTATATTATATAAATAGAGAATTTTTGTTTTCATATTTTTATATCTTAAAGATGTGATTTTGTGTAATATTTTTTTCTTTCACTTCTAAAATTGTTTTTTAAACGATCGACAAAAAGGCTTTTTTTTATAAATTTGTATTTTTAAATTATTATAATTTTTATGATTGATTAAGCTTAAAATTAATAAAAAAAAGAAAGAAAGAAAATATTTTAACTTCCTTCGATGCTAAAACTAGAAATTGAGAGTTAACATTTAAGTTTCAACTTTTATTTCTCTAAAACCTTTATTTTTGTGTTTCTTTATAAAAGAATTAAATGAAAACAAAATCATTAAACTCGATTTCCTTTGTTTTTGTTTTTCTTTTCTATTTTAGCTATAGAATTTGCGCTAAGGAAATATTTAATATTTTAGTTTTTTTTTTTTGTTATAATCGACTTTTTATATTTTAAATTTTTATTTAGTTTTATTTTATTTTTAAATATCACAACGCCTTCTCTTTTGTTGGTTTAACTTTTTAAACGTTTTTAAATCTTCTACAAAAAATTAAATTACAATGCTCTTTTTTTAACATATTTTGTTTTTCTTTTCGCTAGATTTATAAATAAAACAAACATAATAATATAATATTTAAAAAAAAATAATACAAAAGAATTTTTAGGACAGTAAAAATAAATCATTTGCCTTAAAATATAAGTTCTCCTCGTAAGAAAAAGAAAAGGTTATTTATTCCAACCCCCATTTTTCTTTCGACATCATAACATTTTTCTTATCCTGTCAGAATATTTTTTAAATAAGAATTTTTACAAATAATATTCGTTTAACTATTATAAACTGACCAGCTTTGATGGTTCGCTGGTGGGTGTGGACAGCTCAAGGGGATGCTTGTTTTGCGACGAGCACGTTGGAATTAGGGGACCAGAAACCGGGGTAAGGCCGGTGCCACCGTCCATAAGACTGTCAAAATTGAACATGACTCCACTAGATGGCGTTGTTATCGCAACACCGTTTATATCGGTGACGGTTTTACCAATGCCGGGCATCATTTGGAGGGGAACATTAAGTGAGCTGGGTCGTTGTTTTGCAGGACCGCCGGGTTTTAACATTGGCGGTGGTGAATTTGTGATGGTAGGTGTGTTCAAAGTAGCGACTGAGGGTATGGACGACGAAATCGTTGAGACATTCGGTAATGGCGGCACCATGGCTGAAGAGGATTGCGATAGCATGATTTGGTTTGGATTTGGTGATGCGGGTCCGTCGATATTATCGAATTGGTCATTTGGTTCGCTTTTGACGCACTTCAAATCGAAGTCTGGTACAATGGGCTTGAGATCGAGTGGGGAACCGCGGCCGGTGTCGCAAGCGTTAAAAGTATCCATTAGAATGTTGTTGTTGTTTGGCCGTATTTTACGGCACAATAGATTGTGTTCGGCTAGAATTTTTTGCAGCTGTTCTTTGGTGTCGACGTAATTCTGCAATTCCTTGTTGAGACTGTTTTTACGTTTCTCAAGGAGGCCAACTTCCTCGAGGAGTTCATTTGTTTGATCGACACGACGTTTTCGACAGCGCGCCGCTGCCAATTTATTGCGTTCTCGCCGAACTCGTCGCTTTTCTTCTTCTTCGGGGGACATGTTTGTTGCTTTAGTCGGACGACGACCACCTTGATTACGACGGGACGGAGTGTTTGTGTTCGTTGTGGAAGAGTTTTTACCTCTTGTAACTTCACGTGCCAGAGCCCCTGTGAAATCATTGACAGCATTTGAGGTAGATGCGGCATTACTGCAACCGCCGCCAGTGCCATTACTTTGAAAGGACGGACTGTCGTTATTTGCAGTGGCTACACTTGCTATAAGATTAAAAAAAAGCATATGAGTTCCAGAGATTCTTCAAAAATTATTTAATTTTTTTTAACTTACATGTATCTGTTGTGGCCAAAGAATTCTCTTCATTTATCATCGGGGTTGTAGGCCAAGAATTTTGTGAATCTTCTGACGATGACATACTGTTGGTTTCATTTTGGAATTCGGGCAAATTAAATGGCGCCCGTGGCGGAACAAAACCAGCTTGATAGGGTGCAGTATTTGGTGTATCAGCTGTTAGTTCAATGAATGTTTGTTCGATATTGCGTAATGTTGTTGGCGTTAATGTTGATGTGGTGAGTGTGGGTACACCACTTTGTATGCCATCTAATGAGACAAGCTGTAAGTAAGTAAATAATAAATAAATTTGATAAGAGCAAGAAGTAATTAAAACCAGTTTAAGCATTTTAAGTGAGTTTTTTAAAAATGTAGCCTATTATTCTAGTTTGAAACTGCGTTTTTCGTAATAATTTTTTTCGTTAAAATAACAAAATGGCTACTTTGGCTATGACATCCAATTTAATGATGCATGATGTTAATGTAATAAATACTAAAGTAATTACAGAAACATCATCTGAACCATATACTATGTTCAAATGACGTTTAGGTGATATCTCTTTCCTTAGTTTGTTCCACATGACCATCATCTGAACATGCCTTAAACTGTCCGCCATTTATAAATGTCAAATATGCTATTAACTAAAGCAGACATATTTTGACAAAGCAGACTGTTAGTTATGTTCATTGTCAAAAACCAATAACAGAGTGATTCAAATCTCATGTCATTATGTAGTTAAGCTATTTTACACTTTGATTTCATTTTGCATTGACGTATAATTTTGATCTTTAAAAAAAAATGATTTAAATATTTTAAATTTGTTTGATCTGTGAGCGTTTTATATTTTGAGTGAAATCTTTATATAAAAATGTATTCAGTACAAGTCGATAAAAGCTTTCACCATCTAGCTTAATTCCAAAATAAAAGTGGGTGGCTTAATTAAATTCACATAATACTTATAGGTGGTATCTCTGACGTAGGTGGTAAAAATGTAAAATAAAAAATAAAAACAAAACCAAACCATTACGCAGTACATAATAGCAATAAACAATGTTTTTTTTTCGTTCTTGTATTTTGTGTTTCGTTCATTTATTCTTTACTTTTATTTTATCACTTTCAACCCACGTGGTTGGATGGCAAAATATTTACAATACATTGAAATCTAACAACAGCAGCGGGCGTGCTGTTGTGTCAGACAATGTTAATGTGGGCACATTTTTATGTAGGGTGTTCTTTTTGTTTCTGTTTAAAAGTTTATAATACAACTTTTATGTTATTGAACTTCCTGTATTCTGTAAATTTTATGATTTCAGTGACCTTTTATAGTAAAATATTTTGGTCATCGCAAATTATCATTTGCCTTTAAACACAGTAATAAAAGAGTATATCAAAATGACAGTTATGATTTAGAAAATCAAACAGATCTTGTGTTGATTCAAAAAACGGAAGTTCGTTCGAATGCTAGACGAAGACCTCAAAAACGTCACAATTGAACGTTATCTTACTCTAATCATTCTTGAAATCTTTCAACGACTAAAGTGAAATATGTCAAATACTAAAGTGACATCTATTTCCAAGTTGTCAGCACTATTTTTCTTTTCGATCAGGAGAATTATTGTTGAAAAAAAAAATGAAGGCATAACCTGTCAAAAAAAAGTCACTCAATTGACAAATATCAAATTCATCAAAGTGAAGATTTTGAAGTTTATAATTTGCAACAATATCAGTAATATAGGACTATTCACATAAGAGCGAGTAACGACAAACGAATATATACATCTATAATTACATTTCTTTTGCATGGGGTGTTTTTATTCGTCGTTTCATTACAAATCCTTACAAAGACAAGTATAAAATTATTGGATTAAGACGCACGTGAACACTTTATTCGTTAAAATTTGGATCATACGTGGAAGGCGAATTTAGTTTGACAGTAGGTAAAAATCAAATTGCAATTAGCGATGAACAATTTGTTTTCCTAAATTTCTCTTCTTTTGGCAATAAAAGAGATAATTTTAGAACCTTCAGATTATATAAAGCAATATTTTTAAAATAAGGTTAATAAATTTTTTAAAATTACATTTACTTATTTATTCGTAGGTAGTTGGTCGCTCTCATGTGAATAGTCCATAAAAAGTTCAAGTGTCAAAAAGCAGAAAGTACTGTTTACTTCTGAGAGTTCCATTGCTTTTATCCTAAGCACTATTCACATTTGCACGACCAACGACCAACGAATAAACGAATATTCGTCAATTTTGACATTTCTTTCTTTGAGTTTTAAATTCGTCGCGAATGAAGTTTGACTTTGACCACAGCCGAACACCGTTCACCACCGAAACCAAAACAAGAATGTTTTTTTAGGTTTAGTACGCGCGTTCATTTGAGTCGTTGCGAGTGTGGATAATGTGGAACGCGAATAAAGTTTGACAGTTCGTATCAAGTACAATTTTTTTCGCCACGAATAAATTTGTTTTCTTAAATTTATTAATATATGATACTGAAAAGTAAAAGTATGCATCATAAATCAGATAGAAACCATATTGCTATCGTTTTGTTCAAAATTTGTGTGGAAATATATCTTGAAACGTAAACTCACATTTTGTAATTCATTCGTCATTCGTTGGTCGCGCTCATGTGAATACTGCTTTACTGTTAAGTGTCATTTTATAAAACCGAAATTTAATGAATATTTTTGAAGAGATAATGAAAGCAGACCTAAAAACTGCTATAATATTGTTATACATGGGACATTAAGTGAAGATGACATTCCATTTTTGTAAACACAAAAAGTCATCAAGAAAAACACCCTTTATCCGGTTTGCTATCTTAAAGATATTATAAAATCCCACTCCAAAGCTCTTATAAGATTGTAAAATTGTACTCATGCTTTGGCTTTGGCGGCATAAACGAGCAATGGCGCAAAAGACGCCTCTTTTCTTCTTTATCTACATTATGATGAGAAAAATAATAATATGAAATCGTTCTTTTTGCAAAAAGAATAAACAAAAAGTTTTTTGTACTTCAATATTATTAAAAACTCAACTCATGTCGTGTTGTTTAGATACATTGTTGTATGTATACTTGAATAATGTTGCGAGATGCTGACTGTTTTTATTCGTGGTGAATTGTGAATTTTGTTTTGTGAGATGTGAGAGTTCGCATTCGCAAAACTCTGGTGCTTCCTAGTTTTTCACCCTGATTCTATTTTTAACGATGAACTCGTTCGTTTCTTTGAATTCTAAAGATTTAAATTGAAAATAATTCTAGATAATGTAGGTACGAGTATTATGTATTTTTTTTCCGTTTTTTTATTGCTATATACTCTTTTGTTGTTATATATACGATATGTACTTCTATTGATGTTGATTTTAATTGTTGCTTTTGCTTTGATAAATTATTATTATATAGTTTTTTTTTTCTTTTTTATTCACATCACTGTTTGTTGTTATCAAAGTAAGAAATCCTTTATAAAAGTTATTACAAAATTAAAAAAAGAAAAACAACGACCAACCGTTGACATGCGATATTTTCTGTTCAGATGGGATTCGGTTAGGACTGTTTGTTTGTACCTCTACACTTCCTATTGCCAATTAAAATTTTCAAATAACAATTTAATGATAGGGGTTATTACATACACTACACAATATTATTGAAGTTGTGAACTTGTACTACTGCTGTTTGTTTTATGTATATGTTGCTGTAATATGTGGGTCTGTTCTAATTGTTACGGGTCTGAGTATATTTAAGGTCAATATTTTAGTTTTTTCTAGCTTTTTATGTTTTTAAATCGTGTATGAACTTTAAAAAAAAAGCATTTAAAGAATAAAGGTTACTTTTTTGTTACAATTCAAAATACGTTTATAAAAATGATTAAAGATACCAATCGAAATTATGAAAGTAAGAATCAAACAGGCCTAACAACAACGTTCGTATTTTTGTTACATAGGGAAAAGGTGCGTCCAGATTTAAATGCAATGCGGAAACAAATAGCAGGGTAAATAATAACAATCAAAGAAATAAGGTTATTTGTGAGATATTGTTTACATTATTGATTAATCGTGTAATAAATAATATCCTTATCATAAACTGAAGAAGAGTCTTTAAATTATTGAACAATATTCAGACCCATTAATTCTCAACATCCAAAGTTTAGACAAGTTCATTAAAAAATCAAACTGACAGAGATTGCAACTAAAGTCACAAACATTCATATATTGATGACTGTATTTTCGGAAAAAACAAAATTTAATATTTTTTAAGGTTTTTAACATAAGTGATAGGCAACAACTGGTTAGTTCATATTAAGAAGATTTTTGAGGAAGAGAATTAAATATCAACAGAATTTCAGTTGAACTACTTCTTTATATATTTTCTCCTTATTTAAAATGTGTGATGTAAAATAATTTAGAAATTGAACAAAAACAAGTTTTATTCGGTTAAAAAAAATATTTTTAATTTCATAATCTAAGGAAAATAATCAGAAATATGAACTATCCTATTATAACTGTTATACTTTTGAACAGAAATAGAGAACATTTGGGCTAGTTCAAATGTCTGCACTTGTTTTCCGTTGAAATGGTGAACTTACATTTATCTGCACTTTGAAGTCTGCAGACAAAGAGGATGCAACTAATGAAGTCACACTGGTTGAGAAGAGAGAGAGAGAAGATGAAAAATGTCGACGTTTTCGAAAATACAGATTATAGGAAATTGGATGAAGATTATAGTTCATCTTTATTTCAGCATTTTCGTCTGCATCAGTGTTGCCACAATGTTCCAAGTGTAACAAAGGTTTTAAATTTCTTCTCTATTTTAAAATGTTGTTACTGTGTTTTAAACTTTTGTTAATTTTTGTCGGTTTATTTCATTACATTTTCGTTTAGGCTTGCAACAACACTAGACTGTCAAATATGATGGTTGTGTATTCTTTTTCACTTTCAAGTTTTCATAAATATACATATCTGCCTCACTCTCCTTTTTTGCATTATGCAGGTGATGATACATATAAATTCACTTTAAGACAAAATTATTTTATATCTGCAACATTAACGAAATGAATTAAGTTTTTCGGTGTAAGCATAGTATTATTTTAAAGATCGTTTGTGTTCGACAGTTCACGAATCAGAGGTTATGTATGAGGTAAAGTTGTAAGGGCCTTGCACATTAGAGCGATCAAAGAATGAACGAATGACAAAGAAACGTGATTTTTAACATTTAAAAAAGTCAATTTCAAACAAAAACACATTTAAATTATAAGAAACCAATTGACAGTTATTTTAGGATAATAAAATTTGCAAACAAGACAATTTTGTAAAAACAATTTGGTAGTAACGAATTGCAATGTGGTTGCTACGAACTGTCAAATTCTATTCGCGTTCCACATACCATCCACACTGCAACAAATAAATTGTTTGCGCTCAACTTAACCTCAAAATTATACCACTCTTGTTTTTTTTGTTGAAAAGGGTCATTGTAAATTGACATTTCGTCGCTGTCTGCGAATAGAAATAAAGCTCATGAGAAAGAAAAGTCAAAATTTGCGAACATCCACAGTTTGCAGTTCATAACTAATTTGTAAGATGCTTTAGAAATTAAAAATGTGTGCTTAGAAAATCACAAACTGACGTTTAAACGAAAAGAAAATGTACTGAAATAAATCATTGCACCGAGCATTTTTTTCTAATATTTGAAATGGTGTAAAACTGAGGCTTTTAAATAAGTTTCGACTAAAAAATCACAAAGCAAAAGAATGTAGATACAAATCTTTGGGACAATTCCTCGATAAAGTAAACAAAAAGATCATAGAAAGTATGAAAATATTTTCTTTTTGTTTTAATTTTCAAAAAAATTTCTCAATTATGTTCTGACACTTGTAGTTGTATTATGGTTGTTTTTCCTTTTTTTATTTGCAACAAGCTATAATTTTAAAAGTTTTACTGCTAAAAAGTAAAATAAAATATTTTAAATAGAATATTTTACTAGGAACCATTAATAATCTTCATTGGAAGACACCCAAATAATAATCCTAATTTTCACTTCACAGAAACTGTCAAACTAAATTTTCTCATTTGTAAAGATTGGTACAAAGTTCGATCATTATAATTATTCTAGAATAATTGGATGAAAAACACAATAACGTAAAAGAAAAGTTTCTATTTTTCCTGTATTTTCGTTGGGAGTCTTTGAATGTCATTAAGAAAATTGATGGGTTTGACAGAGAAAATATTTGTAATTATCTAAATTTTTTAAATTAACAAAAAAAACAATAGTTTTAAGATGTAAGATGCCGCATTTGGGAACCTGCAAAAGTTATGTGAGTCCAAAGTTTGTTATAGATGAAAAATAAAATACATTGGAAGTAGTTTTTGACATTTAAGTTTGATAGAAATATACAACTGATAATTGGAGTTCTTTGACAGATTGGTTTAGCTTTTATTGAACATTTCTGTCATCGAATGCTTACTTCCTGATTGGAATCAATTATTTCAGGTTAAATTTGATCCATGAACATAAATTGACAGGTGAGAATGCAAAGAATATGGAATGCTTTCAGTGGAACGATTATGTTCCTAAATTTGAAATAAATCACGAAGAACTTTTCTCTCCAACCGACCCAAGGTGCTTTTATCCGATTTTGTCATAGTCCATGCTTCTGCACCGTATAGCAGGACGGGGATGATAATGGTCTTATATAGCGACACTTTGGTCCCTCAAGAGGATTTTACCACTCAATTGCTTTCTTAGCCCAAAGAAACAGCGGCGCTGGTGTTGTTTTCTGCGTTTACAGTGGAGCCTAGGTAGATGAAGTCCTTGACTACCTCAAAGTTACGTCTGTCGATGGTGACGTTTTGACCAAGACGTCGTCGGTGTTGTAGGTATGTTCTTTCTTGACGACAGCATGTACTTTGTTTTGCCCTCATTAACCGTTAAACCCATTTTTGCCGCCTGTGCCTCATTGCCCCATTGATATCACGCTGAGTTGTTCCGATTATGTCAATGTCATCAGCATATGCTAGTGATTGGCATTGGACAGACTTTTGAAAGATAGTACCTCTAGTGTTGATATGGGAGCTCTGTACTATTCTTTCAAGCACGATGTTAAAAAAATCACAGCGCATTACTTTGTCTAAAACCTTTTTTCACATCGAAAGGTTCTGTTAAGTTATTTCCAACCTTTATGGAGCAGCGTTATTTCTCCATGGTCATCCTGCACAATGAGACGAGTTTGGCAGGGATGCAAAAACTAGACATGGCGCTATACAGCTCGTCCCTGTAGATGCTGTCATATGCGGCCTTGAAATCGATGAAAAGATGGTGAGTGTCGATTTGGTTTTCTTGGTTTTTTTTTTCAGGATCTGCCGTAATGTAAAAATTTGGTCAAATGTGGACTTTCCTGGTCTAAAATCACACTGATAAGGCCATATATAACGGCAGAGAAGATTTTATAGGCGATGTTAAGTAGACTGATGGCTATTTAGTTGGTGCAGTTAAGAGGGTCTCCTTTTTATCAGGATCGGGCAAACAATACTGAGGTTCCATTCATCGGGCATGCTTACTTCCGACCATATCTTACAGATAAGTTGGTGCATGCTCGTAACCAACTATTCTCCAGCTGCTTTAAAGAGCTCGGCATTCAAGCCATCCCCTCTAGCAGCTTTATTAGACTTCAGCTTAGATATGACAATCTTTTCTTCGTCTAAGTCGGGAGGACGGGATTGTTTTCTCTCGTCGTCTATGTTAAATGGATCATCCTGCCTGACAGCGGAATTCAGTTCTTCGTCGCCGTTATACAGTCTGCAGAAGTGGTTCTTCCATATCCTCAGCATTGACTGCGGTTCCACTACGATGTTTCCAGTTTCGCCTTCGCAGCCTTTGGTTTTAGGTTTCTGTACCTGTGAATTTCGTTTCACCTGTTCATAAAACTTTCGAACTTCATTCCTGCTTTTAAACCTCTCAACATCTTCGACTGCACGCGTTCTCATGCCCTCTCTTTTTCCTTCTGAGTAGCAGCGCCACTTTGCGTGCCTGTTGTTTGGCTGCATTTGCCTGCCGACATTCCTCATCAAACCAGGGGTTCCTTGTTGGTGGCTGCTTGAAACCTAGCACAACAGAGGCGGTTTTTCTGATTGCATCTTGGCATTGTTGCCACTGGTTTTCGATACATTGTGTTGGCTGCAGAGAACTCTGAGAGAGGTTACTGGTGACTCGGTCGGAAAAGGATTTGGCGATCTCTGGCGATTGTAGCCGTTGGACGTTGTACCTTCTCCTGTCGGTCTGCTTTATAGCAGTCTAGGGCCTCCGCTAATTCTTCGGCCGCACGTGGTCTGTTAAGGAACCTAACATTCCACGTGTATATCCGAAGGTCGTTGTCCTTAATTCGTTTGCGTAGGTTGTCAACAGTAAAATTATTCACTGATCGATCGGAAATCACAAAAATAAATTTGTTTTGAGAAAAAAAGTGTAATTACGCATTTATATTTCTCTAAAAATGCATTTTCCTATTTTCTGGACGGAAATTAATTTTCCTGAACAGCTGACACTTGCAAGTCAACAGTGAAACGAATCGTTCCACTGATTTGTGTTCCAATTTCACACAATTCCAATGACAGTTTCTGTCAGTAAAAATTTGTCGGTGGCTTTCAGCTAATAAGGAATTTTTTTTTTCAATGACAGACATTTTCAATGAAACCTGTTTGTTTTCAATGATGAAAGCCAATGATAGCTATAACTAGCGCCTAAAAATATGAAACAATGGTTTAAAACATTGGGAGGTAATAAGCATAAGGAAATTATAAAAAAGGGTAATAATTAATAATCAAGGATCAATAACATCAACATGAATCAGTTTTATTAAGATTAATTGAAATAGGTGCAGAAAACTCATATAAATCTAACCTATTTATAACATTTTTAAACTGCTCCTAATTGTTTATTTTGCGCCTAACAAACTGTCTACAATTATTATTTAAAAACTACTAATCCCAACCTACACTCAAAACACTTAAGATTTAATGTATTTAAAATTGATATCTAGTATAAAATAATAATCTTTAAAACTTAAACATTTAACTATGTACATAAATGGAATTCCACTTTGAGACATGTAAGCGATTCTTAGAAGAAAAAATGATAAATATAGTATAAAACCTCCACACTTCCCGCCTTTTGCCGCCTACATTCTTAACAACAATCACGTTCAATTGAATTAAATTAAAACTAATTAATTTGAATAGCAAAGAAAAAAAACTAAAAATGAAAAAGAAACATGCGTACAGTGTGTGGTAAAATAGTATAAAAGTTGAACTGACATTCAACCTTTGTCATAAATGGTTTATAGAATAATTCCCCCGCTCAAAATTACTGTCATCTATAGCAGACACACTTGACATAGAAGTAAATTTCAATTTGAAAATTCATGAAACCAAAATAACTTAAAATTAGTGACGGTTCATAAACAAAAACCATTTTTAAACATTAAAATTTATATTTTGTCTATTAAATATTTTTACCTGATGCATAAAAAGCTCATTGGCCAAAAAGTTTGCAATTTCGCAAGCATCCATTTTATTCGTTGTTCGTTGTTTTATTTTTGTATTATAATAGTTAGTTAAATTATTATTTTTAAGTTATAAGGATTGATGTTCGTGAGTATGTGGGGTAGGTTTAAATAAATTTATTTAATTCGTTATTATATTTAACTTATTTCTATTAAATATATTCATTCATATATAAAAAAAAAAACACGTTCGAAAAAAACAAACTTCAATCGACTAGAGAGTTTATTTTAAATAAATATAATAAATAATTTTTATTTCACACACTCGTTAAATATAATTATTATTTTTTTGTTTTTTATTTAAAAAAATATAATTTAACTTTTCTTAGAAAAGAATTAAAAATAAATTGTTTATTATTTCTTTTAGTTTATCTATAATTTCCCACGAATGAAATTATATGTATAAAGTTTGTTTGTAAATTAAAAAATTAAAAATGTATTTTTAGCTTATTCTCGTTACAAGATTAGTTCGTTTAATTTATATATTTATATATTTGTTATAAAAGTTTATTTCAGTTGATGAGAGTTTTATTTTTATATTGAAAATATAAGTTTGTATTTTTATTTTCTTATTACAAAAAGTCAATAAGTATATGATTGAGGATATTCATGTAAGAATACCGCTTCTTTGGTTGATTTGGTCGTTTTTTAAAATTGCTGGTGGTCTTTTAAATTTGATAAATTCAAATTCAAAATTAGACTCTTCAGATTTGTGTGAAATAAATTTTTTCCTTTCGTTTATTCTGTGGTAATGGTGGTGCCGTTTGTTGGGCATAAATAATTGTAATTCGAAATTATTGTTTTCGTAGATTTTTTTGAGCTCGTTGCACTTGGTTTTTACCGAGAACATAATAAAACTTTAATTTTTGTGTTGATTTTCTGATGTTATAATTATTTTGTTGTTTTATATCTCGAATGCAGAGCGCAGCGTTAATAAATTATATAATTATTCGTATTTGCATTTGAATATTTGAACTAACGGTGTTATTTTGTTTGTTGTTTGAATTTAAAAAAAAATATTTTCGCGTTTTCAAAAATCGTATAAATCGATGTATGGTTTTTTTTTTAAGATAGTTCTTTTTTTATCTTGTATCTTTTTTTTTAAGTTTCGTTCGTTCGTAAAAATTTTGTATTGTTGAATGTTTGTCTAAAATAAATTCACGCGATATTTTTTAGAATTTTATTTTCAGTTCAAAATATATGTATTTTTTCTTTTTTAATTTTCTACCCGCTGAAGAGTGAGAGCTTTTCAAGCTTCAGGGGCTCGGACTCGGATTCGACTAATCGAGATAGATTTTCTGCGATATTTGCGAAGAGGAAAATTTCTTTGCCGCGCTCTTTTTTTTTCTTTCTTCCATTTCATTTGTATCTTTTTTTTCGTTTTATTTTGTGGTGGCGATGATGGTGATGGTGAGTTTTGCGATCGCATCTATTAGATACTTTTTCTTTCCCCCTTCGTCTCCTGTTCGTCAGTCCCGTCTCTTGTTTTAATGTCATGTGTTTGTCTTTTCTTCTTGTTTCAATCGTTCTGATGTGGTGTATCTTTGAGTATATCAATCCAAAAGATAGATAGATGCAATGTTTAGATACATTTAGAATTTTATTTTATATTTTTAATTCAAATTTGTTTGTTCTCTCTTGGTTTTTTTTTTGTTTTTTTTTTTTTGAGTTCTTAACCTCTTGGCATGATCGTGTTGCTGAATTTTCAATTTTGTGCCAAAACAGCATTTTTATTTTTTTTTTTGTTTTGGGGGGGGTTTGAGAGGGTTTCTTATTTTATTTGCAAAAATATACATTTTCGATTTTTTTAGTAGAAATTTTGTTTATTTTCTTCGTGCGTGGATACACATTGTTTAATTTCAATCTAAATAAAAGAGGCTGGGATACGACCCACACTGATAACTTCCCATCCCGTCTGTCGATTTGTCTTGCTTAAAAGTTTGTCTTTATGTACTCGTATCAATTTTTACCAAATTTGGGTACTCTTTTTGTAGATTTTATTTTTTATATAAAAAAACGGACTGTTGGATTTTTATATAAAAATTACTGAATATCGAAAACAATATTTTCTGTGAAATAAAATAAATTTCAAGCCAATATTTTTAAGTTTTGAAAAGCTATTTGAGTCGAAAGTAAATTTTTACGAAGTTTTAGTATTGTTTTTTTTTTTAGTTTTATTTTTTGTAACAAAAACTGTCAATTCGATTTTTTTTACATTTTATCAACAATATTTCTTATGAGATAAAATTACTTTAAAGCCAATACTTAAAATTTTTAAAGAGATATTTGAGTCAAAAATCAATTTTTACCAACTTTTATACATTTTTTTTAGGTTTTTATTTTTTGAAAAAAAAACTGTCAATTCGATTTTTTTCAAACTTTGATTGTATGTTGACAACAAGATTTTTTGAAAGATAAAAGTAAATAAAAGCCAATATCCCAAAGTTTTGAAAAGATATTTGAATCGAAAATCAATTTTTACCAACTTTAATACATTTTTTTTTAGGTTTTTATTTTTTGTAAAAAAACTGTCAATTTGATTTTTTTCAAACTTTAATTGTATGTTGACAACAAGATTCTTTGAAAGACAAAAGTCAATTAAAGCCAATATCTCAAAGTTTTGAAAAGATATTTGAGTCGAAAATCAATTTTTACCAGCTTTTATAATTTTTGTTTTAGGTTTTTATTTTTTGTAAAAAAAAATGTCAATTCGATTTTTTTCAAACTTTGATTGTATGTTGACAACAAGATTTTTTGAAAGATAAAAGTAAATTTAAGCCAATATCTCAAAGTTTTGATAAGATATTCGAGTCGAAAATCAATTTTTACCAACTTTTATAAATTTTTTTTTAGGTTTTTATTTTTTGTAAAAAAAACTGTGAATTCGATTTTTCTCAAAATTTTTCAGAATGTTGAAAACAATATTTCTTATAAGATAAAATAAGTTTGGAGCCTAAATTTAATGTTTTTGAAAAGATATTTGAATCGATATTCAATTTTTACGAACTTTGAGTAATGTTTTTTTTAGATTTTTATTTTTTATAAAAAAAACTGTCAATTAGATTTTTCTCAAAATTTTATCAGATATCAAAAACATTATTCTTCGTTGCACAAAATTGTTTTAGAGATAAAATCATATTTCAGTCGTAAAATTTTGGAGGTGACAAATTTTTTTTTCAGTTTTATTGATTTTTAAAAAAAACCGTTATATTGATTTTTTTCAAAAAATATACCTGTTTGGTATCACGTTACAATCTATTATATAAAATTTAATTCAAGTCTCTAGCGTTTTTGGTTCGTAAGATATTTAGGGTTAACCAAAATTTTCACCTTTTTTTCAAACTGTTGTGGTAAAAAAACCAACCACGTAATTTTCTTGAGAGCCCTTTCTGCATCTTTCTGCCTTTTTATCTGTATAACAAAATTTATTTGAAGTCGATATCTCTTCTGGTTCTTGAGCTATGGACGACGAAAAAAACGTCGCGAACGTACGGACGTACGGACGTACGGACGTACGGACGTACGGACGTACGGACGTACAAACGTACGTACACACGCACGCACAGACATCTTTCTAAAAATCTTTTATTTCGACTCTAGGGACCTTGAAACGTCGAGAAATGTCAAAATTTTCAATTTGACAAATCGGACCCATTACAATAACTTCCTATGGGAAGTTAACTAGATGGTGCTGCTTATTGTGGGACTTTTGAGAGAGGTATACAAATTGTTGGCTCGTGTCACAATTTAAAATAAATTCATTTTCATTTGCAAAAAAATAACAGGTGTTTCAAATAATTCGTCATTCTTAATCGTAAATTGTGTTGAACAGATATTTAAAAAAATTGCCAAAACCAATGCACAAATATTGTGAGTTTTGTTTATTTTTAGCCCATAGATACGTCAAGAGTGCAAAACAATTAAACGGAATAAAAATGCATTTGAATTTACAAGAAAATGATTGATGCGTTTTTGTGTTTTAAGAAGTTGGAGGTATTTTAAGATATATGGATATTTTTTGTTTAAGTTAGTTTTTGAAACATCTGCTGTAGTAAAGGATAATGGATTTTCATATCTTTTATAATATTAAAACGATGATGATGATATGACATGATGACGATATAAAAGATTTAATTTTACCTAATTATAAAAGAGAGAGAGAATAATGTAATGTATTTGCGTTTAAAAATTACACACATTGTTCTTTGATGTGAGGTAATTTTTCGCTTTAAATGTAAGTTTAATTGCTTGACATAAGAGTATTATTAATTGACTACTTGTTTGTTATATTCTTTGCCAAAATCCGCATCTTATGCAATTTTTGAACATTTTAGAAGTGTAAAAATGATGATGATTCAAGTAAAGAAATAAACGCACAAATTAATGGATTTGTTTGTTAACAAGAACACACAAATTTAATTAAAAATAAAATTAAATAAAAAAAAGAATTTATATCTCCGTCAAAAGTAGTAGATTCAGGGAGTACCACAAGGGAATGTTGTAGGCATTCATTTGCATAAAATAATGAAAGTAAACTATTTATAACAGTTGCCAAGTGAACAAACATATTAAGAGCTATGTACGTGGAGAATTGGAATTTCCTGATTTCAGTTCCATGTAAAGCCTAGTACATACTTGTGAACCATCTCGTGAACCCATACAAATTTCAGTTTTTGGTTCACCCGTGAACTTGCTCGTGAAGCTGAGTGGAGAACAAAGTGGAGAGTTTTCGTTCACGGGCAATTCACGTGCAAAATGTACGGGAACTGTTGGTGAAGCTTTGACATTTGGTTTGTTCATGTTCACAACGTGTACTCACAAGTGTGTACCAGTGAGCAATGTCAAAACTTCACTTTCTCCACTGGCGAACGTTCACTTCACGAGGAGGTATGTACTAGGCTTAAATGTCAATTATAATGTTCAAATATAAGCTGAGCATAATCGTCGCCCATGTTGTTTCCACCCTTAAGGTGGAGACTAAGCAAATGATCGGCTCACGGCTTATTTTATGATAGGCTTATGGCTTATTTTCTGACGGCGCGGCGTCAAATAAAAGTTAATTACCTTCTGTACATAAATAAAAGTTAAAAAGAAAATCAGTCAACTGAAGAGTTCAAAAAGAATAATATAATTGTTAATTTGGAAGTGATTGATTTTTAAAGGCAATCCTCAAAACATAAAACAAGTGAGTTCTTACAAAATTTAAAAACTTTATTGTCAAACTTAAAAGAATGAAAGAAAGATACACTGTACACTATATTAAAAACGCAGGAAAACTTAAAAACAAAGATCTCAGTTCAAAAAGATTATCCGTGGAACATCAGAGCCGGAAGATGTCATCTTCTGCACGTCAGAAAACTGATTAAACGCGTGAAAACAAATACTAAAGTTGTCTTGAAAGATAATACGTTGTGAGTAGATGGATACTTTTATACTTGGGGCGATTCTGTTGCCCTGAAAAGTGGAACCAATTGTGGTTTTTCAAAACTTCGACTATTTACAACTTCCTCAGGATTATTTTAAATCGTGTTTATATAAAACCAAGAAGGCAATAGATGACAGACTCACAGCCTTAATACGGTTGTTAAAATCGTTTCCAACACTCAACTGGTAGCTTCCTTGCGCAAGGAATCTTAAGACAGCTGCAAATTTTAGTATGTTTGGGATGGATTGTTGTCTTTTCGTTGGTTTTAACTTGTTGTTGATTTCTAAAAATACATTAAGGAAGGCTTCTTTCGAAAGTCTAAAGTTTTGAATGAATCTAAAAGTGAGCCAAATTAGATTTTGTAATGTAACTAAAAAAGATCTTTTATCTACATACATATGTTCAGCCAAATCCATCGGAGTTTTCTTCGAATCTTTGCTTGCTCCAAAGTATTTTCTTCTTCAATTTCATTTTCACCGAAAAATAGTTCAATAGTAGACATGCTTTTGGCTTTCGCGATCCGTAAAATATTTTATCAACAAGGAATTTGTGATTGACTGAAAATTTGATAATTAACAAATATTTTGACAACCATAATACCAAGACTGTCAATTTGAATCATTCACAATAGATCTAATTTCTGAAGAGCGTTCACAGTTTATCAAAAATTTTGATTGCTGACAACGATAATACCAATTCATCAATTTCATTGAAAAATGTCAACTAGCGTATTGATAATCGACAACCGTAATAGGGCTGTCAGACTCAAGGTTCAGAACAAATGTCAACAGTGTTCAGAATCTTATAGTACTGCCAAATGGCTCTGGCCAATAGCACAGGGATGGCATTGAGGAACGAGATTCTAGTAATATAAAATACTTACGATTTTTAGCATACAATGTTGGCGGATTTAATAACTAAATATTTTACCCGGAATTTTTTAAATATTTGTTAGAATTTGATTTGCTTTTTATATTTGAAACTCATTTATTAGAAGGTAGAGATAAAAACTTTGACAAATATTTCACATCATATTCCTGTTTTTCGATACCAGTAAAAAAAACAGCAATGACAGGACGCTCAAGCGGAGGTACACTTATGGGAATAAAAAACAACATTTCGTAGAAGTTTGATGTAAAAATAGAGGAAAACATTGGTTGCATACCAATTTACATAAATTGCAACAACTGGCAACATGAAGTATTTTATGATTTTTTATGCTCGCTTAAATCGCATAATATAATGATAGTTGGGGCTTAAATGCAATAATTGGAGACCTGGGAGCAGAAATCACATTTGGATGTCAAAATCGGAAAAGCAAAGATGTTAAAATAAATAATGAAGGAAAACAAGTCGTTGATCTCTGTAACTTGTGAACGTCGAACTGTAGCACAAAAGGTGATAAAAAAGGTGAACTCAAGTATATTTCAAAGATAGGAAGCTCGGTAATTGATTATGGTTTGATTTGAGGAGAGTAGTGCTCTTTTGTAAAAGATTTTGCTGTTGGTGATATATATAACATATTCGGATCACTTTCCATTATTCCTAAATATTGCAAATAATTATAAAAATTCCCAGCTCGAATGTGCTACTCATAATCTGGCGGATAATTTCATGCTTAGATGGAAATCATTGGCAACTTTTAATATTAAATCATCATAATATTAACTTTCCTGTTATGTGCAACAGATTGAACGTCAAATTGAAATAAAATCTATCTCTAACTGAAAGTTCTCGCATTGACTGCCAGGTGCCGTGACTCCATTTTTCAATATAGTAATGGCGTAGTTTTAACTCTTTAAATGACGAAAAATGACAGCTTCAAAAGTAACAGCCAACTAGATAGTGGGACATTCAAAATGAAATCTTTTATATAAATTGCGTTTTTTTAAAGAGTATATATAGTATTGTTTCATCATATAAAAGGATTTTTTTATATGTGATTGAACAAAAATTTGAGGTATATGACAGTTCTATTGGGTTTTCAATAGTTAAATTCAGATTTCCGTCAAAATTTGATAGTTTCTTCGTGGTGCATGGAACACGATTGACATTTTTTGTTATTATATAAGTGTAACTTCGTGTACGTTTTAACGAGTACGACAGAGCTGTCGAATTCGTATTAGTATTAATTCAAAGTGGGGTAAATCTTCCGAAAATTCTAGATCTGCAGATTTTATCTTACATACAAACTAAATCAATTTAGTTTGCCGCATGGAATGCATAAACAAGAGAAATGTGTGTTTTAATAGATCTAGATCAAAAATAAAGTGATTTAATTTACCAATGGAAAAGCCCATAAACATTAAGTTTCATCCATTACAATAATACTTAAAACTTAAAATAAAAAAAAAGTGTGATTAACTTTCGTGAAGAAATAAATTCGGTCAATTACACAAGAAGTTTCTGTAAACAAGTTACTTATTAATCAGCACGTTTTTCCCCTAAAAAATATATTTACGATACATATTCAAATTGTATCGTTGATACATAATTATTTTAACCATTTGGGTTTGAATAATACTGAACTATATACATACATTTATCTTATTAATTATAAACTTGACGTAATCGTCTATCTATACTCTTTTTTGCCAATTTATGACGTCAATAACTGCCTTGATTTGTGGTTAAACAAAAAGAAAAACAACTCTTTTTTTTTTAAATTTAACTTCTCCAAATATAGTATGTCTTTAAAACCAAACAACAACAAAAACAGCAAATAAAAATTACTTTTTGTTTTATTTTTCTAATTAAAAATGCAAGTGTGTCACTTCGCTTTAACACCAAATAATACAAAACTTTTAAAATAGCAACACTCTTGCCATCACTTTATGGTATGTTCATACTTTCCCGTACTCATTTTGTTTTTTCCCATTTTTAAAATTAAAGTAATGATTCAAAGAAAAAATATAATATATTAATGTAGTTTCGAGTTCATTCCACTAAAAAAAATAAAAAATAAATAATTGTTGTTGTCTGTTTTGGAAAAATAAAAGATACATTTAATTTAGCCGGCACGATCAACCGTTTGTTGTTGATGGCAATTGTCATGGTTAAAAATGTCTATGGTGATTATATGCGGACATAGTTTAAATTGCCACACCTGCATCATGTCTGTCAGTGAGAATTCAGTATTTCAAATTTATTTAAAAACATTTTGTTTTGATACTTTAGATGTGGTATGTATTATTAATTATGTATATCAAACAAACGCTATGAACATATAAAAGAAGACCCTTTCAGTAAAATAGATATGATAAAAGTGACAAATTATTTGATGATGATGAAATAACAAGTTCCTTTTTGGTGTATTTAATCCATTAATATATTATTTCACATTTTTAAATTGTACTTGTTTGCTTTGAAAAAGTACCAACGAAATTGCGAAATACATAATTAATTTCTATACAACTTGTATATTCAATACTGAGCAACCCCTATATTCTAAAGATATAAGAATAGGAAGAAAGCTTTCACTTTTAGTTCTGTCAGATTATTTAACTTTCAAAAGCGTGTTAATTTCTTTGGGACATGACATTCGGTAAGTTACATCGAGCGGAATTTGTACTTTCTTTTTTTTTTTAAAGTGCTGTTTGTTTACATTAATGATTTGAGAACTGTGTCTGTGTTCTGTTACTCTCACGTCAAATGTCGTTCGATGAAAAAAGTTTCGTTTAGTTTGTTAGCGTTTCTAATACTATAGACATTAAGTATAAACTTTTTTTTCATAAGTGTCTTGTTTTAGAAACTTGGTCAATTACAAAACTTTATTGATGAATAAATTTATTGATTTCTTCATTTAGACACTGAAGTTAGTTTTTCAGATCTATTCTAAAATAAACACAAAGAATGTTAAAATCAGTGAAAATTGTATTAAAACTGCAGAAACTTGTCGTTTAATTTTAATATCAGATGTGTGATAAATAATTGAGTCTCAAATGAATGAGAAAATGTCAGTTTAAACATTATGTTCATTTTAGAAAAGTAGCTTAAATTAATCTTAAGTTAATAAAATAAGCTTTTTCATTATCAAATTAAGTCAAGTTTGAGAACACCAATTATTTGTCTCAAATTGCAATCTGATTTTAATGAACTGTCACACTCAATTCGCGTTCCACATACCATCCACACTGCAACGAATAAAGTGTTCGCTCTCAATTTAACCTCAAAAATATACCACTCTTGTTTTGTTTGTCGAAAAGGGTAATTATAAATTGACAATTCATCGCTGTCTGCGAATAGAAATAAAGCTCATGTGAAAGAAAAGTTAAAATATGCGAACATTAACAGTTCGCAGTTCGTAGCTTATGTGTAAGATGCTTTAAGTTGGTTGTCCAAATCTATTCTAAAATAAACACAAAGAATGTTCAAATTAGTGAAAATTGTCTTAAAACTTCCAAAACTTGACGTTTAATTTTAATATAAGATGTGTGACAAATAATTGAGTCTCGAATGAATGAGAAAATGTCAGTTTAAACATTATGTTCATTTTAGAAAAGTAGCTTAAATTAATCTTAAGTTAATAAAATTAGCTTTTTCATTATCAAATTAAGTCAAGTTTGAGAACACCAATTATTTGTCTCAAATTGCAATCTGATTGTAATGAACTGTCATGATATTTGACAAATAATTGACTATTCACATGAGAACAACCAAAGACTCTTGAATGAATGAGAAAATGTCAGTTTAAACAATTTATAAACCTACATAATCTGCATTTTAGCAATATAGCTTAAATTAATCAAGAGTTAATAAAATTCGCTTTTTATTACCAAATTAAGAGAGATTTAAGAAAATTGAAATCTGATTGTAGCGAACTGTCACACTCAATTCTCATTTCACATATGATCCACACTTCAAAGAATAAAATGTTCGCGCTTTTTTAACATACAAATTTTATTGTAGTCTGCAATGACAGATAAAAACAAGTCATGTGAAGGAAATGTCATACTGAATGAATATTCGTTCATTTTTTGATCATTCACATGTGAATAGTCCTTTAATCTGACAAATGCTGATTAAGTCGGCTCTATTCAAACTACATTTATTTGCTTTAAGTACATTTTAAGTAAAATATTCGTTTTTTATAGTACAGACAGAAAATGGGCGATAAGTATGTTTAAACTTTAAACTGTTCATTTTACATTCTCAATGTTCGTCTGAAACAAAAATTTCTGAGAGAAGATTGTTTATAGAAGTGTCGGCAAGACAAGGATATTCAACATTACGGCTTAAGATTTAAATTATATAATTATTCTTTTCAAGATTTAGTTATTAACACATTAGTTAGGCTTGATGGATTTACTTAAACCCACCAAAAAAAATCATGCAATTCTTGAAATTTTGACTTCATTTTTAATCAAAATGAAATAATTTTACTAGGTCCGTATTATATGAAGAAATGGAAGCATTTAATTGATTATGTTAAATTTAAGTCCTGTCAGGGAAACTGGTTTTAAGTTTACAAATTGACAAATAAAACAAACAGTGCTATTGTACCACAAGGCTCTGTGTTGTCACCCAAACTTTTTTTTATTAAAATTTTGTTATTAGAAAATAAAAGTAAATTTTTTTCTTGCTTTCTGTGTTTGTTTATTCATATTCTTTTGATCTAATACCTTAAGGTCTTCTTTGTGGGTTAAGTTTTGAAAAAAATCTGAAGTTCTGGCTCAATAATAGAAGCAATTTATGGAAATCAACTGATTACCTTAATCCTCATTAACGTCTTAAACAATGAATTCTCTTATAAAAATTTGGGTTAAAAAGCGCATTTGCAAATAAATGAGTTGATAAAATCATGAACTAATAAATTTTAATCTTGTTATTGTAAGTTGAAAATAAAGGGTTATAAACAATGATATAGACATTGACAATATGGTATTCTATATACGAGTATAGTACAGTGAGAAATGTCCAACAAAACGATCCGCAGTAGTCAGATTTTTAAATTTAAAAATTGGTACAACTGAAAGAAGATTTGTGTTTTCCCCAATGGAAAACACAAACATAATTCAAAATGCACAACTACTCAACGAACACAGCCATCGAGATACAAATGCAATATCAATCGTACCAACATTTGAGAATGAAATCGCATAAGGTCAATTCGAGACTCGTATAAATGTCAAAAACCCATTCATAGTAAGATTCTACTCAAACTTTTATCGGTTTTATTCATACTATGGATATTGTTTTTGTTATTCGTGTAAAATCCTTCTATACTATGAATAGATTTTCCAACAAAACACGGGTAATTGCTGGTAAAGTGGACTTGTATTCTATACACTAAAGTCTATACTATACCGTTTTTGACTTATCTATCAAAAACAAGCATTAAAATTCAAACATTTTTGGCGGGATATTAAAAAAAGTTTACTTGACAGTTTTTTATGATATGCTGTCTATTAATTCAGCTTGTTTCTGTTTTTGACAAATTTGACATTTCATTTTGTGGCTGTAAGAATAAAGTCAACGATGGCTGAACAAATCCAATTGTTCTTAGTAGGTGCATGGTGTAAGCGAAATCTCGTTAAATCAGTTTCAGTGTTAAAGTTTAGTTGAGATCATTTTATTTACTAAATGCATTTCAAATAAGAAACAGAGATAGAAGATTAGCAAATTATATTTCCATAAGTTATTATAGTTTAAGTAAATATATAACTTCTTAAATCGCACTAGAAACAAAATGTATTATCAGGAAATAAAGCAAAAAAGACATAAATTTAAGACTTTACATTATGAAAAACATCTTAACGATCCTCTATAACGATCAGTTTTCACCCATAAATAATTGACTTTATGTTTTTAAATCAAATGTTAAATTTTATTTGTTTCTGTTTAAATTTGCTTGTGTAACATTTATGTATGTTGTTTCTTTTTAAAATTTCTACACCTGTGATTTAAGAAAATTTATTAACAAAAGTTGAAAATTGATTTTATGTGAAAATTTTGTTTTTTTTTTGTTGTATTTACTCTTCTTTCTTCTAATTTCAAAATAATAACAAAACAACATTTCAGTATTTATCATTTTGAGATTTTGAACATTTGCCAAATTGAAAAATTATGTACATATGTATGTTCCCAAGGAGTGTACAAAATCAGAAAAGGAAAATACAATTTCTTATTTATTTCTTGGGGTTAAGATTGTTTGGCCTTTTTTTATAAAATGAATAGTTTTGTTTTTCCCTGACTTAAAAAACCCATATCTATGTTTATGAATGTATATGGAAACTTGGAAACTATGTACATATGTGCCAAATGAAATCGAAAGTACACTACCTTCGAAAATTCTTTACCTTGAAATTCGTAATTTTGATAACAATAAAAAAGAAGATATCTTTTCCCGGAAAAATTCAAGTTTAGATAATTTTAATTTACTCGGTTCCCTTGAGACTAATTTTGTTTTGATAAAAGTGGAAAATATTTTGAATTAATTTTGATAAAAAAAAGGAAAGAAAACAAATTGAATACTCGTAAATTATGAATTTCTTGGAACCATTAAGGTTTGGCTGCTGGGGCGTATACTTACTCTTTTTTTTTTATTTGTGCGCGCACTCAAGGGGATATTATTACCCTTATAATGAGTATACACAGTGCGAGCAATTAGGAAAGGAGGATAGGATTTGAAAGGAGATACCTATGCACATTGGTTTTGAATGCCTCCACATTGTAATGAGTGGGAAATAATGAGTTTGATAAAGCATTCCACATTCGTGTAGTGCGACTAAAAAAAGAATCTCTGTACTTTACTGTACGTCCGAAATTGGGCTCAAGGGTAAACTGGTGGGCATTCCTAAAAGAACGGGTATTACGGTTGAACTGTTTGAGGGGGGAATGCAACTGGTTTGAACATTGTTTATGAAAATAGCGATAAAATAAAGACAGAAATGAAACCTTACGGTGGTGTTCAAAGGATACAAAAGTTTCAGTTAAACAACGGTCACCTATCAATTTTAGAGCTCTTTTTTGAATTCCGTCCAAGAGACTCAAATTTGTTATTGGAGCACCTGCCCAGATATGAGAATTATACTCGAGTTTCGGACGAATTTAAGCTTTATAGACTTTAGCCAGATCAGAAGGGGTAAAAACTTCTTGCATCTTCGGCGAAAACCGAAACACTTAGCAGCATTTTTGGCGATGTCAAATATGTGATCACTCCACATCAAGTGGTTTGTAATGCACATACCTAGGACTGAAAGCTCTTCAGTCTCGTCGATGCAAGTACCACTCATGGATAGTGGCATTGGGGGGGATTACGCTTTTGTGACGGTAGACAGCATTGAGTTTTCGAAGCATTAAATTCTTAA
Source organism: Eupeodes corollae (assembly GCF_945859685.1). Lineage (NCBI taxonomy): Eukaryota > Metazoa > Arthropoda > Insecta > Diptera > Syrphidae > Eupeodes > Eupeodes corollae. Next base: position 34,596,476 of record NC_079147.1, read on the forward strand.
CGGTTTTTGATTCCCCATTGAACAATGCTGTCAAGATCAGAATTGAATGAGCTTATCATACGCTGCCGTTGGAAGTCCACATCCGAAGCACAAGGATGCGAAGAATACTGTCATCAGCGAAACAATTAAGTGGGTTAGAAGATTCAGACAAAAGATCATTTATAAAAATAAGGAAAAGTGTCGGAGACAAAACGGAGCCCTGAGGCACATCAGCGTTTATTTTATGAATATCAGATTTTAATCCGTCCAATACAACTTGAATTGAACGGTCCGAAAGGTAATTTCTAACGCAACGAAGAAGGGATTCATCAATACCAAATGCACGCATTTTCGATAAGAGTGCTTGGTGCCAAACTCTATCAAATGCCTTTGAAATATCAAGTGCAATAATCTTACTTTCAACAAAACGATGTAAAGAGTTGTTCCACTGCTCGGTGAGATAAATCATGAGATCAACATCGGATCTATTGCAACGAAAGCCATACTGCCGGTCATTTAGAAGCTTTCGTTCTTCAAGATATTTCTTAAGCTGAAAATTGATCAGCGTTTCCATGACCTTGGAAAGAATGGACTTTAGTGTAATTGGACGATAGTTAGATGGTAAAAGGATTCGCCTTGTTTAGGAACACGCTGGACAAATGCAGTTTTCCATCCACTCGGGAAGAGACCTGTAGAATTGGACAGATGATAGAAGTTTACGCAGTGGTTTTGCCAGCGTTGAAGAACACCTCTTCAGAACAATAGCGCTTTCAAGTACAGGAGGAGTTATGTCACTCATTGGCAGCGTCGAATTAACAGCAAACTGTGCTGCAAGCAAATTGGCTTTATTAATCGAGCTTACAAAAGGAGTGACATTGGAAACAAGCGTCGGAACCGACGAAGACGTAATGTTACGCACATTTTTTACAAATGACCAGAAACTTTTACTACCATTGGGACATTGTAGTATTTTTTGCCGTTATGCAAATATTGAATGCGTCGTATATGTCCCTTACAGGTCTTTCTAGCTTGTTTAAATTCCGGAAACTTACATTTTTGATCCTTACTTACTAACTTAAGGTGGCGCTACAGTCCGGGGCGAACCTGGGCCTCAACCAACATGCGTCTTCAGCCAGCTCGGTTTCTAGCTAGTTCTCTCCAGTTTCGCACGGGCTGGAGCGTTGATGTCCATCCGCTCTACATGACCTAACCATCTAAGCCGTTGGACTTTAATTCTGCTAACTAGGTCAGTGTCGCTGTACAGCCCGTACAGTTCTGATCCTAATAACCTCTTTACAACTTGAATCAAACCATGAGGCTTCTTTGGGTTTGATAGATTTTACCCCATACGGGATAAAAATTTCTCATTCCACAACTGAAATCCATGCCACTATCGAGGAAGCATATAGTTAAAGTTCCTGGGACCCTCCCAGTTGGCTTTTTCATATTGCCAAACGGTTCTCGTAGGGGTTTTAACTTTAACTGGCGTTTTTTGGTATGAGAAACTTGCAGATATGACACAACGGTCTGATGTGCCTAGAGGCGATAATTCACTGACAGTATATTTATTAGGACCAGAGGTAAGAAACAAGTCTAGAGTGTTAGTGGATTGACCTGCAACGTCAGGAATCCGAGTTGGCTTGTCAACTAACTGAGTCAGGTGGTTTAACTCAGAAAAAATCTCAACATTCCTCCCTTCGGATGTTGTCTGACCAGAATATTGCAGCCTCGAAGAATTAAATTCATAATTTAAAAAAAATAAGCAAATATTAAGTATACGCCCTAATTAATTGAATTTTACATTATTTTTCTTGCTCTTGTTTAGTATTAAATTGCTGTACAAATAACTTAAAATATTAAAGAAGCCCTTCCAAAACTTACATAAAACTACATTTTTTTAAAATTCAATATTTTATAAGTTAGAAAAAGTACGTATCAATGTCGATGATACTAAATAAATATAATTAAATCCGGCATGTGTCAAGCTTGTAAGCCCTGACTTTGAATTTATAAGCTTAAACTTACATAAAATTTAAACTTAACATTTTAAATTATAAAGCTTTATAAAAAAAAAGACTTATAATTTATCTATAATTAACTTTTTGTTTCTCAGAAAACAATGAAATTCCTCATTGATGTCTTCACACACACAAAAGCTTTTAAAAAACAATATATCAAAACAAAGCCTTGTCGTCGCCATTGTAATAATCTATTAACAAGAAATTAAAAAAAAAAACGACTTAGAAAAACAAGCTTTGAATGCGTTTTAAGAATTTGCTAAGAATTTAAAAGATATTGATAATTCTCTCCTAGACACACGATTCCTGCTAATGACCTAGAAAGCTAAAATGCAGTATAATTCAAGTTAATGTTTTTTTTGTTTTTGTTGTATCAGAAAACAACTTTATGCTGATGACGACACAAGAAAACCCAACCACAAAACACGACTTGATTTGGATTTATCAGAAGGTCTCTCATTGTATGTAGCTCATTAAAAAACTCAACAGAAACACAGCAAGTTGTCTTTCCAAAAAACAACAACAACAAATCTATTTACGTCATAATCTCATTATATGTTTAAATAAATTTAGTGTTTTTTGTTGTTGTTGTTTTTGAAGGAAAAGACAGAGTTCTTTAAATCCGAAATCAGAAAAATAACCACATCAATGCTTATCTCGCTATGATAAGGTCAAGTAAAATGTCAAAAATCTTGAACTCAATCAAATGTCAAAACCATCAAAAAAACTTAAACATTTTCCAAAATGTGGTTTTAAAGTTAGATATCCTTAAACTTCCTCTCACTGCTCTAAAAAATTGCAAACACAAATTTAAAAAAAAAACTATCTTAAAATTAAAATAAAACAAAAATAACGATTATGAAAGATTAACAAGAAGAAGAAGAAGAAAAAGTTACCATACCGACATCGCATACGTGTTAGGTTATTTTTAAACTGATTTCTAATGAAATGACGTTACACTCCGATCACACTTAATACTGTTGATTTTTGTATTGTTCGAGTTGTTTCTTTATTCTTTTTTTATTTTGTATTTCTATTTGTTGTCTATATTTTTGTATCTTTATACGCGGGTTGGAAAAATTAAAACAACAACAAAAAAACGTGCTCTTTTTGGCGTAGGCAAGGCACAAAAAACAATATACGATTAGAGTACGAGACGACGACGCGACGTATAACTCACGCTTCTAATATAGTAAAAAGTCAAACGCTTACTAATGCCTCAGAAGTGCGCTGAAAGCTTAGACCCCTAAAGCACCGTCGTCGCTCGTCGTAGTATCGTAGTCGTTGTCGGTATTTCGTCGTCACTATTTTTTATTCGTAAGTTAGATCAAAGATCAGACTCAATCGAGCATGATTTTGTGCTTTTTTGTTTTTTTAATTTCCCTTGGAGTGTTCAATTGAGTCGGAATTTTGTGTTTTGATTTTATTGTTGTTGTTTAATTCGAACTCACAGATAGCTTTTTTATTAAGCCCAACTTTCGCAGTTTGAATTTTTAAGTTAGTTTCTTTTGAATAAAGTTACCGACTTATTTTGTTATTGGTAACTGATGTTGGTGGCGGTGTGATGGGGTTTATCGAGTTTTACGTAAGAAATAGGTCGATATGATTTGTAGAGTCTATCGGCGAAAAGATAGACAAACCTCGCACTTGCCTTAAATGGTAAACAAAATTTACAACAAAACTCTGTTTACTTTTCAAAATAAATTGGTACCAAAAAATGTAGGTACCACCAAATTCGAATCAGAGATACAAAGTTAAAAATAAAACATTCACTGGAAGGCTTGAGAATGCTCGAAGTATTTTATCTATGTTAAGTAAAATTTATTTTTAACATATGACTCGTTTTTTTAAAATTTATTTGTGCCATAACCGGTTTAAACTTGAGTTTAATCAAAACAACGAAATATTTTGATAAACGAACTAAGAATGTTTAGATACATGTTTTATGTTTTTATGAAATTGTTTATATACATGAGACTTTTACTCTGTTTTTGATTAGTTTAGAATTCTTTTTCTTCGCAGCTCTGAGATAAAGATTTTTCTTGTGAAGGGTTTTGTGGAGCATTAAGCCATTAAGGTGTGCCACACTTTAAAGGCCTTCAGTTTGAACCTTATCTATGTAAATTTTTAAGTTGCGCATTTATTTTGTATCTAAATTTCTATTTTAAATTCTGAAAGAAAACCATTTATATGATGTACGTCTGTGACTTGCTTACCTAACTATCTTATTTATGTTTGTTAACTTAAATAAGCTTTGTATAGATTCTTTTTCTGTTGTTGTTGTATATCTTCTTCCGGTGTCACATATATTGAATACAAGAGATAAGATAATTCATTAAAGGCTAACATGTTCGAGTAATAAAGGTTAAATATTGTGTTTACAAAATTGTGGAATATATAAATGTAGTTATATATACTTTGGATAGTTAGCAAAGGTTGGGTATTTGCTAAAAGAGATACATAGGTTCGATGATATTGATAACAATGGGTGTTTTTTGTACTTTTAGTAAACTGTTCAATACTTAACTAATATGGGTCTTTTATAAACTTATTTGAATGGTAAAACTGCGTTTTAGATTTGGAGTTCATATACAATGAAGATTATTGATAAAGGTTATTGAAAATTGATTTTAGACAGTTTTATATATCACTGATAAATTTTTATGGACGAGTAAAATATTTGACAAAAAAGAGATCGTGAGAACTGTCAATGGTGAAGATATGCAATGACCACTTCTGTATACTGTCGGACGTCCTAATCATTGTCTTCCAAGCGGAAAATTTTGCGATCAAAAATCATTGTCTTCCAAGCGGAAAATTTAGGGATCAAAGAAGTTCTCTCCTGCCTAAGAGAAAACGTGATATCAACTTCTGATATCCGCATCTTCTCTGACAGTCAGGCTGCTTTTAAATCTCTCGACGGTGTCTTAACCAAATCTCAAACGGCCCTTGATTGTCGATCGTCTTTTATGGAGATGGCGCAGCAATTTAACATTCACCTCTGTTGGGTGCCGGGCCACGGGAAATTGTAGAGCCGATGAACTCGCTAAAAATGAAACTGCCATGCCTATTTCAACTGAAATGGAGAAGATAGGTATAACGATAGATGCATGCAAACTTATGGTAAAAGAAACAGCTTTTGCGATAGCAAACTCTAGGTGGCACAATTTACCAACATGCGCAGCCACAAAACTCATAGGGCCTTCACTGGACCTAAAGCGCTCTAAAGACTTGTTATCTCGAAGCAGACTTCATATTAGCTCCCAAATAGGTGACCATACGGAATACTGTCTTATAGGCAGACATACAATACGACTTGGTGTAGCCTCAAATGACTTCTGCAGGAGCTGTATGGTTGAAGAAGAAGAGAATCTCTCACCTTCTCTGCATTTGCCCTGCTCTTTCACTAAGACCCAAACTTCATCTGGGAGACTACTCTTTAGATAATCCCAGTGAACTTACTAAAAATGATATCAAATGTCTTCTTCGCTTTATAAAAAGCTCAAAATGGTTCGACTAGTAAGAAGTAATTCCCTAGATTCATCTGGTATCACAATGGGCCTTTTATTTTGGCCTAAGTGTGTTGATTCTTATCAGTGTGGCTTAAGACCAGGAAAGTCCATAGTCGATCAAATATTCACATTTCGAGAAATCCCAAAAACAAGTTAGAACATTAAATCGACACTCGCCATCTTTTTATCGATTTCAACATTTCTAGCTTTGGAATCCTTTCCATATTCGTCCGATTGTCCAGGCTGATCATGGAGAATCAGCGCTGCACCATAAAGTTTCGGAACAACTTAATAGAATCTTTTGATGTCAAAAAAAGGCTTTAGGCAAGGTGAGCGAGTAATGTTGTCAGGAATGGAGGGGACATAGAGTTTATATGCCAAATCCGAACGGCTAATTTGAGAAAGCACTTTTTCATGACAATTGTCACTCTTGGAGAATTTGTCAGTTCCTCGCCAAAGGCAGTACCCGTGAAAAGACTTAAGATGGAATAGGCAGGGATTGACAGTCCAACGCACTAACCATCATGCCACCGGTACTACCCTACGTCAATGCTAGTGGCACTTTTCTCACAAACAAAAAAAATAAAAAAAAAAGTGGCACTTTTTTTTTAAGTCTGCAATTACTGGCATATGCTGATGACATTGACATAATTGGAAGAACTCAGCTTTATGTCGAAACAGCTTTTGTGAAAATTGAAGCAGTGGCGGCAAAATGTGTTCAGCTGTTAATAAGTGAAAGCAAACCGAAGTACATGCTGTAATCAGGAAAGAACCTGCAACACTGCCATCTAGGTGAAAATGGTACAGTCGATTCGAGCAACCAAAGTTTTGCTCTATAAGAGCCTTAGCGTTCCCGTCCTGCCATATACAGTGCAGAAGATTGGTCTATGACAACAGCGAAAGAGAAGTTCTTCGCCTGATCTAAGGTCCCGCATGCATTGAAAGTGGGTGGACGACAAGAAAGACGAGCCGTACGGGTTGTACAGCTGCGTAGACTCAGCTAAAAGTATAAAAGTCCAACGCCTGAGATGACTGGGTAACGTATAACGCTTGAAAACCAATGCTCTGGTCCGGAAAGTCTCTTCGAATCCACGTCCTGGGGATAGCCAAAGAAAAAAGTTCGCGTTAAGGTGGCGCACACAAGTGGATAGTGGCCTCACTCAACTTCAAGTGTGCAACTGAATACACTTTTCTAGGGACGGAGCTAGATGAAGAAGAAGACTATAGCTAGGCTTGTCCGAAGTTCTCTTAGGTAGTGACAACAAGATTAAGGGTTGGGAATTGGGTTGGTATTACATTCCCTCTTTTCAAAAACAATCTAGAGAATAATCGGGCGGCCTAAGCCCTGCCCGTCGTATACACAGGAGTCGATGGCGTAATAGAACAGAGCTAAAATTTCCTTCCTGCCTTCGGAGCAAACCAGAAGATAATTGGTGCTTTGCCTTCACCTCACAGAACTAGTTATGTCCGTGGCGCCTTTGGAAGAAGAAAGCCACAGAATAATCGGCTGGAAGAGAAGCTTCCTGTCCCTAGCAGCAAACTAGAGAATAAATGCTTAGCTAAGCCTCTTTGTCATACACTTATAAGAACTGGATGGCAAAATATATTGGTGGACGGAAAAAGGTATTTGGGGACCCAAAAATTACGAGACGGTCCTGTACTCGAAGTACTAACCGCTTTCGGAAATTCTTTCATTTAAATGTACACCAGACCAGATTGATACCTTAACTCAGTAAAGCAGCATTCACATGAGCGCGACCAACAAACGACGAATGAATTACAAAATGTGAGTTTATATACGTTTAAAGATATATTTCCACACAAATTCTTAACAAAACGATAGCAATATACATAGTTTCTATTTGATTTATGATGCATACTTTTACTTTACAATATCATATATGTATTAATAAATTTAAGAAATTGTAGTTGATACGAACTGTCAAACTCTATTCGCGTTCCACATTATCCACACTCGCAACTCATTTATTCGCGACGAATTAAAATCTGTCATGTGAAAGAAATGTCAAAATCGACGAATATTCGTTTATTCGTTGGTCGTTGGTCGTGCTCATGTGAATAGTGCTTAATAGTTTAGAAGACGAATTAAGGGCCATGCACATGAGAGCTCGCAACGAATGGACAAACAAACTTGATTTTACACATTTCAAAAAGTCAATTTCATTTAAATTATAAGTAACCAATTGACACTTATGTTAGGATAATAAAATTTGCATTTTATTTTCTAAAACAAGACTAATTGGTAAAAACAATTTGGTAGTAACGAATTGCAGTGTGGTTGCTACGAACTGTCAAATTTTATTCGCGTTCCACATACCATCCACACTGTAACGAATAAATTGTTCGCGCTCAACTTAACCTCAAAACTATACCACTCTTGTTGTTTGTTAAAAAAGGGTAATTATTAATTGACAATTCGTCGCTGCATGCGAATAAAAATAGAGCTTATGTGAAAGAAATATCAAAATATGCGAACATCCACAGTTCGCAGTTCGTAGCTCATGTGCAAGATGCTTTAGTGTTTAAATTTCACCTCGCTTTATGACATATTCTGTGAAAAGCCACTATCAATTGAAAGCAGGTGAATTGGTAAAGTTAAACCATGTGCTTGTCATCTTTGTATGTGTATGCCATGGTTGTGCCATAACATTGGCTTGTGTTATGATATATTTTCTCAGTTTCGGGTAAAAGAGGAGTAGTGCAACGCTGCGTTACAATATTTAATATTATGACACTTCAAATGGCAGTTCAGTTTGACAGTTGTCAAATTCCAGGGATGTCACCCATTTAAATAATGAAATGAATAATCAACCTTGCAACAATTATTTAACTCTAAAATTTAGAAATATTCAAAATTTCAGAAACACAAAAAACAAACAACATATTATATTATTTCATCCATGTAACAGTTCATTACACTTAAAAATGTGGTCAAAGTATCAAAACAATTAAAAACTTCATATTTTTTCTTTTTGTATATTATAAAGCAAAACAAACAGATAATATGTATGTATGTATGCTCAATGTTTTACGTGGTCAAATCTATTTGCACATGCGCGTTAATTACATATTAACAGTATAACCCCTCAACATTCCACTCCACAAAGCATTTATAATATAGTATCATTTAGAGTTAAGATCTTTTTTTTTAATTTACTTTTGAACCTGCTTTTTTTCATCAAGTTTTTTAGTATTATTTTAATTTTAATTTTATTTTCTAGTTATAATCTGCGATTCAAGCTAATTTCCATTGAGCAAGTAGGTAGGTATAGTGTATAGTGTTCACGAGAAAGAATTAAATGCAATAAAATATCCCATCAACGTCATTTAACCGGAATGATGAAATAAATCGTTGTGGAAATAAAATAAATATAAAACTTTCAAACTGACGCTTCGGACGAACGATAGGACTTAACGTTTTATTTTATTGTCAAGTTGAATACAGGGATGGCAGAAAGTATTGCAGCCATATACATACGAATGTACTTATATTGACAATAGTTAATTTGCAGTACATTTGTATAGGTACAAACGTAATATTGTGCAATTATGTGCGTCATTATTTTATTTCTTTTAAGTTAATTTATGAAATAAAAAGAAATTCGAGACGTGACTTGAATCAGATAACAAAATATTTTCTTATATGTATCTCCCATAAGTCAATGACTTTTAGAAACTACACCAAACCACACCACATATTTTCGTAAGTACTTATGAAAATAAAAATAAAAAATAATTAACAAAACCAACCCCACGCAAAGATGTCAATCATTTTTTAATTTAATTTTATTTTTTCTTTGCACTTCCAGTTTGTTAATTTTCAGCCAACAAAGAACACCACTTCCCCAAAAGAAATTAAATTACACTTCAAAAAACAAACCACCCACCAGATGAAGAACAAAAACATGGTAACACGAAAACTATATACAGAAAATACATGTTTTATTGTTGTGTTGGACTTGTGTCCTAATTGTAATGGCTGCCCCTTTTTTAAGAAGTCTCATATGAGCTACAAGCACCTAAGACACGGATATGCAAAAAAGATATAAAAAGATAGGTTAAAGTGAAAAGAAAGGAAAAAAGAACTAAAAATAAAAAAAAAAACATAAAACAATCAGCAAGAAAAGTTAACTTAAAAACGAACTCCTTTTTTGACAGAAAAACAAAAACAACAACAACAAACGCTGAACACCAAAAACTAAAATAAAAACTCTTTTTTTAAAGTGGATACCAGTCTAAACGCACGTGTCCCTCTTGGTTTTAAATAAATGTTACTTTGCTGATTTTAAACGAGTGTTTTTCTGTTTGAAAAATTAGCAGAAACAGTACAAAAAATACAGTAGCGGTTAAAAGTATTGCTTGCGATATCGCATTGAAACAAAATGTTTCACGAACAACATGACATAAGGAAAATGTTCATCGTGATTTGCATTTCGCATCGATAAATAGTTTCAAATGTTTAAGCAAACAAATGTCATTTTCAAAAGAATTCTCTTTAATTTACAAGATGCCACCTAGTGGACTTAGGTTGCGTAACTTAAAGCCGAGAATATGATGCGGAAAAACACATTGACATTCTATAGATGGACTGCAAGTGGTGTGAATTTTCCATACAAAATTTGAATAAAAATGTTTCCACTTCAAATTAGCTACACTTGCCCTGGCACAGTGGCAAAAGAAGTTATGAAATATTTAGCTACATCGGTTTGTATTCAGTTGAGATAAGCTTTTTCTGACATAGAAAGTATTGACATCTTTCTTGTTATTTTATGTTATCTTTGTATTGTTATTGACAAATTTTGACAGTTTGTGCAAAATGAAGCAGAAGCAGGCTGTGCGCTGTGCTGTGAGTATTAAATGTAAATGTTACACAATTTTTCGGCATAGCCCTCTTTGCGCTAGTGTTTTGTCCGTTAAAAGTGGAACTATCGTTAAGTTGGCTACTAGCAGTCCATTTATAGTATGTCAATAGAGAAACAATTGACTTATTATACATATGTAGACCAATAGGAGCCAACTTCACGCTGATTGAATTTGACTCTTTTGCGACACTAGCCCTGCCAACGAATGCGGAACACTGAATGTAACATTGGGTGCGTTCACTAATGTAGTCAAATTTCAATTTAATTAGAGAATAAAAAATTGCATTGCAATGATATTTAATCCAGAACTGTTATATTAATGACAAATGTTAACAGTTGTGTGTTTGTGAACTTGAAATAATATTTTTGGTTTTTAAATAAAATGAGTGAATTATATTTAAATGTTGAACGATTTTGATTATTAAGAATTTTTGTGTGTGATTGTGAAAGGTCAAAATCAGTTTTCCCTAACTTTGTAGAAGAAATTTATACACTACAAGTCATTTTGTAGTTGCATGTAGCCAATCAAAATGACTTGACTTGTCAATAACTTAGTAATTGCGCCTATTTTTGGCACTCGCTATTTGCGCTTATTATTTTTTACTTTGTGAAATGTGTGAATGTCAAACAAAAACATACAAAACAAGCCTCGTTTTTCATGAAGATATAATTGTAGAAGTAACTTTTTTTACTTTGTCACTTGATTCGATTGACATTGATTTTGAGTGTAAGGCTGGAAGCTAGTGTATTTTATTTTCAAAATGAATTTTCACAATTTGGAAGCGTTGTTCTGGAGATCAATAATTTACTATGAATTGACAAACCTTACTAAACACAAATATCAACTAAGTTTGACGTTTTCAACTGTCAATCTATTGACAGCAAAAATCGAAATTTCTCATGCCAGCTCAAAAAGCATCATATTTATAAATATTGTCCATCGAAGTACAGCAACCATCTAAACATCGGTTTTAATATAAATAAACTAAACAGCTAATGTCACACGACAGGCTTTGGGGACTCTGAGACATATGTCCAAAGAAAACTATTTGAAGTTATGTATGTACATATATAAAATTATAAGGACCACTGAAGTGAGTCAAAAGTCCGCAATCGATAAGGAAACAGTTTTAAAAGTTGAAATTCAATCAATGGTTCTGTGCTTTATAAATTAACTTTTACAAGAATATCCTTATGCTTATACTGTCATCTTGCCTTATTAGAATTTAAAAATAATTTGTTCGATGTTAAATGACATACATTCAAGCTGAACGTTTGCAAAGCTGAAGCTCCATACCGTTTGACATTTACAGCTTGAACACATTATACAACTGGAACGCCTGCAGCTGAAAGAACTGTCAAAAAGTAAGACATGTTCTATTTTTTGACATTTAATGTTTTAATTTCATTTGTTGGAGTCAGCTGATGAAACGTTTATTGGACAAGTTCCACAGAACTTTACGTTTGCTAACCATTTGAATATTGTTTTCATTTTCATTCATTATTAATTATTCAACAACGAAATCACAATAAACAATCAAGAGCACTGACAGATTCCATATTTCTCCATACATTTTGAATTGTCAAATTTGTTGCCCGAAAAAGTTAAGTAGGTGAATACAAATACACGTTGCATACCCTTTGACATTTACAGACTAAACACATTATACAACTGGAACGCCTGCAGCTCAAAGAACTGTCAAAAAGTAACGAACCCATGTACTATTTTTTGACATTTCATATTTTAATTTCATTTGTTGGAGTCAGCTGATAAAACGTTTATTGGACAAGTTCCACAAAACTTTACGTTCGCTTACCATTTGAATATTGTTTTCATTTTCATCCATTATTAATTATTCAACAACGAAATCACAATAAACAATCAAGAGCACTGGCAGATTCCATATTTATCCATACATTTTGAACTGTCAAATTTGTTCCCCAAAAAAGTTAAGTAGGGGAACCTGTGCATGACTTTGCGTTGTGTTAGAAACATTGAATTTGTGTGTATTCAATATTTGGTCTTCTATTCCAGTTGCAACTACGAATACATTGTTCGCATTTTTCTAGAACTGTCAAAATCAGTAACGTCCATCTCCGATTATTTCTGACTTTTGTGTTTGTTTCTAATGTTGAATGAAATGATTCGTAGTTAAGAATGGATGCATGCTTTAAATTCTGATAATTTAGTTTTACTTAAATTGACTAAAAAGGTGCGCAGTTCATCAGCACTCATCTTTTGTAGAGAATTTAAAAATGTTTACTGCATCGTTGAAACGTGTGTCTTTCTATTTTTAGGATGACACTATTTTTCAATTGTAATATGTCAAAAGATGACGGATGCATTGATATAGAAACTTTGTTAGCTGTTAAATAAAATTTTCCGTCATAAACCTTCTCATCACAACTGTATTAACACTTTTTTTATGAGCACATTTCTCACGTTACTTGCGTGATCACGCAAATAACACAAAAGCAAGCGCACGAGCCCGTTTACTTGTGCTGTTTTTGTTTCTGTTGCTGTTGCCACCAGCCGCAGCCGGGCGCTTAATTTTTTCTTTGTTAGCCGCTTAGCTTCATCTACATAAATACATATGGACATTTGGATAATAAAAGAGAGTAACACATTTAAATAAATCAACCTTACAATTACTTATTTTGGGGATTTCGAAATTTCAAACGAAAAAAGGTTAAAAATAAAACTTTAAGAGGGGTTGCTGTCAAATGTTAGTGGACTGGACGGGACCCATTGTTAGTTACAGTGGTACACACAACAAAAAGCTGTAGAGTAGGTAAAAGTTTAAAAAACTTTGTTGTTCAAAGTCAAATATATGTTTTTTTTTTATTTATTTTGTAATAACTAATTATTTAATATTCAAACAAAGGGGTTGCTCTTTTTTTTCGTAGGTAGTAGAAATGTACATCGTAGCTTAGCCCCCAAAAAATATTCCAGAAATCGCTTTGATGTATTGCGCGTTAAGGCAGTCAGTAGACGGGTGGTCGGTGGTGAATCTTGTTAAGTGCGGTGAAGGGTAAAATTTTGTCGCGACAAAACTCAACTCTTTATTCATTATAACTTTTTTTTGTTGCTGTTTTTGCAAAAAAAAGATATATGAAAACTTTTATACTTAATTTATGAGCCTTTGTTTGGCATTGGCATACAGAAATGTAGATAGGTTCATATACACATTTTATATCTCATGTGGAAGCGGGATATACAAGTGCGAAAAAGAACAACAACAACACAAAATATATAAAAGGAAACTCTCTTTTTTAAAATGAAAGGTGTGGTTCCCAAAAACGGACAACAAAAAATAAATAAGACAATCCTTTTATTCATATGGGTAGGGGTATTTTTTGGCTGTCGTATTTTTTTTTTTGAAATTTATTTTCTGGTTGTTAAATTTATATTTTTTTGTTTCCTTTTTCAAAATAAAAATTCAATCAAAGTTCATTAAACCATAATGCTGAATCCAGACATTTTAAAAGACTTTCGGAACGGATACAGTTTTGTTTAATTAATATTTTAAATTGGATTCGATTTTCTTCATATATTTAAAAAACCTTGTTCTTATCTGGTATCTACAGCCGTTCTATTAAATTGATTGATTTGATAACAAAATATGCGACTAGCGGTGGCGATTGAAATGTCGGTATTGACAGATGACTTTATGTGGTGCTTTGTCATTTTTCGCAAATTCAAATAATGCATTAATTGTATGACATAAAATCACGGGAATCTCATAAATCTTAATAATAATTGTTTAAATTAAGTGCAATGATTAAGAACTTCCAGTTTTATTTCGTACAGCCTGTTATTTGGGCAGCTGTCACATTTATAGCTTTCATCTTGTAAGATTTGACAAGTAAACAACAAGAATTTCATCCTGAAAATTGAACTACACACATTTCAACGATGCAAAAAAACACTTTACTGGCTGAACACCATGGTGAAGTTGAATTTTGTGCTACTGTCAAAGTTAAAAAGTACGAACACAACACACAGCGCTAAAATGTGAAGTTGGTTGAACTTTTACTTTTGATTTCATGCTGCACAGATTTTTGATATTTGTATGGTTTATATGGATAGTTGAGAGATCAAGTTGAAAACTTTTGACTTGATGCTGTTTGCGTGGAGATCTTTTGCTTCATAATGTGCATTTTAATGCAGCTTCTGCTTCAAGTATGTTTTTTAAGCTTCAAGCTTCACCCATTGTGTTCAGGCGGTCAAGGTAGACGCAGATCACCTTTTTATCTGGGAACAGTCAAACTGTTGGAAAAACTAGAACTATTAAGGACTATTCACATTAAGAGCCTTGCACATGAGAGCGAACAACGAATGGACGAGCAAACGTGATTTTATACATTTTAAAAGTGTCAAACAAAAACACATTTAACTCTATTCGCGTTCCACATATCATCCACACTGCAACGAATAAATTGTTCGCGCTCAACTTAACCTCAAAATTATACCACTCTTGTTTTGTTTGTTGAAAAGAGTAATTATAAATTGACAATTCGTCGCTGTCTACGAATAGAAATAAAATTCATGTGAAAGAAAAGTCAAAATATGTAGACATCCACAGTTCGAAGTTAGTTCGTAGCTCATGTGGAAGATGCTTTAAGCAGCATTCACATGAGCGCGACCAACGAACGACGAATGAATTACAAAATGTTAGTTTATGTTCGTTTGAAGACATATTTCCACATAAATTCTTAACAAAACGATAACAATATAGTTTCTATTTGATTTATGATGCATACTTTTACTTTTAAAAGTCATTTATTAATAAATTTAAGAAAACAAATATATTCGTCGCGAACAAAATTGAAACTGATACGAACTGTCAAACTTTATTCGCGTTCCACATTATCCACACTCCCAACGAATAAAATATTCGCTACTTAACCTAAAAAAAACATTCTTGTTTTGGTTTCGGTGGTCAAAGTCGAACTTTATTCGCGACGAATTAAAAATTCTCATGTGAAAGAAATGTCAAAATCGACGAATATTCGTTCATTCGTTGGTCGTTGGTCGTGCTCATGTGAATAATGCTTTAGAGCGATCAACGACCGACGAATGAATAAATAAATGTAATTTAACACAATTTTATATTAAATTCTGTGCAAATTTTAGATGAAAACGTAGAAAAATAGGTTATGTTAATCTTAAGGCAGTAAACTTAGCTTTTTCATTGCCAAAATAAGGGACATTAAAGAAAACAAATTGCTAGTTACGAATTGCAATCTGATTGTAACGAACTGTCAAACTTAATTCGCATTTTACATACAATCCACACTTAAAATGTTCGCGAATCTTAACCCAAAAAACGTATTGTCGTCTTTGGTGTGCATCTGTAGTGACGAATAAAAACAAGCCAGGTGAAAGAAATGTGGTAATGGACGAATTTATTCATTGTTCGTTGATGGCTCTCATGTGAATAATCCTTTAGGACAAGTAAATGTTGTGAAGAAGAATCCGTGGGCGTTTGTTGAAAAACAACTGAAAATATTGCTGCTGCAGTCCGAAGTATTGACCAAAAACCTTGTTCGTCAATATCTCGTTGATCTTTGTAATCAGGCATTATACAAATGACATTTGTTACACATTATTTTTCATTAAGAATAAGGTCTTTAGGCTTTCAAAGTAAAGTCAGCGCAAGAACTCAAACCGGTCGATCACCAGCAAAGTCGTATCATCGATGATTGTATATTTGAAATGATCCGGCTTTTCATTTCCAGAGATGATAATCTTTGAGGACATTCACTAAACTAGTGACAACGTAGTGAAGGCATGCACTTGCACAACTAACAAAAAGCCTTGAAGATAGGAATCGCATTTGAGTCTTTTCGAGTAATTTCCATATACATACCTTACCTCTTTTTAACTATTTAGTGTGAGCGAGAAAAAATGGAGGGACATAAAGACGAGTTATCTTGAGGTGTTCCGTGGGAAACGTCAAAAATCATTTGACATTTAAGCTTCGTTTACATTTAAAATCAATTGGCAGTAGACACTTGACTCTTTTGATGTGGTTTTTTATCCCTCTCTGACCAGTTAAAACATAATTTTAATTATCTTTCTCATTTACTATACCTATTTTCTTTTTTACTATTTAGTGAGAGCGAGAAAAAATGGAGAGACCTCTACATGAGGTGTCCGGTGTGAAATTCGATTTATTTAAACGTCAACAATCATTTGACATTTAAGCTTCGTTCACATCTCACATCGATAAATTTTACTGCAAATTGGAACAATATCAGACTTCCGTTTGTTCTTCCCCGTGAAATCTTCATGGCATCTACACAAACGTATATACGCATAAAATTAAACTTATCCTAGATTTATTTTCATTTCTAATTACATTTTTGAACTAGAAACAAAACCAATGCCATTTCATTAAAATTCAAAAATCAAAACATTATTTACGATTAAACAAAATAAAAATACACTAACTACAATTAACTTAAAAATGCTCTCGTATAATTCTCTCATAATAATTATTTCCTGTTCACTGAATTTCCAATAAAATAAATTATAAAATGAAAGAAAAAAAATATATAATGATAAACTTAAATGCACATAAAAATCTATATAATGTACAATTTAAAATGATCCATGAGGTTGAATTTTAATTTAATAAGAAATTAAAAAAAAAACAGTAATAATTTGAAAAAGTGCACACTTACTTATTTTTCAAACTAACTGTGAACCATTTAAAAAGAAGAAACAAAATTTAAATTCTTTATTTTTTGAGAAATTTAACAAACCAATTTATTATTATTGTCTTTCCAAATGGTTTAGTTTTTATTTAATTGTATTTTAAGTTTTTCCTCTTTATTTAAGTGTATTTAAGTTTAATTATCGTGAATTTGTTTAGTTTGTTTGTGTAAATAAATATTTAATTTTATTTTGCAGTGAAACGTGCAAAGAAACTTCAATGAATATTATATTCTTTTTTTGTTTTAATTTTATTTTTCTGAATTAACAAGTAGAAATAATTATTGGTAATTGTCAAAAAGGGGAAGCCCCTGTAAAATTTAAAAACAAGTTTATATACATATGAGAACTAAGTTGAAAAAAAAAAATAATAAAATAAAATAATAAGAAAAACAACAATGTCAATGTTATCGCAAACAAACTTTTTAAGCGCAATTTTTGTTTAATTGCTTTTTTTCCGTCGAAATAAATAGATTTTTATTTTCTGTTTTATTTTATCTTATCTCGCAAAAAAAAAATTAATAACAAAGCACCACAGAGAAGCATATGTTTAATTTTACAATATTGATATCACAAGCCGCTGAAAAGCATGGAAAAAGATATCGCAGCACAGCTTTCAATCGACCCAACCAACCAACCAACCGACCGACCTAACGACGACAAAAGTGAAGGAAAGGAAAATATATATCGGTAACGAATTGTGATTTATATTTTTTCAATGGAAACTAAACGAAAAACAAATGAAATATATTACTTGCTTTGGTTAAAACAGATTTTCTTGGCAATGTTCCGAATTAATTCAATGTGACTTCAAGGCAGTAACGGAATTGACATGAATCTATAAGAGGGGCTCTTAGCAATATGTCAATGTGATCCAAAGTATTTACATACAGGATAAAATATTGAACGCAGCCTTAAGAGTATTTATTTTTTTGTTCAGAACTCTGAACGCTGTTTCTTCTAAGCATGTTAAATTCTGAACTGAACAAATGAACACAACTTTAAAGCTTTGAACGAGCCCAAAAATTAAAGAAACACAATTTTGAGTTTAGTTCAGAAAAATTAGCACATTCTTAAAGTTTTGAACGCAGTCAACAAAAAAGAAAACTTAACTTGGAGTGTGATTGTTCAGAACGGAAATGAAAAGTGAATTTGTCTCAACTGTCACAGGAAAAAATGCTGCCAAGCAGTGTATGTTGTTGTAGAATAGGGAAATGGATGCGTTCAGACAATATAAAGAAACACCAAAGGAACAGTAAAGGCATAGAAAATTGTGGGGCAAAGTTTAAAGATTTAGATTAATGATATGTAAAATAAAAATACTTTAATGCAGTTGATAGCATGTGCATTCGCCTTTATGTCTGCTGAACAAAGCCAATGATGTGTCGTACATTTTAGACTGTCAAATTCAGTGTCATAATGAACAGTATTGCCAATTGAACAGGATAAGATAATTATAAATGGACTGTTTACACTAGGAATTTAAGTGTGATCAAATTTGACAAAGTCCAACCATGGTGCAAACAAAAAATCCTTGCATTGAAGAAACAGATCTGTGTCTATATAACTGGGCAAAGTACCAACAACAACAAAAAAAATCCCAAGATATCGAGACCAGTTTAAAGTCTGTAGATTCGATTGTAGACCGTCTCTTACCTTCCTTCCCTCCCTTTCAAATTTCAGCCCCTCCTACTAAGTTAAATGCACATAGTTTATGTTTGTACCACTTTAACTTAGCGTAGACAAAAAAAATACAACGACTCTATGGAGCAAACAATTGACCATGAAGTTAACAAATTTTCCTTTTCGTTGGAAAAGTTCGTAAATATTCTGTCAACAGAAGGTTTTTTGTAATGGATGTTGTTTTGTTTTTTTGTTTTTCGTTTTGAAGTCGTTAACGCGTTTGTTGGCTGCTGCTTTTCCTTTTTACGGTTGGCTTCGCTTTCAATTTCAATTGTTCGTTGCATATGATTTTTTTTTATAATTTGTCTTCAAAAGTCTTTGGACAACATAATTTTCTTTAATTTTTTCATAGAAGACGGCAATTGAACATATTGTGTAGTTGCAGACAAAAAGGTTATAAGGGAGGGGAATCACAGTTAGTTATTTTTTTAAATTTAAATTGCATTTATGGGGGTCTTTTGAAGTCTTAAATTATTAGGTTCCAAGAATTTTAAAGTTCAAATTATTTATGAGTGCTTAATGTTTGCGTAAGTTATATAAATATACTTAATTAAGTCACAATTAAGCTATAAGCTGCCAAATAATATTCAAGGTGAATTAAATGTTTTGAAAAGAAAGAAAAACAAAATTAGGTACGTACGAAAAGTTGCTAACTATTATATTTTTAAAACCGGATCTCTACATATTTTGTTGTTGTGATAAACTGTTGTAAATATAAATTAGGTATCTTTTGTTTACTGAGCTGAACTGGTTTTAATGGAAGTTAGATATTTTGGTTTATTTTCAAAAAATATTATAATTGCAATAAAAAAAAAACAATATATAAATTCATGGAAAATTTGGTGATGCACGACATTGAAAAGCCTTCAATACTTCTAATTAAAACATAACGAAAACAAAAATAAAATGAAGGAAGTTTTAATTTGTGATGCAAATTAAATTAGTATAAAAGCTATATTTATTTTTTATTTTAATTTATAAAAATGAATGTAGGCGTGTTACTTTTTTATTTTATCTTCAATTTTGTGGTTAAAAAAAAAACATTTCAATACCATTGTTATTATATTTGCTCGTTGTTTAATTTTAAAAATAACTTTTTTCTGCCTTACACTACTTCCTGTAAAGAACAAGCAGACAACATTAAAAATGGCTGTCATTAAAGGCCCTTCAACACTTTTTAAAAGAGTACTACAACATGCCAAACATGCCTACACAGTTTGAAATGTGATTTTAAAGGTCGTTTCACACGTGGTTGTTTGATGTTTTGATTAAACTTGTTTGTATATTTGAACATTTTTGGTTTGGAAATTTC
The DNA here is from genome assembly GCF_945859685.1 of Eupeodes corollae. Lineage (NCBI taxonomy): Eukaryota > Metazoa > Arthropoda > Insecta > Diptera > Syrphidae > Eupeodes > Eupeodes corollae. Next base: position 34,616,584 of record NC_079147.1, read on the forward strand.
TTTTGCCATAGTAAAATAATACAAAACAACCTTTATAAATATCAATTGTAAGATGTATTTAATTAAAAATAGACTGCAACATGGCAAGTTTTAGCATTGCCCAAGCAAGTGACAGTTGAATATAGCCAAAATATTGACAACTGACATAGAACATTGAATTCAGGGTGTAGGTAAGGTTGTAAATATTCAAAGTTTCAATGTCAATGAAAACTTAAATTTAAACAGTACTGAAAATTGGCATTTCTTAATGAAGATGTATTGGAACATATTTTGTATATACCTTAAGTTGTGTACTTTTACCTATTTATATTGAAATTATGATCCAAATATTTCAAATGAACCAAGAAAAAACCGTAGAAAAATAAGAATGAAATATGAAATAAGAAGTAAGAAAACATTAAGGCCATCCCACAAATCATATTCCATATTGATTGATTGCAAAAAAGAATCACTTTTCTTTTGCTATATTGTAGGAAGTAATAATCGGGTCACTTCCAAAAAAGAAGAAATAAAAGTACTCGCCATTTCCTCCTACTCCATAATAATTTTAAAGCCAACCCCCGGACTTCATTTGAACCAAAAAAAAAGTACTCTTCAACCTTCGATATTTTATATTTCTATTTACCCTCAGGCGACATTTATTTTAAAAATGTATGCCAACATTACATTTCAGAACCAAACAAAAAACACAACAACTTTCTTCTTTGTTTTCACCTTACGTCAAAAACAAAAGAAACAAATGAACAACAACACCCGCGCTACACTTACTTTTGTTCCTAACTTTATATTGTATTTTTTTTTCGTTTTAAATTTTAAAATAATTATGATAGATTTGAAATTGAATAAACTAGATTAATCCGAAAGTTTTTATGGAAGATAGAAATTTAAGCCCAGAAGGCACTTAACCTATTAGCAAATAAATTGATTTTTACCTATCCACATACTTTGGTGTATTTGGTATGTTTATTGTTATAAGTGAGTAGGAAGAATACAGAGAGATTGAAAAATGAGGTGAATAGAAAATACTTTAACCATAATAGCATAAGTTTTGGGAAATCTTACGTCAGATAATATATATTAAAACTTGAATTGAATCAATCAATTTTTTTAAACGATGTAAGTCCACAACAAATTTCTTAATGGTTTGACATCACCAAAATGTTTACCTTCATACCTTAGACGTGTCCCATGTATAAACGTCAAATACCAAAGACGTGTCCCAATAATATAAACCATCAAACGCACGAAGCTCAGTGATGCTCTTCGATCGTAATTAACTTGCATGTGTTAAAAAATCTCTGATTTTGAATTTTTTCGAAAAAATAGGATTTAAAAGCATTTTGGGACATTCATAAAGTAAGTGTAATAATTTTTTAAGGAGTGTTCAACGATTCATATGCCTTGTTGACTTTAATTCACACAATTTTTTTTAATCAAATAAACTTTTTCAACAACACATGTATGAACATAAATAAAATAAAACCAAAACTTTTTGGGTAGCTGTCACTTTTGACATTTTGCAAGTAGAAACCATGCCATTACTATGACAATGCGTTGAAATTTTTAAAATTCGGTACAAAAATGGTGGACATTTTGTAAAAACAACAAAACAATCGCAATTTTGCAAGAATAGCATTCGGTCAGTGTTATTTCTCTGTAAGATTATAACAATAATCCAAGATCTTGTGATTTATCACCTTTAGGCACTTTCGGACCACGTAAAAGATATAGTCTATGACAATGTCTTTCAACCGATTAAGGATAAACCTCGAGAAATTTATCAAGGACATATTGCAGCAATATGCAGGAAATTGGAAATGGATAAGTTCTTAAAAGAGATATATGGCGCTTCAATCATATCTGAAGAAACCATTTAGCTAATATCGGATTCTATAATGCCATACAATAAAATTGACATCCATTTTATTATTTTTAAACAAATAACTCTTTTTGAATGTCAAAGTTGATGTTCATGTGTCAAAATGTAAACTGCCAAACTTCATATGAAGTATCGCCATCAGGTTTTAGATTTAAACAAACATTTCTATGGACTTAACTTGACATTTGGCCTGAATGTTTTCCACAATATTAACGATGTCATTTTTCATGATAAAGTTACTTGAGACACACACAAATGCTCCTATTGGCTTAGAAGTCCCTATACAAATTCGATCTGGCTTAGGGTCTAATAGGCACGGAGTCTAAGTTGCTTTCAGAAAATTTATATGTTAATAGCCACCCGTTAGGTTGGTTGGGCTTCCAACAGGGACGTTTGACAAGCTCTTACCGTCTTTACTATATTTTACGATGTCATGCGTCATAAAGCCGGACCTAAGACTTTGCAAAAGCGTAGTGTAGATTCAAACCCTTGGCATTAAGAAGGGAGTTTACCTAATTTTTTTGTATATGAATGAAACAACAGAAGGGAAAACACTTCTGCTCTTCATAGATTCTAAAACAAAACAAAGAAAATCGATTTTTTTAAACAAACTCCATATGATGCATCGCCATTAGGTTTTGGATTTAAACAAACATTTCTATGGACTTAACTTGACATTTGGCTTAAATGTGTTCCACAATATTTTTGATGTCATTTTTATGATAAAGTGACTTGATAAATTAAACAACAGAAGTGAAAACATTGCTGCTCTACACAGATTCTAAAATAAAACAAAGAAAATTGCAATCAATTTTGAATTCAAAAACAGATGTTAGTTGTCAAAGCGCGACGAAATAGTAAATATATTTATTGAGGCGTAGAGCTCGAGCTTACGATATTTACGATCTTATGTGAACACAAAACTTAAAGGTAACATATCAGATTGTCTCATAAAAATACATTGTTTATATTTAATATGTCTAAGTCGACACAACCGAATGCGTGATTGTGGTTTAGGTATGAATTCCAAATGCCGAAATTTTCAAAGAGTGTCCATAGTGTACTAAATTATGGCAAGATTTCCATTTAATCGTGTTGAGACAGACAATTAGTTTGATAAAGTGAGGAAACAAATGGATTTTATACTTCTTCTGAATATTTCTGAACAAAGTAACTCATATTCGTTTTTATTTAAACTTTACTTAATCAGGTCATAAGTTCACTACTGATTTAAATTTATAGCAGTTATTGAACATACCCCTAATATTATTCTCCTGCAAAAACCCAGCTGGTTTGTTTTTCCTTTAACCTAAAACGCACCCAACGAACACAATTAACAACATTCTTAAAATAAAGCACCACTCATTCTAAAATTAACCACTAAAAGGCTTCATTTAAAGCATATGCAGCAACCTTCCTATATTTAACCCTTTCTTAAACGATACCCATTTTATACTTAAACAGGTCTCACCCTTTAAACTTCATATTTGCGTTAAAAATACGACTGTGTACGTTTACACAAAATAAAAACACTTCACCCTTGACATGAAATTCAACCCATTTAAATTCCTAGGTTAACACGTGTCAGTTAATTCGTTAAAAAAATAATTATGAATCTATAAAGACACAAGCTATAATAAAAGTTTGATACCATTTTAAATATAAACACAAAAAAAATCATAACTTCACTTGATTCTAGAAGATTCCATTTATAAATAATAAAACTTTAAGCTTACCAATTTTGGCACTGGAGACAGTGGCATATTGAACGGTAAATTCAAATAATCGTCGTTAAATATATAATTATCCAACGTCATAACCGCTAAATTATTGTTTTCTACTTGTGCTTGCTCAAAATTACTTTTCCGAAAAGGGGTCTTTTTTCACCAGCCCCAAATTATATTTGTTTTATTTAATTTAAAATCAAGAGGAAAAAAACAAAACACAATTGACAATAAATTATATCACAGAACAGAATATAAACAATGAGTCAGTGCGGTAAACGGAATTCTTAGGAATTGTTTGTTTCGTTTATGAATGAAAATTCAATGACATTATAAAGATGTATAGACACAGGTAGATATATAGATACACTATCTGTATCTGTGCAACGGAATTTCCCGGTTATTTTCTTTTTTTTTATTTGTATCTTTATGAAGAATTTTATAAAATTAATGAAATATTTTATGTTTGTTATTAAACAAGTTTTATTGAATTTCAAATTATAGACAAAAATCACTCAAAACTAAACGGATTTTTTAAATTTTCAGTTATTTTCTTTTGTTTTAAAAAATATTGGATATATCACAATATCACTTTGGATATACAGAGACTATGTTATCGGCGCGAACCGTAATTGTACAATGACTGAATGCGTCATCCTCAGCCAGGTTTTTATATATATCTCACTCAATTTGAAATTTTTGAGTGAGATACAAAAATAAAACGAGAATTTTCGTATCTCACTCAAGTTAATTTTTGTTTTCTTTTTTGTGCAGAATACGAATTGAAATAAAAAAATATTCAGACTCAACTTTGAGTTTGTAAATTGAGTCCGAAAGAGAAGAAAGAAGCACGAAAAAAACACTCATGAGTGGAAAATTATTAGTTCAATTTATTGTGCATTGCACATTTTATCGAAAATAAAAGTTTCAATAAAAAAAGAAAATATCACATAAAAATAGTTAAGATAACTTTTTGAGATAAGAAAAATATTAAAGGCACTTAAGTAAGTTTTATGAGTTTTTTGTTGGAGAGTGTTTTTGATAAAGTACTCTTTTAGTTGAGTAGTTTTGTTTTGTTTTTCGTGTTTTGCAGTGTTTAACGTCACACACGAGTTTATAAACTTTATAAGCTACTAATTGAAAACAACAAAATTCGGTTGAAAATCATATCTACTTGTATAATACAACATTAGTTATATTGGTGGTAGTAGGGTGGGATGGGAATGAGGTGAATTCTGAGAATTTTCGCTAAGTGTGTAGGAATTATGAAGGTTAAAAGAAGCTGTTTTTATTTTTTCTAGGAAAATATCATTTAAATGCGTTTGAATTAGGTTGATTGCATTAGAAGCAGCACCATAAAGGGGAACGTGCTATGTTAAAAATGTTGCATGATGATGATAGTCATATAACCTATGAATAGAATTTGGCGCCAAAATTATTTTGGGTTATGCATTTTGGTTTTATTGATTTCAACGGTAAATGTAGGGAAATTTTTGAACTTGAAATTATTGTTTTTTGACATAAATGTTTATTTAATTACCCCACAATAGAGAAGGATGAAAACACCAAGTATATGTTCTTTGAGCTCTTGGACAAGCATATGAGCAGTGCATTAGCTACGATACTAGAATTGTGTTGGGGAGATTTAAATGTCAAGATATAGGAGAAAGAGAAGATATCTTTCATATTAGATTCAGGTTTATCGATTTTGCTGCATTTTCCACACTTCAACATTTACAATTAAACTTGCGAGTTCTCCAGATCAATCTATTGTCAACCAGATGTCAGACGATCGAGCTTTTATGAGCAGAAGAGGATAAAGGATCACCGACTTCTTAGAAAGTAAAAATAGATTAAAGAGCTCCTTTGTTTTGAGGTCTAAATATGAAAATGGAAACAGTAGAACAACATTCAATGCTGATGAGGATATGGAAGGCCATTAGGAATTCTGGTGTTAGGTAAGTTGGTCCATTCAATATAGACTACGAAATCCAATAATCCCGTCCTCCCGACTTAGACGAAGTAAAGATTGTCATATCTAATCTGATGTCTAGCAAAGCCGCTGAAGCAGATAGCTTGAATGCCGAGCTTTTTAAAGCATCTGGAGATAATTTAGTTAGAAGCATGCACCAACTATGGTCAGAAGAAAGTAAGCCCGATGAATGGAACCTCAGGAACCCTCTAAACTGCACCAACCATAGAGGAATCAATCTACTTAACATCGCCTATAAAATTCTCTGCCGTAATATGAGAAAGCCGAAAGCCCATCGTCAACAACCTGATAGGTCCTTATCAGTGTGGTTTTAGACCGAAAAGTCCACAGTTGATCAAATATTCACATTATGGCAGATCCTGGAAAAAATCCAAGAACAACAAATCGACACCCACCATCTTTTCATCGATTTCAACGACGCATTGGACAGCATCTACAGGGACGAGCTGTATAGAGCTATGTTTAGTTTTGGCATCCCTGCCAAACTCGTCCATTTGTGCAGGATGACCATGGAGAATTCACGCTGCTCCATAAAGGTTGGACACAACTTAACAGAACCTTTCGATGTCAAAAAAGGTTTTAGACAAGGTGATGCGCTGTCATGTGATTTTTTTTAACATCGTGCTTGAAAGAATAGTGCAGAGCTCACACGTCAACACTAGAGGCACTATCTTTCAAAAGTCTGTTCAATAACTAGCATATGCTGATGACATTGACATAATCGGAAGAACTCAGCGTGATGTCAGTGGGGATTTTGTGAGTATTAAGGCAAAAATGGGTTTAACGGTTAATGATTCTTTGGGCTAAGAAAGCAATTGATTGGTAAAGTCCTCTCTCGAGGGACCAAAGTGTCGCTATATAAGACCCTTATCATCCCCGTCCTGCTATACGGTGCAGAAGCATGGACCATGACAAAAGCATATGAAAACACCTTGGGTCGGTTCGAGAGAAATGTTATTCGTGTGATCTATGGTCCTGTATGGATCAAAGGGGAGTGGAGGAGAAGATGGAACGACGAGCTGTACGGGCTGTACAGCGACGTAGACTTAGCCAGAAGGGTAAAAGTCCAACGACTAAGATGGCTGGGTCAAGTAGAGCGCATGAAAACCAATGCTGCGGCCCGGAAAATCTTCAAATCCACACCCACAGGACAGTAGAAGAAAACCGCGGATCAGGTGACGCGCACAAGTGGAAAGTGGACCGAGCTAGATGAAGAAGTTTGTTGGGTGAGGCCCTAGCTCACACAGGACTGTAGCGTAAGTAAGTAAGTAAGTAAGAGGCACGCTATCTTTCAAAAGTCTATCCAATTACTCGCATTTGCTGAAGGCATTGACATAATTTAAAGAACTCACCGTTATGTCAATGACGCTTTTGTCAGTATTGAGGCACAGATGGCAAAAATAGGTTTAGCGGTTAATGAGAGCAAACAAAGTACATGGTATTATCAGGAAATGTCCTACAACAGTGTTTAGAAATTTCATTTGGTCTGCTCAGTTTTTTTTGTGTGTTTGAACTCATAGTTTCAAAAGTTTTGACCGTTTAAACCTTTAAAGAAAACCCAATACAAATTGGAAAGCTAAACCATGTTCTAAGATACAAATAAAACCCTTAAAATTCACTACTAAAAGTCAGAGTTTGTTTCAGATTAGTGTTAAATTTTGAGTCCAAAAAAGTCGTATTGACTTTTTGAGTCAATTATTCTTTTGTAATTAATGGCGGAAACACAAACAAGCTTCAACTTCGTCTTTGTCTGCGTTACCTTGGGATTGCTTCGAGATTGCTTTGAATGACACTTCCAATATGACATTTCTAAAATGGCACTTCTGTCATTAGCCGCTGTTATTTTTTCTCAAAAAAAAATATCAGTTTTGAAATAGAAAAAATTAAATTTATCGCGGAAGTAGCTTTAACAGCCTTTAATAACTAATGGGTGATTCTGCAAAACAAATGTATTTTGCTTGTTGACTTTTTTACAGCTGTGGATCTGTCAGAAAAGCAAATTTGAACTGGAGCTTCCGTTTGGAGTCACATTACGTTATTTCCTTACGATTGTCAAATGAAGCGTGAGGTCGAAGCTTCATTGTGATAGCATGCATTGAATTCCTATGGCTGAACTCGTAAACGTCAGGCGAAGCCGAAGCTGAAGCGTGTTTGTGTTTCAGCCATAAGAAACTTAAAGGCGATTCTTATTAGAAAAGTGTGGAAAATAAGAAATTGTAACATGGTTTTGTGGAAACGCTGTCTCCTGGCTTGTTCCGGACTTGAATGCGCAAATCCATGAAATACGATGTAAAAGTAATTTGTCTTGATACTAAGACTTAAAAGTGTATTCCAATAAAAATAAGAAATAGTTATGCATCTTTTAAAAATTTTTTTTAAATAATAAGAAAATGGATCCTTTAGCGTTAAACGAAGGTCAATTTGACATTTATTTATGACAGAAAAGGTTCGTTTACAAACTGCGATAGACGTTTTCAGTTGATATTTATCAAGAAAACTAATCACGTTTGATACTAGAAAAAACTGAGTTACATTGTACTTTCGGCCTACACAGATTAAAAGAAGTTATCGTGGAAATACTTTTTTAAAAATTACTTTTTTTCATAAATAAGTCACCGAAAAGAAAAAATTATGATAATAATGTGATTATTAGGTATGTTAAAAATGCATTAGTTTCAAACAAAAAACCATATGTTTCACATTGTTCAAATCAGTCGTGCATTTAATTTATCGTTGAATGTTATCTGAAATAAGATTTTTTTCCAATGCTAGAAATTATTTACTTCTTATCGTATTGACCATTTCTCTTTCAAGTAATTTCTTAGATTTTATTACAAAATATATATTTCATGTTATTTATACTCACGACTCACTGGTCAACGATATAAAATAAAATTTTATAAATTGCTTCAAAGTTAACAGAAACTTACCTAAAAACAAAGAAAAAAAGTTGATAAAAAAATATGAAATAAATTTTGATAGATATTAAAGTGCTATAAAATAAAATAAATTTACATTTATTTTAAATTATCTTAAAAATTGTATAAATGAACATGAAACTAATTTTAATAAAAAATGCATATTTTATTATGTGTTGCGGCAGATCTGGCAATGCCTTTGCCGAACTTTCAAACGCACCCCAATCCTCCTGTCAATCAACATTTGACAACCAATGCTACTCACGAGGCCAAATAACCTTTATTAAATGTTGGCGCCAGCGGCAGAACCCAGAACAAGGCATACGAAAGTAATACAAATTATCTTATGTTAATATTAAAATTTGAATTATAATTATTTCATTTAGGACTTTTTTTTAATAAAATATTGTCTTCCATCTAACATTTTTGAACATTTGAAAACGTCTAATATCAGATTAACCATTCAGATTTTTCAAATACACAATGATAGAATTTAAACAAAAACTAAGAAGAAATTTGAAAATAAAAGATCAAAGCAAAGCCAAGAAGTTCTTACAAGACTCAACATTTTGATAATTTTAAAAATGTTTTAAGGCAGCATTTTTAGTATTATTAGAAGTTATTGTAATGAGTCCAAATTGTCGATTTAAAAATGTTGACATTTCTCCACGTTTCAAGGCCGAAATAAAAGATTTTTAGAAAGAAGTCTGTGTGTGCGTGCGTACGTCCGTTCTTTCGCGACGTTTTTTGGTCGTCCATAGCTCAAGAACCACAAGAGATATCGACTTCAAATAAATGTTGTTATTCAGATAATAATGCAGAAAGATGCAGAAACGGCTCTCAAAAAAATTTGGAGTATTTTTTTTACCATAGCAGTTTAAAAAAAGTTGAAATTTTTGGTTAACGCTAAATATCTCAAGAACCAATGACTCTATAGACTCGAATTAAATTTTATTTATAAAAAATAAAACCTACTCAAAGTCGGTTAAAATTGAATTTCGACGCAAATATCTTTTCAATACTTTTAGATTATGTCTTCCATATTATTTTAAACTTAAAAAAAATTAATAAAACTTGGTAAAAAATTACTTTCGAGTTTCGACTCATATAGCTTTTCAATAATTAAAAATATTGTCTTAAATTTTTGTATATAATATTGTTTTCGATAGGTACTAAGTAGTTGTTTTTTAAATTAAAATCGAACAGTATGTTTTTTCATAAAAAAATAAAATCTACAAAAAATAGTACACAAAGTTGGTAAAAATGATGTTCAGTTCTTGATATCTCTCTTATTAATTTCATTCATCCAATTTGTTAAAATTTAAGAAATGCGAAATTGGTAAACAATTGTTTATGACTAAAAATCTATTCAACAAAACTAGATTTTCAAACTAAACTATTTTTTATATGAAAAATATTGTTAGTAATTTTTAAATTTTTAAGAATAATTCAACCAACAACTTTTTTAACACAACCCGAAAACCTAAAAACTTTTAAGGAAGACAAATCGACAGGCGAAATGGGAAGTTGTCAGTGTGAGTCGCAACCCAGCCTCGTTTTTTTTTTTTTTTTTAAGTCTTCCAACCGAGTAAACATACATACGAACAATTATTATACTAAATATGATTTAAAATCAGGAAACTAAATATAAACCAGCATAAAAGTGTTCATATACGATTTCGCCCGATGTAATGGTTGGGCTCATCAGAAGATGGTCACTAGGTACACCTCGTCTTGACGCCTATTTTTCCCGAATTTTAAATCATATTTAACAGTCATACTGTTAACAGTCAAATATTTCTTGAACAATTACTAGTAAGAAGATACAAAATTGTCGGTAATTCTCAGCCGATTTTCTACCAAGAACTTCTCTTATATTATATACTATAAACTAACCGTATAGAAGGAAAATTTCCACTGAATACAAAATAATCAATAGGCACCTAATTGATTGCAATTGAAATACATTTGACAGACCCGCCAATATTGAAAGTTCTAGTGTAAACTTAGCTTTACGAGTAGTTTACCATTTGGATATATTTATCTTTTGGTAAACGAACTGTCAAATTTGTATAGGAAAAAAATATTATACATAACCAGAAATATGTTAGAATCTTTAACTGCTGGTTGTTATTAACCCATTAAGAATATTTTTTTATGTTGATTTACAGACAACTTTAGTAATTGAAAACTGAAAGAAGCAAATGTCACACTTTATAAAATTAGCTTTATGGACTATTAAAAATACAACAACAATATAATACACACCTTTTGAAATTTGTTTTGTTGCTTCAGTTTTGAAAAGGAACATTTAAAAAAAGATTAAGAAAAATCAACCTGCTAATTTCGAGAATTGACTGAAACATTTTTGTACCAACAACAAAAACAACTTCGAAATTTGAAAACATCTTATTTGATGATGTAACGATTACCTTTTTCAATTACATAACGAAAGCATTTATCCAAATTATTAAAAAGGTCGATCATTCAAAGTTTTACGTAAACTTACCGGTTCACAAAAATGCCATGAAGACCCTTCCCCTCCCTCTAGATTATATTGTACGGTAAGTACGGTCAAGAATTTCTTAGAAGAAATGTTTAAAAAAATGGGTAAGACATTGTTTTAGCACTAGACATATTTTTTTTCTATATTCACAAGCACTCAAGGGGTTATTAGTACCCTTTATATGTTTATAATTTAACAGCGTTAGGAAAATAGGGAAGGATTTAAAAGGAGATACCGGTGCACATTGGTCTTAAAGTTCTGAACATCAAAATGGGAAGGAAAAACAGGGTTGGACAAAGCATTCCACATATACATTATTTTTTTTTTTTTTTTTTTTTCCAAATTCATTTTTATTTATTCAATCTTAAACCTATCTTAAAGCTAGACAAAAATTCATAAAACTAGCCTAATTATCCATAACTTACAACTAACTTAATGGTCCCATACGGACACTCTAAGCTAAACTATAACACTAATTACTAATGCCTTTCGGCCTTAAAATCTATTTTACTTCAATTTAAATTTTATTTATTTTGTATTTATTAGAAAATTATGAGAAAAAACTAATATCAAGGTCCTTTTTTATTTTTACTTAAAAAACTACTTAAAATTAGGTCCTTAAATAAAACTTAAAGCTAACTTAAACTACCTATTCTACCTATAAACTACTTAAAACTAGAACAACCACAGCAGCAAATCTAACGTGTTTTGTTTTTATATTTTACTGTCGTTTTTTTTTTGTTTTTTTGTTTTCTTTGATTTTTTATTGTTTTTTTTTTTTTTATTGTTTTTTTTTTTTTTAATTTTTTTTTTTTTTTTTGTTTTTTTTTTGTTTTTTTAAATTTTTTTTTAAATTTTTTTTTTTTTGTGCCACCATGCCTATTCTACTTAAAACTAAACCCTAAACTATAAAACAAGTATGTAAGCCGGCCAAGGCTTAAACCCCATCCCGACCTACCCATTATCAAGTGCCGATTGAAGCCACCAAAACTGGTTCTCCTGCTTCACCCTATCAGTTCGGTCCCGTTCGGACACAGCCCTACTGAACCGAAGGAGCTCCGCTCCGCCTTGTGCCATGACGTCCCGACTGTACAGGAGTCGCCTATCCACGGTTCTTCGTCTGACGTGGTAGATTAACGGAACTGCCAATCTATCCTGTATCAGACCGCATTTGTCTAAAAAGAGGAATGCCTCTGGTGGAATGAACCCGCTCAAGCGTCCACTCTCAAAATACTCGTCGTTCGGATAAAACGCCCCGAAAATTAAATTGTTGGTCGAAGACATAGCTCTTGCAATGTGACCTCGAACGAGTTTTATCACGAAATTGTCAATTCTGTTGATTCGAGCCCCGTTGTATAGGACCTCGTTGGAATAGTAATGTACATAAGAAGATTCGGCTGTTCGATATAAGCCGGTACAGCGTCGTAAACACTGCCGCTCGAACACCCGGAACTTCTCCATCTGGGAAGGGGCAACGTTGAACCACACAGGACAACCATACACGATCATTGGCCGTATGAGGGCCATGTAGCAAATTACCTTCACTCTGGGGTCAAGCCGACTGCTAAAAAACAGTCGTTTCGTCAGAGCGAAGGCCCCTCTGGCCCTGGTCAGAGCAGCATTTATATGTCTGTCGAAATATAAATACTGATCTAACCAGATACCGAGGTACTTTACTACACTTTTGCTCGCCAATGGCTGCCCGTGAAGATCAACGATGACCATCTTGCGCCAATTCTTACACGTATCCCTCGTGGCCCTAGCCAACGGAGTCCGGAACAGAATTGTCTCTGACTTCTGGACATTTATTTTCAGTTTCCAGTCGTCGCAATATCGCTGAATCTTGTCGAAATCACGCTGCAAGAGAATTCTAATAACCTCAACCTTTCGGGCCGTTCTGTACGCAATTAGATCGTCGGCGTACGCAATTGCCTTTGTAAGACTACCTATCAGATCGCTGGTGTAAATGCTGAAGAGAATCGGCGAATTCACCGCTCCCTGTTGAAGACCATTTTTAATTGAGAATGTTGTGGTAGAAGTTACATTGCCACTTTTGACAACAAACTTTCTACCGTTAAGCATATCATAAAGTATATACAACAATGGCTTGCTAATGCCAAACCTGCTCAGTTTTAGGTAAAGACCCTCTAACCATACGGTGTCAAAGGCCTTTTCCAAATCAACCAGGACAGCACCTGTGCATTGTTGTTTTGACTTATTCCATTGGATATCAGAAACGAGTTTAGACGCAGCATGAATTGTGTCATGACCCGCCTTGAACCCGAACTGTTTATCCGGAATAATTTTGTTGTCCGCAGCCCACTTAGTCAGAGCCCTATTAATGATCTTTTCGAAAACTTTGCTGATGCTCGGAAGAAGACTTATCGACCGAAGATTTGACGGGTTGGAGTTGTCCTTTCCCTTTTTCGGGAGAGGATGAACCACAGCGGTCTTCCAATGCACTGGATAATATGCATTATTCAGTGCATTGTTGAAGAGTGTGGTGTAAATGTCAATTGCTTCCGTCGGTAAATGTCTTAGCACAACGTTGGATATACCATCGATACCTGCTGACTTTTTGTTTTTTATTGAGTTGAAGATGAGCTGAAGCTCAACCTTCGTCACTAACAAGGGACTTGGTCCCGTTTGCTCGGCGATTATGGCATTTGCCAAGGAATCGTCATTGAACCGCATGAAACCGCGGTTCTCAGATCGCCAATGTGTGATATCATTACGGAGGTAAAAGTGATTAAGTAGGGCTCTGTTTTCCAGGTCGTGGTTGGGGCGAATGCTTACATTCACCTTGTACACTTGCTGGAAGGCAGCTCCCACCGCCTCCACTTTTTCCTTCGGATCTTCAATTATGTAAAAGTCATCTTCAAAGATAGCTTCCTCTGGATCTATTTGCGCAGTCATGAGTACGTCTCTGTTCTCTTCAGTTCTTTGGAGTTTAAGACACGGAAGGTCATTATCGTTTTTCTTCCTGAATATCTTGTTGATTTTGGGGAACATACTAGGGTCACTCGAATTAACTGACCGGATCTTGCGGTCCCAGTACTTGTTAATTGATAACCTGTAGTTCTCCTTAATCAACAGATTGACATTTTTTATTGACGATTTCAGTGTCCTAACCTCCAAGTCGCGTGGGTCTGTAAGTCGTCTGTACAAGTTTTTGAGTCTTGTCAGTAAGCCACTCTTGTGCCTACGTAGTGCGTCAATTGTCGCGTTTCTGTAAGCGTCCATTTGGTCCCGTTCTTTGTACTTTGGGATTGTCCGTTCCATCGTTCGTTTTATTGTTTCGTCCATCTGTTGTAAGTATTGGTCGATTTCTGTATTTGTCAGGTTTCTGTTGTTTGGTGGGGCTATGTCACTCGAACGAAGTTCTCTCGCTAGGGCATTGGTGAAACGAGGCCATCGCATCTTACTGTAATTGTAAGAATGCGTTGGAACGTATTCCTCCAACTCCACGCGTTCGTTCGGAATCTGCATTACAGCAGCCAGTCCGCAGTGATCACTGTCGTACTCGACTGTCTGTAAGCAGTTTCGCGGGTGATTACCCACTTTGTCTGTAGCTGTCAGTCTGGTGTCGTACAGCAAAAGGTCCAGAAAGGAGCCGCTTCTTGGATACGATGGCCTTTCAGTAGCCAGCAGGTCGACGCCATATTCAACGCTGTAAAGATTCATCAAATTAAAAAGATGATTACCTCTGGGATTACTATGTTGATTTCCCCAATCTTCATGTTTTGCGTTCAAATCACCGGCCAAGATGAAATAGTTTTCTTCCAAGCTCAGTTTAAGTTCCCTAAAAACAATCTCAAGTTCTGATGCAAAGTAAGTGACCTGCGGAGCTCCAGCCGCATAAGCCGCAATCATATACATCCGCTTTCCTTGAGAGAGAGAGATGCATACAACGCAAACTTCTAGCGTCTTGAGCTTTCGCAATTCATTGTTGTATATGACTTTATAATTAATGCCTTTTCGTATAAAGAGAGCGACACCGCCCCCTTGGGTGGAGTCGGGCCGGTCTCTTCTTACGATATTGTAATTTTTATGAGTCAATTTGTGTTTGTGGTTTAGCTTAGTTTCGCTAGCCATAAACACATCGGGACTGTAGTCTTTCAACAATTGGAACATATTGGCTCTTCGTTCAATCCTAATCAGTGAATTTACATTCACAGCTAGGACTTTTAGGCGCGTCTCCGGCAGCGCGCCCATTATGGTCTAAATTGCGCCAGGCCAGGCAACAAAGAGTAGAGATGATCTACCCTTTTGCCTTGCTCCTTTATCTGACTTTGCAGTCCTGTTAGTTGACCTTGAATGCTCAACAACAAGGCTACAATGTCAGGCTGCACCTCTGGTGTCTTAGGCACAGGGGCCTTTGGGGCAACCGTTGGTGGAGCCTGTCTCGTGTTTCCACTCCCTGACACCATTTGGGCGTAAGAGAATTTGGGATTCACGAATTTTTGTGTTGGAGCCTGTCGAACTGTTCGACTTCTTTCGGCTTTTTGACTGGCCTGTTTTTGTTTAATTTCTTGGACCTTAGGGCAACCCCTATAACTAGCCGGGTGCCCTTGGTTTCCGCAAAGGACACACTTGAGCAGGGTCAAATCCTCAACCCGCTCATTCCCCAGCTTGCACTCTCCTTCTTTGTGGGTTTCTCCGCACCTCACACAACGCAACTGCATATTGCAGTTGGCATTGGCATGGCCAAACCTCTGGCACTTCGTACATTGTAGAATGTCGTCGTGCCTTTTTAATGTCTCCCAGCGTACAGCTTGATTGTCGAGAGATTCGATTCTCTCGACACTACTAAAACTGCTTTGGGGCGATAATGTTACGAGGAACATTGGCAGCCTATAACCCCCTCGCCTGGACTTCACCGTAGTGAAAGGCTTGACCCCGATAAAATCGAGATCGTCACTGGCTTTTTGGCGGAGCTCAGCTAAGAGCTCCTCTGGTTCCGTGCAGGAACTTATGCCCTTCAGAAGGACCGTCTTAAACTTTTCACTTTTGGGTGTGTAGCTGAAGAACTCAGCTGTGGCCTCTTTAAGCAATTCTTTTACTAGCTTGTATTCGGCCAGTGAGAAGCACTGGACCGAATAGCTCTTTTCTTTTTCATTCAAAATTTTTATAAGAAATTTGCCCTTAGTGGCCGACTTACATACCTGTTTTATGTCCTGTATGTCAACCCGGTAGGTCCTAATAGGTGGCACCTTCTCCTTCTTGGGCTGTGGTTGTTTCTGGTGTTGCTGCTGTTTCTGTTGTTGCTGCTGCTGTTTCTGCTGCTGCTGTTTCTGCTGCTGCTGTTGTTGCTGCTGCTGTTTCTGCTGCTGTTGTTGCTGCTGCTGTTGTTGCTGCTGCTGTTGTTGCTGCTGCATTGCTTTGCTTGATGTCGATGGGCCCTCAACATCCGGGGCTGTCACTGCTGATGGCGGTTTTTTCTTTTGCTCCGCTCCTGTGTTTTTATTAGCGGGCTTGGGTTGTGATTGTTTTTGCTGCTGTGGTTGTTGTTGCTGTTGTTTCTGCTGCAGTTGTTTTTGCTGCTGTTGTTTTTGTTGCCGTTGAGCTGCCTCTTGTTGTCGGCGTGCCTCTTGTTTTACCTTCAGCTGCGTGAGGAGGGGCTCCATTTCCTCCTTGAGCTTTCTGAGGTTTTCCTCAAATTGGCTGATGGTTGCTTGTTTGGCTTGCAGGGCCTTTACAAGTCTTGTCTCATCTTGGAGGTCCGCCTCTACCTCCAAAGCCTTCGTTGTCGGCGGGACTGTCTCTGGCTCCGATATGATTAAATCCATATTCGGAGACCTGAAAAGCCCCTCCCCACCTTCGGATACATATTCTGTCTTCTCAGACTCGGCGTAGTCTGAGAATTCACTTTCAGTTGTGATTCCTTCTTTAGTCTTCTCCATTTTTTTTCTCATATCACGCCGCTTAGCTGAGTTGGTTCTTTCAACTTTATTGGGACTGTGTTTTTTTAGCTTCCTCTTCTTATTAGAAGTTGCTTCCATCCACTGGTCAGATACCTGACCAGATGTTGTTGCTGTTATTATTGGTACCGCTGCTGGCACCACCGTAACATCACCTGATGTGTTGGCAGAGGTATCTTTCGATACCCCTGCTTTTCTCTCCCTCTCCATCAGCTTTTCTTCCCAATCAATGAAGTCGACAATTTCTCGATTGTGGAAAAAAGCAAGAATGTTTTTCGTGCACTCCGCACGGGATTCGAACCCACGACCTCTGGATCCGTCTTCGGACGCCACCTCAACTAGGCTACCGATTAGTTAGTAAAAGTTGTGGCTTACTGCCTTCTTAAATAAAAAGCCTTACAAATGCACTTTTAATTTGAAATTATCTACTATCCACTTTTAAACACTTGTTAACTCTTTGAAAGTCAAATAACGACTGACATATACATTATAACAATCATACTACTGCTAGCATTTTATGAACTTTCTAAAAAGTTTATTTAACTGAAAAGACTAAATTGAAACTAATTGAGATCCTACATAGCAGAAAAAAGTGTCAAAAAGTGACGTACGTACTATTAAATTTAAACAATGAAGCATGTAGCTTTTTGACATTTCATGTTTTGCTTTCATTTTTTGGATTCAGCTGTTAATTCTTTTGTTGGATAGGTTCAACAAAACCTCACGTTCGCCCTTTAACCACGAAATCACAATAAACACTGAAAAACTCGGACAAATGCCATTTCTTCATACATTTTGAAATGTCAAAATTGCTGTTAAGTTGAAAGTTGGTGAACCTTCCTTTGCAGCACCATCTGTTGAACAGTGTGCAATAACATTGAATTTGTCTGTATTCAATATTTCAACAACTATTCTAGTAGCAGCTCCAATTCATTGTGTTTAGCCAGTAAAGCACTATTCACATGAGCACGACCAACGAATAAACGAATATTCGTCGATTTTGACATTTCTTTCACATGACAGTTTTTAATTCGTCGCGAATGAATGAACAAGAATGATTTTTTTTAGGTTAAGTACGCGCGATTATTGTATTTGTTGCTAGTGTGGATAATGTGGAACGCGAACAAAGTTCGACAGTTCGTATCAACTACAATTTTTTTACGACAAATAAATTTGTTTTCTTAAATTCATTAATGTATGATATTGAAAAGTAAAAGTATGCATCATCAATCAAATAGAAACTGTATTGCTATTTTTTTGGGGTTATGTTTTCCCAAGCTGCTTTAGCGATCTCATATAATTCATTTATTTTTTTATTTTATGCTTATTTACTTCTCGTTTCAATTCGTTCCAGAGGTTTTCGATAGGGTTTAGGTCCGGGGTACATGAAGGCCAATCGATGACATCAACAGAATTATTGGAAAACCATGCTTTAGTTGCCCGCGCTGTATGCTTGGCCTGCATAAATTTCCAAGTCACGGGCAACTCTCCATCTGCATAGGGCAGCATAACGTTTATGTAGCTTTGGGCATTCATTATACCTTCTATGCGATATAACGGACCGGATCCCTTTTATGACATACAACCCCATAGTATGACACATCCACCTCAATGTTTAAGGGTGACAGTTGTGTACTTAGAGTTGAATGCTTCGTTTTTTGATCGTCGATCATATTGCTTTCCTTCAGAACCGACTCTATTGATCTTAGTTTCGTCACTCCACAATATTTTTTTCCACTGTGAGATGGTCCAGTTCTCATGTTCTCTTGCAAAAGCTAACCTAGCCTTTCGGTTTTTTAATGAGGGCAGTGGGCTCTCACACAATCGTTCTCTAATAGAGCGTGCTGAAAGTGCATTTGGCTCTTCACCGAAAACTTCATTTCGTATTGCTCTAGAACTCAAAAATGGATTTTTTTTTTCGCAGCACAAACAATTAACCTATCCTGGGCTTCAGTGGTTTTACGGGGTCTTCTCCGTCTTGCAACGAGTTCTGTGGTTTTCAACATATTTAATGGCATTGAAAACCATCGTTTTGGAGCAATTAATTAATAATAATAATTAATTCATTATTCCTTAGATTTATTATTTCTTCCCTCAGATTTTTTGTACAGCTTTTGTTCTTTCCCATATCTCTTTCAAAGGTCTTAAAACAAAGTGAGGACTTGTAATTCAGTTAATTTTCAAACAAATTATTAAACTTACTTACAAATTTTAACGTTTTAAACAAAATAATAAAACAAGAAACAAATCGTATAAAATTTATCAAATAAACAATTTAAATCAAATTATACTGGTACAATAAGTATGTAAGTTGATGTTTACGTTAGAACAGAGATGCAAGAACTAATAGCGGTACTTTTCATGTTGGTTGTCATCTCTCATGATCAACCAAACGGTTTTACCAGGAGTTGGTAAAATCGTTCTTAATTAATTCGCCACAACTGTATATAAACTCACATTTTGTAATTCATTCGTCGTTCATTAGTCGCGTTCAGGTGAATACTACTTAAGGCTGATAACACATTTATTATACGTTGGTCGTCTACTTCATTTTATTTAAAAAAAAATATGAATAGGTATAGTGTAAATCTCAAAGAAATATTTCAAAGGTGTGTTCAAGGTTAAACAAAATTAAACTAAAGTTCTCTATCTTATAGGAGCTATGTCAAATTTCACTACCATTTGCAACTTAATCCGATTAAATTCACCCTTTCTACAAGTTTTAAATTAAATAAGGTCTTACATACCTAACCTACCTACTTCCAAGAAAAACGGAAGTCAATATAAGATAGGAACTTATACTTACACAGCACTCAACACTGTTGGAAGTTGGATAGGAACTCTATCGGAAATACCAATCACGCCTACCTACCTACCTGATGTCGTTGTGCCATTGACATAAAAATAAGCAATGAAAGAGACACATTGGCGACACACACAAAAATGATATACGCGCCAGTAATTGCGTATTCGTATCTTTCTTACGCATGCAGTTTCTTGGTAATCTTAGGGTAAAGAAGGAAGTCAAGTATTCCTACTTTATCATTTTCCTTTAGTCGTTACTTGTTATCACTTCTTAAGTTGGGAAAACCCAAATGTTATCATTTCCAGTTGCACCACTATCCAAAAACTATGGCTTAACGCATGTACGAGGTATGTAGGTACCTTTATTTTTGTAATCAATTTAAATTTTCCAAGAAATTGTATGAAACATTTTGAATGAAGTAAATCTTTTACATTTCCCCGAGGCTCACGACCAAACCTCCCAAAGACCACCTTTTACCAGTCTCTTGTTCGCTCGATTTATCTCTTTCTCTTTGCGGAACGAAAACTCAAAACCTATTTAGCAATTTTTATTTTATTTTATTTTTGTTGGATTTCCAAGAAATCTTCGTTTCCATTCCACTGTTGTAAGTTTCTTTCTTCCGATTTGACAGAACCGGCAGAGGCAGGCATTTATATACCTACCAGGCTAAAAGAAGAAGTGTATCCCCGAAAAAATTTGCTGACTCATCCAATTAACCAAACATTTTTATTTCTTTTTGTTGGCTTTCTTTTAACATTTTGCACGCAAGCAAATGGAAGAAAATCACTCAAAATGAAATGAAAACAACTCACGATTCACGAAGACGGACATTGGCCAAAACTGTTGTTCCTCATTTTAAAAATGCAAACAAAATCCAAGACTTTACCTTAACTTGTCTATAAGAAAGAAGCCATGATGGAACTTGGAAGCGGAAGAAGAAGAAGAGGAACAAACACAAATAAAAGCAAACTTCTTGAGATTTCTCTCTGAAGAAGAGAACACCATAAGCGTAGAGTATCAAATAACACGCAATTTACAATCGGAAATTCCCAACATAAAATATATTGAGTGAAATAAGAAGAATCTTCAAGGCGAAGACGAAGGCGAAGGCAACCTTCTTCGAGCGCGTGATTCTTATTAGCACCTCTATATCTGAGGCAGCGGCTATATCTCCGGTGTGATGTCTGCCACCACCACCGCTAGTCGTCCGGTGAGTTAAAAAGTGAAGAACCTCGAGGTAAAGACGAGGGACGAGACAACCGTTCATTCACGCTTTCATTCAAGCATTCAAAGATTCAACATTTTTATGAGTGAAATCATTTTGTGAAATTGCTAAGAATTCGGTACTGATGAGCCCCAGCCCAACTACGGGAGCTGGGTGAAACGCATTGGACTAAAAGTCGAAAAACCCACCATTGTAAGAATTGGGAAGGTAGGTAAGGTACCTTCCTTCATAATTTTACTCGTGCTTTGAGTTGGAAGAACGAAAAAATAAGAAGAAAGAAAAAACAAGATGAAACATGAAAATTCGATTGGAATTCCGATACAAATGGAACTGTAACCTTCGGAATGTTTACGATTTCTAAGAATAAGAGAAATGATGATGAAATATGTATGCATATAAAAGTAAGATAAACATGACATGGCAAGGAAGGTATATAACATTATTTAAGAAGATGGTCGGTCGTCTTTTTGTGGATGCTGGAACATTTTGATTATTATGCTGCAACATCATTGGGGAGTTTAGTGTCTTGTGTGGATTTTGAGGAATGGAGTTTGCGCATGAAGTTTTTATTCCGGCTTTTTTTATATTCATACAAGTATTATTCTTTCCCGGTCAAAGCTTATGGTAATCTTTGGAGGGATACAGTGGCAGGCGAAGGTCATAGTTAAATAAAGTAGATCAATAAAAAGAAGAGAGAAAGTGTGGAGGCAGATACTGATAATAATTTCTGATTATTTATAGTTGATGTTTAAAAAATCGATTCTGTTGGAAAAATCGAGAAGTGAAAGCTTATTTTTGTACTTTAAAAATAATAAGATGTAAGTATTTGCTACGGAATGGATTAATTGACGAGGGGCCTTACCAATAATAAATCGCTAAACACTCGTTAAGGTATATAAACACGTCTTTTACTAATTAGCCTTCTATTACAATATCTACTACATTCTCTGTCAAAAAGACAGCATTGAATTGGCATTAGTACATTTGGAAATGGTAGACATGTGCATTCAAGAGGACACAAGCGTCCACAGGTTTTTCTCAAAACCCACCTCTGTCTATCAACTCCTACTCTCACCTCCCCGCGGTGAACATCGGGTGTCTAGTACCTCAACTGGAGATTGGGTTCCAACCCCAGTGAAAGTTGTAGGGGGCAGCAAACGAGAGAGGGGGAGAGATGTTTTCACTAAGGCACCTCTCCTTATCCAGACGGCAGCAGACAAATTCTCGAAATGGAATCAACGGTGGCGTCTATAGTTCCAGTAAGGTTGAACTACTTAGTGAACACCTTTTGGGGCTTCTTCGACATATTCGGAGCATAGGCCTGTGAGGAGCGGTTTATCCGGCTCCGCTTTCTTGGAGTTATAAAGATCTGGCACTCAAGGTTTGGGGTCAAAAAAGATTTTAGACAAGGCGATGCACTGTCATGCGACTTCTTCAACATCGTTTTGGAAAGAATTGTGCAAAATTCAACCGTCAACACTATAGAGCCACAATCCTCCAAAGGTCCATCCAAACTCGGGTACGCAGATGATATTGACATAATTGGAAGATCAAAGCGTGATGTCAGTGTAGCGTTTTTGAGCATTGCGACAGAAGCGAAGAAGATGGGACCACTAAGTCAATGAGGGCAAGACCAAGTATATGCTGTCATCAAAAAAGGACACTGAACAACGACGTCTTGGACAAAACGTCACCATGGAACGCTATAACTTTGAGGTAGTTAAGGACTTTTTCTACCTAGGCACCTCTATTAACACAGACAACGACACCAGCGCTGAAATCAAACGAAGAATAACTCTTGCAAATCGCTGCTTCTTTGGACTTAAAAGCCAATTGAGAAGTAAAGTCCTCTCTCGAGCATCTAAAATCAGCATCTATAAGACACTCATCATCCTGGTTCTCATTTATGGCACTGAGGCCTGGACCCTGTCAAAGAAAGATGACAGCGTCTTAGGATGCTTCGAGAGAAAAATTCTTCGGGTGATTTTTGGTCCCGTAGGCATAGATGGAGAATGGAGGAGAAGATATAACGACGAACTGTGTGGGCTGTACAGCGACACTGACCTAGTTAGCAGAATTAAAGTCCAACGGCTTAGATGGCTCCAGCTCCTCGGAAGGTCTTCGAATCCAATCCCGAGGGACGGCGCAGTAGAGGAAGACCGTGACTCAGGTGGCGCACCCAGGTGGGAGAGGACCTCAACCAACTTGGCGTGCGAGACTGGAGACAGCTAGCTACGGACGAGCTGGCTGGAGACGCATGTTGGTTGAGGCCCAGGTCCGCTCCGGACTGTAGCGCCACCTTAAGTAAGTAAGTAAGAATTGGTCCGCGCCCCTTGGCTTTGGCTTTTAATAACTTGCCATCATTCCACTTAGAATTTATATAGTCTAGGTACTTCGACCAGTAGCTCCTCATTGCCATCTTCCAATTTGACGATCTGCTTCGTTTTAAATTTTGTTTTTCAGTTATTTCCAAAATGATGGATATTTATTAGAAGAACTATTCGACTTACTTTCTTATAAAATATTGCCACGAACAATCAGCAGACAACAATCACAAGAAATCTCAACTCTTGTGACCTAAAAAAGGATTTGTTGCGTGTGCTGTCAAAATGACAGTGCAAACCATGGAGTTTAATTTAACTTCGTTTATAGTTGAGTCTCCCAACAATAAAATTTAACTGGGAGTAAGCCCTTAACCTAACTATTAAAATGTTTATTGGTATGGAAAAATATTTAAAACCCAGTTAAATATTTAAGTGAGCTTTAATTTTGATTATTGGTAAGGCCCAAGGTGTTTCATAGCAGGCTTGTAAGAGAATGCAATCTTTTTGAGAATGCAATATTTTATGACTTTAATATAAACATTGCACTCACCTAAACATTGGGACTTAAAATTTTGCAATCACTAATTATTTGACCTTGAAAAGATTGCAATCATTTTTTCTCAATAATTCACTAGAAGTCTGCAATTTGAATGAATGAAGATTGCAATCAATTGATTACAGTCAAATGATTACATAAAAATTGAGTGCGGTCTTTTAAACGTCAAATGATTAGTGATTGCATTTTTTTAAAAGTCTGTTTCACAGTCTTAGTCACTAAAGAAAATAAGGTTTTGGGAGCATTTTAAGTCTCGTTTTTTTTTTTCTCGTAGGTCCCCTCCATCCCCGACAGTACTCTCACACAGGAATGGTTTAGAGTTGTAGGCCCCAGTTCTCAACAGACTGTTGTGCCACCCAATTTATTTATCTTAACTTTATCGACTCAACTGATTTGAGCAAGAATTTATAGTACCTAGTCGTTATAATAGAGGAATATTGTTAACTTTGTATAGGAAGTTATTGCAATCGGTCAGACTTGACGAATCAAAGATATTTAGAGAAATGTTTGTACCTTCGGAAGTTGTGGATACTTGAGCACAGTATAATACATAATTGATCTGGTGGCTGAGTCATGGACTTTAAACTTTGCTGAATGTGGAACTAACTTATGTTTCAAGAACTTAGACCAGGTGGCGTTGATTGCGTTTTTTGATGTTGCAAGTCTGATTGTCAGATGTTCAGTAGATGACATATTATATGCAAAGACGATGCACGCCAAGATATTTATACTGGTTTGTTATTTTTACTTCTACACCTTTGAAATTCCATTTTTCACGTAATGCTCTTCGGCCTCCCTTCCTAAAAATAACAATTTCAGATTTCTCAAGATAAACTTCAAGGTTCCATTTATCGCAATAGCTGCTGAACTTGTTTATAATTGTTTGAAGTAAAGCTAGACTCTCAGCCAAAATTACAATATCATCAGCATACAAAAGAACATTTATACCGATTTTTTCCACATGTATTCCAATGGGATGTTCCGAATGTAGGACATTTAAGAATAACACAAAACGCAGAGCGCTCAGAACGCCTTTGCTCGTTCTAAGGAAATTAGAGGTACTGCTTCCATTTCATACGGCGGCAACTGTATCTTGGTATAATAGTTTAATAATTTTAATCATCATCGTCTAGATGCCCAATGTTATAAGTTTGTGAATAAGAGTTTCTCTGTTAATATTGCCGAACACAGCTTTTAAGTCTACGAACCAAGCATAAAGTTTCTTTTTTTTGGCTTAGTTGCAGCTGAATAAGGAATGAAAGATTGAAAATCTGATTAATGGTACTATAATCTTTTCGATATGCAGCCTGAAATTCATTAAATACATTGTTGTTTTCGATCCAAGTAGTGAGGCGGTTTAGGAGAACTGAAGTGAATAATTTTTAGAGGGTATCTAACAAGATACAAGACTAGAGTCACCGTTTTTGAAGAGCGGAAAGATAATTGATTTTTTGAAGGGTGTTGGTATTGTTTCTGCTTCGTAGATTCTTTTCAGCAAAGTATGAACCTCCCCAATAAAAGAATTACTCGCATTTTTATAAAACTCATATGGAATGCCGTGTATACCTAAAGCTTTGTTTTCCTTTGAAGATTCAATCGCAGTCTTTACTTAAAATCAATTGGGTGATCAAGTTCAGGTATTTCAACTAGATTTGTTTCACAGGAATATTCTCCGATGCTTATTAAGGTTTTCGAAATATGACATGAATTCAGAAGCTGTAATTTGGGTTCCAGTATTTGTAGGATAACCGCTTATCTCTTTAGCCAGTTTCCACCAATCTTTTGCGGTGTTAATACTTGCAAGTTGACTGGAAATGCGTTGGTAGTACGATCTTTGTTTTTCTTTACATAGGGGTTTGTGCTGCTTATTTGCTTCACAATAGTTTTTTCTGCTTGCACCGAGAATTTATTTTCTTTAAATGTTAAGTAGCTTAAGTGAAGATCTTTGAGCTTTATGACAATCCATATCAAACCAGGGTTTCTTTCGCTCAAAATTGACATTGGTATTAAAAGGGTTCCCGTATGCTATAGATATACTCTTTTAAGGAGTTGCATCGTGTTTCAACACTATTAAAGGGCAAGAGTTTTTGTACAGCAACTTCATCAATTCTGTTCCTGTATTGAGTTAAAACATTTAAGTCTTGGAAGCAACAATGAACTGGATAAACTTTGCGTATCTTCATTTCCAATGCACTGTATGAAGGGCAGCAGTATTCAATAATTGAGGATCCTCTAGTTGCCACGAAAGTAAACTCTCCAATTTTATCTCCAAAGCCTTTCTGGTTAAGGATAAATGCACATATTGCTGTTGCTGTCACTTACAGTATCTTTTGAAATTCTCACTTCAGCGATAAGTTGTGATATCCGTGAATCGACTGTTCCTTTGATTCCTGTTCTGACGTTAAGATCTCGCATAAGAATAAAGTGGTTTGATTAAAACTCATCAAAGAATGTTTTTAATTTCACGAAATCACGCATCCAATGATTGCTGTTTAAATAGCTTGGAACCAAATTCAGTTGGTATGTGGATTCAATGGTTTTACGGAATCCATATAAGCATCCTCCACTAGTTCTGCCAAAGTTAGATGTTTTTGTTTTGATTTTGATTTTAAAAAAATCTACCAATGGTTTTTTATTAATAAAAAAAAAGAAACATTTGTCACCTCGAATATTTTACGAACCAAAAACTATATATGTATAATCTCCAAAATAGCTGCATTCGAAGAAGAATAACGTTTTTGACACTTAGCGAACTCCACGCTCTATCATTCAATGTTTATCGATCTTTGCTGTCATTTAATTTTATTGAAATGTTTTTTTTTTTTGAGTTAAGTATCTTTTCAAAATCTGTTTGAATATTTTTAGCCGTTAGTGTAACGAAAAAAATATAAAACAATTAGCACTTCCGATTAAACGGTGAACGATGCTTAAAATTTTCTTCCATCGCTCTTAATCCGAGTGCACACCACACTACCTTCATACGAATACGACAATGCAACCGGTGTTTTATACAATTTGCTGAGTTATTCATGCTCCAAGAATTGCAAGAATTTCTCGATAATTTACACAGAGAAAGAATGAAATTGCAAAGAAAAAAAAGAACACAACGGTGGAAGAAAAAAAAAGAAATAAAAAGAGAACAATAAAAAAAAAGGTACAAATAAAGACGGACGACGGCACCGGCGACGAGCAACGACTTGACGTTGACGGAACTCGGCAAACAAAAATCGTGATTATGGAGAGTTGGGGATTTCCATTTCCACACGCAACACCATTTGATTGTCTCACTTGACATTTATCAAAGATGACGTCATTCAACAATAAAAAATGGCAGAAGAAAAGTGTTAAAAAACTTTTATTTTGTTAGAATTTGTATATTTGCTTCTTTTAAATTTCGCACATGCTCGACCAAGTCTCATATTCTTCACGAAAACGTCATTATATTTAAGTTGAATGCACAATAGAATAATGTCAAGTAGTAGCGAACGTGTTGCAGCATGTTCACTTAAGGCATATACCTACTCGCGTAGCAGCTTAAAAAGTAGGTATCTTGGTTGAAACAGAAAGTTTACTACGCATCAACACCCTCGCTTGCGGGATGCAAACGATTGTAGTCGTTGTCATTGTTGTCGACGACGACGTTGGTTCTGGTTGTCGCCGCTATCGCCACTGCCGCCGCCACCGGCTGCCAAAGTGACTTTTAAATAATGCAAACGTAGTCAGGTCAATGGCGTTTTGTTACGTTTATGTCACAGGTAGACATAGACTTATACGATTGCAGCGCACTACTAAACCGATAATGACAGTGCATCGAATTACTATATAAAAACTGATTTGCTTAATGGACAGAGTTTTGTTGTTCGATGTTTTTATTGTTTCACATTTTTATACCTATGTTCTTTTTATACCTACCTATTTAAATCTTTTGTTCATTTAAATCCGCATTTTGGTGTTTTATATATAGTTTTTTTTTTTCGTTTTGTTTGTTTTATTTGACGTTTTTATGACATGACAACAACAATTTTTGTTATAAGCACGATACTCGTCTTAATGTCGCCATATAGTTGTGGTTTATTGTTGCATTAACAACGCACAAAACAGACTCTGCGATAAGCCGCGAGGTTTTGCATTTTAGTTGTTTTGTTTCCTTTTGTTTTTTTTTTTCGATTTGTTATGATCGCGTTGTCGTTAAGTGGGCGTACACGCTTATGAAAATTCTTTAAACAAAAACAGGAAAAAAGTGTATTTTTAAAGTCCACGCCCAGTTGGGTTACAGATGTTTTTTTAAACTTGGAGATATTTTTTCTTATTTTATTAAACATCTTGATACTTTTATAAAAGGAAACAAATTACACAAAACAGGTTTTGCCTATAGAATTTATTGACGTTTAAATTTTTATATTTTAAATGAAATAAATCTCATTTTTGAAGCTTTTTTTAAAAAAAGCCGACGGTTGTAATGGCTTATCAGTTAACATGAAGCATACCTGGTGATTGAACTTTGAGCTTCATGTGTTCTGATTTATCGAAAAAATGGCGATCATGCATACATATGTATATGTATCTTGGATTTGCGGAATTAGACTTACATCCCCAATATATTTTTATAACTTTCAGTCCTTTTAATTCTAGGTCAAGAGTGAAGATCAATCTATTCATCAATATTTGAAAGTCATAGTTCGCAAAACTTAATCACTTTTTGTCGTATCGTGAAGCACCTTCTTGGCCGGCAGTAGTGAAGCTGTGGAGAAATTTGAGCCGTGAAGACAAGCTATTGATGTTAAGAATCGAAACTGAAAATATTGCTACTGTGGCCTGGAAAACAAATGTTTGTCGATCTTTGCAATTATTCATTCGAAAGGGGTTTCCAATAAGGGCCGGTTGATTTTGACAGCTCGTATCGGCCATGTTGTTTTTTTTTTACTTTCTCACAATCACAGCATCGAGCAAGACGTGCAAACGATCAAACTAATTCGATTTTCGAGAATTTGGAAGTTGATCTCAATTTTGGTAGAAGATAATTTATCTTTAGCGATGAGGCCCATTTTTGGATGAATAGGTACGTAAATAGGTGGTGCAAAATCATATCGTCACCTCTGGATACCCGAAAGGTGAATTAACGACGAACGTTGGATCCATCGGATCCAGAGCTGTGTCACCTTAGTTCCCTTCTCAGGAAGTAGAAGCAAAAGACCAGACATCGTTCCGGAAGAACCAGCTCTAACGATCTTAGTCATGCGTAGGCCTCACAAGCCGGTCATAAAAGGAAATTTTAAAGTGTGATGAAAACATAAGTAATAGCCTCGAATGAACGGACTGATAATGTTGACAACCATCCCCCGCAAACGGAAAACGGACAACGATTTACGCGTACGTATGCCCTTGCCGAATTCAAAGCTGATGTAACAGCCCAGTAGGGAGATTGAAGGCTGTGAGTTCTACTATGGGAATTGTTTACTCGATTTGAGGAAGCGCTTATTTGGATGTGGTTTTTGCTGACAGAGGGAATCTAAGGCAAAAAGTTTTAAGTTTTCGGGAAGTGGCGGTCCCTCGATGATCGAACATGCAACCAATCGATCATGTTGCTATTGACGGAAGACACTTCTCTAGCATACCTGGCGTTCGTACGTATATACAAGTCAACAAAGATTCCGATCACTACCTAGTTGGTGCTAAACTGCGCGTACGAATATCCATGGAAGCTCTTATGCGAACAACAACCTCGAAGAGAAGATTCAACGTTGCAAGACTGCAGCAGGAGGATACCGCCAATGCCTTTGCCGACCGAGTATCCCTAGAGCTTGCGAGAAGCACTACAACAGACGAGATGTGCTCAGAGACCCATTGGCAGCTTTGCAAAAAATCCATCAGGAATGCTGCAGAAGAGGTGTTTCTCACAGCCGCCACCAAGGAACCTCTGTTTAGACTCTGAACGTGCTCAGGCAAACAAAGCCAAAACGGAGGCATACAGATTGCGGCAGTAGAGGAGAACACGATCTTCCCGATAGCTCTACGTCGACAAGAGAAGGCATGAGAACCACTTGTTCAGAAGAAAGAAAAAAGCCCATGAGCAGCGTGAATTCGAGGATATCCAGGGATGTTTTAACAGGAAACAGGAGCGGATCTTTTACAGAAGAGTCAAAAAAATAACAACGGGATTCACTAGCTGCCCTGGAGCCTGCAAAGATAAGGAGGGAAATACCGTAGTTGAGACGAAGTCAATGCCAAAAATCCGGAGAGATTATTTCAACCAGCTGCTTAATGGTGATGAAGTCAATGATTCCGCCAGCGAGCAGCCACGTCAAATCCATTTAATTGACGATCCAGGGCTCCACCCACCCGACCAGAGTAAGATTCAACTAGCCATCACCAGGCTGAAGTCGAACAAAGCGGCCGGTGATGACGGTCTGCAGGCGGAGCTTTTTAAGTACGCCGGAGCAAATTTGGTGAGGAGCATGCACCAGCTAGTTACTAAAATTTGGTCGGAAGAAAGCATGCCCGACGAGTGGAACTTAAGCACCATCTGCCCGATCCATAAAAAAGGTGACCGCCTTCTCTGCGCCAAATACAGAGGCATTAGCCTTTTAAACATCGCATACAAGATCTTGTCCAGAGTATTATGTGAACGCCTGAAGCCATTTACTGACGAACTAATTGGCCCTTACCTGTTTGGCTTCAGGCCTGGAAAATCTACCATCGACCAAATTTTCACTCTACGCCAAAAGACCCAAGAACATAACATCGAAACACATCGTCTTTTCATCGTCTTTAAAACAGCTTATGACAGTGTAGACAGGAACGAAATTTACCGTGCCATGTTAATTTTTGGTATCCCTACCAAACTGATAAGACATGTCAGTTGTTGCGTCAAAATTGGAAGAGACTCGACCGAAACCTTCGAAACCACCAGAGGGCTTCGACAACGCGATGCACTGTCATATAGCTGCTTCAATTTTGTTCTTGAAAGAGTAGTGCGCAACATCAACGACAATACAAGTGGCACCATCTTTTAAAAATGCACACAATATCGAAACGAACAGTTACGGGTGTCTTTTCTAATATCGAGTCTAAGGCGGAGAAAATGTGTCTTGACATTAACGAGGACAAAACGAAGTATTTACTGTCGTCAAATAGAGTCGATTCACACCTTAGACTTAGTCAAAATGTGACAATTGACAGATACAACTTCAAGGTGGTAAACGAATTTGTTTATCTGGGCACTGCTGTTAATTCTGAAAATGACATCAGCGCGGAGATCAAACGTAGAATTACCCTTGCTAATCGCTGTTTTTTTGGACTAAGCAAGCAGTTGTGGAATAAGGCCCTATCTCGAAGTACTAAAGAGGCACTGTACAAAACTTTAATCATCCCAGTCTTGCTGTATGGTGCAGAAGCATGGACCCTCTCCCAGGCGGATGAAGGATCTCTTGATATCTTCGAGAGGAAGGTTTTGCGTACGATCTATGGTCCGGTTTGTGTCGACAGGCAAAATAACATCTGGTGGATTTAATCAGGAGTTATACGAGCTGTACTGCGACTTGCCACTGGTCAAAAACCTGCACGTTCAACGCTTAAGATGGCTAGGGCATGTCGAGCGAATGAAAATCGAAGCTCCAGCCCGCAAGGTATTCAACGCCAAGCCTAAGTGAACTAGAAGCAGAGGCAGACCTCATTTCCGGTGGAGTGATCAATTTGAGGCCGTGGCACTTTGAAACTGGAGACAGCTAGCGAGTAAGCTGCTGAAAGTTATTACTTGAGGCCCAGGAGCACAATGCGCTGTAGCGCCAACTAAAGTAAGTAAGGCAAAAAAAAAACCACGCGAGATTCACAATAAACCACTGCATCCAAATAATGTTACTACTTGGTGTGGATTTTGGGCTGAAGGAGTAATTGATCCGTGCTTTTTCGAATATGCTATAGTTCGATGGACAAAAACTTCTTGTGGCCTGAATATGATATAGAAACCGAAGACATATGGTTTCAACAGGATAGTGTTAAGTGCCACACAATATTCTGCGGTAGGGGTTTTATAGCATTGTTATCTCGAACCGAAGTGACACATAAATTGGCCACCAAGATCTTCTGATTTGACCCTTCTTCTTGTTGGGCTTCTCTAAGTCGCAGTTCTATTCGAATAAGCCACAAACCACCGCTCCTCTCAAAGACAACATTATATTTGAAATTGGTCAAATTTAGCCTGATTTTATAAGCCATCGAAAACTGGACTTTTTGAAGTTCTTAATAGGCTTTTCACACCAAAATCAAAACCCGGTTTTCGCGAAAATATTGGTTTTCGCCGAAAACCTACAGCGAAAACTCAAGTTTTCCTATACATTTTTGGTGAACGACAGGTTTTTCCTAAAATATAAGTTTTATATAAAACTTCTCGAAAACTAGTTGCATTTTGAAATAAATTTGGTCGTGGTAAGTAAGGGTGGTTCTTTTAAGATCCTCCAGAGATCTAAACGCTCTGTGTTAAGCGAGGAACCGGAATTCGCTATGGCTACTGGCGTGACGACCCTAAGGACGAGGAAGCCTTGCTCATTGTTCGTTTCCAAGGGGTGCGTCATCCAACTCGTCGCCACAAATATGTTTGACGCTTTCGCTTACTACCTGGAGAAAGACTTTCCGGTAACTCCGATCAATCACAAGGTTTTGGCAGATATGAATGGTGGAGGTTAAGTCGCAGCGAGCTAGGAAAATTTGCGCCAAAACATTCCACAATGTGGGAATCGTTGTTCCAGTGAATAAAACCAAAACAGTGGGCTATCGCCCCTTGATGGACAGCGATGCCAACATTAAAAAGATCCTCAGTGCTTGGGACAAGCCAGGCGAGTGTGGTTTTAGTACGAATCTGGAACTAGGAATTGACCTTTTCTGCTCCGGCCATAAGGATCTACAGGAAATCGTTCAGAATTTTCTCATTCATACATGGCGGTTTTGAAGGCACATTTGGCCAACAGAAGCAATAGTCATAAGCAGTATTTTGGATTGAGTTTGTTGTGAAATAAAAATAAAATATTTTAAATAAAATTAATTTTTGTTGTAACAGTTTTATTTTTTATTGATTTGATCGTATATTTTCTACACAATTAGCTTCTCTTTGGTGAATTGTTCTGACCGGTTGAAGTGAACAAAGAGGATAGCCAGAACTTCAGTTGAAACTCTTCTTCGAGACGAGCTAGAATTACAGCCTTGTCTGCGCTGATATGCTGATCTATCACAGCACAGGAAAGGATCATCGACTTAAGGGTGTCGACGGCAAAGACAAATCTTTAGGAAAATGTTTGCACTTCAAGAATTTTGAAAAAATTGAATCTTGAGAGAATACATAACATATCTTGACTGTGTGAAAGGAAGTACTTGGATATTTTCTTTTCATCCGCATCCGAGGCGGTGGGTGGTGATATACTGGGAGTTTTTTGTATGTTCGTATCGAAACGTTTGTTAAACCACTCAATGACGGGATTCCATTCGTTCTTTTGAAGCTCGTATAGATATCTACCTTCCTAAAAATCAACTTGATAAGTACCTACATAAGGCTTAAGTTTGTATCTTGCATTTTCAGATCCTTAAGTTCATTGCAGAGTATATCGAAAGTTCTGTGACTCACTGTGAAATGTTTTTTTCATCAATAAAAAAATTGACAGCCAGTGTTAAATAAATTTAAATGTCAAATAAAAACGTGTAAATGTTAAGTATGAACGATTTTCGGGTTTTTGAAAACTTTTTGCAGAAAACCCGGTTTTGGGTTTGGTGTGAAAAGGCTTTTAAAGTTCAGTTAAAACATAAAAACTCAAGGTGGTCGGTCACAAACAATATCGTAACTTCGCTAAGTGGGTCATTGAAACTCAAATTGAGGTGGATTTCCATAAAAAAAACATCTTGGGCGATGAAGCCCATTGTTACTTCTATGTTTTACAAAAATGTAAAATATGCTAGAATGACATCAACCTTGTGAGCGATGTGATTCGAAAATGACTCTGGTTCAACTGTTACAATAGATTAGGTTTTCGAGTTATTATTTAGATTTTTTAGCCAGACTTTGAAGATCTAGATGTGGACGACGACCTTTATTTTCAACAAGACGGATCTACGTGCCCCACAAGCAACAAAATAGTAGGGAATCTGTATAAAATATTTTCTCATTTATCATTGAAAAATAAGGTAAACTTGTCTTCTTTCAACATCAATTGATTGTTCTTAAAAAATAATGTTTTTTATTAAATCAAAATCAAACCTTTTATTGGAAAACCCTATGCTTGGTCTAAGTTTTATTATTTAAAAAACAATATTAACATAATTTGATTCACTGGGGCGTATACGTACTTTTTTATTTTAATTAATTTTTAAATTTCTTTTTTATATTAAATATATTTTTCTACACGCCTTTTGTTGTTAAAAATATAGTGCACATTAATTCAAGGGACATAACAACTCTATAAAAAATCATCAATCTTCAACAAATCAACCTATTTGTAGAGAAGGGAGCCACTTGGGATTTATGTGGCACTAGAATAGTCTAAAACTTTGTTAACCTTGCAGGTAAAATGCGGTATTAGAAACATAGAGCGATACATATCAAAATTAAAGCTGTAATTTTTATTTTTGTATGCTTATGTAAGACTTAAAATCATAACAGATGTCAATGGTATGGTTTGATGTTGACCTAGTACAATGTACGTGCTTAATTTATAAATAAAAATCGTATACATGCAGGGCATACCCATAATCCACGTTTTGGGGCAAGGAGAATAAACCATGGATACAAGGTGTTGAAGTCGAAGTAGGACGAACACATGATGGTTGATTTCTGCTGAAGTATTAAAATCCCTTGAAATAATAGGGTTTGTATTTATTTAATCATTCTTTTCCAATTAAAGTCTCTCTTAAACAAAAAGAATATTTGTTTTTGACCCCTTAAAACCGGCCGGCGGCCAAGTTCAGTACCGTTGCCAACACCATTTCATTATTTTCTAATAACATGTGTTTTTAAAGACTTGTGGTTTTCGATCTGGCAATACTGTTTTGAGAGATGGTCTTTTTGACAGCTGTCACTTAGTTTGGTTTGTTATTTCAAAAATTAAAACTGAACGACCATCAAAGTTGTCACATATTTTGTGAATGGGCCCAAAGCGAGATGACTACCCATCACTATTTTCAGAAAGACGTTTTGGTCAGCGACTGAGCTCATTTTTTGTGTTAGACATCATTAAACGAAATTTTCGTATTAGGAGTGATCGTAATATTCAAACCATTGCTGAAACGCCGCGTGAGCCGCTGCGCAGTTACATCCTCACAAATTTACTGTTTAGTTTGCTGTGTGGTGGGAGGGAATCATTGGTCGATAATGTTTCAACAATGAAGCCGTCCATAATGTAACAGAGTCAATGTGGAACGCTATAGAACCATGATTAATGACTTTTAAGTGCCTGAATTAGAGAATGACAATGTGGTCAAAAAGGGCAAGACCAAGTATATGCTGTCATCAAACAAGGACATTGAACAACGGCGTGTTGGACAAAACGTCACAATGGACAGCTATAACTTCCAGATAGTTAAGGACTTTGTCTATCCAGGTGCCGCTATTAACACAGACAACGACACCAGCGCTGAAATCAAACGAAGAATAACTCTTGCAAATCGCTGCTTCTCCTCTCTCGAGCATCTAAAATCACCATCTATAAGACGCTCATCACCCCGGTTCTCTTTTATGGCGCTGAGGCCTGGACCATGTCAAAGACAGATGAGAGCGTCTTAGGATGCTTCGAGAGAAAATTTCTTCGGGTGATTTTTGGTCCCGTACGCATAAATGGAGAATGGAGGAGAAAATACAACGACGAACTGTATGGGCTGTACAGCGACACTGACCTAGTTAGCAGAATTAAAGTCCAACGGCTTAGATGGCTTGGTCATGGTTGATTGAATGGACATCAACGCTCTAGCCCACAAGTTCTTCGAATTTAATCTAAAAGGACGGCGCATTACAGAAAGACCGCGACTTAGGTGGCGCACTCAGGTGGGTGAAGCCCTCAACCAACTTGGCGTGCAAAACTGGAGACAGCTAGCTAGAGACCGAGCTGGCGCGGACTGTAGCGTCACCTTAAGTAAGTTTTTGTAAGCGCATTACTCCACGTCATGGGCCTATAGCGTAGCCTCCAAGATCGCACGATTCAAGACCGCTGGACTATTTTTGTGCGGTTTTGCGAAGAACTTTGTCTTGGGAGAAAAACCTGAGAAGATTGACACCTTGGAAGACAATATTCAGGACATTATTGCTTACGTATATAAGCCCACAATTGTTGCAAAAAGTCATCGAAAATAAGGCCTATCGGTTGAATATTATTCAAACCAGCCATAGAGGCTCAACATTATTTTTAAAACATAATAGCAAACACTTATCTTTGTAATGAAGATTAATTTCTGGTCATTACATTAATCTATATGCGTTTTGTTTTTTCTAAAAAAAATTACACATATTTGTATTTAAACAAATTACTAAAAAAACTAAAATGTTTCTTTCAGAAATGGTATTATGCTTTCTTGTGAGTATTTTCGTTGATATTTTTGTGTATATGTTTCACCCTTTAGAAAGAAATGCTTGTAATGTGAAACCTTTAAAAAATACTTACACCAGTTTTTGGTATACCTCAACCCGTTAGTAATATCCTCGTATAATTGCATAGAGTGCAGCAAGGGCTGGTTTTTGATAGCTTCAAATTGAGAGTCAAGTAACTTTAAATGACGCCTACAACATATCGGAAATGCCTAAATACAATGCACTTCTCGATTCCTGTTTTTAATTTGGCTCAAGTGTTGTCGTTAAATAGGAAAATAAGATTAATATGTTATTAATAGAAATAAGGATCCAAGAACCTAAAAACATTAACGAACTATTCAACACGCCTACAAGTATGCAAGTAATATTAACCACTTTTTAGTTGGCCTTAAAGTCGTCAACTTAATAAGGCTAAGGCTATACTCTGTCACACATACAGGGGAGTCTAATGCGGCAATTGGTTTGGTGTCAGTTCTACAACTGGCTACACTCAGCTTCCAGCTCTTAAGAGTTTCAACTTAATGTTTTCAAAAGTATCGCATACATAGATTTAGGTCCCTATGATATTTAGTTGCCTTTAGGCCAAAACATTAATAGGTTCTTATTCCAACCCAAAAGTAGTTATTTCGCTCTGTATTCCCAAAATTTTAATTAAGTTCGAGTGCAATTAGGTAATGCGACTATCAAAATTAAAATTTTTGCTC
The DNA here is from genome assembly GCF_945859685.1 of Eupeodes corollae. Lineage (NCBI taxonomy): Eukaryota > Metazoa > Arthropoda > Insecta > Diptera > Syrphidae > Eupeodes > Eupeodes corollae. Next base: position 34,653,699 of record NC_079147.1, read on the forward strand.
GATGTCAGTGATTATCAAATTTTCTGTCATTTTTCTGTTTTGATTTGTTGATGACAGTTAGGTGTAAAATTCACACAATTTTCTCAATTTTTTAAGACAGAAATTGTGAAAATTAAAAGTTTAGTAAAGAAAAAAGAAACAAACATCAAAGTTGAAAAGAAAAATTAGGTGGTTATAAATGACAAGTTGGGGCTGAATATACGAACAAACGTGATCTTACACATTTCAAACAGTCAATTTCAAACAAGAACATATTAAAATTATAAGAAACCAATTGACACTTATGTTAGGACAATAAAATTTGCATTTTGTTGTCTAAAACAAGAACATTTTGTAAAAACCATTTGGTAGTAAAAAATTGCAGTGTGGTTGCTGCGAACTGTCAAACTCTATACGCGTTCCACATACCATCCACACTGCAACGAATAAATTGTTCGCGAGCAATATAACCTCAACATTGTACCACACTTGCTTTGTTTTAGTGTGAAAGATCATGGTTGAGTAAAATATGGAGAAAAGAGTAATTTAAATCGTTGCTGGCTGCGATAAGAAATAAAGCTTATGTCAAAGAAAATTCATTATATGCAAACATCCACAGTTCGCAGTTCGTAGTTCGTAGCTCATGTGCAAGACGGTTAAGTTTTACTTTTGGAGTTAAAGTCATAATTGAAACATAAACCTGTTGGTTTCTGAGCAAAAAATAAATTAGATTGTTTAAGGGTCCAGTTATAACTATCATTGTTTCTCATCATTGAAACTAATTATTGTTATTTTTTTGACAAGTTGACAATTGAAAATGTCTTTCATTAGTAACAAATTCCTTGAATAGTATTAAGTATTTGAGGTTAGAGTTTATAATTGGTAGAAAAACATGGCAGGTTGAAATGGAAACAAAACTGAACGCTTTCAGTGAAACGATTTTGTTTCGGTTTATGAAATCAAAAATCAGCTGGTCAAAAAAAAAATGCATCATTGAAAATTTAAATATGAACTAAAGGAAAATTTGTGGGTTAAATAAAGTATTTTTCTTATTAAAACAATTTTACAACTCATTACCTTTATGTTAATACCAAAAATAACAAGGCTAACGTCCCTAAATTCTTTAAAATCTAGAAAGAATATTAAATTTGATGAAAACCAATGATAGATAGAACTGACAGTCTATGCAAAATGTTAACATTTCGTATTTGAAGGATTTAAAACAAATGCGTAATGTAAACTTGTTGCATTATTGAATTTATTTATCTTTTTCTCTTTTTTTGAAAAGTATTTTATGCCAATTTGTTTAAGATTTATATTTATAAAGTGTAAAAGGAAAAAAAAGTTTCGCAAACAAACCCAACTGCGACTCACTGCACAACACACATTATTCCTATCGATATCTTATCCCTCTCTTCTGACACAATACAAATCAAAACTACATATTTTCTTTTTCTATCTGTCATGTCAGTAAAATTCCAAAGACCTCTACACTCTCATGTAAATCCCACAATATCGCCTTTATATAGTAAACATGATTACATGGATAGTTTCGGTGTAGAATTAAAAGAGTATGCGTGCTGTCAACAGAAAACCAAAAGAAAGACATCAAAAAAGTTCGCCTTGCCATTGCCTTCGCCTTTTGCCATTACAAACACCATTTTTTCTCACTTCACAAAAACTACAAAACTATCCCCTTCTTATTTTTGGCAGGCAAAATGACCTCTGGCCATAAAAATCTTCATAATTCGTATACAAAATGTCACACTGAAATAGAAACATTAACATCGAACAACCCTCGCAATAATCACAATAAACGCGGCATTCATTTGAAATCGATGTCAATGTGTGTTGTGTAGTTTTTGTTTGGTCTTTAAATGTCATTTTATCTTCCATCGTTCCTTCTTCCGAACAAAGGTCATTCGATTGTTGTTTTTTTCTTTCTTTTCTGATTAGAAACAAGCAGACAGGGGGAAGGGAAACTTACTTATCTACTTTATGAAGTTACCAAAAAAAAAAACTTACGATAAGATTATTCCTTTGTTGCGCAGCACCGCCAATATTAAAATCCATTGAATTTTGACTATTTTCTAGTTCTTCACTTGCAAATGAAGCATTTGAATTTGTATTTGATGTACTCTCAGCTAATTCGACCTTCACCTTCATTTTGACAGCTGCTGACAGACAATATTAAGCACAGATTACACTAAATTTACCGACAGAAAAAAAAGCACCAAAAACACAAACTTTGGCAACTCTTTCGTTTTGTGTCACTGCACTGCTGCTGACACCGATTGTCAAAATGAATATTTGCAAATTATCACTTTTGGAAGTTGGAACCGTTCTGTCCTTGGGTTGTGTTGTTGTTTTTGTTGTTCCACTATAGTGTGATGGCCGTTGTGGCTGTCCAATGACCCAACACCCAGAACCCAACAAAAACAACAAGAAAATTATGTCAAAATTGTGCTACTACGTCGTCGTCGTCTTTACCGACCGCGACGTTCTCGTTACGTATAAACTACGTAAAGGTAATTCTATGTTTTTTCAGTCGAATGTTTATCGATAATCGCGCACTTTTCCACGTAAATGATTTCAAAATTATCTGAAGTTTGACATAAAAGAACCACACCCGTTTGGATTTTCAAAATACCAAAAGAAAACAATTAACAGAAAAAGAAAATTTCGTTTATTTTGTTGTATGGAAATGGAAATGGAAGTGTTGCACTTGCACACTGGACTCAATAACCCTGCAGTTTAGTATAGTGTACACGTCTTCACTCAACCCCCTTTTTCAAAAATGTAGGAACACACCTTAAAATGTTCGATTTCGTTTTTCGTTCGTAAGGTTTGATTAAAATGTTTTATAGTTAGGAATTGTTTTAAGCAGAATTAATAAGCGTTAGGAAGTTTTGAAACTCGTAGGGGTTTCGATTTTTTATCGTTTGTTGGAAAAACGAAATAGTTTATCGAATTTGGATTGGAAATTTTTTGTAGGAAGGTTTTCTTTTTTCTTTACTTTGTATTATGGGTGACAACAAAACACGTCGCAATCGCAATCTTCGTCGCCAGCGAGCGAAAGACACAAAATAACTATACTCTTCTTTTTCTGTCCAAGTCTGGAAATCCCCGGAGATGGAACGAAGCAGCGATAGTAGTCACAGATACAAATGCAACAACTGTCAATGTCACACTCATACTCATGCAAAAATCACACTCACACAACTTTAACACATTACGAATATTCAGAGAATGGAGAAACAACGTCAAAGTGTTGAACTTAAGTGGAGAAGACCGATGACAGTAGAACGAATAAAAATGTTGAGATTGAGAATAGAGGAGAATTTCAAATAAAAAAGGAGAATTGCATGTTTCTTCCATTTTCCATTTCAATCCGAAATCCAATCCAATGGAAAACGCAAAAGCAAAACCGAATAATATCTAGCAAACAATCCTAAATTAAATGATGACTCATCGGGTTTTTACCCGAGCTGCAAGTATTTTGATATTTTGATATCTTTTGGATATTGTAGTTTTTTGAAAGTGCACTGATGAGAAGATTGCGGAGTGGATGGTGGGATGAAAAACAAATTGAGTTATTTAATGGAGTGGAGATTGTGGTGTTTATTTGAGTGGTTTTGATTTCTTTTCTTATTTTAATAGGGATGATGGTGAGAATTCTGTGTTAAGATAAATGGGCGAGGAGAGGTGATTTAAATGAGAGGATGCATTGTTAATTTGGTTCAGGTAGGTAAGGAGTCTTTTCTTATTTTCAGGTGTGTGCTGTTGGGATGATGAACTTATGGTGCTATAATTTTTATTTGGCGGGATAAGATCTTATCAAGATTTTATAGGTTGTCATTAGGGCTGAGATTTCCGTGTTCTTTTATAGAAAGAAAGGTAACAAAATATGTACTAATCATAAATAAATACTATAAAAGCAAATCTGACATACTTTTGACTTCCCATAGAAAATTATTGTAACCGGTCCGATTTTTCGCAATTAAAATGTTGACATTTCTCGACATTTCAAGGTCCTTAGAATCTAAATAAAAGATTTTAGGGAAATGTGAGTGCGTGTGTACGTTCAAACCAATAAGGATATAAAATAAATTTTAAATAATTTTTAAAGGTATGCAGATATTAACACAGAAAGGCGAATTTCTGCTTTCACAAAAATCTAGTGTCAATTTTAAAAGAAAGTACAAATTTAAGTTGACCCTTAATATCTCAAGAGCCAATAACGCTAGCAACTTCAATTAAATTCTATATTACGCAATGTGACTTAATACTAAAAATGTATAAATTTGAAAAACTGAAGAAAAATATTTTCCAATGCGATACTAATTCTAAAAAAAGAAGCTGCGGGATGCGAATCACACTGATTCTTCCCATGACGTCTGTTGATTTGTCTTGCTTAAAAGTTTGTAGGTTTTCATCTTGGGTTAAAAAAGTTGGTAGTTGAATTATTCTTACAAATTTTAAAATTACCAACAATATTTTTCATAAAAAGAGTTTGAAAATCTAAGTAAATAAATTGGGTGGCGCAACAGTCCGTTTGAGAACAAGGACCTAGTGACTGACAACTCTCAACCATTCCTGTGTGCGAGAACTATTTCCAGGGATGGAAGGGACCTACAATTTTAAGTCGAATCCGAACGCCAACTTTGAGAAAGTACTTTTCATGACAAGAATTACTCTTAAGGCAGTACCCGTGAAAAGAACTTTAGGTGGAATAGGCAGGGATTGAACCCAAGACCTCTCGCATGACAGTCCTAGTTTGAAAATCTAGTTTTATTAAATAGATTTTTAGTCGGAAACAAATTTTTACCAATTTTAGCAGCATTTCTTATATTTTTACAAATTGGATGAATGAAATTAATTTGAGAGATATCAAGAACCGATTATCAATTTTATATTAATTTTATGAAAAAAACTACTGAATATCGAAAACAATATTTTCTATGAAATAAAACAAATTTAAAGCCAATATTTTTCATTTTTGAAAAGTTATTTGAGTCGAAAGTATTTTTTTAACAAGTTTTAGTCATTTTTTTTCTTAGGTTTTTATTTTTTGTAAAAAAAATCTGTCCATTCGATTTTAAAAGTAGTTTCAAGCCAATATTTTAAGGTTTTGAAAAGATATTTAAGTCGAAAATCAATTTTTACTAACTTTTATTAATTAAAACTATCAAATTAGTTTTTCTCAAAATTTTACCGAATGTTGAAAACAATATTTCCAAGGTAAAATAAATTTAAAGCAATAATCTCAAGTTTTTGAAAAGTTAATTGAGTCGAAATTCAATTCTGACCAACTTTGTGTAATATTTTTTTTTTGGTTTTTATTTTTTATAAAAAAACGGTCGATTTGATTTTTCTCAAAAATCGCACGCACAGACATCTTTCTAATAATCTTTTATTTCGACTCTAGGGGCCTTGAAACGTCGATAAATGTCAAAATTCTCGATTTGACAAATCGGACCCATTACAATAACTTTCTATGGGAAGTTAATACATTTATGTCACAAGGAATAATGTTTTAAAGATCAGATCATATTTTTAGAAAAATTGAATTGACAGTTCCAAAAAACCTAAACAAATTAGGTACTAATACATATTTTAAAAATTGAATTTCGATTTGAATATTTTCAGTAATAAAGATTCTTATTTGCAAATATATAAATAGAATAGGTGGTGCAACAGTCTTACTCTTGGAGGATTTGTCTATTCCTTGCAAAACGCAGTACCAGTGATAAAGGCTTTAGAAAGCACAGGCAGGGATTGAACCAAAGAACTCTGGCGTGACAGCCCTACGAACCAAAAACACTCTAGTAAAGATATAAATCCTCGGTAGCCATATTGGTTTGCCTACAAGCTACAAGCTTTTAAGGTTCAACTATAATAGGCATAAGCTAGCATATGCGCGCATAAGTAAACGTGCGAATACAAAAAATCTCAATACGAGTGAACATAATGGAGTCTAGATTTGTTTCGTTCAATTTTTCTTAGTTTCGTTAACTTAAGTAAACTTAAGCAAGAGCGGTCCCAGTCGCTAATCGTCAGTCGTAAAATCTGACATGTAGATACATTAGCATAATTGCATTATGGCTTTCCCAACAATTTCACAAACTTAAGTGAATTTTCGTTGGGTTTTTGACATAAAGCCTAGTACATACTTGTGAACCATCTCGTGAACCCATACAAATTTCAGTTTTTGGTTCACCCGTCAACTTGCTCATGAAGCTGAGTGGAGAACAAAGTGGAGAGTTTTCGTTCACGGGCAATTCACGTGCAAAATGTACGGGAACTGTTGGTAAAGCTGAAGTCAAATGTTCACAACGTGTACTCACAAGTGTGTACCAGTGAGCAATGTCAAAAGTTCACTTTCTCCACTGGCGAACGTTCACTTCACGAGGAAGTATGTACTAGGCTTAAGCTTATAGTTGGGCCGTGAACCGGAAATTGAACTCATAAACTCATTTAAGTATGCGTGTGATTTCTCCTCTAATTTTATGACATTTCCCCTAAAAACTCAGTAGTTGTTTCTATGTATGCGTAAAAACACGTCAATGTTTCTCGTTAAATTCGTCCTCATTACAAATACAACAATGTTAAAAAATGGGTTTTGGAGAGTGATACGTACGTAGGATTTATAACATCATATAAAGTGTTTTTGCTACGAACTAAAAATCACGCTACGGTTACTTGATTATTCTTTCTATTACTTTTCAAAAATTTAAAAAAATCGAATTGACAGTTTTCTTAACAATAATAATATACTTCAAAACTACTATTAAATTTTAAGAATACATAATTTTGCTTCCTTCAAAATAACTTAATGTCATACAAAATATTAAAACAAATAGGATGTAACAATTTTAAGAAAACATAACTGACAGTTTTTTTTCCTTACAAAACTACTTCTAAAATTTGGTTCAAAATGATTTTCAACTGCTGCTCAAAATATTGTTGTACAAAAAACGAAAGTCTGATGCAAAAATAACTGTGGGTGGTTATACAAAAGTAGGGTAACTCGATGTCATCCACGAATTGTACAAAGTCTTATTAAATTCCTTTCGTCGCATACGCTGCGAAGAGTATTCATGGTAGGACAAAAAGATGTTTGACAATATTATAGAATACTAGCGGCCCGTCCCGGCTTCGTACAAACTTTTTCCACGGGCAATTGTATGTGGAACTTTCTCGGGTAGGATCTCCTGAAAATCAATACGTTTTGTTGTCACCTACAAATACCACAGCCAACGTAGTGCACAGGGAGGCTTTAAGATAAGCATACTTTTTTTTCTAATTAAGTAATTCATGGTCGTTTTAATTAGCATGCTTATAACTTGAATATATGTACCTATTTATGTCTACCAGTGCGAAGCCGGGACGGGCCGCTAGTATTCTATAATATTGTCAAACATCTTTTTGTCCTACCATGAATACTCTTCGCAGCGTATGCGACAAATGAAATCTTATGGCTAATTTTTGTACACCTTCGCGTGATATCAAAGAAGTATAAATCCATTTATTTTTATTTTATTTTATAAATCAAAAAAACTGAAGAAAACAAATGTGTCACCTCCAAAATTTTACGACTAAATACGATTTTATCTCCAAAACAGTTTTGTGGAACGAAGAATAATGTTTTTGACATCAGATAAAATTTGGAGAAAAATCGAATTGACAGTTTTTTTTTACAAAAAAACAAAAATCTAAAAAAAACATTACTCAAAGTTAGTAAAAATTGAATATCGACTCAAATATCTTTTCAAAAACTTTAAATTTAGGCTTCAAAATTATTTTAACTTATAAGAAATATTGTTTTCAACATTCTGAAAAATCTTGAGAAAAATCGAATTGACAGTTTTTTTTACAAAAAATAAAAACCTAAAAAAAATTAATAAAAGTTGGTAAAAAATGATTTTCGACTCAAATATCTTTTTAAAAGTTTGAGATATTGGCTTAAATTTACTTTTATCTTTCAAAAAATATTGTTGTCAACATTCAGTAACATTTTGAAAAAAATCGGATAGACAGTTTTTTTTTACAAAAAATTGAAACCTAAAAAAAAAATAACGAAAGTTGGTAAAACATGATTTTCGACTCAAATGTCTTTTCAAAAAATTTATATTATAGCTTCTGACTAATTTTATCTTATAAGAAATATTGTTTTCAACAATAGGATATATTTTGAGAAAAATCCAATTGACGGTTTTTTACAAAAAAATAAAAACCTAAACAAAAATGTATAAAAGTTGGTAAAAATCGATTTTCGACTCAAATATCTTTTCAAAAATTGTAGATATTGGCTTTAAACTACTTTTATATTTCAAAAAATATTGTTTTTAACATTCAGTAAAATTTTGAAAAAAATCTAATTGACAGTTTTTTGTAAAAAAAATTAAAAACCTAAAAAACATTAAACAAAAGTTGGTAAAAATTGATTTTCGACCAATAGTCCGTTTTTTTCATAAAAAATAAAATCTACAAAAAATAGTACGCAAATTTGGTAAAAATTGATACGAGTACATATAGACAAACTTTTAAGCAAGACAAATCGACAGACGGGATGGGAAGTTATCAGTGTGGGTCGCATCCCAGCCTCTTTTTTTTTTTTACTCAAGCATTTATCAGGTATTATAGACTCAACATTTCTTCTAGAAAAGATTTCTATTTATTCTACCCAAGAACGTCAGACAGGTCCCTTTTTTTCATTGCCATACAAATTATAGCCTTTTTTAAACTATTATAAGAGTGCTGCGCTTAGCTGATAACGTGCATACCACCTTTGACTTCAGCAAACCAGTCCTTCCTCCTTTTACAAATGCAAAACTTGTCATATATAGTTTCTATATTTCACAAAAAATAATAACTCATACCAATTTAAAAGTTATGTATACGCCTAGGTGAACCATGTTAGGTTTTGTTTTTAAGTGAAATTAAAAGAACATTATTATTATTTGTGACGTTAAAAACAAAGAAATTATTACTTGAAACGTTACAATCGAGAATAATCAGGAGTTTTAAAAGAACCTTAATCTTTTTAAGGTGTTTATAACATATTATTACCTTTAAAAATGAAAGTTTAAAAACAATTTTTAACATTTTTGTAAATTTAACAGCATACACAAAACACGTTAGCAAGCCATGTTTTTAGTTATTTTTAAACATTAACTCTAAGGTTTTGAGGCTTTTGAAGCGAATTATTGTATCTTCGGTAATTGGGTTCTTGAAATGCATCAAAATGATCCGGATGTTAAACAAAAATTATCTTTATTGATGTGTCTCATTTAAAACTTGAAAAATCAAAAAATTCGTTATTAAAAAGCTGCACCCGTCCTTAAAGCATCACTGTTTGTTGAAGTTTTTTAGCCTGGCGATTGCGGTGCGGTGTGATCGGACCTTACTTATTTGAAAATTTGGCTGGGTTACGTCCGTACGTTTGGGAAGGTTTTTTCTTCAACTATAACTCATAAAACCAGTAAAAATATTGACTTTAAATAAATTTTGACTTTAAAAATATTTGATTTTTTGGTTTTTGTTTTACTTTATAACATTTAAAAAAATGAAAATTTTGTTTGAAAAAAAAAATCTTATAAAACAATCATGTGAGGTGATACCAAATTATTATAAATTTGAAAAAATTCAATTAACGATTAACAAAAATATTTGTCACCTAGAATATTTTACAAAAAAAAATCAAATTTGATGTTTGATTCGAATATTTCGAAAAAAAGGTGAAAATATTGACTTCAAAATTATTTCATTGTTAACGTTAATTAATGTTTTTATAAAAATGCAATTGTTTTTTTTTTTAAGAGAAACAAAGTGCGTTTGAAAAGTTTATTGATTTTTTTTCGGTTGGCTTAAGACAATATATTTCAAAAAGGAAATGTTTGAAATCATTTAGAACACCTTGGTCTAATAAACGATTAATCAATTTAAAAAAATGTTAAGAATTAACCTTTTAACAAATTTAGAATATCAAATTCCGAAGCTGACAGAAAGTTTTTCTGCCGATTTCATAAAAATATGATTTTCTAAACAAGTATTTGCACAAGCAATACATATTGAACATCCAAAGCCGTATTTCTTCGGACTGCAAAGCCTTTTCGACTTTCTTAAATGGAAAGAAACGTTCTTTAGCTCTTCAAGAAAATATGGAATTTGATGGTAGTATTTCTTCTGATTTACAGAGTTCATGTGAACTTTTCTCAAATTTTTTTAAGTCGGTTTATGTTTAACATACCGAACTAAAGCTTCGTCAAACAGAAAATGTAAGCATTAACAATGCTTATATCTCAAAACTTTATCTCTTTGAGTCTGACATTCTTAATGGTATCTCAAACTTTAAATCTAGCTCAAATCCTGGTCCAGATGGAATTCCATCTCTGGTTCTGAAGCAATGTCAGTTCACATTAGTGTTCCCACTACTAATAATTTTTAATAAATCTCTCTGTACTGGCGTATTTCTTGATGAGTGGAAGTTCTCATACATAAGTCCTATTTACAAAGCTGGTCCAAAAAAATCTTGTAACAAGTTACCGGGCTATAACTAAGCTCTCTGCAATACCTAAATTATTTGAGCTTATAGTAAAGGATCGTTTGTATTTTAGTATAAGAGAGCATATTTGCGTTGAACAACATGGGTTTATGTCAGGCAAGTCTACTTCAACAAATCTCATGCTTTATTGTAAATATGTCGTCGATTCATTAGAATCTGGTTATTAGGTAGATACTATCTACACAGACTTTATAAAAGCATTTGATTCTATTTGTCATGAAATTCTTCTAGCTAAACTTCGAGCTTTTGGCATTCACGGATTGCTTTTGAAATGGATTTCCAGCTACCTTTATAAAAGAACACAATGTGTGAAATTGAGGAAATTCTTCTCTAATATCATACAAGCTTCATCAGGAGTTCCTCAAGGTAGCCATCTGAGACCACTTCTTTTCAATATATTTGTTAATGATATCCCTTCTCTTCTTAAAAATGCTTCTTGTTTGATGTATGCTGATGACATGAACATTTTTCTATGTATCAAAAATAGAATTGATCAGCAAAATCTTCAAAATAATTTAAATGTTTTATCTGATTGGTGTGATAGGAATATCCTTCCATTGAATATCACAAAGTGTAATGTGTTTACGGCACATCGTATTTTAGTTCCCATGATTCATAACTACCATATGTTCAACAAGATTTTTGATCGCAAATCTGAGATTCGTGATCTTGGAGTCATTTTTGATCCGAAGTTGTCTTTTTCGTTACATATAGATTATGTAATTGCAAGGGCTAATTAAATGCTTGGTTTCGTCAAGCGAAACTGCAACAAGTTTTCTAACCGTTATGCTCTGAAATCAGTGTCATTAGTTCGTCCGATCCTTGAGTATTGTTCAATTGTTTGGTGTCCTTCTACTTCCATTGGCATAACTAGTATTGAAAGAGTTCAAAAGGCTTTCACAAGATTTGTTGTTAGGCAACTGAAATGAAGAATTAATACTCCTTCATATCCGTCAAGATGTGCTTTGATTGGCCTTGATTCTTTACTTCAATGTGTACTGTTTGTCCATGATGTATTTTCATACCGTATCAAATGCCCACAAATCATTTATAATTTTGAAATCTTTATTTCGGAAAGAAGATTGCGTCTTCGTCATTTCTTTAACAATCCTAAACATAGATGTAATTATGGTTGCAACGAACCATTTTCTAGATAAATGACATTTTTCAAAACTATATGTAATGAACTTGATCTTTCTACAAACAGATGCGAATTTAAAATCCAATTGTAAGGCATATTATAAATTAGCTTTAAGTATTTAATTATATTTTTATATCAAAATTGTCAGTAATCTGTAAGATCCGTAGATGAATAAATAAAAACTTTTTAAAAATGCTAATAAAATTGATACAAATTTTGGTTTTCAACTAAAAACGTCGGGAACAAAAACAGATATTCGAAAACTTATTTTATCATATTATAGAAAATACTGTTGGTAAATTTTAGTTATTTTTGAAAAAAATTCAAGTAACAACTGCTTTTACTGAACACGAAAACCTACAAAAATAACAAATAACTGATAAAAAATGGTTTTCAATTTAAGTGTTACGAGAACAAAGGAAGATATTGACTTAAAATGTTTGTATCTTAAACAAAATATTGTTGTTAATATTTTGTTAGAGTTTTAGAACAATTTAAAGACGGGTACGGTTGATAACTTTTCATATCAGTGTGTGGAAATAATTTCCCAAATTAAAACTAAAATTAGTCCCAAAAAATCATGAATGAAATCCCCAAAAATGGCGAGTTATTTCATATGGAAGAACTCCCCATTTCTTACCAGTTTTGGGAGGTATTTCATATTTTTAAGGGAAGTTACTTCTTGTAGAGTTATTTTATGGAGATTCGAAGTAATTTCATTGGTAGTTATTATGAATTCAATTTTTTTAATTAATGATTGAATTTTAAATCAATTTTTATTAAAAAATTCGCAACCTTGATATTCCCTGGCAACACAATGTTTTCATTCTTTAGATACATTATACATATTTAACGGACCGTTAAAGTAAGAGGTCAATGGTTGTGGCTATAAGGATTATATTATTTTATCAATTTTTTTTATATATAAAACCACAGCACAGTAATAACTTCTTATAAGAGCAACAATTAAAAATTGTTTTATTTTTTTAATGTATCTTTTACAAAAATCTGTGAAGTCTTTTATGGTTTTGAAAGTTCTTACAAAGAGATAAACAAATAAAGCAAGTTGATCGTTCCTTCGTCGTTGGGTTTGGAATGCAAATGGCTTCATAAAACAAAAGTAACAAACAAAAAGAAAAGAATTTATTTTAATGGAATTTATATCTGATGATGTGGTATTTTTATTTGTTTATTGAAGTTTGTGTTATTGTTGTTGTTATTATTTGGTGGTGTTTTTATGATCACTTTTAATATTTTGCTTTTATATTTAATGCCAATTTTAAGTTAACTCCTTAGTAACAAACATACACAATATACGTGTTGTTAATTTTAAAAGTAAGAATAATAAAACTTCTCGTCTTTTAATTGCACCTTAACGGTGTTAGCGTAAAGTTTATGAAGACCAAAGCAATTAAAAAATATTTATTTGGATTTTAATGACTTTATTTATAAAGATGGAGTGAAAAGGTTTTATACACACAACTATAAATTTGACAAGGTGGTTAACAAGAATTTGTTGTTGAATGTTAAGAAACCAGTCCTCAACTTCTCTTTTAATTGTTTCTATGTTATTTGTAATTCTGAAAGTCAAACAGTATAAAACAACTTAAGCACTTCAAATCTTAATTAATTTCTAATTATTATATTCAATATTCCTTTATTTAAAAAAAGTTAACTAAAGACCATTGAATTTGTTTACGTATTATATTTCTATGTACTCAAAAATGTCTTCTAAAAATCAAAAATTATACTAATAAGTTACTTGCAACGGAAATGCCAATTCATTAAGACTCAAAATACACAATTGAAAAAGTATCATGTTAGAGTTCACAAAATCCGGGTCATCTTTAGTTGACACAATAATCATTTCCAGGCCTGTGCAATTAAACCAATAAAATTTTCAAAGTGAATGTTTTGAACTTATTTCTTTTTTTATTTTTAATTAAGATTCATTGAGATATTTTTTACATAGATATTGTGGCGGCAGAGACTAGGGAGAGATACGTTCTTTTCGTTTGCAATAACATAAGTTGATAATTGAATTGAGTACAAGTTTAGAAAAAAGTTACCACAAACTAACTGTTAGCTTACTTGTGTTTTTAAAAATTTAACTGAAACATTGTTTACTGATTTGGAATGTTTCAACTTTAGATTTTAATTGATTTGGTGCTATTTTAGATTAAGGTTCAAAATTAAAATTACGATTTTTGTTTTGATTTATTCATTTCTTACTTACTTAAGGTGGCGCTACAGTCCTGTGTGAACCAGGGCCTCACTCAACAAACTTTTTCATCTAGCTCGGTCCCTAGCTAGATGTCACTAGATGTGGTGAGGTCACTTTTCACTTGTGCGCGCCACCTGATCCACGGTCTTCCTCTACTGCGCTGTCCTGTGTGTTTAGATTCGAAGAGTTACCGGGCCGGAGCATTGGTTTCCATGTGCTCTACGTGACTCAGCCATTTTAGTCTTTGGACTTTTACCGTTCTGGCTAAGTCTACGTCGCTGTACAGCTCGTCGTTCCATCTTATCCTCCACTCTCCTTTGATACATACGCTTTCATGCGCTTTTGTCATGGTCCATGCTTCTGCACCGTATAGCAGGACGGGGATGAGTAAGTAAGTAAGTAAGTAAGTAACAAATTCATTTTTATTAGAATATAATATATACAGAGTTAATAATTATTTATATGAATATTAAAGCTATGGCTAAGCCATCAGCCTGGTTGGTAATTCTGCGAGTTATTCTGCGTTTGATCTCAGCGCTGGTGTTGTTTTCTGCGTTTACAGCGGAGCCTAGGTAGACGAAGTTCTTGACTACCTCAAAGTTACGTCTGTCGATTGTGACGTTTTGACCAAAACGTCGGTGTTGTATGTTCTTTCTAGACGACAGCATGTACTTTGTTTTGCCCTCATTAACCGTAAAACCCATTTTTGCCGCTTCTGCCTCAATACTCACAAAAGCCCCATTGACATCACGCTGAGTTCTTCCGATTATGTCAATGTAATCAGCATATGCCAGTAATTGGACAGACTTTTGAAAGATAGTGCCTCTAGTGTTGACGTGTGAGCTCTGCACTATTCTTTCAAGCACGATGTTAAAAAAATTGTCTAAAGCCTTTTTTGACATCAAAAGGTTCTGTTAAGTTGTTTCCAACCTTTATGGAGCAGCGTGAATTCTCCATGGTCATCCTGCACAAACGGATGAGTTTGGCAGGGATGCCAAAACTAGACATGGCTCTATACAGCTCGTCCCTGTAGATGCTGTCATATGCGGCCTTGAAATCGATGAAAAGATGGTGGGTGTCGATTTGGTGTTCTTGGGTTTTTTCCAGGAACTACCGTAATGTGAATATTTGATCGACTGTTTACTTTCCTGGTCTAAAACCAAACTGATAAGGACCAATCAGGTTGTTGACGATGGGCTTTAGACGTTCACATATTACGGCAAAGAAGATTTTAGATTTATTTTTTAATTTTATTTTATTTGTCTGTAGTTGGTGCAGTTTAGAGGGTCTCCTTTTCTCAAGAACGGGCAAACAATACTGAGGTTCCATTCATCGTTCATACTTTCTTCCGACAATATCTTACAGATAAGTTGGTGCATGCTCCTAACCAACTTATCTCCAGTTGCTTTAAAAAGCTCGGCATTCAAGCCATCCCCTCCAGCGGCTTTATTAGACTTCAGCTTAGATAGGGCAATCTTAACTTCGTCTAAAACGGGAGGACGGGATTGTTGGATTTCGTCATCTTTGTTGAATGGATCATCCTACCTGACAGCGGTATTCAGTTCGTCGTCGCCGTTATACAGTCTGCAGAAGTGGTCCTTCCATATCCCCAGCATTGACTGCGGTCCCATGATGTCTTTGCAGCTTTCGGTTCTAGGGTTATGCACCTGCGAATTTCGTTTCACCTGTTCATAAAACTTTCGAACTTCATTCCTGCTTTTAAACCTCTCAACATCTTCGACCGCATGCTTCTCATGCCCCCTCTTTTTCCTTACAGAGGAGCCTAGGTAGACGAAGTCCTTAACTACCTCAAAGTTACGACTATCGATGGTGACGTTTTGACCAAGACGTCGGTGTTGAAAGTCCTTCCTAGACGACAGCATGTACTTTGTTTTGCCCTCATTAACCAATAAACCCATTTTTGCCGCCTCTGCGCAAATACTCACAAAAGCCCCTTTGACATCACGCTGAGTTCTTCCTATTATGCCAATGTCATCAGCATACGAAAATAATTAGATAGACTTTTGAAAGATAGTGCCTCTAGTGTTGACGTGTGAGCTCTGCACTATTCTTTCAAGCACGATGTTAAAAAAATCACATGACAGCGCATCACCTTGTCTAAAACCTTTTTTGACATCGAAAGGTTCTGTTAAGTTGTTTCCAACCTTTATGGAGCAGCGTGAATTCTTTATGATCATCCCGCACAAACTAGACATGGCTCTATGCAGCTCGTCCCTGTAGATGCTGTCATATGCGGCCTTGAAATCGATGAAAAGATGTTGGGTGTCGATTTGGTGTTCTTGGGTTTTTTCCAGGATCTGCCGTAATGTGAATATTTAACCAACTGTGGACTTGCCTGGTCTAAAACCACACCGATCAGGTTGTTGACGATGGGCTTTAGACGTTGAAATATTACGTAAGAGAAGATCTTATAGGCGATGTTAAGTAGACTGGTTGCTCTGTAGTTGGTGCAGTTTAGAGGGTCTCCTGTTTTCAGGATCGGGGCAAAGTATACTGTGGTTTCATTCATCGGGCATGCTTTCTTCCAACCATATCTTACAGATAAGTTGGTGCATGCTCCTAGCCAACTTATCTCCAGTTGCTTTAAAGAGCTCGGCATTCAAGCCATCCCCTCCAGCGGCTTTATTAGACTTCCGCTTAGATATGGCAATCTTAACTTCGTCTAAAACGGGAAAACGGGATTGTTGGCTTTCGTCGTCTTTGTTGAATGGATCATCCTACCTGACAGCGGTATTCAGTTCGTCGTCGCCGTTATACAGTCTGCAGAAGTGGTCCTTCCATATCCCCAGCATTGACTGCGATTCCACTATGATGTTTCCACTTTCGTCTTTGCAGCCTTCGGTTCTAGGAATATGCACCTGTGAATTTCGTTTCACCTGTTCATAAAACTTTCGAATTTCACTCCTGCTTTTAAACCTCTCAACATCTTCGACCACACGCTTCTCATGCCCTCTCTTTTTCCTTCTGAGAAGTCGGCGTTCCTCTCGCCTCTTCTGCTCATAGAGCTCATGAGCAGCTCTCGTTCTTTTATGCAACGCCGCTTTGCGTGCCTGTTGTTTGGTTGCATTTGACAGCTGACATTCTTCATAAAACCAAGGGTTCCTTGTTGGTGGCTTCTAGAAACCCAGCACATCAGAGGCGGCTTCTCTGATTGTATCTTGGCAATGTAGCCACTAGTTTTCAATACATTGTGTTGGCGGCAGAGAACTTCGAGAGAGGTTACTTGTAACTCAGTCGGAAAAGGATTTAGCGATCTCTCGTGATTGTAGCCGTTCGACGTTGTACCTTCTCTTAGAATCTAACTGTTTTGCCTTGGGTCTGGAAACCCGAAGTGCAACCTTGGCTACAACGAGGTAGTGGTACGAGTCGATGTTTGCTCCTCGGAAAGTTCGGATATCCATTATGCTGGAAGCGTGTCTGGCGTCGATCGCAATATGGTCAATCTGGCTGACGGTAGATTGATCTGAAGAACTTCAAGTTCCTCTGTGGATGTTGAGATGTGGAAAACGCGTACTGGCTACCATGACGTTTCGCCCCGCAGCAAAATCTATGAGCCTGAATCCGTTGTCGAAAGTGTTGTCGTGAAGGCTGTTTTTCCCGATTATTCTACCAAAGATGTCTTCCCTTCCTTAAAAAAAAATAGGTGGAGCAACAGTCCACGAAGAACCAGGACCTAGTGACTTATAACTTTCAACCATTCCTGTGTGCGAGTAATGTTGTCAGAGATCGAAGGGACCTACAGTTTATATGCCGAATCCGAAAGCACTTTTTATGACAAGAATTACTCTTGGAAGATTTGTCAATTCCTCGCAAGAGGCAGTACCCGTGAAATGTTAATATCGTAGCTAGGACACTGCTCATATGTTTTATCTTTGGTGTTGTCATCCTTCTCTTCTGTGGAGACGTGCGCGTATATGAGGTTAATGTTGCCGAATTTATCCTTGATGCGGATGGTCATGAGGCGCTAGGTAATGCTCAAGACTTCTTGCCTAAGTATGGCTCTAATGACAAATGAATAAGCGCTGTTGGTTTTCTCTATAGCAGTCACCATAGTAAATGTCGCAGTTTTTCATCCTGTTTTTTTTTCCGGCCCATTCCATCGTATTTCCTTCATGGCGGTGATGTCTGCTTTATAGCAGTCTAGGGCCTCCGCTAATTCCTCGGCGAACTATAGACGTTCGTTGTCCTTAATCCATTTGCGTAAGTTGTCAACAGTAAATTCGTCCGTATCCGAGGATTATTGGTGCTTCGCAACTATGATGTTTTTACGTGGCCAAGAAGTCATCGACGGCACAGCCTCCAACCTGGCGGGCCAGATCCTTAGTATAAATCCAAGGACGAGGAGACGGATAAACCGCTCCCTATAGGCCTAGGCTCCGAATAAGTCGTAGGACCTCTGTAAGGTGTTTACTAAGTAGATCAACCTTGCTGAGTATGTAGACGCCACCATCCACCATGATTCCATCACGGAAATTTCTCCACTGTCGTCTGGATAAGGAGCTGTGCCTTAGTGGAAACACCGCTCTATCGTTTTCTGCCCCCAACAACTTTCCATTGGGGTTGGAACCCTATCTCCAGTTGAGGTACTATACGCACCCGATGCTCACCGCGGGGAGGTAAGACCAGGAGTTTATAAACAGAGGTCGGTTTTGAGAAAAACCTGTGGACGCTTGTGTCCTCTTGAATGCACATGTCTACCATTTGAACATCCTACAATTCCAATAGATCTAAATTGCTTCCATAATTTTTGATGATTGATAGCTTGTTCATAGAAAACCTTAAATTATTCTAAGACGGAGTGTGAAAGTGCGCCACCTGACACATATATTTTGGAATCTATAGATCTATATTGATATCTTGGTATACTAAATTATCCATAGTTGTGAAAAAATACTTATTTTCCAAACACTGAGAAAAAACCTGCATGACTTTGGTATTCCTTATCAAAATGCTAATTCCTATAACCCTACGTTCATCAATATTGGTAAAAAATAAAAAAAGGTGGATTGAAGTGCCTTCCAAGACGCATAGCTATAGGCAATCAATTGTTCTAATGAGATATCACACGAATCTAAGGGTGTCCTCCTAGCTTCTTGAAACTTGAAACTCCCTTACCTCGCTCACGCAGAACTATTCGAAATATCTGCCAAGACAAAGGGCATGCTTTCCTAAATCTACATTTAATGACCTAATAGGAGTAAATGCAATTTTCTAAAAGACATCAAAGTTATAATGTTTAAGACCAAGAGTTGGTCAAATCTTTTTTTCCATACCATCTTGGTTTGTTTACAATTTGTATGTTGGCCCTTTACAATGCCTTGGAATATCCTCGTTACCAAGTGACTCCACTGCTAAAGGTCAACTAATGTTTGTACTTTACTGTTTCAATGTGCTTACTTAACCTCCATTTTTTAAAATGTGTACTTTCGTTTTTTGTTTTGAAAATTTATAACCTTATTTGGTCTTGTTTTAATATCAGACACACGTTCTTTTTGATTCCGTACTACGTGCTGAATTGATGTTGGCGCTACACCGCCTACGATATGAAAAGCACAGAGATTTTCGTACCAGTCGCTTAAAGTCGTTTTATCTGCGTAGAGTGAAACTTATCAGTCACAATAAGTCTCTACCTACCTACTCTTACCCTCTGTTTTGTAGTTATACTTATAGATAGGGACACATTTCAGAGCTTTTCTAAGAATTCTGAATGAAATCACCAACTGGAAATGGCGTTTGCGCTCATTCGTGATTTCGGATGTCACAAATATTCAATACCTATCCACCAACCCTCCTCCCTCCTTATCACCAACACCCTCTGATGGTGACTAAACGAAATCAAGTCGGCATTCGGCTAGACAATAGGTACCTATATGGATATGACATATGGACTACGTCACGTCACGTTCACTTTTTTTTTGTCTTTTCCTTTGAGTTGAAATTTTCACATTTTCAATTGAACTCAACTTTAGAAAAGCTTACACATCAATTGCACTCACTCAAAATAGCTTAAAAAAAAGTATAATATTTTATTTGTTTACAACAATTTTAGAGTGAAATAAAATGAGCTTCACGTTCAAACAGAATGACAAAGTTGGTATTTCCTGACTTGGGGGGGCAATTGCCCTGAGTAGGTACATTTATTCCAAACGACGACGACGACCGCAAGTTATTCACTTGGATGCATATTAATCCAATTCGAATCTTTGAAAATAAAAGATTGATCTTCGTTTGATTGTTGTTTTATTTCTGTTAATTTTTTTAAATAGCAACAATTAGGTTGGCAAGTATAATAATGAAGGTGTGTGGGAGGTTAAAAGCGCGAGTTAGAAATCACTATTTATCTTTTTTGAATTGAAAAACAAATTATCGAGCTTGGTATAGTTAATGTGTGTTATTTATTGAGGTAGAGGCATAAAGAAGAGGGACTTTTGGGGTTTTGAAGTGTGCTTGGGAAAATAAGAGCATTTGTTTATTTCAGCTTTTACTAAGCGATAAAACATATTGGGGATTTTTTTAAAATTATGTCTTAACATTTAAGAAAAGAATAAATAGATTGGTTATTTCGAAGACATAGCTCTTGCAATGTGACCTCGAACGAGTTTTATCACGAAATTGTCGATTCTGTTGATTCATGCCCCGTTGTATAGGACCTCGTTGGAATAGTAATGCACATAAGAAGATTCGGCTGTTCGATATAAGCCGGTACAGCGTCGTAAACACTGCCGCTCGAACACCCGGAACTTCTCCATCTGGGAAGGGGCAACGTTGAACCACACAGGACAACCATACACGATCATTGGCCGTATGAGGGCCATGTAGCAAATTACCTTCACTCCTGGGTCAAGCCGACTGCTAAAAAACAGCCGTTTCGTCAGAGCGAAGGCTCCTCTGGCCCTGGTCATATGTCTGTCAAAATATAAATACTGATCTAACCAATACTTCACTACACTTTTGCTCGCTAATGGCTGCCCGTGAAGATCAACTATAACCATCTTGCGCCAATTTTTGCACGTATACCTCGTGGCCCTAGCCAGCGGAGTCCGGAACAGAATTGTCTCTGACTTCTGGACATTTATTTTCAGTTTCCAGTCGTCGCAATATCGCAAGAGAATTCTAACCTTAACTTTTCGGGCCGTTCTGTACGCAATTAGATTGTCGGCGTACGCAGTTGCCTTTGTAAGACTACCTATCAGATTGCTGGTGTAAATGCTGAAGAGAATCGGAGAATTAACCGCTCACTGTTGAAGACCATTTTTAATTGAGAATGTTGTGGTAGAAGTTACATTGCCACTTTTGAGAACAAACTTTCTACCGCTAAGCATATCATAAAGTATATACAACAATGGCTTGCTTATGCCAAGCCTGCTCAGTTTTAGGTAAAGACCCTCTAACCATACGGTGTCAAAGGCCTTTTCCAAATCAACCAGAACAGCACCTGTGCATTGTTGTTTTGATATATTCCATTGGATATCAGAAACGAGTTTAGACGCAGCATGAATTGTGTCATGACCCGCCTTGAACCCGAACTGTTTATCCGGAATTATTTTGTTGTCCGCAGCCCACTTAGTCAGAGCCCTATTAATGATTTTTTCGAAAACTTTGCTGATGCTCGGAAGAAGACTTATCGACCGAAGATTTGACGGGTTGGAGTTGTCCTTTCCCTTTTTCGGGAGAGGATGAACCACAGCGGTCTTCCAATGCAATGGATAATATGCATTACTTAGTGCATTATTGAAGAGTGTGGTGTAAATAGCAATTGCCTCCATCGGTAAATGTCTTAGTACAACGTTGGATATACCATCGACACCTGCTGACTTTTTTTTTATTGAATTGAAGATGAGCTGAAGCTCAACCTTCGTCACTAACAAGGGACTTGCTCCCGTTTGCTCGGCGATAATGGCATTTTCCAAGGAATCGTCATTGAACCGCATGAAACCGCGGTTCTCAGATTGCCATTGTGTCATATCATTTCGAAGGTAAAAGTGATTAAGTAGGGCTCTGTTTTCCAGGTGGTGGTTGGGGCGAATGCTAACATTCACCTTGTACACTTGCTGGAAGGCAGCTCCCACCGCTTCCACTTTTTCCTTCGGATCTTCAATTATGTAAATGTCATCGTCAAAGATGGCTTCCTCTGGATCTATTTGCGCTGTCATGAGTACGTCTCTGTTCTCTTTAGTTCTTTGGAGTTTAAGACACGGAAGGTCATTATCGTTTTTTTCCTGAATATCTTGTTGATTTTGGGGAACATAGTGCTGTCACTCGAATTAACTGACCGGATTTTGCGGTCTCAGTACTTGTTAATTGATAACCTGTAGTTCTGCTTAATCAACTGATTGACATTTTTTATTGACAACTTCAGTGTCCTAACCTCCAAGTCATGTGGATCTGTAAGTTGTCTGTACAAGTTTTTGAGTCTTGTCAGTAAGCCACTCTTGTGCCTTCGCAGTGCGTCAATAGTCGCGTTTCTGTAAGCGTCCATTTGGTCCCGTTCTTTGTACTTTGGAATTGTCTGTTCCATCGCTCGTTTTATTGTTTCGTCCATCTGTTGTAAATGGTGGTCAATTTCTGTATTTGTCAGGTTTCTGTTGTTTGGTGGGGCTATGTCATTTGAACGAAGTTCTCTCCCTAGGGCGTTGTATCGAAAAACCAATGCGTCCACAAAGAGTGACAGTTTGGTGCGGCTTAGCGGTTTATGGGCTGGCGGCATCATCGGGCCGTATTTTTTTTTTAAAATGAGACCGGTAAGGTATAGTTACTGTGAATGGTGTTCGGTATCGTGAGATGATAATGAACTTTGTATGGGCCGAATTTGAAGATATGGATGTGGACGATGGGTAGCCTCAAAAGGACAGTGCCACTTTCCACACAGCTAACGAAGCAATGGCTCTTTTCGAATACGAATCCAATGGGCGTGTTATCTTACGATGGTGGCGATGTCAATTAGCCACCAAAATCATGTGATTTGACACAATTGGACTTCTTTCCTTTGTATTATTTGAATTAAAAGGTGTACTTCGATAAGCCAGCAATTCAATTGAAGAACTAAAAGATAAGATAATTCGGCACATTAACGGCATTGAACCTTAACCCTAGAAAGATAACCTATGTCGATTGGACGTACAAATCATGTGTATCTCTTATGGCCTATGAAATATGGTTATCTTTCTAGGGTTAAATAAGCCAAAAAGTGAAGTGATCTGATAGCAAGTCTGACTCAGGCTCCAAAAATTGAGGCTATCAAGCCACTTTTGCAGGGTGACTTCGACAAGATTCTGAGCTAGGGAAACCTTTACCCTGCCAAACGGTTGTTTTTTAGCAACCACCTTGACAGCAGGGTGAAGGTGATTTGCTAAATGGCCCTTATCGGGCCGATGATTGCCTATGGGTGCCCGGTATGGTTCAACGTTGCCCCATCTCAAATGGAAAAGATTCGGGTGTTTGAGAGTAAAATGTCTTCGACGTTTCCTTCGACTACACAGAACACCAGAGTCGGAGTACAAAAATTACTATTCCAACCAGGTTCTATACAACAGAGCCAACATAAACAGAATAGATAATTTATTGCTGAAGCCTGGCAGGGGTCACATTGCGAAAGCGATGTCGTCGACTAACAGCTTAATTTTTGGGGCTTACTACCCCAAAAATGAGTACTACGAAAGTGCACGTTTAAGTAGCAACATTCCGCCCGAACCATTTTTCTATTTAGACAATCGAGGGCTGATACAGGATAGGGAGGCGGTTCCGCTAATCTACCACATCAGCCGTAAAGCTGTAGTTAGGCGACTCCTTTACAGTCGAGACGTCCTCGCACTGGACGGAGCCGAGTGCCTTCGGTCAGTAGGACTGTTTCCGATAGGGACCGAAAAGATAGGGTGAGGCAGGAGAACCAGTTTTGGTGGCTTCAAATTGTGAATGTCATTTAAAGTTGACTAGGGCGTTTGGTCTTGGCTGGCTTACATAGGTTTAAGGATTAGGTTAGGGACAACCTAAAAAAAATCATGTAAAAACAAAAAAACACAAAAAAAGCTTACTGTGGCTGATAAAGATACCAAGTTTTCTCAAAAAATTTCTTGGTTTAATATTAAGTTCTACTTATTTAGTATTAAAATTGTTCTTAGGCAGAAACGCATTAGATATAAGATAATGGATTAACTTAGAGCACCCGCATCGGGCCAGTAAGATATTTTGGAAGTTTTTGAAAGTTAAGATAGTTTTTTTTTTAAATTTTTTGCCTAGCATTAAGTTAGCTCTAAAATTTTGATAAAATAAAAAAAAAAATTTAAAAAAAAAGCTTGAAAGTGAACACAAATTTGGACATTCGGATGGCGTTGAGATTGCGACGGCCATTTAGTCGATATTTTGTTGAATACTTGATTGAACCATACCAATATTATCATAACTAAAAGAAATGTCAATAATGTGTTTTATTTACAATCAACATCGGCCCTTAAAATTTAACCACCCTTCATAAAAAAAATACAGGTTGGACCTTTCTAACACAATTACGATATCATTTTGAAGTCAAACCCTTATCAATTCCCGAAATATTCAAATCAAACATTAGTTTTTACTAATTTTATGAAGTGTTTTTTTAGGTTCTTATTCTTTATACAAAAACTCTTAATTGTCTTAAAAAAATATAGGTTCTAGTGATCTTTAACCGTTGAACAATGTACAAATTTTCAATTCGACAAATCGGACCAATCACAATAACTTCCTATTCTTCAATTAAATTGACTTACAAATAACTCATTTCAATGATATTATAGTTCTCGTGAACGGAATACCTTAAAACATACAAAAGAAAATTATATTTCCATACAACAACAAAAAGAAAAAGACTTTATATATTAACTTAACTTAATATAACCTTTATAACTAAACCCTTTGTAAACTACTAAAAAATCGTGTGAACTTTGTGTTTTGCTGCTGCTAATTAGTTTAACACTTTCAATAAAGCTGTCGTCACTTTGGTCGCCTGCTTTGTTAAGGCAAAATGTTAAACTGAACATGTGTCGCCATCTACAAAACAAAGCATTTTGTTGTTGTTCTTGCTCTTTGTTGTATCGTCGTATGTCAAGGCAGATTTCTTCCTTTTTTTTATAATAACAAATCACACACACAAAATTAAAGGCATTGTCTGTCTTTGTGAAGCTTCATTTTCTGCAACGTATTTGCTCTTGACATTGAAATAAATTGAAAACTTTTCAGTTCAACTTAAAAGTTCATTCAAAACCCGGTTAAGATTTTGAAACAAATACCTAAGTCTTCGTTTTGTGTTAAAGGTTTTTAATAAGAGGTTACATTTTGAATAGGGCGCTATGTGGGCAGCTGTCATCTTTTGACATTTAACAGTTAAAATCTGCACCATTACAACAAATTGCTATACACGCTTAAACGACGTGAGTCACTAATTTTCATGTGAAAGAATCCCACAAACAATAAAGCTATCAAAAAACATTTTCCAGTTTGGTAGTTATAAAAGTTGTTAAGTAATCAAAGCGCAAAATTTAAAAAGTAGCAATTTTCTAAATATTTACTAAACGATTCCAAAATTTCAAACCTTTCTTTTTGTTTTGACAACTAGTAAATTGCAAATTGCCGGTTATTAAAAAACGGACATACAAACAAGTGTAAACAGTGGCATTTTGTGGAAATAAACAATGAAAACACGCCTAAACGGACCTATTAATTGGAATACCGAACTGCTGACTGAACCATTCTATTCACTGCTCTTATAAGAATAATTGTTCAGACTTCAAAGGAATTTAGCAAATTGCTGAAAGTTAAAGTAGCCATTTTGTGATTTAATCTTTAGCAAATTGTAAAGATGTTGAAATCGTTGTAAATTAGGTAAATAATCTCTTAAGCTTAGTAAATTACTTTAATATTGTACTGCATAGTTTAAAATTGTGCGCCATAAAATATTTAAACAATAAGGAGTTAGGGGTCATTCACACTTCACTTATTAAACTTACGGAAAATATACAAAAAAATCAACTGTGTGGCTTGAAGTAAACGACATAAACATTTTAAATGAAATTGCAAAATATAAACACATACATTTAAAAATTAAATTAAATAAATGTAAATATTTGGGGAATTAGAAGCCATGTGAAAGCCTTAATCCTTTGCTCTTAGTATACAAACACGTGTAAATAGTGAAATTTCATTTTGTCTAAAAAAAAATAAGCAAACAAACCTAGATTTGACATTTAAATATGAAAAGTCAGAATCTCAGATGTCAAAAAAACCTATCCAATTATACTTAAGTAACATTCGAAAAGTTAATATGGTCTTTTTGTGATTTTAACTCAAGTTAAATGTTGCAATTAAATTAGTCAATTATACAAACAACTCTTTTGTGTTTAAAATCACGTACAAATTAAAAAAATAAATAAATTAAACTGTTTAAAAGTATGTTTTGCTATTCTTAATTTCTTATTATTATTATTTTTAACTTCCCATAGGAAGTTATTGTCAAATTAAAAATTTTGACATTTCTCGACATTTCAAGGTCCCTAGAGTCGAAATGAAAGATTTTTGGAAAGATGTCTGTGCGTGCGTGTGTACGTACATTCGTCAGTCCCTACGTTCCCGACGTCGCGTCGTCCATAGCTCAAGAACCAGTACAGATATCGACTTAAAATAAATTTTATTCTACTGCAGAAAGATGCAGAAAGGGCTTTTAAGATAATTGCGTGGGCGGTTTTTTTACCTCTGCAGTTTAAGAAAAAGGTGAACATTTTGGATAACCCTCAATATCTCACGAACCAATGATGCCATAGCCTTAAATTAAATTTTATATTATATGTTGTAACGTGATACCAAACACGATTTTTTTTTTTGAAAAAAATCCAATTAACGGTTTTTTTATAAATCAAAAAAACTGAAAAAAATTGTCACCTCGAAACTTTACGAATACAAAATGATTTTATCTCCAAAAAATTAAGTGCAAAGGAAATTAACGTTTTTAAAATCTGGTTTAATTTTGAAAAAAAAACAAATTGAAAGTTTTTTTTTTTATAAAAAATAAAAACCTCAAAAAAAAACATCAAATAATAACAAATAATTTTTCAAAAATTTGAGATTATGGTTTCCAAATAATTTTAACTTATAAGAATTATTGTTTTCAACATTCGGGGAAGTTTTTAGAAAAAATCGAATTGACATTTTTTTACAAAAAATAAAAACCTAAACAAAAATATTAATAAAAATTGGTAAAAATTGATTTTCGACTAAAATATCTTTTCTAAGCTTTGAGGTATTGGCTTTAAAGTAATTGTATCTTTTAAAAATATTGTTATCAACTTACTAACTTAAGGTGGCGCTACAGTCCGGGGCGGACCTGGGCCTCAACCAACATGCGTCTCCAGCCAGCTCGGTCCCTAGCTAGCTGTCTCCAGTTTCGCACGCCTAGTTGGTTGAGGTCCTCTCCCACCTGATTGCGCCACCTGAGTAGCGGTCTTTCTCTTCTGTGCCCTCCATCCGGATTGGATTCGAAGACCTTCCAAGCTGGAGCGTTAATGTCTATTCGCTCTACATGACCTAGCCATCTAAGCAGTGTCGCTGTACAGCCCGTACAGTTCGTCGTTATATCTTCTCCTCCATTCTCCATCTATGCGTACGGGACCAAAAATCACCCGAAGAATTTTTCTCTCGAAGCATCCTAAGACGCTCTCATCTTCTTTTGACTGGTTCCAGGCCTCAGCGCCATAAATGAGAACCAGGATGATGAGTGTCTTATAGATGGTGATTTTAGATGCTCGAGAGAGGACTTTACTTCTTAATTTCCTTCTAAGTCCAAAGAAACAGCGATTTGCAAGAGGTATTATTCGTTTGATTTCAGCGCTGGTATCGTTGTCTGAGTTAATAGCGGTGCCTAGTTAGACAAAGTCCTTAACTACCTCAAAGTTATAGCTGTCCATGGTGACGTTTTGTCCAACACGTCGTTGTTCAATGTCCTTTTTTGATGACAGCATATACTTGGTCTTGCCCTCATTAACCACTAAACCCATCTTCTTTGCTTCCGTCGCAATGCTCAAAAACGCTCCACTGACATCACGCTTTGATCTTCCAATTATGTCAATATCATCTGCGTATCCGAGTAATTGGATGGATCTTTGGAAGATTTTGCCTCTAGTGTTGACGGTTGAGTTTTGCACAATTCTTTCCAGAACGATGTTGAAGAAGTCGCATGACAGAGCGTCGCCTTGTCTAAAACTTTTTTTGACATCAAATGCATCGGTAAGATCTTTTCCGACCTTGATAGAGCAGCGTGCATTCTCAATCGTCATCTGCGTCGCCAAGGTTGAGTGGTTTTATCTCACTTACAGCGGAATTCGGTTTGTTATCGCCGTTATATAATTTGGAGAAGTGGTCTTTCCATATTCCCAACATCGACTGCGGTTCTACTACGATGTTCCCTTGATCGTCTTTACAGGCTTCGGTTCGTGGCTGGTACCCTTGGGAGGTTTTTTTTACCTTTTGGTAAAATTTACGAACCTCATTCATGTTGTGACATCCCTCTATCTCCTCGATCGCGCGGTTCTCATGCTCTCTTTTTTTCCGTCTAAGAAGCCGGTGTTCCTCTCTCCTCTTCTGCTCGTAGAGCTCGCGAGCAGCTCTAGTCCTTTTGTGCAGCGCCGTTTTGTATGCCTCTTGTTTCGCTGCGTGATCTTGCCGGCATTCGTCGTCAAACCAGGGGTTTCGCTGTAGTGGCCGTGTGAAACCTAGCTCTTCAGAGGCGGCATCTCTGATCGCTGCAAGGCAATGTTGTCACTGGTTTTAAATGCTTCATGCAGGCAGCATAGGACTCCTTAAGAAGTTATTAGAGACTCGATCGGAAAAAGACATGGCAGTCTCTTGCGATTGTAGCCGTCTAACGTCGAATCTTCTCACAGTACTTCCTTGTTTTGGCTTGGATCGGGATATCCGTAGACGTACCTTGGTTAAAACGAGATAGTGGTCCGAGTCAATGTTGACCCTTCGGAATGTTTGGATATCCTGTATACTGGAGAAATGTCGTGCATCGATTGCAATGTGGTAAATCTCGTTGACGGATGATTGATCAGGAGATTTCCATGTCCCCTTGTGGATATTGAGATGTGTGAACTGCGTACTAGCTACCAGAACGTCTCGCTCCGCAGCGAAATCGATCAGCCTGAATCCATTGTCGGAGGTGGTGTCGTGCAGGCTGTGTCTCCAGATTATGCCACCAAAGATGTCTTCTCTTCCTAGCTTGGCATTAAAATCTCCTAAAATAAATTTAATGTCATAGCCAGGGCACTGCTCATAAGCCTTGTCCAAGAGCTTGAAGAATATGTCTTTGGTGTCTTCATCTTTCTCCTCTGTTGGGGCATGTGCGCATATTAGGCTTATGTTGGCGAATTAAGCCTTGATGCGGATTGTCGTGATGCGCTCGCACAGATTGTTGAAACTCAAGACTTTTTCCCTGATCCACACTAAAATAGACGCTGTATTTGTTCTCCGTAGCAGTCGCCGTAGTATACATCGCAGTCTTTTAGTTTGCGTTTGCCCTGTCCATCCCATCGACTTCTTTGATGGCGGTAATATCTGCCCTGCAGCAGTTTAAGGCTTCCGCTAATTGTTCGGCTGCACGTGGTCTGTTAAGGGACCTAACATTCCACGTACAGATCCGAAGTTCGTTGTCCTTATTTCGTTTGCGTGGGTTGTCAACAGTGAATCCGTTCGTATCCGAGGCTTGTTGGTGCATCGCAACTACAGGTATTTTTTACGTGGCCAGAAAGTCACCCCGACGGCACAACTCCCAACCTGGAGGGCCAGATCCTTAGTATAACTCCAAGGACGGGGAGCCGGATAAATGGCTTTTATAGGCCTGGGCTACGAATATGTTGAAGAAAAATCGAATTGATTGTTCTTTTTACAAAAAAAAACCTAACAAAAAAACAATAATAAAACTTGGTAAAAATTTGGTTACTTTGAGTCGTTAGTAAATTTTAAAAATCAAAAATATTGTCTCCAAATTTTTTTTATTTCACAGAAAATATTGTTTTCAATATTCAGTACTTTGTTTTTATAAAAATCCAACAATCCGTTTTTCGTAAAAAAATAAAACCTACAAAAAATAGTACGCAAGATTGGTAAAAATTGATATCTCTCAAATTCATTTCATTCTTCCGATTTGTAAAAATTTAAGAAATGCTACTAAAATTTGTAGATATTTGTTTTCGACTAAAAATCTATTTAACAAAACTAGATTTTCAAACTAGGACTGTCATGCGAAAGGTCTTGGGTTCGATCCCTGCCTATGCCACCTAAAGTTCTTTTCACGGGTACTGCCTCTTGCGAGAATTGACAAATTTTTCAAGAGTAATTCTTGTCATGAAAAGTGCTTTGCCATTCGGATTCGGCTTAAAATTGTAGGTCCCTTCCATCCCTGAAAACAGTACTCGCACACAGGAATGGTTGAGAGTTGTCAGTCACTAGGCCCTAGTTCTCAAACGGACTGTTGCGCCACCCAATTTATTTATTTAGATTTTCAAACTATTTTTATGAAAAATATTGTTGGTAGTTTTAAAATTTTTAAGTATAACTCAATTGACAAGTTTTTTACCCCAACACGAAAACCTAAAAACTTTTAAGCAAGCCAAATAGACAGACGGGATGGGAAGTTATCAGTGTGGGTCGCATCCTAGCCACTTTTTTTTAATTATCCATTAGCTGTCAATGTGTCTTGAGCTAAATCACTCTCCACCATTCCTATGTGAAAGTAATATCAAGGATGGAGAGGACTTACAGTTTGAATGCCGAATCCGAACGGTTAATTTGAGGAAGCCCTTTTTGCGATAAGAATTACTTCTATAGGATTCGTCAACTCCTCGCAATAGACAATAATCTTGAATAAAAACTGTAGGTGGCACATTCAGGAATTGAACCCTCGGGTAAATTCTTTGTAAACTTAATAAACTTATATCCTTCGGCATTTAAGTAAAGTAAAGTTAAGTTAAGGAAACTACATTATCATTTTAATTTTGTAAAGATTTTCCGCCGCTTGGTGTCGCCAAAAGTGTCCGGCCGACGGCGTTACCGTAACTTTATTTCTTAGTACTATGGGATAGAGATTATTTAAATAAGCCAAAAGTTAAAAATAAACTATAAAGGTTATACTTGTAAGTATATTGAAGTTGCAGGTAAGAAAAATTAATGTAACAATAAACACAATTTTAAACAAATAAATTCATGCACATTATGTACCAATGCAAAATCTTAATGAGATATACTTCAATGTTAAACTCTAGAGAATATCTCAAAAGCATTTATGAGGTCATTTAAAATGGTTGCAAAAGTTCAAGGCTAAACTAAAAAACAGCATTTCCAATCCAACCACAGCTACTTAACTCAACGGTCATGCGAGAAGATATTTTTTGTTATTTTTATTTAATTTTTTTTTGTTATAATTTTCGAGATGGAGTTGCATTAAAAAATACAAAAATTAAGACTGTGTGAAGTTATTTTGAGACTGATGCTTATAACATGAATGGGAGTGGCCATTGTTGTATGGGGATCTGTACATATAAATAAAAATGTATAATTAAGATACTGCTCAGTCTCGGGGGTTAAATTTTGAATTGTCTCTTTGGAGGAGTAAATTCATTAAAGTATTTAAATTTATACTTCGAATGTTTAGACAGACAGACATAAGAAATAACATACAAAGAATATGTCGAATTAAAGTACTTTTCGAGATTATGTACAAAGTACTCATAAATTCGAAAATTGTATCTTATAACTCGTAGATACTTTAATGTTGTTCAATTGACCTTACTCGCGCCGTGCGTTGTGGGACAAGACACAGTTTATTTGCTGCAAGGACAATTACATATAAGGTTTAAAAATTTTCAAAGCCTTCTCTAACACTTTTTTTAAAAATATGAAAGAAAATCCAAACTAAGTAATACAATATTTATCAGATCAGAAATTATAATATGAGTAATTTTCTATCTTCTTCTATATCTATGAATTCAGAAGCCAATTAAAATAGAGAGGTAGGTTAGTTTTATAACTACGTAGTATTTATTTTGTGTACATTTTAAATCCACAATTTCCGTTAAAACAAACATTCATTTGTGGTCAAAAGCTTCATAGTTTATTGTTTATTTTTTTTGAAGTGTTTCATTGCATTTTCTATTTAGATATGCAAATTATCATACGTCACAGAAAAACCCATATTGGGTAAATCCCAATAGGAACTTTTGTGTATTGCATTATAATAACTTAATTACAAATAATGAATATTATGAGTTACAAGGGCACTACAGTTCTTATAACCACTTTAAAATGGAATACTATTTGTTTAAGATAGATGCTTATTGAAGTTAAACAAAAAACATTGATTAAACGTTATTTGCTTTTAACTTGGAATGAATTTAGGGCAAGTTTGGGATTAGTAAAAAAATGCTTGATATCTTGATAAAACTTACAAAGTGGCTGCCTGAAGACAATTTCCAATTTGGAATATTTAATTATAGGTTTAAAGTTTTTATGAGACAGAATAAAGTAAATTTAATAAAACTTAGCGAAAATATTAGTTACATGTTGTTACTAACTCCAAAACTTATCTATCGCAATTTTGTCTACAAGGTGTAAAACTTTATTCCTGCCGTTTTCCAATAAGTGACTACAGCGGGAAGTAACTGTCAAAATAAACGAATCACAGATGCGTGGCAATTTGCTTGGACTTCCGTCAACAATATGAAAGAAATTGCTGCTAAGTCTCATTGAATGCTATCAAGTGATTTCAACGCTTCAAGGATCTTGACTTTAACCTGGAAAACAGGCATAGTGGCGGAAAATCGAAAAGAATTGTCAAGTTCATTGGGAGTGACACAAGTAGCTATTTAAAAACGTCTGAAAGCCATAGGTATTGTTCAGAGAGAAGGAACTTGGGTTCTGTATAATTTGAAACCAAGAGACATTGAGCTGCGTTTTAGTATTTGTGTTCAGTAGCTTCAGACGCAAAAAAGGAAGAAATTTCTGCATCGCATTGTGACCGGAGACGAAAAATGGGTTAATAACGATAACCCTAAATGCAAAAATCATAAGTATAATGCTTCCACTTCGAAGCCCAAATCGAATATTCATGAGTCGAAGATCATGCCCTGCATTTGGTGGGACTAGCTCGTGTAGTCGTGTAAAATGAGCTGTTAAAACCAAGTGCAACAATCCCAGATGACCGTTATCAAAAGCAGTTAATGCGCTTGAGATGAGAATTAAAAGACAAACGCCACCTATAAAGTGAGAGGCACGATAAAGTGATTTTCAGCACAACAACGCTCGATCTCACGTTGCAAAAGTGTCCAAAACCTAATTATAAACGTTAAGATGGAAATCCTATCCCACCTTCCATATTCCATAAATGTCCCACGACCTGGCTGGCCAACACTTCTGATATTATGAAGAAGTCAAAAAGTGGACCGATTCGTAGATCTCCTACAAAGATGAAGAACTTTTTCGACGCGAAATTCGTACGCTGCGTAGAAAGTAGTGGCCAGCGATGGACAATATTTAGAAATATTTGTTTACTCTCTATAATTTCTTTAGAATTCGAAGTAAATTTATAATTGAGTTTTAAAGATTTAGATCTAGGTTTTATAAAAGTTCAAACGAATAATTTAATTAGTTTAATTAGACACAGGGTCCCTTAATATTATGATAAAAGAGATACCGGTGCATAAATGAGAGGGAAAAACAGAGCTAGCCAAAGTATTCCACATTCTCGATGTGCGATTTAAGAAAGAATCTCTATACTTGACAGTACGGCAGAAATCGAGCTCAAGGGTAAACTGATGAGCATTTCTAGAAGTGCGAGTATTATGGCTGAATAGTTTAAGGGGTGGAATGCAACTGGCTAATTCGACAGAACATTGTTTGTAAAAATATCGATAAAACAAAGAAAGGCATGAAACATTGCGGCGGTGTTCTAGCGATGTAAATTATAGTCGATTATAGTTCTGTCGCCTATTATTTTTGAAGCCCTTTATTGAATTTTATCCAAGAGATTTAGACTTGTTTTCGCAGATATGCGAATTATATTCAAGCTTTGTAGATTATAGCCAGATCAGAAGGGGTGAAAAATGTCTTGCATCCTAAGCACCTGACAGCATTATTGGCGATATCAAATATGTGATCATTAGAAGTTGAATCTGAAAGTTGATTGGTTTCCTGGATGCAAGTGCCACTCATAGATAGTGGCATCGGGGGTGCATTACGCTTTAACGACAGGAGACAGCATTGAGTTTTCGAAGCATTAAATTCTACACGGTTTTTGATTCCCCATTGGACAATGCTGTCAAGATCAAAATTCAATGAGCTTATCATACATTGCCGTTGGCAGTCCACATCCGAAGGACAAGGATGTAAACCTAGAAACGAATATGAAAAGCTGAGGGTACTATCGTCGGCGAAACAGTTTAATGGATTAAAAGTGGTAGACAAAAGATCATTTATAAATAAAAGGAAGAGAGTCGGATACAAAACGGAGCCCTGGGGGACACCAGCATTTATTTTATGTATTTCAGACTTGAAACCCTCCAATACAACTTGTATTGAACTGTTAGAAAGGGAACTTCTAATCCTACGAAGAAAAGAATAATCGATACCAAAAGCACGCATTTTCAAGAGAACTTGGTGCCAAACTCTATCAAATGCTTTTGAAATATCAAGTGATAATCTTCGTTTCTCCGAAACGATGTAAAAATGTGTTCTACTATTCGGTGAGATGAACCATGAGATCACCAGTGGACCTATTGCTACCAAAGCCATTCTGTCGGTCATTAAGAAGCTTCCGTTCTTCAAGATATTTCTTAAGCTGAAAATTAATCAGCGTTTCCATGACTTTGGAAAGAAGGGACGTAAGTGCAATCGGACGATAGTTTGAGGGGGAAGAGGATTCGCCTTTTTTAGGGACCGGCTGGACAAAGGCTGTAGAATAGGACAGATGGAAAAGCTTACGCAGTGGTTTTGCCAGCATTGAAGAACACGTCTTCAAAACAATAGGGGGGATACTATCCGGGCCAGCGGCTTTGTGTATGTCAAGCTTTTTCGGTACTGTTGCGACTGCACGAGAAAGAAGATTCGTCCCATGGAATCGTTTACGCTCTAAAAAACAGGAGGACTCATGACACTTTCTGGTAGCGTCGAATTAATAGCAAACTGTGCTGCAAGCAAATTGGCTTTATCAATCGAGCTTACATAGGGAGTGTCATTGTGGACGAGCGTTGGAACCGAGGATGACGTGGTGTTTCGTACGTTTTTTTTACAAATGACCAGACATTTTTACTACCTTTGTGACATTGTAGTATTTTTTGCCGTAATTTCTGATCATGTAAAAATTTGGGTCGTCGAATATGACCATTACAGGGTTTTCTAGCTTGTTTAAACTTATTCCGGTTTTTCTCAGTCGGGTTGTCTTTATAACAACGGAAACTGGGTTTAATAGATTTCAACCTATTCGGGATAAAATTTCTCATCCACAAAGAATTAAATTTGTAACCATATAAGCGCTGAAATCCACGTCACTATCGAAGAAGCATAGTTCCTAAAGAATTCTTTGAGACCGTCCCAGTTGGCTTTCTCATATTGCCAAACGGTTCTCACAGTAGTTTTTTTTTATTAATTATGTTTTTTTTTTGACATGAGAATTTCGCAGATACGATACAATGGTCTGATGTGCCTAGAGGTGATAATACACAGATTGTGTATTTATTAGGGTCAGTTGTAAGAAACAAGTCTAGGGTGTTGGCGGATTGACCTGCAACGTCAGGGATTCGAGTTGGCTCATCGACAACCTGAGTTAATTGATTTAACTCAGCAAAGATCTCAACATACCTTCCTTCCGTTGTTGACTGGCCAGAATAATGAAGCCAAGAAGAATTGTGTACAATGAAATCGCCCGCAATGACGATTTCAGTGTGAGGATAATGGGCAACAATTCTTTGAATGGAGTCAGACAGAGCATCAAATTCGATAAAAGTTGAATTTCTGTCCAGGTTTACCGTAATTTTTAACGAAATGAAATTGAAGTTTGTGTTAGAGCACAAATCATATTGTAATTTGTGGCTGTGTTCGAGTAATGTTGTCAGAGATGTAGTACCCGTAGCGTGATGGTTAGTGCGTTGGAGTGTCATGCAAGGGGTCTTGGGTTCAATCCCTGCCTGTGCCACCTAACTTTTTTCACGGGTACTGCCTCTTGCGAGGAATTGACAAAGGAAATAAACAACATTGTGAAAATCATTAAAACAAAGTTTATGCTTTAAACATCTGACTACGATTTGGCTACTAATAAATTAGATGGTGGAATAGTCCGGAGAGACCCAGTGACTTACAACTATCAATTATTCCTGCGTGCGAGTAATGTCAGGCATCTAAGGGACCTACAGTTTGGCTACATTTGGCTATTGTATTTGAAAATATTCACGTATCGTAGACATTTATGTTAAACTGATATAAGGGTAGACGTTGCTTTGATAGGGACAGCTGTAGGAAACCTACAGTTCATAACTTATTGATACTTTATTGAAACATTGTTTTATTTTTCTATAATACCTTTTTTGACCATTTGCGTTTCCGTGGCATCATATGAAAGTAGTTTTTCAAAGTTGAAACTTTTAAAAAATACCATCTTTCAAAAAAATTTTAACGATGTCATTAGGCAGGTCAGCAGGTCGGTTGACTTCAATTCGTGCACCAGCTGTGTTTAGAAAAGCTTCACAACTAAATTCTGCAAATGAATTAAGTTACAACAACAAAAACAGAAGACCAATTTCTGCAAACTTCACTTACACTGCCCGATGCATCTACAAACACCAAACGTGCGTTAGCTGTCAAAACTTAATGTTGTCAAAATGAAAATAGCAAGAAAATCAGCCATTACTTGGAGCTCTCCTTATATTCATAACTTCTACCTGGAAAAAAGCCAAAAGATTTTGTTTTGGGGAAATTCAGATACGTTAATCAGAGTGCTCTGATTCCAATCATAACATTTCATGAATTAATTTATTAGAACATCCAACCCTAACTTCCTCAGCCTGCAAGGTAACTACTTCCACAAAATGACCTTGCTGTTTTGTTGTTTTTTTAAAAAAAGTCTAAAACACTTAGCCTTTTGAATAGGCTAAACTATTGTAGTTTTTTCATATCCCTACAAATTATTATATGTAACTAATCTTTCTTACAAAACTAAGAACAATAACAAAAAAGACAAGAAAATTAAATAGAATTAATTAAATAATCACGATGATATAGACAGTTCCGAATACAATCAACAATAAAAAAAGAAACTTGACTTTTTCAATTGAAATCAATCGAAATAACAATCTTATCAAAAGAAGTTTCTCACAATCAAAACAATCGATGATACAGACTGTGCGACGGCAATTCGTTTATATCAATATTGACACTGGCATTTAATGTATTTATATGTTATATATTTCATATTTATGTTTATATTTACGTATGAATTTAATGTTCATATATAAATAGAAAGATTTCTCAGTAGCGAAAGCTAAAAACAGAATGTTTGGTCAATTGTTTCCGATTCCGACTCATTTTTAAATGTTACTTCCAAAGAGCTCTATCTTTTTTCATTTGAAAAATTTGTGTGTAACTTAATAAAATTGTACGTAAGCAATGCACTAAAATAATGTGCTTTTTACTTTAACAAATTGTATAAATTATTTCTCTTTTGTTTAATGTAATACACAACTTAAGTACATATTTTTTTTTATTTTTTACTAAATAACTTGGTCCATTTTAACTTGACGAATTTAATAAATAAGATCAAGTGCTAAAGAATGATTTCGAATACAATTTACGCTTTTTTAAAAAATAAGTAAGGAATGTAAGCATTCATTGTTTGAAAAATTGTATTTTATCCAAAAGTGGATGAGTTACATGTTCCACGTGACCATTGAAAACTCTAAACCTAATTAAACAAAAACATGGCCAAGCTTACATTCAAATGTTTTTAGTTTTACCAGTTAAAAATTTAACAAATATATAATGTTTTCTTAAGAGGAAAAAATAAATAAAAAAGAAGGCTGGGATGCGACCCCCACTGATAACTTCCCATCCGTCTGTCGATTTGTCATGCTTTTGTCTATATGTCTAGTATCAATTTTACCAAATTTGCGTACTATTTTTTGTAGATTTTATTTTTTATGAGAAAACGGACTGTTGGATTTTTATATAAAAATCATTGAATATTGAAAACAATATTTTCTGTAAAATAAATAAGTTTGAAGCCAATATCTAAACTTTTTGAAAAGATATTTGAGTCGAAAATCAATTTTTACCAACTTTTATACATTTTTTTAGGTATTTATTTTTTGTAAAAAAACTGTCAATTCGATTTTTCTCAAAATTTTACCGAATGTTAAAAACAATATTTCTTATAAGATAAAATTAGTTTGAAGCCAATATTTCAAAGTTCTGAAAAGATATTTGAGTCGAAAATCAATTTTTACCAACTTTTGTTAATTTTTTTTCCGTTTTTAATTTTTTGTAAAAAAACTGTCTATTGAATTTTATTAAAAATTTTACTGAATGTTGACAACAATATTTTTTGAAAGGTAAAAGTAAATTAAAGCCAATATCTCAAAGTTTGAAAAGATATTTGAGTCGATATTCAATTTTTACCAACTTTTGTTATTTTTTTTCGGTTTTTAATTTTTTGTAAAAAACTATCTATTAGATTTTTTTCAAAATCTTACTGCACGCTGAAAACAAAAGTTTTTAAAAGATAAAAGTGAATTTAAGCCAATATCTCACAGTTTTGAAAAGATATTTGAGTCGAAAATGAATTTTTACCAACTTTTATTATTTTTTTTTTTAGGTTTTTATTTTTTGTAAAAAAACTGTCAATTCGATTTTTTTCAAAATTTTATCGAATGTTGAAAACAATATTTTTTATAAGATAAAATAAGTTTTAAGCCTAAATTTCAAGTTTTTGAAAAGATATTTGAATCAATATTCAATTTTTACCAACTTTGAGTAATGTTTTTTTAGGTTTTTATTTTTTATAAAAAAAACTGTCAATTCGATTTTTCTCAAAATTTTATCAGATTTCAAAAACATTGTTCTCCGTTGCTCAAAATTGATTTGGAGATGAAATTATATTTTAGTCGTTAAATTTTGGAGGTGACAAATTTTTTTCTTCAGTTTTTTTGGATTTATAAAAAAATCCGTTAAATAGATTTTTTTCAAAAAATATATTTCTTTGAGATCACGTTACAGTTTATTATATAAAATTTAATTCAAGTCTCTAACGTTTTTGGTTCGTAAGATATTTAGGGTTAACCAAAATTTTCACCTTTTTTTTTAAACTGCTATGGTAAAAAAACCACCCACGCAATTTCCTTGAGAGCCCTTTCTGCATCTTTCTGCCTTATTATCTGTATAACAAAATTTATTTGAAGTCGATATCTCTTCTGGTTCTTGAGCTATGGAGGACGAAAAAAACGTAGCGTACGGACGTACGGACGTACAAACGTACGTACACACGCACGCACAGACATCTACCTAAAAATCTTTTATTTTCGACTCTATTGACCTTAAAACGTCAAGAAATGTCAAAATTTTCAATTGGACAAATGGGACCCATTACAAGTTAATAAGTGGTCTAACAGTCGAAATCTAGGGTCTAGTGACTTACAACTTACTTATAATAGTTGGGCATTCCAGTGTGCGAACCATTTCAGGGATGGAATGGACCTACAGTTTTATGCCGAATCCGAACTGCTAACTTGAGAAAGGGATTTACCCTGATGCCTCTACCATGACAGTTCTACGCAAGAACCTCCACGCCATTGGTACTACCAGTCTGCTATACAATTTCACAATAGCCTTTAAATATCTCTTATAAGATATCGATCCTTTATAAATATCAAAATTTAACTTCTTATTGCAAAACCATTTCTGCTACAAGCACTTAAAAAACAAAGCAACTTTTTCTGTAAACATCTAGACATCTAATCTCATTTTATTTTGACCCTGAACCCGGTGCGCCAAAGATAAAAATCATATCACAAAACTAACAAGCTTTGTTCCTAAAAAGAACGTGTCTCTGTTGGAAAAAAGAATTACGTTGTTACATTTCGTAACATGAAAAACCTATGCTAGGAAAATCTTTCCATTGAAAGTATCTAGTGTACCTATTACTCGAATCTGTATACACAAATCTATCTTATTGACATAGAATACAAGTAGTATCCGAGAGTTAAAATATTTCCAACTGAAAGATAAAATAGTCCCCAACGAAAGAATGACAGATTTATCACTTGAAATGACACTTTGTTTGATATTATGCCCAGTTGTTGGAAAATGATGTAAAGCATATAAAATAATCTAAACATTGTAACTTGGAAGTTTTATTTCTTTACATTGTAATGTTGACCTTAGTTGCGCGCGTCTGCTTCAAATTCTTCTATTAATTTGTTAATTTTAATGAAATATGCACCTATGCAAATCATTGATAAACATATTTTTAAAAATGAAATTTCGGAAAATTTGAACTCATGTTTTTCTGGATTAAGTTAATGAAACCAAAAGCCTAATTAAGATCAAAAACACTACTAATTTAATGGAAAAAAGATCATTGATAAACCAAAACTTAGGAGTTTTTATCCTTATGGGTTTGCATATTTATATCCGCTTGTAAAAGAGTGCTGCCTTTTGGGAATGCAATCCTTGTAAATCATTTATTGAATTCAACTTAAAGATTGCACTCATTCAATTTCAACAAGATTGGGCCTTCAAATTTTACAATTACCAATCATTTGATCTTTAAAAGACTTCAATCATTTGTTCTCCAACCATTTCAATACAAAGACTTCAAAAGAATGTAAAGAATGAATGAAGTCTTAAACGGTTGCAATGAATTGATTGCATATTGAATGATATTCGCAAGGTCAAAATCTTTAGTGTAATTCAACGAATGGAATTTTTTATATTGAAGTCATAAAAGATTGCATTCCCAAAAGATTGTATTCGTTTACAAGTCAACCGGAGAGTTATCGCCGCGTGGTAAATTGAATATAATTTTCTTTACAAAATGTTTTATGGACATTATTACAAATATTATTTGGGGATTTTTGTAATTATGGACAAACATAAATAATAGAGAGAAAGTTATGCTTTTAAATAGCTCATCAACATTTTAAAACACACAGAATTTTGCAT
Organism: Eupeodes corollae; assembly: GCF_945859685.1. Lineage (NCBI taxonomy): Eukaryota > Metazoa > Arthropoda > Insecta > Diptera > Syrphidae > Eupeodes > Eupeodes corollae. The sequence goes on from NC_079147.1 coordinate 34,694,850, forward strand.
AAAATCTATGAACTGATATTAATATTGAAAATTAACATAGTTTAAAAATAATATTTAAACTACAACTAAAACTCTATGCAAAAAGTACGAAGTCAGAGAAAGTCGGGGTGCAAGTTGAATATCCTGACTGTTCGTCTAAAAAACTCAAAAACTTAAGAAAAAGCTATAGTATTTTTAATGAAATAGCGTTGCTTATTAAGTGTAATAAATATAGGGTGGTCCAAATATTAGGATGTTACTTAAGAGTCACAATTAAACGTACAGTTCTCTTTGTTTCAGACTTTGACAAATTTAACCATGAAGCTTTAAATAAAATGTTTAAAATTATTTATGAAAAGCTTTTGAAGAACAACGTTTTGAGCCATTCTTCTTTCAAAATTAGGACTACCAAACAGTTACCTTGAACGGTGTTTAATATGGCGACATGAAAGCCACTTTTTGTGGTCAAGATTTGGGGATATGGAGCTCTTATGTCTTATTGTGATGTCAATTAACCTTCACGAAGATTTGTATTGACACAGTGAAACATTTGTGCAACAATTAAACGCAAGAGTTTGATTAAGAAACGCAATTTAAATTGTTCTTCAAGGTTATTGAATTGAATGAATTATTGAAAATTAAAGCGCGACTCCCACAAATCTTGGGATTGAACGCAAGAAAACCAAACGACTTTCAAGAAACAAAAGAAACAGATTTCAACACAAATCTACTTATACTGTGTTGATTTTTCCTTATAGGATTGACCCTTCTGGCAATTTCTCCTCTGATCCCTTTTTCCTTCTTACTCCTTCCACAAACTCCACTCTTTTCTATCTTTAATAATTTTTTATTAAGTCACTAGGTTTCAACTTTAACTTTTCTATTTCTCGCTGAATTCAAGTTACGGTGCCACTCCGAAATCGAATTCAGGCGAGCTTCTCACACGCACACACATACTTTATGGATTCGTTAAGTTTTGGAGCTTTCCCAAAACCAAACGAATCCATGGCCGTGTTCAACAATACAACTAACAGAAAAATTAGAAGAATAAAAGAAAATTCAAAGTTGAAATAAATTGGCCTGAGCATTCTCTCAGCTACTCTACTATAAAAACTGTCTGTGGAAGAGGTCCGAAGAAGAAAGTACCAGCGTAATTATTCAAATTAATTTATTACCTAAAATTCGTTTGATCTTATAGATTGAAGATATTATTGATGAACACTTAGCGCTACATTCAATTTCGGTTGTACATAATTTACGAATTTATTAAGTTAGCAATTAACAAAGTTATGGTGGACGCAAGGGCCATACTAAAACAATATGTTGGGCTCACTGGCCATGATGTTCGGAAGCGCTCCTCACTCTTTTAAGCGGTTTTTCGTGTGAGTCTCCAGCTCGTCCGCTGGCTCAGCACGATCTCCAAACGGGATATACCTAAATTTGTCATCCTTTAAGGGCTACTCTCATGACCCTCGAGGACAATGGGCTGAAAATTAAGTTATAAAACATGGAAGAGGTTGGGATGGAGGGGAAGACACACAACGAGAGTAAACCATGGCGCAAATACATGGTCCGAAACGATTCTAAGAATCATGTAAGGGATTATTTTTGTTGCGGTATATCTTACCGTAACACAATGTATGTCACAAAAAAAGTAGCGGGGTCAAGACTATATTTGGTCCTACCAAAATACAAATTAAGATGATCCTCTGGAAGCTTTTTATTTTATTTACAATTACCATCGTGCTCCATTTTTGGACTACCCTTTAAAATATTACAGAAACCCCTTAACTTCACGTTATTTAAACTTGGTTATAAAAATATGTTTAATTTATGATTTAAATAAAGGAACCAAGAGTCTTTAATAATGGTGTTATGGCAAAGCTGTGAATTTCTAAGTAGACTTGAATCCAAAAATGTATTTTTATTAACATTGGGTACAATATTCGATTACGTTTAACAATCAAAAAGTCTATTTATATTTCTATCTTCTTTATTTTGTTTCGGTTCCTTAACCTTCCGATGAAGAATACTTTTCTCAGTTTCTTTTAATGTAAATACTCGATCTTTAATAAATTATAATAATTGATTTTCAGTTTCATTACTGTTTTTTTAATAAAAGGTGGTGGGACGATGAACAACAGCAGATGTAATTCAACTAAGGCAAAAAAGCCTTGCCTTCGGAAGGTTAAGGAGGAATATCAACGAACTGTCAAAAAAATTACAATGTTTGTTTTTAATGATGAAATCCAATGATAGCTATAACTGGCGCTTTAATCCATACTCTCGGATGAATGAAATGACCCAGAAAATCGATCAGTGATTTGATTGATTTGGGAAGCCAACTTCACATATTTTTGTAAGTGATTTGAACCAAAACGACAGTTCGGTTAACAAGTGTGTGTCAATAGCTTAATAGGCATTACATATAAAGTACAGTGAGAAATTGCCAAAAAAACGACAAGCAGTAGTCCAGTTTTAATATTTGAAAGTTGATACAATTGACTATTTGCCAGAATAATTTATCAAAAAAAAAAAAAAACGAAATTCAGACTAGGGGTGATATCGTTTAAGCTGATTTTTGATAGTTGACTATCAAAATCAAGAAAACACGTCTGTGTAGGGTGATAATCAATTTCAGAGTTTTAACCAAAAAATTTGACAATTTGAACTTGAAGATCGCCTCAGTTCTTACCTGAATCGAGTTGAAATGAGCTGGATTCCCCGACCGGAATCAAGTCAAAATTTGTTAAGAAAAACCTGTGTGGACGAGTTGCTTTAAAAGATAGTGCATTATGTTCTGTTAATTTGCATGTTTGTGTACAAAAATAAAATGGTGCTGAGCTATTCAATTTTTCATTGTTTAACACGAATCCATCTATTTCACTTGCACTTCATAAGAAACACCATTTGCATTTTAAAAAGTGCTTGCAAACTTAATCATTTTTAAATCTTCTTGTGGGTAAAAACACCAAAAAGATATATTTAATCTAATCTGAGATAAACCTTTATCTTTTCTATTGTTTTCTCTTACAAAATAAGCCCAGTTAATCCATTTTCATTAACAAAACTAAATCACATTAACAGTAAAAGATTGATTTTTTTCCCAAATGGAAAACACATAATTCCAAATGCACAACTACTCAAGGAACACAACCATCGAGATACAAATGCAATATCAATCGTACCAACATTTGAGAACGAAATCACATAAGATCCATTCGAGACTCGTACAAATGTCAAAAACCCATCCGTAGTAAGATTCTAAATTGATATTATTCGTAGTATTCATACTGTGGTATTCTGTTATTCGTGTGGAATCAGACGTTACTATTGAAAGATTATTACGCCAGGAAACTCTAATTTGCTCATAGCTTTGCTCTGATTTCTTGAGGGTCAAACAAGAAAAACGCTTTAAAATAATATTAAAATGAAAAAGAGCAAAATTGGAATTAAACTAAAACTACTTAGGTTAGGTTAGGTTGGAGTGGCTGTCCAGATGTCATTGACGCACGTAGACCTCAAGGGTCCATTGTGATACCACTAATGAGGTTACTCATGGGAGAGTAATGAATTTAACCAAACCATTTTGTACTTTTAATAAAGTTAGAGACACGTTTTGTGTCAATCGCTGCCAGTTCACTGGTGTTATCGACAAAGGAATTACCGAGAAAGTCCATTAGAAGGAGGACAGTGCTGGACATGTACATAGAAGGTGTTGAACCGTTTCCTCTACCTCCTCGTCCATGCAGCTTCTACAGAGGTCATTTGTGTAGACCCCTAGCCTCAGAGCATGTCTTCCTATGAGGCAGTGTCCCGTTATTACTCCAATTGTAGAGCTTATACTTTGTCTGCTCAGTGATATCAAGCCTTTTGACCGTTTTAAGTTAATACATGGCCATATTTGCTTGGTTGCTAGACAGGTGGTACTTTGTGACCATCTAGCATTTGTTGTTTTTAAAGCATATTGCTTGAGAAGATATTTGCATGTAGCAAGTGGAGTTCCTATGTTATGTTTTTGTCTAACATGAGGCTGAAGTGTTCCGTTTTTGGCGATCTCATCGGCTTTACAATTTCCCGGAATGTCTCTGTGTCCCGGCACCCAAATGAGGTGAATGTTAAACTGTTCCGTCATCTCATTCAGAGATGATCGACAATCGTGGACTGTTTGAGAGTTCGTGGAGACAGACGCGAGAGATTTAAGAGCGGCTTGACTGTCTGAGTATATCCTTACAAGATATTACTTTTTCTTTGAGCCAGGATAGTGCTTCTTTAATTTATCTTAAATTGGTCTGCAATGTTTTCTTTCTGGCAACAAAATTGCACTTCCATTTGGTTTTGATGGTCTTAATATCAGACTTCAAAATTAATGTATCTCGTCAGGCTTTTGACATAGGACTTTTTGAACAAAACACATGCATAAACTAATCGAGGCTCTCTAAATTTATGAAGGATGATCCATTCAACATAGACGACGAAAGCCAGCAATCCCGTCCTCCCGACTTAGACGAAGTAAAGATTGCCATATCTAAGCTGAAGTCTAATAAAGCCGCTGGAGTGGATGGCTTGAATGCCGAGCTCTTCAAAGTAGCTGGAGATAAGTTGGTTAGGAGCATGCACCAACTTATCTGTAAGATATGGTCGGAAGGAAGCATGCCCGATGAATGGAACCTCAGTATTGTTTGCCCGATCCTGAAAAAATGAGACCCTCTAAACTGCACCAACTATAGAGAAATCAATCTACTTAGTATCGCCTGTAAAATCTTCTCTGCCGTAATATGTGAACGTCTAAAGACCATCGTCAACAACCTGATAGGTCCTTATCAGTGTGGTTTTAAACCAAGAAAGCCCACAGCTAATCAAATATTCACATTACGGTAGATCCTGGAAAAAACCCAAGAACACCAAATCGACACCCACCATCTTTTCATCGATTTCAAGGCCGCATATTACAGCATCTGCAGGGACGAGCTGTATAAAGCAATGTCTAGTTTTGGCATCCCTGCCAAACTCGTCTGTTTATGCAGGATGACCATGGAGAATTCACGCTGCTCCATTAAGGTTGGAAACAACTTATCAGAAACTTTCGATGTTAAAAAAAGGTTTTAGACAAGGCGATGCACTATCTTTCAAAAGTCTGTCTGTCTGATGACATTGACATAATCGGAAGAACTCAGCGTGATGTCAATGGGGCTTTTGTGAGTATTGAGGCAAAAATGGGTTTAACGGTTAATGATTCTTTGGCCTATGAAAGCAATTGACTTATAAAGTCCTCTTTTGAGGGACCAAAGTGTCACTATATAAGACCCTTATCATCCCCGTCCTGCTATACAGTGCAGAAAAATGGACTATGACAAAAGCGGATGAAAGCACCTTGTTTCGGTTCGAGAGAAAAGTTCTTCGGGCGATCTACAATCCCGTATGCATCGAAGGGGAGTCTAGGAGAAGTTGGAACGACGAACTGTACGTGCTGTATAGCGACTTAGACTAAGCCAGAAGGGAAAAAGTCCAACGACTAAGATGGCTGGGTCACGTAGAGCGCATGGAAACCAATACTCCTACCCGCAAAGTCTTCGAATCCACTCCCACAGGACATAGCAGTAGAGGAAGACCGCGGATCAGGTGGCGCGCACAAGTGAAAAGTGACCTCACCCAACTTGGGGCGCGAAACTGGAGACCGAGCTAGGGACCGAGCTAGATAGAGAAGTTTGTTGGGTTCAAGGAAGTAAATTTATGAAGTAGCTGTTTTATAATCCCGCTCTTCAATATTCATCTGAAATATTTATAAAATTTCATAACATCCGAAAAATCTTTATATTTTATTAGATCTCACCTATCCTACAAAAATCTAAAGAAACACTATACCTAACACTAAAAAGCCAAAACGCTTTGAAAGTAAATTTTGCTCTTCAAACGAATCTATTGTCTAGAAAATTCTATTAAATCAAGTTTTTGAAATATATCAAAAAATATGAAAATGGTTATTTTTAAAACTTGAGCTAATAGTTAAAATTATAATTCCAAATCAACACTAAAAATTAAGTTCGAAATGTATTTTCCAGATAAAGACTCATTACTAATGATAGTTTCCTGAAACTATATATGATACTAAAATGATTCAAGTTGTATCTAGAAGAGAAAGATATGAACTTTGCATCGTATAAGAAATAAGTTACTATAAGAGATAATTTCAGTTTTAACTTAGTCTTAAAAAACATTGTTTTCAGTTGTTTTTAGCATTTTTAAAGTGTCATATTAGGTCCGTTCGCTTACTTTCTGCACTAAAATTCGTATAAGGAGATATTTTAAAAAGTCTCCCAAAAAGACAAAACGACAAAAAATAAGCGAATGGGAAAACACAACATTTTTTCCACAATTTGACTGTAAAAAAAAAAATATAAATTTTAAAACATCATCGTTTTATTTTTTTGTAAATAGATAAATTATGACTGAAACACATACACGCTTCAGCTTCGGCTTCGTCTGCGTTACGTTAGGCCTGCTTCGAGGTTGCTTTGAATGACATTTCTATTATTTCATCCCTCCAAAGAGCAAATATTTTGTTTGTTGACATTTTTTTGCAGCTGATGAGCTGTCAGACAAAGCAAATGTTCAGATAATTGATGCTGAAACACAAACACGCTTCAGCTTCGGCTGCGCCTGACGTTTACGAGTTCAGCCCAAGGAATTCAATGCATGCTATCACAATTGAGCTTCGACCTCACGTTTCGTTTGACAATCGTAAGGAAAAAAACGTAATGTGACTCAAAACGGAAGCTCTAGTTCAATTATCTGAACATTTGCTTTGTCTGACAGCTCAACAGCTGTTTAAAAATGTCAACAAACAAAAAATTTGCTCTTTGGAGGGATGAAATAATAGAAATGTCATTCAAAGCAACCTTGAAGCAAGGCCACCGTAACGCAGACGAAGCCGAAGCTGAAGCGTGTTTGTGATTCAGCCATGAATCACATACACGCTTCAACTTCGGCTTCGCCTGACGTTTACGAGTTCAGCCATAGGAATTCAATGCATGCTATCACAATGTAGCTTCGACCTCACGTTTTGTTTGACAATCGTAAGAAAAAGAATGTAATGTAACGTAATGTGACTCCAAACGGAAGCTCTAGTTCAATTTTCTGAACATTTGCTTTGTCTGACAGCTCATCCGCATTAAAAAAATGTCAACAAACAATATATTTGCTCTTTGGAGGGATGAAATAATAGAAATGTCATTCAAAGCAACCTCGAAGCAAGCCTAACGTAACGCAGACGAAGCCGAAGCTGAAGCGTGTATGTGTTTCAGCCATGAACTAGAGCTTCCGTTTGGAGTCACATTACGTTACATTACGTTCTTTTTCTTACGATTGTCAAACGAAACGTGAGGTCGAAGCTTCATTGTGATAGCATGCATTGAATTCCTATGGCTGAACTCGTAAACGTCAGGTGAAGCCGAAGCTGAAGCGTGTTTGTGTTTCAGCCATTAAGACAACATGAACTTCAAGCAACATCATGCTGCTCCATTGTTTTTTTATGAAAAACTTTATTAAATTGAAACTTAAAAATTGCAATCTTGTTGCTGTTCTTTCGGAAAAGATTATTTAATTTTATAAGTGACAGTAAAAGCGAGCAATTTTTTTAATTTATTTGAAGTTCTGTCAAATTTGACTCTTTTCACAAATCACCCCAAACAAATTTCTTGGGCTAAAACTCGTAGGTTGGGAAATATTTGTTTTACGAAAAACTATGAAATTTTTGAGTAGCGAACAGAATTTCGCTAAAATTCGCAATTTTTCGTAAAATTTTACTGTTTTAGGAAGGTACGCGAACGGATCTATAATAAAATATTCTAATTTATGACATCTTAATCATTTGTGAAAGTATTGTTTTGTTTGTTGGACAGAAACAAATTTAATTTTGTCGATCATTGTTATCATTTTTAAAAAGCGAAATAAACTTGAATGAGAAGTAAATTCTCCTTCAACATTACGGATATCTCAGATGAATGTTTTCTCATTTAAAATCATGTATCTATAAATATGCCAAATAAAACACCACTCTTATTTTGCATTGATCTTACATAAAATAATTTTCCCCACACCCAAAAAAATCTAATTAATATGAGAATAATATTAAATTTAAAATAACAAAAACAAAAAAAATAATAATAATGAAAATCATGACTAAACAAACAAAAATTTCATAAGAAATAATGTCATGCGATCTTTTTAACTGATCAAGTTCTTGTTAAATAGATGCAAAGTAAAGTATAGATCTGTGCGAGATCATCGAACGTGTCCCCTTTAATTTATTGTAAAAAACAAAGCTTAAATGTATAAGAGGCCCAAATATAGTATAGGTAAGGTACCTACTTCTACCTCACCTACCTCTTTTATTTGATTTAATTTTTGTTTTTGTTCTTAAACAAAGAGTAGATAAAAATATTATTTAAAAATAATATGCGTCAGGGGCGTGATGTTGGATGAATATTATTAAAATTGTAATAAAATCACTAAATTTCATTTTATCATTCATTTAAATTTTCGGTCTACAAGACTAAATACACATAGTTTTCGGATATTTAAAGCCTTTATGTAAACGTTACATAAATTTCGATTTTAAGTTTAAAGTGTTTGCTTAAAGTTTCCTTAAGTACCTTAAAATCCTTTTATCATGGGTCATTAGCGTGAGGGCAAGTGTCTGCCTGATGTTTCTACCTAAACTCTATGCAATATTATGCCCAAAAGATCAATTTTATGAATGACCTGGAAACGGAAAGTCATTACAGACATCCAGAAAAAAAGGGAAAACAAATATATGTAACTAACAGAAGAAAAGAAAAGGAAGTCCTTTCGTTTCCGTATTTTATTTTATGGCCACCTTAAATCAAATCACAACTCACCCGATGATGATGATTATGATGGTGCTGCTGCTGATGGTAGTATGGCGCCGCAGCCGTTGCCGCCACCGCCGCCGACGGAGTTGATGGTGCTTCATAGACATTCCTATCGTAGGCCTGCATTTCCACAGCATTATTGTAAGGCAGATATAACCTATTTGATGGCTGGAGATATTGTTGTTGTTGAAAGTTATGTTGCTGTTGCTGTTGCAAATGTGGATTATGTTGCAAAAGAGGTTGTTGCTGTTGTTGTTGTTGATGTTGCAGTTGCATCATAATTTGTTGCTGACTTCTTTGCTGTTGCTGTTGCTGCTGTTGTGACAAGTGTTGCACTTGCTGCTGCTGCTGATGTTGTTGTTGTTGTTGATTTTGATGTCGATGTTGCTGGAACTGATCATTGCTATTTATGTTTTGCTGATTTACATTGCCAAGTGCGGCATTCGATGGAGTCAGCATTACCGCACCCCCATTCGAATTACACGAATAATAATTACTAGGATTTTGCATGATCGCTTAAAGGGTGTGTTTACACTTCACTATACACTCATTTAACATTCAAATGCCACCAATGAATGATGATTATGGATCATTAACTTTAATTTGCGCCCCCCTTCGAGAACAAAAACTTATCTTACACTCCGCTCACACTAATCACTTCTTCAAAGCTTAAAATTTAAAACCGACAAAGCAAATAAAGAGGCTAAGAGATTCAACCCGATCCGATCCGATCGCCACCCAATTAAACCTTCAAATGTAAAAGGTATAAATTTTTTAAAAAATTATTAAGATACAAAAATATTGCTAACCATACGCAGAAAACAAATAACACAACACTTAAGTGAAGAAAGTCTTTCCAACTACTACAATATAAAATACTAGAATGAGATTAAATTAAAAAAAAAAAAAAATATTTTAAAATTAAATTACACTATACGCAATGAATCATCGCACAATATCACACACGTCATCGATGTTGTATTTGTTGCTGTTGTTGTTGTTTATTTTATATATTTTGAAATTCTCTTATTTTGTGTTGTCAGTGTCGTTGGTCGTATAGTCGTTTATTGCTATAACGACGAGTTCCGAGACCGAATATTCAAATTCGAAAATAGCGCGCGCCAAATTGATCAAGCGAGTACGACGATGACGACGACGAGCGACGTCAAGAAGCATGAGTACGAAACAGAAGTACACTCAATCTACATCCCGGGGACACTCAGAATCAGAAGTCAGAAAATACGTGATGTGGTCGTTGGTTGGTTGGTTGGTGGTGTTGCGGTGCCGCTGTTGCCGCTGTTGCCGCTGCCGCTGACGGTCGGCTCAGTTTAGTTCGGTGGTGCCGTACTGTGTTTTGCTTTTGCTGATGTAGTTCCTACCTTGTGGAAGGCAAAAATCGAATTGACAGTCCGAGCGGTAACTAAAATTTGATAAACCTGCGCGCGCGAGAGGTTTTTATTTTATTTTGAAGATACAAAAAAGTCAACACGAGGAAAAACCAACCTCTTTTTTTATTTTGGCTTTTGTAAATAATAAAAAAAAACAACAACAAAAATTAAAACAAAATTCCTCCAGAATGAATGAATGTGTAATCATGACATTAAGACGGTCGGTCGCCCTTGTGTCGCCGCCGCCGCGCCGAAGTCGAATAAATGGAGATCACTCTCTTGAAAGAGTTTAAGCCGCACCACGATACAATGATACAAATTTAGACAGATAGAATATTAGCAAGTTATTGTTTTGTTATTATAGGTATGCGGGTGCGGGTGCGGGTGCGGGTGTGGATACTCTGAAGCCTCAAGATCAATGACACTCATCGCTAATTAGGGGATGAAAACAATGTCTAGATGGAATTAATTTGTTCTTATGATCATAGAGTGACTGTGAGCTGTTGGTTCTACATTTTCACTCGGATTATTTCACTCGTTTTTGATGATGATTGAAATTTCTATAATAATTTTCATAAATGTGTCATAGACGCATGAAAAGCTCAAATTTATGAATTTTTCTTCGGCTATCAAATTTCTTTGGATGGAATTTCTATTGGGTGAAGAGAAGATGCTTGAAATTTTAGAATAATGTTTAGTTTACATATAATTGACGTTTTCACTTTTTAGAGCTCTTATAGGAAGACTGTTAAATGAATAAGGCTCCTGAAAACTACTGATACTGTGTGAGCTTTGGGAAAAAGGACTGAGGGGTTGGAAATCAGGTGTCGGTGTACATTTGTTTTGAATTCTTGAATTTTGTTATGAAAGGTAAAAATAGAGCGTGGTAGAGAATTCCACATTCGCTTAGTACGGCTAAAGAACAAATCTCTGTACTTTATAGTTCGGCATTCAAGGATAAACTGAGTGAAATTCCTAGAAGCCGGAGTATTACGATGCAATAATTTCACTAAATTGTTTAATTATTTATTTATTAACTTCCCATAGGAAGTTATTGTAATGGGTCCGATTTGTCAAATTGAAAACTTTGACATTTCTCGACGTTTCAAGGTCCCTAGAGTCGAAATAAAAGATTTTTAGAAAGATGTCTGTGTGTGCGTGTGTACGTACGTTCGTACACCCGTAAGTCCGTACATCCGTACGTTCTCAACGTTTTTTTTCGTCGTCCATAGCTCAAGAACCAGAAGAGATATCAACTTCAACTAAATTTTGTTATACAGATAATAAGGCAGAAAGATGCAGAAAGGGCTCTCAAAAAAATTGCGTGGGTGGTTTTTTTAACATAGCAGTTTGAAAAAAGGTGAAAATTTTGGTTAACCCTAAATATCTTACGAACCAAAAACGCTAGAGACTTGAATTAAATGTTATGTTATAAACTGTAACGCGATACCAAACAAGTATATTTTTTGAAGAAAATCCATTTAACAGTTTTTTTATAAATCAAAAAAAGTGGAAAAAAATTGTCCCCTCCAAAATTTTACGACTAAAATATGATTTCATCTCCAAAACAATTTTGTGCAACGAAGAATAATGTTTTTGACATCTAATAAAATTTTGAGAGAAGTCGGATTGACTTTTTTTGTATAAAAAATAAAAATCTAAAAAAAACATTACTCAAAGTTGGTAAAAACTGAATATCGATTCAAATATCTTTTCAAAAACTTGAAATTTAGGCTTCAAGCTTATTTTATCTCATAAGAAATATTGTTTTCAACATTTTGAAAAATGTTGAGAAAATTCGAATTGACAGTTTTTTTTACAAAAAATAAAAACCTAAAAACAAAATGTATAAAAGTTGGTAAAAATTGATTTTCGACTAAAATATCTTTTCAAAACTTTGAGATATTGGCTTTAATTTACTTTAATCTTTCAAAAAATCTTGTTATCAACATTCAGTTAAAGTTTGAAAAAATCGAATTGACAGTTTTTTTACAAAAAATTAAAAAGTGAAAAAAAATTAACAAAACTTGGTAAAAAATGAATTTCGACTCAAATATCTTTTAAAAACTTTGAGATAATAGCTTCTAACTAATTTTTTCTTATAAGAAATAATGTTTTCAACATAAGGATAAATTTTGAGAAAAATCGAATTGACAGTTTTCTTACAAAAAATAAAAACCTAAAAAAAATGTTGAAAAGTTGGTAAAAATTGATTTTCGACTCAAATATCTCTTCGAAAATTTTAAATATTGGCTTCAAACTAATTTTATCTTATAAGAAATATTGTTTTCAATATTCGGTAAAATTTTGAAAAAAATCAATTTAACAGTTTTTTTTTACAAAAAATAAAACTCTAAAAAAAAAACAATATTAAAAGTTGGTAAAAAATTACTTTCGACTCAAATAGCTTTTCAAAAATTAAAAAAACTTACATATTTTATTTCACAGAAAATATTGTTTTCGATATTTAGTACGAGTACATATAGACAAACTTTTAAGCAAGACAAATCGACAAACGGGATGGGAAGTTATAAGTGTGGGTCGCATCCCAGCCTCTTTTTTCAATCAGCTAAGTACTTTACATAGTTCGTTTACATTTTATAAACGCGAGTAATTGTCAAAAGAAGTTCTTTTGAATTTACGAGTTGATATATTTAAAATCAAAGGTATTAAATAAGTTGAAACATTCTATTCAAAGGAGAACATGGTTCATAATGAATCCGAGGTGCAACATGAATTACGTATAGCTACTCGGTTAAATTTCTAAGGTTTCTTTGGGGAATATTAAAGTTGATACGAAAAAGAAGTTGCAGAGACAGAGAGTCAATATTACCATTTCCAGCCCAAAACATAAATACGTTAAACAAAATCATTCTTTCAAAATTAAATAAGTACATTTTTTTGAAATTTTATTATTTATTAAAAAAGTTTTTTGATGGTGGACGTATGCGTAGTCAGTTAAAATATAAGTCAAAATAAATGAGGCAAACAACTTTACGACGATGATGTGTTATTCCAAAAGTAATAACTTACCAAATGGAAACTGTCCTAAATTGTAAGAATTCGATTTTTTTCGAACAACCGGAATATCCTTAGAAATAAGACATCATAAGCTCAAAGGTAAGATTATATTGAAGTGGCTGTCACGAATGGAGTGTAAAACACTTATGCCAATTGTTGGCCCTTTTTGATATCACATGAATATTGGGACTTTTTTTTAATTACCTAGAACTTTATATAAAACGTAATAAATATAAGTATATTTGAGTTAATTTAGATCGTTATGAAATAATTCCATCGTTTTTGATCTAGAGCAAGGGAGGTAAAGAGGAAGTGAAAAATCTCTTCCTTGCCCATACAGCTTTTGCATAAATCTTTTGAAAATACACCAAGCCTTATGGCGTGCTTTTCTATAGGCAGTATTTTAATAGGCAACTTGTTTAACGAAAAGCTTAAATTAGGCAATTACAATGCCAACATTAGCCAAACGTGGTAGAATTGTTAATGTTGTACCATTTTTGGAGAGTTCATCTGCTTTACATTTTCCAGGAATGTCTTTATGCCATTGCACCGAAAGAAGGTGAATATTGAACTATTGTGTTAGTTATGAACTGGTTAGAGTTTGTAGATACAAAGTCCAGAGATTAAATAAAAGCTTTATTATCTGGGAAAATGTAGCTACCACGTTGCAATGGTAAGGAAGTCGGAATGAGAGATCAAGTTTTAGTCGTCCTGAGCACACGCATCCATCAGTTCCATTATTTTTATTATTGTATTTTTTAACCCATAAGCATTAAATTATTTTCTCATCCTTTTAATTACAGAAAATTAACAGTAAGTTACTGTAGAAAAAAGTTTAAAGAAAATCAAAACAACTTCTCAGTTTGAAAAAAACGTCAGCTAATTTTTGGAAAAGGTTGGGCCAAATACTGGTATCTTTTATTTTTTTTATTTCTACGTATTGTGTCTTTATTAGTTAGAGCATGCATTCCAAACGTGGACCACAATGTAGTTCAAGTTCATCGTATGGGCTAGCTTCGAAAAAGCGCATTGTGTAACACCTGGTTATTGTTTTCGGGCTATAGCTTCCGGATTGCTTGGATGAAATTGGTCTTTAATAAACAGTTTCCTTTTTGTTGGCTGAACAAAGGGGTCAAATCGTAGCTGCAAGGTGGCTACTTAACATCTCTAAGCTGACTGACTACAAGATGGTTGTGTCATAGGGTACACTAACCTCCTTTAACCCAGCAGGCCGTCCTCTTTGTGGGTAGAATCCAAGAGCCAGCTATTTTGTTTGCTAATGTACATAGTTATAGTGTTAGTAACACACATCGTCAGAAAAGAGGATTTCTCGCCTAAAACTGTTTCAGAATGCAGAATTTCTCTCCATATATCTCAATTAAACATTTTTTCATTTGAACCCTCAAAAATTACAACTTTCAAAAGTTCAGTTTTAAGTATAGATATCAGAGTGCTTATAATTAAATTATGATTTAAAATCCTGAAGCAAATTCATGTTCAAAATCATAGCTGTCATTCTTTCAATAAGAATAATAAATAAACATATGTAGCACTGACGTCTTGATCGATTTGAACAAATGAGTTTCCAAATCGCGTATCTTCTATTCTTTTTTTTTGAACAGATAGGGCTTCGAGATCTCGTATAAGATACATAAAGGCATTTGCTGATATTGAGGTGAAGGATGTTGTTTGAACACCAATCATAAAACCGTTCTAGATGAGACTGGGGGAGTTTGTAATCATAAAAGAGGTTTGGCCAAACCATCTTTACAATTTTAAAGAAATGCAGGTGCCAAGTTTTAAGTCTGTTTTACAGGATGGCTCAAGAACCAAAAGTTGTGCAATTACTTCACCTTCGGAAAAAAATAACCAACGTGAGCAAATGAATGTCGAAAAACATTATTGACAAAATATTCCCATAAATTAAAAACAAAATTAGATTTTAAAAAAATCACCGAACAAATTGCAAACCTCTTCTGAATTAGGCGCTAGCCTATCGATTAAGGTCCTTTTTGCTGGAATTTGTTTTTCACTTTTAAGAAAGGGCCTTAAAGCCTTTTTATTATTTTTCAATTTCTTGAGGTGTGATTAAAACGAAACCGGTTTATGACCACGCAATTTTTCTTTAAAGGAACAATATTTGTTTATGTAAAGCTGATCTGGGCCCTATTTCACCAAAAAAATTTCACTTTGCACTTTTACTTTGCAAAGTTACGTTTCCCCAAACGCAAATGTGCGAAGAGCAAAATGCGTTTCAACAAACAACAAATACGTTTCAACACACAACAAATTTAATTTTGCAAAGTATTTGTTCTTTTTTGTTTCACTAAAGAATAAATTTGCAAATTATATTAAGGGGGTATTCTGGTCTAGAGACATGAATTTTAGGTAATTTTTGAAGTGCTGTAGAAAAAAAAACAAGCAACAATTTTACCATCAATTTTTTTACACATTATTTATTCATATTAGAAGCATACAAAAAAAATAAAAAAGTAAAAAAAAATAAAAATTCCGTTAGTTATCAGCTGATGGAGTGGTGCGTCTCAAAAATTTGGTGCGTGACCATACCCACAATTTTAACTCTCCTAGAAATCTGAAATCAAAAACTAAAAAAGATTATTAATCTACACTAATGTCGCAATGTCTGGAACTACGGAAAAGTTACAAACATTTTTTTTTTACAAAATGGCGACTGACTAAAGAAAAACACAAAAATTTTACCACTTTTTTGAACATTCTTCGATTTGTTAAAAATAGTAAAAATACAAATTTGGGGATGGCCGTAGTTCCGGACGTAGACAAGTCCCTAAAGAAGACTGTTGTAAAATTTTAAGTAAATCGGTTCGGCAGAACCTGAGAAATCGTGGGTATCAGATTCAAAAAGACAGTTCTGAGAAAAACGCGTTTAAATTACCCCATTATGTCTTTTGTTCTATTAGTTGCAGACCAACCGATTTGGATGGCTGCTCAGCAAAATGCTTATTTCTCCGAAAATAATTTGAATTTGGGAAAATCCTCTTGTAGACATATTCTTAAATAGATAAACTATGAAAATATGAAAAGAAAAAAAAATCGATTTTTTTTAATTTCTAGACCAGAATACCCCCTTAAGAATTTTGAATAGCTTTTTAGTAATATCCAAAATGATATTTTCTTATCTGAAAACGAAAAAGTTAATAACAGTGGCGAAAGAGTAATAAAACTAAGAATGAGCTAAGATACCTTAAATGATTTTTCGACAAAAGACAGTTTTCGATTAACAAAAAGTACCATGGAAGTTGTGTTGTCTAAAATTATATATTAACTACAATTTAATAGCCAAAGGAACACATACTCCTTTGGCTATTAAATTAAATCCCTCGTAACAACTTTTGTGTACACTACTTTGAGCTGGGAATGTAGCCCAATATCACGGTGTTGCATCTACGCACAAAATAAGTTCATCGAGTTTTGAATGTTATCATTATCATTGATGAATTTATCTTCGACACTATTTGCTAGAAACAAAATTAGCCAGACATAGCTACAGGCATTTTTTTCCAAAGAGGATTTCCTTATGTACCTGAAAGTGTTGACGGTAATTGATTCAGCAATTTGTTTCAATGCATATTTTATCTTAATAAACACAATCTAAGATTTACTTTGCAACTTTTAAAAATACGAATTAATTGGAAAGTTAAATTTAAAATTGGTGAAAAACTTTTACTTTTCACTTTTCAAAAGTCTGAAAAATTGAGAAGTGAAGTCTTTTCACTTTGCAAATATTTTGAAAGGTAAGTAGAAATGGCGATCTCAAGGCAACCTCGCCTGAGATCTAATTAGCGATGTAGTGCGCCGTTTTGATACCAAAAACTCGTTTTACCTGTGATTGAAAGGGACAGATTTATAGAAAAGCTTCATAGTTATTATGTTAGAGCCATTTTTTCGCATTGAGAAAAATGATAAGGTCTCTAATCTTTGTCTCAGATAGCTCATCAAGTTCGTGAAAGAATGCTTTTCCAAAGTATTTCATTCTAGTGTTTGCCAAAGCAGGACATTTGCAGAGGAAATGGATTATCGTTTCACTTTCTCTTTGGTCACTACAGCTACGGCAAAAGGTGTTGTAAGAGATACCCAACTTCTCCGCATGAACTCCTATAGGCCAATGTCCGGTACAAACCGCAACAATCCTGGCTATGTCTTGCCTTGGCCTGCATAGAAGATTGTTTGTACGGGTTTTGTTATAGGTGGGCCATATCTTCCTAGATATAATGCAGTTGGGTAAATTGCTCCACCTTCGGTTTGATTCAGTTTGGTAGATAGAAAATATTTTACCCTTCATAGCACCAAGAGGAATGTTGACCATTTCCTCAAGTGAGCTATGAAGGGCCGATCCTTGCCTGGCTAGCTCGTTAGCCCGTTCAAGTCAAAGAAAAGGGTCAAATTGTAGCTCCAATGCGATTAATTCACATCGTCAAGATGACAACATTTGTGCACACAAGATGGATTATAGCATGTTATTCTCCTTTAACTCCATAGATCTGTGAATACATTGGCTTTTCAACAATAACATAACGCCTCATCAGAAAAGATGTATTCTCGCCCAAAAATGTTTAGAATCCAGAATTATTCTAAAATTATTCTGTAATAAACGTTTCCAAAGTTACAACTGTTCACCTTTTAATTAAATAGAAGCCTGAGTAATTATAATTTCCATTATAATTTTAAATCCTGAAGCAAATGTATTATCAGAATCAGAGATGTCATTTTTCCCAAATGAAAGTTTTCAGAAAAATCCCAGAATTCCGGATTGAGTACAATTACAATTGGGAATGTTCACAAAATACACAAAAAAGCAGATCTGTTGTGAAAGAATTCTTCAGAATTACTATAAAAATGTTCAAATAATTCCATATCAAATATTATTGTTCAGCTACTACAATAGCTCCGTTAAAGTGCATCCAGGCCTCTTTTTGATAGTGACTTACATGTAGAAGAACAAATTGATCCAAAATAGCTGAGATATAAAAAAAAAGAATACAAAGCCAAGCCAAGAATTTCTGGTACGTGTGGGTATTTGACAGAACAGCTAATTCAAGATTTATTTAAATTTGAAAGAACCCGAAACTTGCTTACAAATGTATATGTTTTTTGTTAAAAATCCGGTGAATAATGGACGAAACAATAAAACGAACGATGGAACGGACAATTCCAAAGTACAAAGAACGGGGTCAAATGGACGCTTACAGAAACGCGACAATTGACGCACTACGCAGGCACAAGAGTGGCTTACTGACAAGATTCGAAAACTTGTACAGGCGACTGACAGACCCACACGACTTGGAGGTTAGGACACTGAAGTTGTCAATAAAAAATGTCAATCTGTTGATTAAGGAGAACTACAGGCTATCAATTAACAAGTACTGGAACCTCAAGATCCGGTCAGTTAATTCCATTGACCCTAGTATGTTCCCTAAAATCAACAAGATATTCAGCAAAAAAACGTTAATGACCTTCCGTGACTGAAACTCCAAAGAACTGAAGAGAACAGAGACGAACTCATGACAGCGCAAATAGATCCAGAGGAAGCCATCTTTGACGATGACCTTTACATAATTGAATATCCGAAGGAAAAAGTGGAGGCGGTGGGAGCTGCTTTCCAGCAAGTGTTCAAGGTGAATGTTAGCATTCGCCCCAACCACGACCTGGAAAACAGAGCCCTACTTAATCACTTTTACCTTCGAAATGATATGACCCAATGGCGATCTGAGAACGGCGGTTTCATGCGGTTCAATGACGATTCCTTGGCAAATGCCATAATCGCCAAGGTTGAGCTTCAGCTCATCTTCAATTCAATAAAAAATTAAAAGTCAGCAGGTGTCGATGCTATATCCAACGTTGTGCTAAGACATTTGCCGATGGAAGCAATTGACATTTACACCACGCTCTTCAATAATGCTCTGAATAATACATATTATCCATTGCATTGGAAGACCGCTGTGGTTCATCCTCTCCCGAAAAAGGGAAAGGACAACTCCAACCCGTCAAATCTTCGGTCGATAAGTCTTCTTCCGAGCATCAGCAAAGTTTTCGAAAAAATCATTAATAGGGCTCTGACTAAGTGGGCTGCGGACAACAAAATAATTCCGGATAAACAGTTCGGGTTCAAGGCGGGTCATGACACAATTCATGCTGCGTCTAAACTCGTTTCTGATATCCAATGGAATAAATCAAAACAACAATGCACAGGTGCTGTTCTGGTTGATTTGGAGAAGGCCTTTGACACCGTATGGTTAGAGGGTCTTTACCTAAAACTGAGCAGGCTTGGCATAAGCAAGCCATTGTTGTATATACTTTATGATATGCTTAACGGTAGAAAGTTTGTTGTCAAAAGTGGCAATGTAACTTCTACCACAACATTCTCAATTAAAAATGGTCTTCAACAGGGAGCGGTGAATTCGCCGATTCTCTTCAGAATTTACACCAGCGATCTGATAGGTAGTCTTAAAAAGTCAATTGCGTACGCCGATGATCTGATTGCGTACAGAACGGCCCAAAAGGTTGAGGTTATTAGAATTCCCTTGCAGCGTGATTTCGACAGGATTCAGCGATATTGCGACAATAGGAAACTGAAAATAAATGTCCAGAAGTCGGAGACAGTTCTGTTTCGGACTCCGTTGGCTGGACCACGAGGGATACGTGCTAGAATTGGCGCAAGATGGTCATCGTTGATCTTCACGTTGATATTAGATCAGTATTTATATTTCAAAAGGCATATAAATGCTGCTCTGACCAGGGCCAGAGGAGCCTTCGCTCTGACGAAACGGCTGTTTTTTAACAGTCGGCTTGACCCCAGAGTGAAGGTAATTTGCTACTTGGCCCTCATGCGGCAAATGATCGTTTATGGTTGTCCTGTGTGGTTCAACGTTGCCCCTTCCCAGATGGAGAAGTTTCGGGTGTTCGAGCGGCAGTGTTTACGACGCTGTACCGGCTTATATTGAACAGCCGAATCTTCTTATGTGCATTACTATTCAAACGAGGTCCCATACAACGGGGCATGAATCAACAGAATTGACAATTTCGTGATAAAACTCGTTCGAGGTCACATTGCAAGAGCTATGTCTTCGACCAATAATTTAATTTTCGGGGCGTTCTATCTGAACGACGAGTATTTTGAGAGTGCACGCTTGAGCGGCTTCATTCCACCATAGGCATTCCTCTTTTTAGACAAATGCGGTCTGATACAGGATAGATTGGCAGTTCCGTTAATCTACCACGTCAGACGACGAACCGTGGATAGGCGACTCTTGTACAATCGGGACGTTATGGCACAAGGCTGAGCAGAGCTCCTTCGGTTCAGTAGGGCTGTGTCCGAACGGGACCGAACTGGTACGGTGAAGAAGGAGAACCAGTTTTGGTGGCTTCAATCGGCACTTGATATTGGGTAGTCGGGATGGGGCTTTAAGCCTTGGCCGGCTTACATACTTGTTTTATAGTTTTAGGGTTTAGTTTTAAGTAGAATAGGCATGGTGGCACAAAAACAAAATACAAACAAAATTAAAATTAAAAAAAAAAAAAATACAAAAAAAAATAAAAAAACATACAAAAAACAATAAAATATAAAACCAAAAAATGTTAGATTTGCTGTGGTTGTTCTAGTTTTAAGTAGTTTGTAGGTAGAATAGGTAGTTTAAGTTAGCTTTAAGTTTTATATTCAGGACCTTATTTTAAGTAGTTTTTAAGAAAAAATAAAAAAGGACCTATATATTAGTAAAGTAAAATAGATCTTAGGTCCGAAAGGCATTAGTAATTAGTGTCATAGTTTAACTTAGAGTGTCCGTATTAGACCATTAAGTTGTAAGTTATGGATAATTAGGGAATTTGTGTCTAGCTTTAAGATAGGTTTAAGAATGAATTAATAAAAATGAATTAAAAAAAAAAAGTGCGTTGGACTGTCATGCGAGAGTACTTGGGTTCGATCCCTGCCTGTGCCACCTAAAGTTTTTTTCACGGGTACTGGCTCTTGCGAGGAATTGACAAATTCTAGAACAGTAATTCTTGTCATGAAAAGTGCTTTCACAAATTAGCCGTCCGGATTCGGCAGATAAACTGTAGATCCCCTCCATCTCTGCTATTACTCGCACACAGAAATGGTTGAGAGTTGTAAGTCACTAGGCTCTTTTTCTCTACGGATTGTTGCGCCACCTACATTTTTTAATTTTAACAATCGAACTCGTCCTTATTGAACCACACATCCAAGATATCCTATTCTGCAGCCAACAAAATTATTTTTTAATAGAAGATGCTTTAACTTTTGCAAATGGTAACAACTGCTTTTTCTAATTTGACATTTGGGTATGACGAGATATAAACAGTCAGTTCCTTTTTGAATTTTATATAGTCTGTCTCCTCTTGGTCTTGAACTACAAATGAATTTTTTTGCACGTTTCAAGTTATAAGTTTTACTGAAAAAGGTGCTTTAATTTTTGCAAATGGTAGCAAATGTCAATTCTTATTTGACATTAAGGTGGTATAAACTGTCGTTTCCTTTTGAATTGTATGGTCAGTCTACTCTTGGTTTTGAACTGGAAATGCATTTGTTTTGCAGGTATCAAGCGAAAACAACAAAGTTTTAATCCACAAAAGACTGTTATAAGTTGTTCCAAGATGTTTTGAAGTTTGACACTGATCGACGTCAATGTATTTTTAACAAAATAAAATTGAACGTCTTTTGCAAAGAGACAAAACTGTTGATGTGATTATTAGCAAGTTAAGAAAAAAAGAAAACAATCAAATCGAATTCACTTTGTCCGTAGTACGTAAAGTGAAAATGAGGGAGGAGCAAGACATTGAAAAAAAGTAAAACACTTGTTGGTAGCGTGTTCGTTTTCTTATTATTCACCATCTTTTATTTTTTAAAAAACTCACAAAACACTCTTCCCTTTCCGGAAATTGTTGGAATTCCAATGAAGTCTCTATACCTATTTGCTTGTGATTGTGATATTATTGTGAGTCGTCTGTCTCGTACCTAGGTAAGGTACCTACACTTAAAATGCGAAGATGGAAAAAAGATATCAAATTGAAGTATTTAGGCAGGTACGAGAATAATATTTGGAGCGACACACAAAACAAAACTTGGATATAGGTTTCTCGTATTATGCTAATCAGTTTTTTTGGATTTTAGGTTTTTGGTCAATTTTCAATCAGTTTAACTACCATTTCATCTTTATAGCCCCTGGTGATGATGTTCCCTCCTATCAAGCAAAGTACAATAGACCTGCCTTTATAAGGTTTAGGTAGCATATCGTTGTTTTTACCTTTTTATTGTTATGTGACGTCAGTACTCTACACAGATGTTTGACGTGTTTTTTTTTATTGAATGATGAGACATAATTTGTTATCGAAGCTTAGTTCAGACTTCAGGCTGAGTCATCTTTGATTACGGTTTGTTGCTCAAATGGACGGACGGCTTTTGAAAGTTGATATATCGTGTTCCTACCCTATGCCGTGTTAGAGATGGACAGAAGGTTAATCAACGAAGGCTTTAGAGCACGCAGCTATAATTGAATCCGTAATCGTGATGCGTAAATAAATTAGTTTGAGCTGCTACGAGGTATGACACTTTTTCGCGACTTTGAAGAAAATCACACGTTTTAGCATTTGTTGAATCCTTGAATTTAATTTTGGGTATTTCTGAAAAAAGTCATTGCAAAATTGGAGGAAATAACGTTTGTTGTCTGTTTTTTAAATAAATGTTTGGGTTTTGGTGTAAAATAAGAATAGACTGTAGAGAAGAAGGATATGATGCTGGACAGTTAGGAAAGAGGGCAGCACTGTTCACGTATATGTCATCTCATGATAACAATGACATTTAAGAAGATTTTGACATTTATGAAGATTTTTTGACAGTTTTTTTAAAAGTAAAATGCAGATTCTAACGTCTAGTGTAAATCAAACAAACCTAGAGGAAATAATGTCTTCCTTAATGGCGTTTGACAATCACAGTGACAGTGGAGTACATTGTCTTATCTTTTGACCCAGATATAATCACGTATTCATAACTATCAAAGTTTTTATCTTATTTTTGCATTTCTTATTTGTTTTCTTTTCTTTAGCGCATAAATGATGATGAATGAAAAAGAAAGAGAGAAATAATGGGGCTTTCCTATACCATTGCTCAATATATGAGTCACCTGTAATAGGTGTAGGTTTACCTATAGACTTGCTGACTTGAGTTTCTTGTTTATATATATAGATGGATATTTATGTGGTTTTAGTTTGAGTGTTTGTTGTTTTGTTTTTGTTTTTTAGTTTTATTTAGCATAATCGTTAAAAAACATTAAAGAGTGTGCTGCTGTGGGGAGTGTGTACGTGAGCTTGATTGCGCACACCTACCTTTAAGAATTATGTATATTATATTTGATTTTGCGGTTTGGTCAGATATATTTAATTAAACAAAATATATTTTGCTTTAGTACCTTTTACCTATTTATCAAAATTTTAAAATTATTAAAACGGAAATGAAACCACCATTGGAACACATATTTTACGCAAAAAGGAACCATTAAGGTTTTCCTATATTTGGTGGTTGTGTTTACCTACTTAAGTGAGATTCGCGTGCAAAATATCGTGAGGACGGGGTTCAATAGTAGATAGCTATGAAGATGTCGAATTCGAGCTGGACTTTGGCGCACGTGTGCTTAATTTAAATAACTCATACACAAAATAGCTCCGAGTTATATTTGAAAAGTATCTATCATCAACATTAATAATTCACTGGCTTTTGGTTAACACAAATTTAGTATTTTTTTTTTCAGCAAAATTAATAAATATGAATTGAGAAATATTTAGGTCTATAAGTGAAAAATGTCTAGCAATTTTACATTAGCAGACGATAGAATGATAACATTCTAAAAGAGCATAACTTAAAAATCCAGAACCGTATAGAAACCAGTTTTTTTGAGCGACTATAATGAACAACTTGGAACTTGGAGTTCTCCAGATCAATCTACCGTCAACCAGATTGACCATATTGCGATCGACGCCAGACACGCTTCCAGCATCATGGATGTCCGAACTTTCCGAGGAGCTAACATCTACTCGGACCGCTACCTCGTTGTTCCAGACCCAAAGCAAAACAGGGCGGTGCTGGGAGAAGGTACAACATCGAACGGCTACAATCGCCAGAGATCGCTAAGTCCTTTTCCGACCGAGTTACAAGTAACCTCTCTCAAAGTTCTCTGCCGCCAAAACCAGTGGCAAAATTGCCAAGATGCAATCATAGAATTTGCCTATGATGTGCTGGGTTTCAAGCAACCACCAACAAGGAACTCCTGGCAGGCAAATGCAGCCAAACAACAGGCACGCAAAGCGGCGCTGCATAAAAGGAGCTGCTCGTGAGCTCTATGAGCAGAAGAGGCGAGAGGAACACCGACTTCTCAGAAGGAAAAAGAGAGGGCATGAGAAGCGTGCGGTCGAAGATATTGAGAGGTTTAAAAGCAGGAATGAAGTTCGAAAGTTGTATGAACAGGTGAAACGAAATTCACAGGTACATAAACCCAGAACCGAAGGCTTCAAAGACGAAAGTGGAAACATCATAGAGGAACCGAAGTGAATGCTGAGGATATGGGAGGACCACTTCTGCAGACGGTATAACGGCGATGACGAACCGAATTCCGCTGTCAGACAGGATGATTCATTCAACATAGACGACGAAAGCCAACAATCACGTCCTCCCGACTTAGATGAAGTAAAGATTGCCATATCTAAGTTGAAGTCTAATAAAGCCGTTGGAGCGAATGGCTTGAATGCCGAGATCTTTAAAGCAGCTGGAGATAAGTTGGTTAGGAGCATGCACCAACTTATCTGTAGAATATGCTCGGAAGAAAGCATGCCCGATGAATGGAACCTCAGTATTGATTGCCCGATCCTGTAAATGCAGAAAACAACACCAGCGCTGAGATCAAACGCAGAATAACTCTTGCTTACCGCTGTTTCTTTGGGCTAAGAAAGCAATTGAGTAGCAAAGCCCTTTTTCGAGGAATCAAAGTCTCACTATACGGTTCAGAATCATAGACTATGACAACTCTTTATTGCAAAGCTAAGTAAACCCGCGAAATCAACGGATCCGAGTGGTCCAATATTCAATTACTCTTCCCAATAGATCCGGCTGAATTAGGGTGATGGCCTATGTCCTGTTCACCTTTAGGGCATGGGTCAATTGTGATTTATTTGCATAGATCTGCGACTTCAAGAAACCCCACAGAAAAAAGTCTAGCGGGGTCAAATCGCCTCACCTTGGTGGCCAATTCATATCGCCCTAATAAGCTTACCCTCAAAACTTTCAGGCAATAAGTCAACCGTGGCGTTTGCTGTGTGGCACATTTCGCCGTCTTGCTAGAACCACATGTCGTCTAGGCTTATATTGTTCAATTTGGGTCATAACAAATTTGTTATCATCGTTATGTATTGCTCGCTATTGACGGTGATCGCCTCACTAACGTCGTTTTTATGAAAGTAGGGACGTTATGAAACTCGCGTGGGTTGGTGTCGTCCCATATGCGGCAATTTTGCTTTTTAACACATTCATCCAAAAATGCGCCTCGTCATTAAAGATTATTTTTCGGCAAAATTAGTGTCCCCTTGAAGCCCAGCCAGCGAACAAACGGCGTTGTCTATGGTCATGAATTTTGAGCCACGTTGAAGTCTGCGAAAGACCAAGTTCTTATTCACGGGCGATGTTTTCGGCTGATCTTGATTGTTTACTGTACCGGTCGTACAAAAATTGAAGAGTCGACGGTGAAGGGCCACCACGTCTACCTTAAAAAAGGGGAGCAATGCGCGCATCGTCTGAGTTAACGAACACTCATTTTGATTTGTTTTGCTGTTCAATCATGTAACTTGCAATAATGATTGGGCATAAACAACTGAATAATAAACAAAATATTTGACAGATGTCACCAAAATAAAATGGCCGCCACAGGGCTCCAATTCTACACGCACCAATTGAAAAACCCTTTGCTATGACAGCTGGAGTTTAGTAAAAAAAGTAAGTATACCTCCAAGTGTGCCAGGGAATAAACATTATGATTTTATTACTTTATAACATGCTAAAATTTGCATGTCTTTTTTATCCATATTGAATAAAGAGAATGTTTGTTGTAAGTGACGTTGTGTTTATTTTATGAGTGTCAAAATGTTTATAACGATTCAAAAAAAAAAATGCTTATGATAATAAAAAGCAACTGAACTAGGTCTAACAAAAAAACCCAAAGGAGTTCTGGAAAATTGCGAAAGAATTTAACGGAACCAACTAAAAAATAGGTGCCGGTTTTTCTATAGAAACCCTTAACATTAACCTTAAGCTTCTTCTCTCCAGCTTTATAACTTTCACTGCTGATCCTTTAAGCGAAGAAATTGAATTGAATTGAAAGCACCTGGTGAAGATGGAATTCCTTACGATTTTTTCAAAAATGCAACCCCTATGCTTCTCAACCATTCAAATGGTATTTTCAATAAAATCTTTTTGAATGCCGACATACCTTCATCCTTCACAAAATCCGTGATTTTCCATATACACAAAAAAGGATCACTAGACTCTCCCGAAAATTACTGACGAATTTCATATATGAATGTTATTGCAAAAATTTTTGCAGTTTACTAGTTGTAGGGCTTGAAAAAAGAATCGAACAGAACAATATTTTATCTGATCTACAGGCAGGTTTCAGAAAAAAACTTTTCAACGATCGATCACATTTTTACACTATCAAATCAAATCAAATGGGGTGGCGCAACAGTCCGTTGTGAACCAGGGCCTAGTGACTTACAACTCTCAACCATTCCTGTGTGCGAGTACTGTTGTCAGGAATGGAAGGGACCTACAATTTAAGGCCGAATCCGAACGGCTAATTTGAGAAAGCACTTTTTCATGACAAGAATTACTCTTGAAGAAATTGTCAATTCCTCGCAAGAGGCAGTACCCGCGAAAATTATTTTTTTAAATTAAGGTGGCACAGGCAGGGATTGAACCCAAGACCCCTTGCATGACAGTCCAACGCTCTAACCATCATGCCACGGGTTTTACACTATCATTGTCATCGAGTCACAGTTCTGTTGATGGTGTCTTCAGGAAGCTGAACACATTTCTCAAGTTTTCATTTATTTTATATTGTCGTCTCTTTCCTTTAGAAAGAGCACGTTCAGTCAACTTATATTGCATTCCAAAACCACATTTTACAGAATATTCATGTTGTTGCACGCATTACAGACAGAAGTCTTACCAAATTGTGAGTATTTTTTGAGGTTAGCCAAAGTCAAAATTAATTTGTATTTTTTTTAGAAATAAAATTGTATTTTGAAAACCTACCAGTTTACAATCTTTATTATTTGGGACTGCGCAACAACATTATTTTATTTAATTTGAGTTGCCTGTTACACAAGTCGAGTTCCCTGCTTTGATATGGCCAACAAGGAATTACACAGTTGCGCTTTGGCGAGTTGTCGACGTCCAGATGATGATGAAATGGTGTCCTGCGAGAAGTGCAAACGCTGGTGGCATTATATTTGTCACAACTTTGATCCCATTAATTTCGATACAATAACTCCTTGGTATTGTGAAGAGGAAGATTGTGTTTTTAGGGAGGATGATGACAATGCACATGTCCAGACAGGTCATCGAGATTCTTTGTCAGCGTCCGCCGCCGCATCCGCACATAAGGAAGCGCAAGATTATGTGGATCTTATCATTGAGACTGCTGCAGTAGCGCAAGCTGCAGTGGCGGAACGCGATAAGGAGTTATTGGAGTTACGTGGTGAACTTGCTGAAGCAAAAATGAAGTTGGTAGAGCTTGCCAAGGTGAAGGAACAACATCCTGCGATCGTTGCATCGAAATCTGTTGTGTCTGATGCCAACCATTTGGCCAAGCTCGAGATTATTAAACAAATCCAAGCCAACCATCAAGAACTGTTGAATAGTTCAATAGTAAATTCCAAGACAACGCCGATTAGGGAGATTCCCAACCAGAAGCATGTTCAATCTAATCCGAACGAAAAAGTGTCTAATCAACACCAAAGCACCTTTGATTATTCGTTTCGGGACCAAGATATGGCATCTCTTCTCACAATTTTAAATCGGAGCAATGTTCAAGAGCTGCCGAGTTTTTCAGGTGAGAACAAACGGGAATGGCCGTATTTTGAGGAAGTGTTTAAATCGACGACCATCGAAGGAAGATATACGTCCAAAGAGAACGTGGCTCGTTTGCGCAAGGCATTGAAGGGAGAGGCGTACCAACTCGTTAGTGATCGACTGAAGTATTCTTCAGATGCTGGCGCAATAATGGAGTCTCTTCGCACAATATTTGGTCGTTATGATGTTTTGGTACACGACTTAACATCAGACCTTTTAAATCTTCCGAAGCTTACGTAAAAATCCGATCCCAAGCTTAGAACCTGGGCAGTGAAAATCAACGGTTTCGTTGCCGACATTAAATCGATGAACCGAGAAGAAGATCTAATGAACGGGTACGTACTCACTAATCTGGCTTCGAAGTTAGGTCCGGGACTTTATCAGGAGTGGCAAAAAACTAAATCAGTCTTGAAGCGGGTCAGTTTTGAAAATTTTGCTGAGTTCTTGACACAAAGGGTAATTGCTCTACCTCCTGATCTGGCAAAGATGCATGGATCTTCTGATCAGAAAAAGGCACAATCAGTTGCTGTGGCAAAATCTTCTCGAGTTTTGTTACATTCGTCGCCGTCATCCAGCTCTTGCTGCAAGTGCAACAAACTACATCCTCTGTTCCAATGTGAGGAGTTTTTAGCTTTGCTCCCGGTTCAAAGGCAGACGTTTGTGAGAGAGAAATCCATATGTTTTTCATGCTTAGACCCATCAAAGCATCAGTGGAGAACGTGTTCGAAGAAAAGTTTGTGCGGTATCAATGGTTGTAATCGACGGCATCACCCTTTATTACATTCGCAGACGTCAAATAGCGACTTAAGTTCTTCAGCAGTTCCATTCGTGCCTCAGCCTCATATCCATTCATCTCATGTTGGGGCCGATGTCAAAATAATGTTTAAAGTTGCTCCGATACGAATTCATGGAAATGGTGATTTGTTTGTGGACACCTATGCCTTCTTGGACGATGGGTCCTCGTTATCGATGGTTGAGGAAGACCTTTTTAACGAGCTTGGACTAGATGGCCAACCAGAGCAACTCACGTTACAATGGACTAAAGGTGTATGTCGGACTGAGGATTCAAGACGGACTTCTTTATCCGTGTCTGCTGTTGGAAGTCGTAAAAGGTATATTTTAAAAAATGTATATACAATAAAGGATTTAGGGCTTGCAAGTCAATCCATTGATGTCGAAAGTCTAAAGAGTTCTTTTCCTCATCTCCGTGGTCTGCCACTCTGTAGTCTTGTGAATGCCAAACCCAAAATATTACTCGGTTTGGATCAGGCTAAATTCCTCATTGGTCACGGCGTTATGGGAAGGATGAAGAGCCCCACGCTTTAAAAACTCTCCATCGATGCAAGTGTCATGTGTTCATCAGGCGGCGAAACCCACTATGCATTTGATGTTTCATGATGCCATTAGGGATGAGATTGATTTGCACGAGCTTGTCCATAGTCACTTTACCACTGAGGAGTTCGGTGTAATGCCTCCTAAGGGTGAAATTCTAAGCCGAGAAGTAAGTCGATCCCTAGACATTATGGAACGTTCACTTAAACTAGTTGACAGACAATATGAGATTGGCCTTTTATGGGATTCGGACAATGTGAAATTACCTGAGAGCTACAACATGGCCTTTAAACGTCTTCAGGTGCTAGAGAAGTCTTTGACAAGGAAGCCGGAGCTGCTGGAATGGCAAAACAATTATTTTGCAAGTCTGCTTTCCAAAGGGTATGCTAGGATTGCATCAAAGGAAGAGTTGGAGAGAGAATGGGACCGCGTCTGGTACGCTCCAACTTTTATAGTAGTAAACCCTAACAAGTCCCCACCGAAGCCAAGATGCGTCGCGGACGTAGCAGCTAAGATCAATGGTATTTCTCTAAATAGTCATTTGATGAAGGGACCAGACAACTTAGTTCCATTTCCATTACATGCTGGAATCTTTAAGTTCCGAGAACGCCAAGTGGCTGTGAACGCAGATGTACGTGAGATGTTCCACAGAATACGTATCAAGGCTGAGGACCAGCAATGTCAACGGATTTTATGGAGAGACGGAGATACATCGAGGGAGCCAACAGTCTACATCATGCAGGTCATGATGTTCGGTCCCCGATGTTCACCATCATGCGCCTAGTATGTGAAAAATCACCATGCTAATCTCTTTAAAGAAGAGTGTCCCGAAGCAGTGGATGGGTTAACCAAACGGACATACGTAGATGACTATTTCAGTAGTCACAACTCAATTGAAGAAGCTGTTGCCGTTACGAAAGATACGATTCGTATATGTCATTCGATGAATTTTGATTTGGTTGGAATACAATCAAATAGACGTGAGTTTTTGGATCAGATGCCGGAGGGTAACGTGAATTCTAAATTGGTAAGCATTAATCCAAATGAAAGTGATCATATTATGTCCAAAGTTTTAGGTATGTTTTGGTATACGTCCCATGACCACTTTTCATACTTACTTTCGGAATACGAGACTTTAGAAGAAATGCTAACCGAAGATGCTGTGATCACAAAACGAAAGATGCTGAAGACCATTATGAAGATATTTGATCCTCTGGGAATTGCTTCTGTATTTATAATCCGCGGCCGAATTTTACTTTAAAAAGTATGGAGAGAAGGCTTCGAGTGGGATGAACCAGTGACTTCAGATTTAAGACGTCTATGGCGGGATTTCATCAAGGATCTCAAGCAGATTGAGAGCATCAAAGTCCCCAGGCGTTACGTTTCG
Source organism: Eupeodes corollae (assembly GCF_945859685.1). Classification (NCBI taxonomy): domain Eukaryota; kingdom Metazoa; phylum Arthropoda; class Insecta; order Diptera; family Syrphidae; genus Eupeodes; species Eupeodes corollae. The sequence goes on from NC_079147.1 coordinate 34,726,014, forward strand.
TGGGATCCCGACGAATCTAAGGTTAGTCTGGTGGTTTTTGTCGACGCTTCGGAGAAGGCGTTTGCTTCAGTGGCCTACTTACGTTTTGACCGCGACGGTGATGTTGAGGTTTCGTTAGCCATGGCAAAGGCGAAAGTGGCACCCCTTAAACAATTATCCATCCCTCGCTTGGAGTTGCAAGCTGCGGTACTTGGCGTTCGTTTGGCAACTACAATCAAAGAGTCACATACGTTGCATATTTACGAAGTACTGTTCCTTAGTGATTTGAAGACGGTGCTTTCATGGATAAACTGCTCAAATAGACTACCTGCCTTTGTCGCAACGCGGGTGGGTGAAATCTTGGACACTACTTCTCCCCGCCAATGGTTCCACATTCGGTCTAACGACAACGTGGCTGATGATGGCACAAAACGATTCGAAAAATCAATGGGAGACCAAGATACCAGATGGTTTAAAGGTCCAGATTTTTTAAAACTTCCCTTTGAGGACTGGCCCATTTCGTCATTCAAAGCCGACTCTGAGCTAGTGGTGGTTAAGGAAAAGTCAGCGAAAACGTTACTTCACGTTCTTAAACCACGAAGCAATTACGGAGCGTATGACATGCTTTCTTCCAGATTTCAAGCCAGATGGTCTTTTTCCATCAGAGCCATCGCCTTTTTGTTACGATTCAAACACCTACTTCAGAAGAAGCCCATCGCTTATGAAGTTTTTGTCACACCCGTTGAGTTCCGGCATGCTGAAGATTGGATGTTCAGAAGGATTCAGGAAGAAGCCTTCCCCAATGACATCGCTTCGTTAAGGATGAGCGGTAATGTCAGTGCTTCAAGTTCGATACTAAGTTTATCGCCGTTTTTGGATGATGATGGAACGTTGCGAATGCGGTCAAGAGCGCAAAAGGCTAACTGCTCATATTCTTCTCGCAATCCGGCAATTCTTCCTAAAACCCATCCATTGGTCGACCTTTTCATTGAACATCATCACCAAAGGAATTTCCATATGGGGACTGCCACTGTAATATCCGACATTCGAGAAAGTGCGTGGATCATTAGCATTCGAGGAGCGGTTGATCGAGTGAGAAAAGGGTGCTTTATGTGCAAGCGTCTCAAGGCCAGAGCAGTTATGCCGGCAATGGGACAGCTTCCACCGGCTCGCCTAGCCTTTGATTCCAGGCCCTTTACCCATGTCGACGTGGATTGTTTCGGACCCATGTCAGTAAAAATCAATCGAAGCACTGTAAAATGTTACGGTATGATCTTCACATGCCTAACTTTTAGAGCAGTGCAGATCGAATTGCTAAATGATCTGAGCTTGGATCAATGTTATATGGCTGTCATACGTTTCCTTATAAACCGAGTCGTAACCAAGTATTTCTATAGCGACAACGGTCTCAATTTCGTTGGAACAAAAAATTTGCTGGAAAAAGATGTCAAAGAGATGGAGACTTCACTTTGCGAATATTCTTCAAAGAAGAGTGTGAATTTCGTGCTACAAGATCTCGTTCCTAGGGAAGACGTTTTGCGGAACGCACTCATGGAGGCTCAATGCCAAATAAACCGCCGTCCGCTCACTCACATCCCGGTCGATCCTGAAGATCCCAAACCACTATCGCCGAACTCAATGCTATTTGGTGAGGATGATCGTGACGTTACGGCCCCCGGAATTTTTCATGAAAACGATTTCTGCAGCAAACTTTATGGTCGCAGATCCCAACACTTAATGTCTGAGCTAACCAAAAGATGGTACGCTGAATATTTGCCCGTAATCACTAGGAGATCAAAGTGGTTTAAGGACACAAAACCTATACAGCTGGATGATATCGTCATCGTTATTGAACCAAACGAAATCCGTTCGAGTTGGCATTTGGGTCGTGTCACCAAGTTATACCCGGGACCTGATGGGATTATACGAATGGCGGATGTTAAACTAGCAAGCGGAAGAGTAAAATCTAAGCGATCGGTTGGTAGACTCGCTGTTCTTGATGTAAAGTCTTCAAACTAAGATCTAGTTCTCAGACGGCCCCCGGAATGTCATCGAGTCACAGTTCTGTTGATGGTGTCTTCAGGAAGCTGAACACATTTTTTCAAGTTTTCATTTATTTTATATTGTCGTCTCTTTCCTTTAGAAAGAGCACGTTCAGTCAACTTATATTGCATTCCAAAACCACATTTTACAGAATAATTATGTTGTTGCACGCATTACAGACAGAAGTCTTACCAAATTGTGAGTATTTTTTGAGGTTAGCCAAAGTCAAAATTAATTTTTATTTTTTTTAGAAATAAAATTGTATTTTGAAAACCTACCAGTTTACAATCTTTATTATTTGGGACTGCGCAACAACAATCATCTATAGTCAAAGTGTTTCAAGCATGTAACAAAAAGGTCTTCGCATTTTTCGTTGACTTTAAAGCTGTTTTTGAGTTAATCAATAGGAATGCTCTTCTAAGCTAACACAAATTGATATATCTACAAAGATGCTTAAAGTAATTAGAGAGATGTACACTGGTACGAAGGCTGCTGTTTGGGATGGAGAATAATTAAGTACCAGCACAGGAGTCAAACAAGGATGAAATTCCTGGGAGATTAAGCTAACTGCACCGTGAATGTGTTACTATACGCCGATAACCTCGTTATACTTTCAGAATCACCCGAAGGTTTACAATTGATGATCAATCGGTTTTCTGCATATTGTAACAGATGGGGACTTTCTATCAACACAACAAAATCCAAAATAATAGTATTTGCTCGTACAATGGTACGCAACTGGAGGTAGAAAAAGAGATAAAATATCTACGCTTGAAATTGAACCCTACATTAAATTTCAAGATTCATTTATCGGAGAAAGCCCAAAGCTCACATAGTTTAATAAATTTAACATGGAAAATATCTTCTCTAACAAACAAATTAATTTATCAACAAAATACAAAATATTTAATTCAGTCGCAGTCTTGAAATCTGCTCTCTTGTATGCTGCTTAGGTTTGGGGATCAGAAGAATATGAAGAAATCGAAAAATTGTATAGGAATTTTATAAAGAAACTTTTCAACCTACCTCTTAATACGCCTTGTTATGCCATATATTTAGAAACAGGACTTCCAAAACTTCTAACAAGCACTCTGAAGTCTCAAGCTGACTACATTACAGAAGTCTGCAGCAACCATCAGAGCACAAGACTTTCGAAAAAACTTCTTTTAGATGAGCTGAGAAACAAGGACTGGTGGTTTGCAAGATGGCAATCTGTTGGCAATGAGGATGGAGTGAGACTGGATGATGATTTCAGCAATGTAAACCATGTGAAAGTACATAGAGAAAAATGAGGTCATAATGAGGCATTGACTGATAGAAGAAGCTCAAGCCTCATTCAGTAGATTAATCTACAGTCAGCTATAATCTTGATTCCAGAAATTATTTCAAGGATTCACTGAGTTATGAAGAGATATCCTTAATCTTTAAAGTAAGATGTAAAGTTCTTATAATGGTAGTTTTACCAAATCTGTACGATGTGCAACTTAAAATCAAAAGAAGATTGTCCACATGTCATTGGTATCTGTACAATATTCAACACTCAAGGACGCTACTTTTTCGGCAAAAATACTCTTACCCTACAAGAGCCTATAAACATCCTTAACGAGCATGATTGGAAAACATTAAGTACATTTTTGAAAGATATTTACAAGTACAGATTATTATTAATTTCTTACTTCTTCTTCTTACTTAAGGTGGCGCTACAGTCCTGTGTGAACTAGGGCCTCACCCAACAAACTTCTCCATCTAGCTCGGTCCCTAGCTAGATGTCTCCAGTTTCGCGCTCCAAGTTGGGTGAGGTCACCTTCCACTTGATCCGCGGTCTTCCTCTACTGCGCTGTCCTGTGGGTGCGGATTCGAAGACTTTTCGGGCCGGAGCATTGGTTTCCATGCGCTCTACGTGACCCAGCCATCTTAGTCGTTGGACTTTTACTTTTCTTGCTAAGTCTACGTCGCTGTACAGCCCGTACAGTTCGTCGTTCCATCTTCTCCTCCACTCCCCTTCGATGCATACGGGACCGTAGATCACACGAAGAACTTTTCTCTCGAAGCGACCCAAGGTGCTTTCATCCGCTTTTGTCATGGTCCATGCTTCTGCACCGTATAGCAGGACGGGGATGATAAGGGTCTTATATAGCAACACTTTGGTCCCTCGAGAGAGGACATTACTACTCAATTGCTTTCTTAGTCCAAAGAAACAGCGGTTAGCAAGAGTTATTCTGCGTTTGATCTCAGCGCTGGTGTTGTTTTCTGCATTTACAGCGGAGCCTAGAAACGAATTCCTTGACTACCTCAAAGTTACGTCTGTCGATTGTGACATTTTGACCAAAACGTCGGTATTGTATGTCCTTTCTAGACGACAGCATGTTCTTTGTTTTGCACTCATTAACCGTTAAAACCATTTTTGCCGCTTCTGCCTCAATACTCACAAAACTCTTCCGATTATGTCAATGTCATCAGCATATGCCAGTAATTGGACAGACTTTTGAAAGATAGTGCCTCTAGTGTTGACGTGTGAGCTCTGCACTATTCATTCAAGCACGATGTTAAAAAACTCGCATGACAGCGCATCACCTTGTCTAAAGCCTTTTTTGACATCAAAAAGTTCTGTTAAGTTGTTTCCAACCTTTATGGAGCAGCGTGAATTCTCCATGGTCATCCTGCACAAACGGATGAGTTTGGCAGGGATGCCAAAACTAGACATGGCTCTACACAGCTCGTCCCTGTAGATGCTGTCATATGCGGCCTTGAAATCGATGAAAAGATGGTGGGTGTCGATTTGGTGTTCTTGAGTTTTTTCCAGGATCTGCCGTAATGTGAATATTTGATCAACTGTGGACTTTCCTGGTCTAAAACCACACTGATAAGGACCTATCAGGTTGTTGACGATGGGCTTTAGACGTTCACATATTACGGCAGAGAAAATTTTATAGGCGTTGTTAAGTAGACTTATTCCTCTATAGTTGGTGCAGTTTAGAGGGTCTCCTTTTTTCAGGATCGGGCAAACAATACTGAGGTTCCATTCATCGGGCATGTTTTCTTCCGACCATATCTTACAGATAAGTTGGTGCATGCTCCTAACCAGCTTATCCCCAGCTGCTTTAAAGATCTCGGCATTCAAGCCATCTGCTCCAGCGGCTTTATTAGACTTCAACTTAGATATGGCAATCTTTACTTCGTCTAAGTCGGGAGGACGGGATTGTTGGCTATCGTCGTCTATATCGAATGGGTCATCCTGCCTGACAGCGGAATTTAGTTCTTCATCGCCGTTATACCGTCTGCAGATGTGGTCCTCCCATATCCTCAGCATTCACTTCGGTTCCTCTATGATGTTTCCACTTTCGTCTTTGCAGCCTTCGGTTCTAGGTTTATGTACCTGTGAATTTCGTTTCACCTGTTCATAAAACTTTCGAACTTCATTCCTGCTTTTATACATCTCAACATCTTCGACCGCACGCTCCTCATGCCCTCTCTTTTTCCTTCTAAGAAGTCGGCGTTCCTCTCGCTTCTTCTGCTCATAGAGGTTTGGCTGCGTTTGCCTGACGACATTCCTCATCAAACCAGGAGTTTCTTGTTGGTGGCTGTTTGAAAACCAGCACATCAAAGGCGGCTTCTCTGATTGCATTTTGGCAATGTTGCCACTGGTTTTCGATACATTGTGTTTTCGGCAGAGAACTTCGAGAGAGGTTACTTGTAACTCGGTCGGAAAAGGATTTGGCGATCTCTGGCGATTGTAGCCGTTCGACGTTGTACCTTCTCCCAGCACCTCCCTGTTTTGCCTTGGGTCTGGAAATCCGAAGTGCTACCTTGGCTACAACGAGGTAGTGGTCCGAGTCGATGTTAGTTCCTCGAAAAGTTCGTACATCCATGATGCTGGAAGCGTGTCTGGCGTCGATCGCAATATGGTCAATCTGGTTGACGGTAGATTGATCTGGAGAAGTCCAAGTTCCTTTGTGGATGTTGAGGTGTGGAAAACGCGTACTGGCTACCATTACGTTTCGCCCCGCAGCAAAATCTATGAGCCTGAATCCATTGTCGGAATTGTTGTCGTGCAGGCTGTTCTTCCCGATTATTCCACCAAAGATGTCTTCCCTTCCTAGCTTGGCATTAAAATCGCCCAGGACTATTTTAATATCATAGCTAGGGCACTGCTCATTTGTTTTGTCTAAGAGCTCGAAGAACATATCTTTGGTGTTGTCGTCTTTCTCTTCTGTGGGGGCGTGCACGCATATCAGGCTAATGTTGCCGAATTTAGCCTTGATGCGTATGGTCATGAGGCGCTCATTGATGCACCTATAGACCTATGCTCAAGACTTCTTGCCTAAGTCTGGCTCCGATGACGAATCCGCATCCAAATAAGCGCTGTTGGTTTTCGTGGTAGCAGTCACCATAGTAGATATCGCAGTTTTTCATCCTCTTTTTGCCCGGCCCATCCCATCGTATTTCCTGGATGGCGGTGATATCTGCTTTATATCGTTCTAGGGCCTCCGCTAATTCTTCGGCCGCACGTGGTCTGTTAAGGGACCTAACATTCCACGTGCACATCCGAAGTTCGTTGTCCTTTATTCGTTTGCGTTGGTTGTCAACAGTAAATCTGTCCCTATCCGAGGCTTGTTGGTGCTTCGCAACTATGAAAGCTTTTACGTGGCCAGGAAGTCACCCCGACGCACAACCTCCAACCTGGAGGGCCAGATCCTAAGTATAACTCCAAGGATGTGGAGCCGGATAAAACCGCTCCTTACAGGCAGGGGCTCCGAATATGTCGAAGGAGCCCTATAAGGTGTTCACTAAGTAGTTCAACCTTACTGGGACTGTAGACGCCACCGTTGATTCCATCTCGGGAATTCTTCCGCTGCCGTCTGGATAAGGAGAGGTGCCTTAGTGGAAACACCTCTCCCCACCTCTCTCGTTTGCTGCCCCCAACAACTTTCCACTGGGGTTGGAACCCAATCTCCAGTTGAGGTACTAGGCACCCGATGTTCACCGCGGGGAGGTTAGAGTAGGAGTTGATAGACAGAGGTGGGTTTTGAGAAAAACCTGTGGACGCTTGTGTCCTCTTGAATGCACATGTCTACCATTTGAACATCATCATAAATCATTTAAAAAATATAAATCATATCTCTCCATTGCAATCGATGTAATAAAAAAGTCCGATACCCTCGAAATCATAAAATTTTATACATATCTATATTTAAAATTCATGAGTTTAAAATAAGAAATAAATAAAAACAATTGTTTTAACTCACGAACGTGTGGATATGCAAGGCCATTTTGTTGTAAGTGTTTCTAAGTTCTGATTCTAAAATAGTATTAAAAATAAAAATCTTTCCATACAAAAAAACTAAAACTAAAATAAAACAAACAAACATTTAATAATTGTATCTGCCACAATCGCCTCCGGCCGACCACCTCCTATTCATGAATTCAATGTCATCTTTAACATCAATAATAGCGACAATTAGAGCCGAGATCGCGCCTGCTGCGCTGAACGCGTCCCATATGCTTCGTCAAAGATCACGAATCCGATATTGCACCGCCAGACCGTTCCAAACAATGGCAAATGGATTCCATGTCCGACATCGACTTTGTTCTGTTGCACCAAACCTATAGCATATACACACCTGAGAATGTATCTCCAATTGCAATTCGAAACCTCCAACGTCGCGTCGCCTTCGATCGTTGGCGGCCGGCGTGTCGGAAGGAAACAAAACCGATCCGTAAGCAATCAATGGCCGATTAAAGTGTTGATTTGGTTTTATAGAATTTCATAGCCAGCAGCTGTATTGTTGTCGCAGATATGGCCTCAGTTTCAGTTTCAGTTTAAGCTTCAGTTTGCCACAACTGTGCTCTCAATTAATGTGTGATCAATGGGATCACTGATCACTGGAAGTCAGAGAGTTCAATTGACCGATTTAAGAGAGTTAGATGTAATATGCTGACTTTTGTCAAAAAGGAAGTTGTTTGTTAAACCAATTTGTGATGTTTGACTTTTAGACATTAATCAGGGCCAATTTCATTTTAAGCTTTTAAACTATATAGTCAAGCCTTGACAAATGATATATGCAAAACAATAGTTTTCTTGTTGCGACAGTAAGTATCACAATTTAATAGTTAAAGCAGTTATACATAAGAAATTGTAATCTCAAGAAGTTATGCGAGATTGCTGTTTCATTGTGCGGAGACTTAACTTAACTCAAACATTATTTAACACCTCGACCACATTGACAACTAAGTTATACAATATCGAGAAAAAGATGCTATATATTTAATAACTCCATAGGAAGTTATTGTAATCGGTCTGATTTATCGAATTGAAAACTTTGACATTTCGCGGCCTTTCACGGTATCTAGAGTAAAAATAAAAGATTTTTAGAAAGATGTCTGTGCGTGCGTGTGTACGTATGTACTTTCACGTCGTCTATAGCTCAAGAACCAGTAGAGATATCGACTTCAAATAAATTTTGCTATACAGATTATAATGCAGCAAGATGCAGAAAGGACTCTGAAAAAAGTTACGTGGGCGTTGTGAATGTGAAAATGTTGGTTAATCCAAAATATCTAATGAACCCATAACGCTAGAGACTTGAATTAAATTGAATATTATATATTGTACCGTGATACCAGTAGTAGTACCCGTGGCATGATAATCAGTGCGTTGGGCTGTCATGCCAAAGGTCTTGGGTTCGATTCTAGTTTATGTCATCTAAAGGTTCTTTCACGGGTACCGCCTCTTGCGAGGAATTGACAAATTCTCCAAGAGTAATTCTTGTCATGAAAAGTGCTTTCTCGGCTTAAAACTGTAGGTCCCCTCAATACCTAAGAACAGTACTCGCACACAGGAATGATTAAGAGTTGTAAGTCACTAGGCCCTAGTTCTCAACGGACCGTTGCGCCACCCAATTTATTATTTATTTATCAACGTGATACCAAACTAGTAAATTAAAAAAAAAAAATGTAACTAACCGTTTTTGTATAAATCAAAAAACTGAAGAAAAAAATTTGTCACCTCGAAGATTTTACGAAAAAAAATTATGTTATCTCCAAAATAATTTTATGCAACGAAGAATAACGCTTTTGACATTTGGTAAAATTTTGAAAAAAATCGAATTAACAGTGTTTTTATCAAAAAAAAATATTGGTGAAAATTGGTTTGACACTAAAAAATCTCGTCAGCAAAAAAAATTTTAAAATCAACTATTCTATCATATGCAAAATATTGTTGGTAATTTTTAGTTCAATTTTTAGAATTATTTAACCGACAACTTTTTTTACAAAAACAAACAACCTACAAATCTATTGAGCAAGACTAATCGGCAGATGAGATGGGAAGTTATCTGTTAATTGTGTCAAGTTGGTAAGAATGGCATGTGACACCTGTCAAACTCAGCTGTCACTGATTTTTTTTTTCATTTACGATAATGGATTGCTTAAGAATCGAAGAACTAGTTAAAATAAAATAATTACAAAAGTTGAAGTGATCACAAGCTGTCAACTAGGCAAGGAAGCGGTACAGACATTTGAAGAGAATGAAGCTGTAAGGCCTGTGTATCATCGTTATGAACTCTCAGTCGAAACTACTGATTATCCAAATTTTTCGGTTTTTCGGCGTTCGATGATATTTTCCTGTAACATGTAGCCATAAGCCCATATTCATGGGTATTGCTTAGTGCCATTATTCTTCTCACACCATGGTCTCACCATATATATTAGGAATGATGTTGCATATCAACTTTTACCACAATACGGTCATTGTACCAACTCCCTGTTTAATTTTATGTGGTTAAAACTTTCCGTGAATAAGCACATCATTCACTATTGTTTTCTTTATCGGAGCCCATACCTGGGCAGAGTTTCAACTTTTAAGGGATTTGATGCTCTGTCTGACTCCATACAAAGAATTGTCTCCCTGTATCCTCACACTGAAATCGTTATTACGGGCGATTTCAATGTTCACAATTCTTCGTGGCTTCGCTATTCGGGCCAGACAACGCCCGAAGGAATGTGTGCTGAGATTTTTGCTGAGTTTAACCATCTTACTCAGCTTGTCAATGAACCTACTCGAATATCAGACGTTAACGGCCGAGCAGAAAATACCCTTGACTTGTTTCTCACTTCTGATCCTGATAAGTACACAATCAGTGTATTGACGCCTCTAGGCACATCGGACCATAGTGTTATATCTGCTAATTTCTCGTGTCAAACAAATCCAGTTAAAGAAAGAGCTCCAAAGAGAACCGTTTGGCAGTACGAGAAAGCCAACTGGGACGGTCTTAATAATTTTTTCAGGATCTTTAACTGGTCGCTATGCTTCCTCGGTAGCGACGTAGACTCCAGAGCAGATATGATTTCTATAGTATGATTCATTTGGGAATGGAAACGTTTATCCCGAATAGGGTTAAAAGTATTAAACCCAAGGTTAAATCATAGTTCGATTCGAGCTGCAAAGAGGTTATCAAGGAGAAAGAGGTGAGCTTCCGGTGTTTTAAAGCCAACCCAACTGAGGAAAACCGGAAAAAGTTTAAGCAAGCCAGGAAGGCCTGCAACGCCTATATTCGAAGGACCAAATTTTTACATGACCAAAAATTACGGCGAAAAATACTGCAATGTCCCAAAGGCAGTAAGAATTTTTGGTCATTTGTAAAAAACATGAGGAATTCTTCCTCTTCCTCGGTTCCTACGCTTGTTGTCAATGACACTCCTTTAGTTAGCTCTATTGATAAAGCCAACTTATTTGCAAGGCAGTTCGCCGAAAATTCCACCTAACCAGATAGTGTCATGACTCCTCCAGTTGTTGAACGCGTAAATGATTCTATGGGACCAATCGAACTGTGGCGAGAGTTCTTAAAGATCTCAACATTCATAAATCCGCTGGCCCAGATGGTATCCCCGCTATTATTCTGAAGAGGTGTTCTTCCACGCTAGCAAAACCAGTGCGTAAGCTTTTCCATCTATCCTTTTCTTCTGGGCTCGTTCCGAGTAGTTGGAAAACTGCATTTGTTCAGCCAATTCCAAAAAAAGGCGAATCTTCTTCTCCCACAAATTACCGACCGATAGCACTAACGTCCCTTCTTTCTAAGGTCATGGAAACGCTGATTAATTATCAGCTTAAGAAATATCTTGAGGAACGGAAGCTTCTTAATGACCGGCAATACGGCTTCCGTAGCAATAGGTTCACTGGTGATCTCATGGTTCATCTCACCGAACCGAACAGTGGAACAGATCTTTACATCGTTTTGGAGAAAGTAAGATTATTGCACTTGATATTTCAAAGGCATTTGATAAAGTTTGGCATCTGGCTCTCTTATCGAAAATGCTTGCTTTCGGTATCGACGAATCTCTTCTTCGTTGGATTAGAAATTTTCTTTCGAACCGTTCAATACAAGTTGTTTTGGACGGATTCAAGTCTGAAACTCATAAAATAAACGCTGGTGTGCCCCAGGGCTCCGTTTTGTCTCCGACCCTCTTCCTCATTTTTATAAATGATCTCCTGTCTGCTACTTCTAATCCAATACATTGTTTCGCTGACGATAGCACTTTTAGCTTTTCATATTCGTTTCCAGACTCACAACCCTCCTCTTCGGATGTGGAACTGCAACGGCAAAATATGATTAGCTCATTAAATTCCGACCTACACAGCATTGTACAATGGTGAATAAAAAATCGTGTGGAATTTAATGCTTCGAAAACGCAATGCTGTCTTGCATCGTTAAAGCGAGATAAACCGTCTTTGCCACTATCTATGAGTGGCACTTGCATCAACGAAACAGAAAATCTTGGCATCCTCGGAATGTGCATCAGCAACCACCTTTTGTGGAGCGATCACATACGCGATGTTGCCAAAAATGCCGCAAGATGTCTAGGTTTTTTGAGACGTTGCAAGAATTTTTTTTCTCCGTCTGATCTGGCTACAATCTACAAAACCTATATACGTCCGAAACTTGAATATAACTCTCATCTCTGGGCTGGTGCTCCAGTAACTTATTTAAGCCTCTTGGACAGTATTCAAAAAAGAGCTTTTAAAATGATTGGTGACATTAACATCATCAACTCGTTTACATCACTCGAACATCGACGCAAGGTTTCTTGCCTCACCCTTTTTTACCGTTATTTTAACGGACTATGCTTTAATGAAATAGCCAGTTGCATTCCTTCCCTTAAACAATTTAACCGTAATACCCGCGCTTCTAGGAATGCCCATCAGTTTACCCTTGAGCCCAACTTCGGACGTACTATGAAGTACAGAGATTCTTTTTTTAGCCGTACTACGCGAATGTGGAACGCGTTGCCACGCTCTATCTTTCCCTGTCATTGCAATGTTCAGAAATTTAAAACCTATGTACACCGACACCTCCTATCCAACCCTTCCCTCTTTTCCAAATGCTCACACTGTGTCTTTGGCATATTAAAGGTATAAAAAACCCTTTTAGTGTTTGCTAATTATAAAAAAAAAAAAAAAATAATAAGAATAATATTGTGTTTAGGGCTTAATTTAAATATTTTCTCAAAAATGAATCGCTGTGTGGGTATATTAATATAATAATATTAATGACAATTTATCCACTTACTTTTTTCGTTGAACTTATTATCCTGGCTTTCGTTTGAAAATATCAAACGGCTACCCTGTCAAATGTGCTCTTGCCATCGAAAAATGTTCTAGAATTGTAGTCTAATTTGTGTTAACTACTGGATAAAAGCTACGCGTTTGATGTGATTAAAGGATAACCCTTAATTGAGGTTTTTAAACAAAAAATATTTGCATTACTTTTAACTTACCTTCATTTGAGACAACATTATCATTTTTAATATTTAAAGGAAAGAGAAGCGAGGCATAAGTTTAAATAACGGGTGTTTTTTTGTCCGGTTGGTTTTCAAAAAGAAATAAAACGCATATAATTTATTTTTATGGCCAAGAATTCAGTTTAATTTTGTAGATAAGGGTTTGAAATTTTGTTTTAAAAATGTTGACGCTTGATAATGCGCTCACCAAAAGATTGCTTCAAAAACTTAATTTTGTCTGTGCCCCGCGCCAACCAAACCATTATTTTGGTTATAAATAGGCACGATTTACAAACGTTCTTCAGGAGAAAGCCTTTTTATTATGATAAGCCAAACCATAAAACAACTGTCAAAAGACCAAATCCGAAAAAAGTATTACCAGATTGTATTATCGTGATGGTTTTCTAAATCTTCATTCTTTCATCAGTAGAGGTGCTGACATGGGACTTGCCCGTGACCACCACTTAATGAAAGCTACCCTAAGTTTGCGTACAGCTGCAGTTCGTAGATCCAACGCAATAACACGAGCCCCAAATTCAACATCGCCAGACTAAAGGATCGCACGACCCATGAACAATTCTGGGACCACCTGTCTCACGAAATGAGAACAATCAGCAGTACAGTACATGACGACATCGAACACCATTGGAATGCTGTGAAAAATGTTTTCATTTCAGGTGATGACAGAATAGTCGGTCGGAAAGAAGGGAGCAACAAAACTTGGCTTTCAGAAGAATCATGGGCAAGGATCAAGGAACGCAAAAAGTTAAGTTAAGCTCGAGTAACTGCTGCACAAGGGGATGAAAGAAATGAGGTGGAATCCTCGTACTACATGAAAAAGAAAGCGGTTCACCGCAGTGTGCGCCGTGACAAGAGTAGCTACATCAACGCATTGGCGCAAGAAGCAGAAGATGCTCCAAACAAAACCTGTGCACACAGCTCAAAGCAACACCTGGTGGAAAAATTAGACGGTACTGTGATAAATTCGGTGGATGAGCAAGTCAGAAAGTGGAAAGAGCACTTTTCCTCGGTTTTAAACCACTTGTTTGCAAACAACGTGCCGCCGATGCCTTCTGAAAAGCCTGAACAAACTAATCCCCGAATCGTCATCGCACCTCCCAGTAAAGATGAGATCGTTGCCGCAATTAAAGGACTTAAGAACAGCAAAGCGGTAGGACTTGCTGGAATTCCCGCAGAGTTTTTACAAGTAGCGCAAACGTCATCTAGCGAACTGTTTCATCTGCTCTTTAAAGAAGCCTGGACCACCGAAAGCTTCCCCGATGAGTGAAAGAAGGGAATTATCGTCAATTTCCAAAAAAAGGAGATCTTACAAGGTGCCTGCCGTTGCCAAAATATCATACAGTTCTTCTCCTGCATAACCTTTCTTTGTCAAAGTACCCAGTACCAATTTCTCTTTTTTACTTATCGGCCAGCAATCAACTGTAGAGTAGAACTGGAAAAATTAGAGTTTTGTGTAACGTGAACTTTGTCTTTAGAGAAAGAAGTTTTGAACCAATTTGTCTGGCTTTACCTAAAAAGCAGCGTTTCGCTATGGTTATTTCCACAAAGGTGTGATTAGTGGAATTAATGTTCCGAGATAGATAAACTTCTTGACTACCTCAAAATTACGGCTACCAACATCTTATAATTTCTTTTGTCCTCATTCACTTCAAAACCAACGTTTTTTAGAACTCGGGCGGCCAGTGAAGTTGATGTTGGCTATATAGCCAAGCAATTGTTAACACCTGTTAAAAATAGTCCTTCCATGTTAAGACCACTCTATGCTGAAGAAATCACATGCTCAAACCCTGTACATATCTGGATTAGCTCTTATAAGCTTTTACCTATTTGCACGTTGCACTGCGTCTTTTATAACTTCATGCAGCATTGTTGGATTAGTTTTTTCGGGATCCCGAGCTTATGCTATCATATGCGGCTTTGAAGTCGATGAAAAGATGGTGGGCATCGACTTGAGATTTGCCTTATTGTAAATATAGTGCCAATTATTGATCGGCCTGGTACGTGCCATGCCAATCATAGTAATGCAGAAAGGTTTAAGACACTCACGAAGTAAGTTCGATAGGATATTGAAGGCAACATTAAGCAGGGATATGGATCGTCTTTTTTTAAGATTGGGAATATTGAGCTATTTGACCAGCCATCGGGCATATTTTCCTCTTCCCACACTAAAATGAGGTGGTGCATACACCTTTCCATTATATCACCTCCGTATTTGAACAGTTCAGATCATAGTTAGGCCAAGTTTTGCACGGCTGAAAATACATAAGGCCAAGACGTGGCCGATTTGGTTTGCAGTTTGGCCATTTGGAAATTGCCAGGTGCCTTCGAGCGTATTACGAGCGTCAGCAAAATCGATTATTCAGAAGCCATTGCCCCGTAGGCTCTGTCCAGGAGATCGTAAAACGTCTCCCTCTTAGACTCCTCAGTTCCATCGGTAGGGTTGTGTGCACATATGTAGTATACCAATGTTTTATAATGTAGCTTTGATGCGGATTACAGCCAGGCGATCGTTAATCGGCTCAGACTTTTCCACGACGAATCCTCATCCTATCATGTGCATTCTTTGATGACAGCTGTTATAAATGTCACAGTTATATCGTTTCATCACACACAATATCTTGGATATGCAGATGACATCAACATTATGGGAAGAACCAAACGAGCAATGACGGGTGCCTTCTCTAATATCGACTCTGTGGCTAGGAAAATGGTCTTGACATTATAGAGGACAAAACGAAGTATTTACTGTCGTCAAATAGAGTCGATTTACATCGTAGACTTGGTCAAAACGTGACAATTGACAGGTATAACTTCGAGGTGGTAAACGAATTGATTTATCTGGGCAGTGCTGTTAATTCTGCAAATGACATCAGCGCGGAGATTAAACGTAGAATTACTCTTACTAATCGCTGTTTCTTTGGCCTAAGCAAGCAGTTGAGGATTAAGGCCCTATCGCGAAGTCTTTCTGTATGGTGCAGAAGTATGGACACTCTCCTAGGTGGATGAAGGATCTCTTGGTATCTTCGAGGGGAAGGTTCTGCGTACTATCTATATTCCGGTTTGTGTCGACAGACAAAGTAACATCTGACGGAGAAGATATAATTATGAGTTACAGCGTACTTGACACTGGTTAAAAAACTGCGTGCTCAACGCTTAAGATGGCTAGGACATGTCGATCGAATGAACATCGAAGCTCCAGCTCGTAAGGTATTCAACGCCAAATCTGAGGGAACAAGAAGCAGAGGCAGGCCTCATCTCCGGTAAAGTAATTAAGTTGAGGCCGACGCACGTCAACTTGGTATTCGAAACTGGAGGCAGCAAGCTAGAGATCAAGTAAGCTGGCGAAAGTTATTACTTGAGCAAAGGAACACAATGCGCTGTAGCGCCAACTAAAGTAAGTAAGTATTTCGTTTCATCATTCCTGATCCTATCCATCTCATCTTCTGGATCGCTGTACCGCCAGAGGTAAGTTTCTATTTTTTGAGTAGAACCTAAGGTATAGACTATTCGTTTTTATAAACCAAGGGCATACTCGCAAAACGTGGTCCATTTTTGTTCCGTGTCAGGTTGCCTTTTTAAAGAGTTCGCTTTTCGAGGCTTCACGTGTGTCTCCCAAAACATTTGAGTTTTTATTACTCTTGCCAGATCGTTAGCCCGCCGCCATCGCATTAAACTCCAAATCTATAGGGACATGGGTTTGGTGTTGAAGTTGTTGTTTCCTTACACCCACCCACCCAAGTTTAAAGCTTTAGTAAATCATGACATAA
Source organism: Eupeodes corollae (assembly GCF_945859685.1). NCBI lineage: Eukaryota > Metazoa > Arthropoda > Insecta > Diptera > Syrphidae > Eupeodes > Eupeodes corollae. The sequence goes on from NC_079147.1 coordinate 34,742,600, forward strand.
AGCAAAGACCAGTATCCGTGGAGGTAATATAAGCATATGATGTGTAGGAAAAGATACAGTGCAAGGCCCTCACTTCCTACCACATCCATCATTACATTTGTTCAAAATTTGAGCAGGTAGAGCGGCGGAGGAAGCGAAAAGGGAATATATTTAAATTTGTCCTAAATATTTTTATAATATTTGCATATTTCGCTTAAAAAAAAATGATTTTTTTTACAAAACTTATAATTTAGTGATCTTTTCTACATAAACATTTTTTTTTAAACAAAATCTTGTATATTTGTATGCCTTTTCTGTAGACAAACAAATACGCAAATGTACTTGGTAATTATTTTATTTCCTGTAGACTTTTGTGTTGTCTAATATACGTAATAATAATAATAATATTTTTTTATAAATCATTTTCATATAAAGATGTTCTTCTTTTGTTTTAATTAATTTTAAAATTATTACCACCTCAGCATAATCTATTACCTAATTTATTATGTTTACAAAAATCTACTCCATTTCTACTGTCAGCTGTTGTCTTGTTGATTCATTTCTATTCGCGCAGTTTGTCTCATTTGACACTGACATTTGTGACATTTCGCGCAGTTAATTTTTTCGCATCTTTCAAAAAAAAAATTCTATGCAAACGAGAAACGTCATACGTCATTAAAGAAAACTGTGAAAAAACGGAAAAACCAAAAAATTCTTTGAAAAAAATCACAAAATCTCGTTAAAAATTAATCAAAAATCTTATTTATTGTCTTAAAAAATGATTTAATTGTTAGAAAAGTTGAAAGAACAAATCGAAATATACCAAAGTTAGAAACATATTTACGTAGATAGTAGTTCCTTTTTTCTTTTAATGTTTATTCGTAGCAAACATATTTTATTGGCTAAACAACAATACGATATTGTTAAGACGGATTATATCGAATTTGTTGTTCCTCTATTAACTGGGTATATAGAAAATTCCATTTCAATACTCAGTTTTCGTGGATTCGCCTGAAGTCCGGTGTAAACAGAAACAGAAACAGACTGCTGCGTCGTAGTCGTAAACGACAACGACGGGGACGACCACGACCACGACGACAACTACGACGACGACGTTGACGTTGACAAAGAATAATCTAAAACTCGCTAAAGTGTAGGCAGGTGACACGGCGAGTAAGTTTTTGGTGTCTAACCCCCGAACATTGTTTAGCTTTGGCCAACAAGATATTAACCCGACGGGCAAAACATATGATGTGGTCGTTCTTCTCGCGCGACTCCTCCAAAGAGTTCCCTTACGAGATTGGGGAACAAGTTCCCGGATACGAATCGCGTTCGATATGGTCGCAGCACAAAGCGAAACGCAAGTCCACTAACGAAGAGGTATCGGTTTTTGTGTACGACATTAAAAACGGTTCCGATGCGAAATTCGATTTGGCCAAGGCCGCGGTAAAACGATTAAAGACGCTTCGTCATCCGAGTATTTTGCAATTTTTGGATAGTTTGGAAACTGACAAAGTGTTGTATGTTGCAACTGAGGCAGTAGAACCATTGGGTACGCACATAGCCAAATTGGCATCAGATGGTCCACAGAAAGATCTGTATTTGGCTTGGGGAGTGTTTCAAATTACGGTAAAACAAGTTCTTTTGGATATTTCTTCATGATTTAGTTTATTGTTAAAAAAATAATATTTTGTTTACAGCGAGCTCTTTCTTTTCTTAACAACGATGGCAACTTGAGGCACAACAACGTATCAGTGTGGTCTGTGTTTGTGAATGCGTCAGGAGAATGGAAACTGGGAGGCTTGGAGTATGTATCGCCAGCTGATGGTAATCCAATGCCTCCGATTAAGATACCTCCAGCTCTCGAGGTCTACGATCCTCCAGAGAAAAACGATCAGACAAAACTTAAAGCAGCAACTAAGTGGTAGGTGTTTGTTTTAAATTAATTTAAGTGTCATTTTCATTTTTAAAAGGGGATCTTAAAGCAGTTCTGTGTCTAATGATCTGAGTCCAATTTCGAGGTATCGAAATCGAAAGGAATAGTGAAATAGTGTTCTTTTATTTTGGCCAATTGATATAATAGTCTCTTGGAAACATATTTTACGGGGTTTTCGACAAGAGGTTGTCTTTTGATATTTTAAATAATGGATATTTATTTCATTGTAAATAATAAAGGTATGCCATGAACAATATAAATCGATGCAAGCAATGATCCGCAACTATATTCTTTTCATGGCTTCGATATCTTCAAAAATTCCTGATATACAGAAAAAAACATGGTCAGGAAACTTTTCTTTTGCACTTTTCATGAAGCACGTGTCCACATCAATTTCTTCCGATTCTGGCAATACAAAATTACTTACCTAACAAAATCTATTCACCGAACAAGTTGCAATAGCCCCATTATGGAACAATGAAGGTCTAATACCGCAGCTATCGCTGGTGCAAAAAACGGTTGCACGTTCAAGATGACGAAGCTGTTTCACAATCATTTATTGTAGCTTTCTGCTTAGAAAATGAGCTTCGTCCCTGAAGACAATTGTTCCAAACCATTTTGATACATTTCAAGGACAAAATCAACAAAGACATGACGTTTTTGGTGATCGAGTGTCGCGAGTTTTTGTGCTAACTGAACTTTAAAATATTTATGCCAAACATAATGTCGTTTGTCGAATTCTTGATGTTTAAATGTGTAAAAAAAAGTTTTGTAAACTCTGACTGCAAAATTTTCGCCATTTTTGTTCAAGTGGGTATTGTTCAAAAGTAACAGCTGCCCAAATAGTGGGCTATTCCAAATGAAACCTTTATTTCTTACTAATTCGATTAATTTAATGGACAATTTAAGTTCCAGGATTTTAAAAGTCATTGCAATTTAGAAGAAATTTTGTTAACAATAGTTCCAATTTTCTCCCGCTGAACTTTAATTCTGCTAACTAAGCCAGTGTCGCTGTACAGCCCGTACAGTTCGTCGTGATATCTTCTACTCCATTCTCCATCTATGCGTACGGGACCAAAATTAACCCGAAGCATTTTTCCCTCAAGGCATTCTTAGACGCTCTCATCTTTCTCTGACTGGGTCCAGGCCTCAGCGCCATAAATGGGCACCGGGATGATGAACGTCTTATAGATGGTGATTTTAGATGCTCGAGAGAGGACTTTACTTCTCAATTGCCTTCTAAAGCCAAAGAAGCAGCGATTTGCAAGAATTAATCTTTCTTTTGATTTCAGCGCTGGTGTCGTTGTCTGTATTAATAGCGGTGCCTGGGTAGACAAAGTCCTTAACTACCTCAAAGTTATAGCTGTCCATGGTGACGCTTTGTCCAACACGTCGTTGTTCAATGTCCTTTTTTGATGACAGCATATACTTGGTCTTGCCTTCATTGACCACTAAACCCATCTTCTTCGCTTCCGTCGCAATGCTCAAAAACGCTCCACTTACATCACGCTTTGACTATCCAGTTATGTCAATATCATCTGCGTTATCCGAGTAATTGGATGGACATTTGAAAGATTGTGGCCCTAGTGTTGACGGTTGAGTTTTGCACCATTCTTTAAAGAACGATGTTGAAGAAGTCGCATGACAGTGATTTTGCCTTGCCTTGGCTTGTCTAAAACTGTTTTTGACATCGAATGCATCGGTAAGATCTTTTCCGATCTTGATAGAGCAGCGTGCATTTTCCATCGGCATTCTGCACAAAGGGATAAGTTTGACAGGGATGCCAAAACAAGACATTGCTCTGTAGAGCTCTTCCATATGGATGCTGTCGTACGCGGCTTTAAAATCGATTTGTAGAGTGACTATTTGGTCGATAGTGGACTTTCCTGGTCTGAAGCCACACTGATAAGGACCTATCAGGTTGTTAACAAACGGCTTCAGACGTTTACATAATACGCAGAAAGGATCTTATATGCAATGTTAAGGAGACTAATGCCTCTGTAATTGGCGAAATTTAGAGGGTCTCCTTTTTGTATGTATCGAAAAAATTATGCTGAGATTCCACTCATCGGGCATGCTTTCTTCCGACCATATTTTGCAGATGAGTTGGTGCATGCTCCCTACCAAGTCATCGCCTTCTGCTTTGAATAGTTCGGCAGCGATGCCGTTAGCCCCTGCAGGTTTGTTTGACTTAAGTTTATATATAGCTATCTTCACTTCGTCGAGGTCGGGTAGGCGGAATTATTGATCTGCGTCACCTTGGTTGAGTGGTTCTATCTCCCTTACAGCGGAATTCGGTTCGTCATCATATAATTTGGAGAAGTGGTCTTTCCATATTCTCAACATAGACTGTGGTTCCACTACGATGTTCCCCTGATCGTGCTTATAGGCTTCGGTTCTTGGCTGGTGCCCTTGGGAGTTTTTTTTTTACCTTTTGGTAAAATTTACGAACCTCATTCCTGTTGTGACATCCCTCTATCTCCTCGATCGCGCGCTTCTCATGCTCTCTTTTTTTTCCGTCTAAGAAGCCAGTGTTCTTCTTTTGCTCGTAGAGCTAGCGAGCAGCTCTAGTCCTTTTGTGCAGCGCCGTTTTGGTTTTCAATCCTTAATGCAGCAGCATAGGACTTCTTAAAAGGTTACTAGATACTCGATGGGAAAAGGACATGGCAGTCTCTTGCGATTGTAGCCGTTTAACGTCAAAACTTTTCACAGTACATCCTTGTTTTGACTTGGACCGGGATATCCGTACCTTGGCTACAACAAGGTAGTGGTCCGAGTCAATGCTGGCCTCTCGGAATGTTCGGATATCCTGTATACTGGAGAAGTGTCGTGCGTCCATCGCAATGTGGTCAATCTGGTTGACGGTTGATTGATCAGGAGATTTCCATGTCCCCTTGTGGATATTGAGATGTGTGAACTGCGTACTAGCTACCAGAACGTCTCGCCCCGCAGCGAAATCGATCAGCCTGAATCCGTTGTCAGAAATGGTGTCGTGCAGGCTGTATCTCCCGATTATGCCACCAAAGATGTCTTCTCTTCCTAGCTTGCCATTAAAAACTCCTAAGACAATTTTAATGTCATAGCCAGGGCACTGCTCATATGTCTTCTCCAAGAGCTCGAAGAATATGTCTTTGGTGTCTTCATCTATCTCCTCTGTTGGGGCATGCGCGCATATTAGGCTTATGTTGGCGAATTTAGCCTTGATGCGGATTGTCGTGATGCGCTCGCTGTAGTATACATCGCAGTCTTTTAGTTTGCGTTTGCCCGTTCCATCAAATCGCACTTCTTAGATGGCGATAATATCTGCCTTGCAGTAGTTTAAGGCTTCCGCTAATTGTTCGGCTGCACGTGGTCTGTTAAGGGACCTAACATTCCACGTACAGATCCGAAGTTCGTTGTCCTTATTTCGTTTGCGTGGGTTGTCAACAGTGAATCCGTTCGTATCCGAGGTTTGTTGGTGCTTCGCAACTCCAGGTATTTTTTTTTCGTGGCCAAGAAGTCACCCCGACGGCACAGCCCCCAACCTGGAGGGCCAGATCATTAGTATAACTCCAAGGACGGGGAGCCGGATAAACTTTACAGGCCTGGGCTCCGAATATGTTGAAGGAGCCCTATAAGGTGTTCACTAAGTAGTTCAACCCTACTGGAACTGTAGACGCCACCGTTGAATTCGTCTGCTGTTGTCTGAATAAGGAGTGGTGACTTAGTGGAAATACCTCTCCCCCCTCTCTCGTTTGCTACCCCGAACAAATTTCCACTAGGGTTGACCCGATTTCCAGTTGAGGTACTAGGCACCCGATGTTCACCGCTGGGAGGTGAGAGTAAGAGTTGATGACAGAGGTGGGTTTTGAGAAAAAACTGTAACAGTCATATATGACGAAAAACCAAATTTTTAACATGACCCGAAATTAGGCAAACAATACTAAAAAAAAAGAACGTACGTAACACCACGTCATCCTCGGTTCCAACGTTCGTTCACAGTGACACTACCCATGTAAGCTCAACTGATAACCCTTTTATCGATAATGCGTGCTTTTAGTGTTGAAAACGATCTCTTCTCTTCCACTTCTAATGCATTACGACTATATCCTCAGCTTATCATATTCGTTTCTTGATTTACATCCTTGTCATTCGGGTGAGGAACTTCAACGGCAGCGTTTGATAAGCTTAAAAAATTTAGCTTATTGCTATCGAACATTGTCCAATCGGAAATTAAACCACTATGCATGAATGGCACTTGAATCGAGGAAACTTATTAAATTTTATCTCATATCTCATATTCGGCATTGCCAAAAATGCTGCTTGGTGCTTAGGATTTCTCCGACGCCCCCGGTGCAAAAAATTTGTTAACCCTTCTGATCTGGATGTAATTTATAAGGCCTTTATCCAATGCTAAAATATAACTCGCATATTTGAAAAGGTACCCGTAAAACAAGTTTTATGTCTTGTGGATAGAATTCCAAAATGTTTTTGGAAATTGAAAAGCCATAAAACTATAACTGAAACATTTACGAGTACAATGCTCGAACACCGCCGCAATGTTTCTTGTTTTTCATTGTTTTACTGACGTTTTTACAAATAATGGTCTGTCGAATTGGAATTCACCGCCCCCCCCCCCACAACGATTCAGCCAAATGGTCAATGTTTACATTTCGGCTCAATTTCGGACCTAATGTGAAGAATAGAGATTTTTTTCTTAACCGTACTTCGAGAATGTGGCATGCTTTACTTAACTCATTTTTCCCTTCCGTTTTAATATTTAAAACTTAAGGCCAATGTGCTCCTATAATATCTTCTCTTAAAGTCTTACCTATTGTAGAAAATTGATAGAATTCATACATTTGTATTCTGAATAAAAAAATTCACATGCTTTGAGTACCATAAGAGGTTGGCCCTTTTAATTCGGGCTTTAGATCAATCATAAAGTAGGGTATCAGCTTTTTTCTGGAAAAGAAGAAATTGCTGTTTTTCTTAATGATTAGGAAATTTAATAGAAACTTTGATAAATATATTTTTTTTCTTAAAGTTTTCGACTGAACTTTTTCCAAACAAAAGCTTTCAATGTCTAAGATCTCACACTCTGCAACAAACCTAGTTTATTTTCATAACTTTGGCTCAAAACTAAAACTGCTCTATTTAATTTTTTTTTAGCTCTGTTGATATGTGGGGTTTGGGATGCCTCGTATGGGAGTCCTTCAACGGTCCATTAAAAGTTCGTGGTAATTTAAAGGATATCGATAACGTTCCCAAGTCTTTACAATCATTATATTGTGAACTTGTGGGTGCATCGCCATCAAATCGACCAAATCCAGCCGATATTATAACACGATGTCGCAAGCCTGGAGGGTTTTTCAAAAACGACCTAGTCGATACTTTGTTGTTTTTGGAAGAAATTCAAATTAAGGACAAAGCTGAAAAAAATCGATTTTTCAGTGGTTTAACAATACACTTGGAGAATTTTCCCGAAAATGTTTGCAAGTAAGATTTTACAAACAAATCCTATTTCAAGAATAGTTTGGATAACCTTTCTTTTTAGACACAAAATACTTCCTCAGTTAATTACGGCTTATGAATATGGTGATGCTGGATCTGCAGTTCTTGCTCCAATGTTTAAAGTATACTTACATATTTTGAAATGTATGGTTTGGTTATTTGAATTTCTTGATTTATATTTTAAATTGCAGCTAGGAAAATTATTAGATGAAAACGAATACCAAAAGCGAATAGTTCCATGCGTAGTGAAACTTTTTGCATCAACAGATCGTGTAACACGTTCTCGTTTATTGCAACAGTTGGAACTATTTATTGCGCATTTACAACCACAAGTAGTAAATGATCAGATATTTCCCCAAGTTGCACATGGCTTCCTTGACACAAATGCTACAATTCGAGAACAGACGGTTAAGGTAATTTTTAACTGTTTCTTTTGTCTTTTGATTTTTTATAATTATGACCATTTTCTTTGTAGTCCATTATTCACTTGGCTCCAAAATTAAACTACAACAATTTAAACGTGGAAGTGTTGCGACATTTTGCACGCCTGCAAGCACGAGACGATCAAGGTGGTATTCGAACCAATACGACAGTGTGCTTAGGAAAAATAGCTCCCCACTTGCATCCACAGGTAATTTATTCTTCTCATTATTGATTTCACTTTACAGTATTTAAATATTTTTATAAAATAAAACAAAGGTGCGACAACGAGTTCTAGTATCTGCATTTATAAGAGCCATGCGGGATCCATTCCCACCAGCGCGGGTTGCTGGTGTATTAGCGTTAGCAGCAACACAACAGTATTTCCTACTGAGGTAAATTATTTTTCGCTTATTTTGTTTTTAAAAAAATGTATATGTATATGCTTCGATTTTTAGTGAGGTCGCAAATCGTGTCTTACCCGCCTTGTGTTCGCTAACTGTCGATCCAGAAAAATCTGTTCGAGATCCAGCGTTCAAGACAATTCGTGGTTTTCTGGGAAAACTAGAAAAAGTTTCTGAAGATCCCAGTTTACGTGAAACAATGGGTTAGTTTAAAATACATGCAAATAAGAAAGTTTTTTAAGTGACAATTTTTGTTTTTTATTTTTACAGAGGCTGATGTTCATACAGCAACACCTTCTATAGGTAATGCTGCTGCTACTTGGGCTGGTTGGGCGGTAACTGCTGTAACGGCGAAATTCTATCGAAGCCAAAGTGATTCGTCAAGGCCGCGACCGCCACTCACAGGTCGAAATCTATCAAAACCAGCATCATTAGGTAGGTTATCAGTATAGAAAATGTTGAATTTGAATTAAATAACCATTTTTCATATTTTTGTATCAAAAGAACAACCATCAAGTAGCAGTTTATCGACAACAACGTCTAGTGTAACATCAATGACATCTTTGGAACATGAAAGTAATGACACATCAGCATCTGCCAGCGATTATGGTGCAGATAATTGGGATAACGAAAATTGGGGTGAAATGGATGTAAGTTCAATTTCTATTTCTCTTTTTTTTCCAATTTGAAGTTCTTTGTTATTTGAACCCTATCGAGACTCTCGAACATTTTTTTGGAATAACAACTAACTTTCTAGTTTCCAATGTAAACAATTCGTCTTGACTTTTCTATTTGGGTAAAACAACACTCGAAGCAGAGTGTGCTGAGATTTTTGAAGAGGTCAACGAGCCCACTATATTCTATAGGACGTCGTCGTTAATGATCGCGCAGTAATCTCTCTTGACATGTTCCTTTCTGATACAGATACAAATAATATAAGTGTTCAATTTCTTCAAACACACCTGACCATTATGTTGTATTGTGTTGGAAGACTTTACGGCCGGAGTATTGTTCGATATGCGCTCTACGTGACCAAGCCATCTTAGTCATTAGACTTTTATCCTTCTGGCTAAGTCACTCATCTTTTATGCATACAGGACCGTAGCTCACGTTTGTCATAGTCAATGCTTCTGCATTGTAAAGCAGGACGGGTTTGATGAGGGCCTTATTTAGCGACACTTTAGCTGCTCAAGTTCAAACTTTACTACTCAATTACTTTCTTATCCCAAAAAAAAAAACAGTTTAGCAAGAATAATTCTTCGTTTTGTCTCAGCGCTGGTGTTATTTTCTACATTCATAGCGGAGCCTAGGTAGACAAAGTCCTTAACTACCTCAAAGTTAAGTCTGCCGATGGTGACGTTTTGACCGTGACTTGAGTATAGGTGTTATAGGCCCTTTCTTGATGACAGCATGTACTTTTGCCCTCATTTTTGAAAGATAGTGGTTCTAATGTTGACAGAGCATCACCTTGTTTAAAGCCTTTTTGGCATCGAAGGTTCGGTTAAATTGTTTCCATACTTCATTAAGTGTGCAGCGCGAATTTTCCATTGTCATCCTGTAAAAATGGGCGAGTTTCGTAAGGATACCTGTAGATGCTGTCATATGCTGCCTTGAATTCAATAAAAAGATGGTAGGTGTCGGGAAAACGAAATAGTTGGCTTTCGTCGTCTTTTTGAATGGATCATCTTGTCTGTACTTTCTGCAAAAGTGGAACTTACATATCCTCAGCATTGACTTCGGTTCTACTATAATGTTTCCACTTTTGTATTTGCAGCCGAGTTTATGCACTTGTAAATTTAGTGTCACCTGCTCATAAAACTTTCGAACTTCGTTTCTGCCCTCTGAGAAGTCGTTGTTCCTCTCTCCTATTCTGCTCATAGATCTCGTGAACAGCTTTCGTCTGTTCCTAACTAGCCACTTGCAATTACCAAATACACCATCACGGAAGGACGTTCGTGTCATGCCTTCCACTTGACTCCCTTTATAGCTTGTCTAGCTCTTCATTGAATCTTCTTCTTCCTACTCCTACGATAAACACAGGATCAAAAATCACTCGAAGAATCTTTCTCTCAAATCAAAAAGTAACTTTTCTTCCGAAGCTTTCATTGTCCTTGCAGGACTGAGATGATTAAGGTCTATACAACGTCTCCTTAGTTAAATGAGAGAGGGTCTTTCTACTTAAATGATTTTCTGAGATCAAATATAATAACCACTTCAAAGTTATATGTATCTATCCATCGTAATATAATTAGGTAATAATATTAAGTCTTCTTGCAAGAGAAGAAAGTTAGATGTTAATTTTCTTAAAAATCATCAGCATATATTAGAACAGAAGAATTTTGTACAATTGAAACCAAGTCATTTATAAATAAAAGAAACAGAATAGGACCAAGGTGACTACCCTGGGGGACACCAGAATTCACAACAAATGAACTTAAACACTCATTACGAAATTTAACACTCTAAAGTCTATCTTGCAAATATGAGGAGATCCAGTTTATAAAACAGTGTTTAAAACCTTGCTGCGATAGTTTTAAAAAGTAATGTTTTATAACTCAATTTGTCAAAGGAAAATTCATATTTTTGAAAAACATCTAAACAAAGGGACGTAAAGTTAAACAGATAAGTAATAGTTGAACGCTTTTTAACAAAACCATGCTGGTTATCACAGATAATTCAACTACAGTGAAAAGAAAGGACGCTACACACGATTGACTCAAACAGTTTAGGTATCACAGATAGTTCAGCAATAGGTCGGTAGTTCATTATTTCGTTTTTAGGACCTTTTTTGTGTACTGGTATTATGAAGGAGTTCTTCCAGATAAAAGAAAACAGCAAGTTTCGTAAAGACGAACACAGTACGCAGCACATTTCTTTATAATGGATGATGGTAGAACGTCGGGAGCAGGACTAAAACATTCGTCAAGTTGTAAGATAATATTAAGGACAGTATCTTCACTTATAACGAAATTAATAGAATTTAATTGGTGGGAATTTATAACAGTGGTAGATGTGTTAGGAAAACTAATAGTAGTAGTTTGCAAAAAACATGTTCGCAATTATTCTCGGCTCATTACTATTTGATGTCGAATCAGTCATTAAGTTAGGGTACCCACATGTTTTCTTCTCACGATTAACGAATTTCCAGGAGCTATCAGAATTATTTTTAAGATTTAATTCAATTTTCCGAATGTAGTCATCATATAGGATGTCAGTGAAAAGTTGTTTTATTATTAGGAACGTCCTATGATCATCATCAGTTCCTGTTTGATTATACTTTATCCCAACTTTGTTCCTTTTGTTCAAACCATAGTGGAATACTCAAGTTATTTCGTCAATATTTAAGTTACAAAATAAGTGATCTCAATACTCCAATGTCCCAAAACCAGTAAGAAATGTGGGTAATTCGTGCAAAATATGAAGAATTTCTCTTCTTCCTCGGCTCATACGCTTGTTGTCAATGACAATCCCTTATCTATCACGCCTCAAATCCCACCTCACCTTATATAAGCCATAGCTACCCCAGTTATTGAGCCCATTGATGGTTCTTTTGTGTACTCGTACTTTGTTTTTTTGTTTATCCTACTCTTCAATTCTCGTTCCGATAACATGAAAAACAGCACACAGTTATATAAATAGCACACATTATTGTTAATTATGATCTTTTATTAAATTTAAGTGAAAGTAGCATTTAAGGTTTATGTACATAAAGTTTTTATTGCTTAAATGAAATTTTATATGTTTTTTAATGTATTAGAAACCATAAGTTTCCTAGTTTCAGTTATTTCTGTAAGAAAATAGAGATAAGAACCACAGTTAATAAACTTTTGTCATTATAGCTTGGACATTTAATCAGCACATGTGCTATAAAATTGAATTTACCTTTTGATTTCTTCATTCTTGCTGTCAATCACGGCTTGACATCTTCTTGACAGACTTTCCACCAATTTTCTGCCCCGTGCTATTGGTGTTGAATACCAAGCATTTTTAATATTTGTCCACAATTCTATAAAATTTTTGGGATTTTGACCTTCCAATTGGAGTTCAATGTCATTCCACAGATTCTCAATCGGGTTGAGATCGGGAGACTGAGCCGGCCACTTCAAAACACTAACACAATTATCATCTAAACATGATTTTACTAACCGTGAAGTATACTTCGGATCATTATCGTCCATAAAACGCCATGTCAAAGGCAAATTGTCATCAACGTAGGGAATCATATGATCTGTCAATATGTTTGTATAAATATTTTGATCCATTTTTGAGCTTATTTTGACAATTGGGCCGCGCCGGCCGTGCCAAGAGAAAGCTCGTCACATCATAACATTTCCTCCTCTGTGCTTAATTATTTTGAGAGTGTACTTTGGGTTGTATTGTTGGTTAGGTGGACGCCAAACATATTTTTTTCCATCTGATCCGAATCTGGGGAACTTTGATTCATCACTCCAGACCACGTTGTTCCAAAAATTAAGAGGCTTTCTTAGGTGTTCCTTAGCAAACTGAATTCTGCACTTTATATTTTTTTTGAGACCTTAATTGAATTTCATTCAACCGCCGCCTGATTGTCGGGGAAGACAGAACTACCGTTATGTAACTCAACATCAGATTTTATTTGGTTTAAAGTCTTGAATGGGTCTGCCGTAGAAGCTCTTTGCATTAAATGATCTTCTTTTAATGTGGTTTTTCTTGCACGTGGGGCTCTCGAAACGTTTTGTGAAGTTCCAAATGTCTTAAGATGGTAAATTGCGATGTAAAAAAGCTTTCTTGAACAATTTAATAACTCCGAAATTTCCGAAACCGTCTTTCCTTGAGCTTTCATCCCATTTATGGTCAGCTTTTTATCCTCTGGTAATGTGGTCCTTTTCCTATGTCTATTAAATTTTTTTACAGACATTTTTTTTTAAATTCACGCATAAGCACTTACCGGTCAATTAATTAAAATAAACGTTAATATATTTATATGAAATCAATCAGAATATGGATAATTCTGAGTGAAAGTTTCCTTGTGCTAATTAAATGACCAACCATTAACAATGATGTTTGACTAGTTTCAAATATAAAGCCCACCTTGCTGTCTAACGCGAATGTAGAATCTTTCAGGAATTATTCAGGAATTTAAAACAACATCCTTTCAAACCGTCTCTTATTTCCCTACTGCTCAAACTTTGTCTTTCTTATAAAAATGGTAAAATAAAATATGTCTTTAAAAAATATATTTCCAAGTAACAAATGTAACTGCAATAAACCCTATCATCCATTCTTATTCTCAGACTTCACAGGATCCAAGTAGTCCTTTAGCTGGTGCAGTTCCAAACAGTGGACAAATTAATGCTTCTACTGCCCTTGCAGATGTTCGAGATGGTTGGGATAACGAAGAATGGGGAAGCCTAGAAGAGGATCCTGTACGATATTAAATTCCAACAATTGCATTGAGTAACTGTTAACTTTTCTTTTTATTTACTTTAATTTAAGATCGAAGAACAGGAACAGGAGCAGGAGCAAATACAACAGAACCTTCATTATAACGATGTCGAACCAAATAACAAAAGTCAACAGCAACTGCAACAGATACAGCAGCAGCGACCAAACGATTTGCCTAGCGTATCCAACCTACTAACAAATTGCAACAATATCAGTCCAGTTCACGACGACGACGACGGACACGGCCATGGACATGGACACATAAACAATACCAACAATGCCAATTGGAATAGTGATTCATGGGCCGATGGCGAATTCGAACCTATCGAAGATGCTTTAACCGGTAAGTCAAAAAAAAAAAACAATTATAAATGAAATTTCATAATAAAACAAAAATGTATCGCTAGGAAATCCAAAACTTGATGAAGCTAGAAGAAAACGTGAAGAGAAAAAGCTTCAACGTCAGCGAGAATTGGAAGCACGTCGAGCTCAGCGAGGTCCAATGAAGTTGGGTGCTAGAAAGCTTTAAAATATAATATAAAAAAAGAGAAATCTTATAGAAATTTTCAACAAGAAATTATATACATAAATTACAAAAACAAAAAATATATATAAATAGAAAAAAAGTGATTAAATAAATGAAAGCTAGGAAATACAAATTGTAAAAATAATATGAGAGAAATGAGAAGCCGAATCTTCTCTGTCCAGACACAGAAAGTTTAAAATAATAATTTTTTATTCGATTTAACTTCTTTCTTTGTTTTTTTTTTTTTTGTAAGCCGTTAATTGTGATCCCACTTTTATTTAAAAAACTAAATATCAACTTTTTATCGAAGGCACATGTAATTTAAATTTTATTTTTATCAAATAATTTGTGTTTAAATATTTGTGTTCATTTAAATTAGAATCACTCCTTGAAAAAGCACATAGACTTAAACTTTTAAAACATTTAAATGACAGCTTAATTAATTTTCGCGATGAATCTTTTCCTTATAACGTTGCAAAAAAACAAACAAAAAACGGGAATCAACTATGAATAAAAGAATACTGAAATATAAATTATGTCCATAAAAAACAATTGTATTTGATTAGTAATTTAAGTTGCATATAAAAAATGTCTTATTTTACTTATGAGTTCTATGTAAGTTTTTTTTTTTAATTTGATATAAAAAAACTTTATAGAAAATGGCCAAAAAAGAAATCTGAAAATAACCTTCATTTATATGTTAATGGTGATGAGATAATCGGCTGTATCAGAATTTACAGCGGAGAACATTCGTACTAGGGATGATACAAATTGTATTACTTCAAAAATATTGCCACTTGATTCGAGACTAAAGACACTACTTAGCAAGAACTCAAAATCATTGGGATAGATATTTTTGTTTGGAAGACGAAAAATACCAACAGTTTTCAGTAGTACGAATTTTCTCCGATGGCTGGGGGCCTATGATAAGGCCGAATACAGAGCTATAGGTGTTAAATTAATTTTAAGTTTTCTGTCTTAAATGTTGTGAACCAACATAATACTCAATTACTTCTTCACTGATTTTTACAAACTTAGGTAGGAAAAACCTCTTTTGATTCGATCTTATAATATTAAATTTGTTTGCAATTCTTTAACAGTGCTGCAGTCTGTTCTTTGTTTAACACTTCCTAACTACTATGGTTATTTGTAAAACAAATTGTTCAAGTGTCGCTGTTACGAACTGTTGGAATTTGTTATGGGACTTTCCATGGGTAAATTCAGATTTCCCACAAAATTGACATATTTTCGTGGAACACGATTGAATTTGTTGCCATTGTGTAAGTGTAACTGGTAGAGCTGTCAAAATCCTAGCTAAACATTTTTAAAAATTGGTGCAAAGAAGGTTAGATCTACCTAAAAATCAAGATCTGCAGATTTGATATTAAATCAAAAACAAATCAGTTGGTTTTGTCCCATGGATTTGTGTTTTGACAGATCTGGATCAAGAATAAATTGATTTATTTTATCCATGAAAAATCCCTTAAGATTTATTGGCTGCGTTTAATCTCGTGTTAGATAGGGTACCTTGGATAGGTGGATTTTAGATATCTTGTTGAACGAGTTTGAAAGCTGTATTGAGATAGCTGTTAAAAAAGAAAAACAACTTTCAGCTGTTCACAAAAAGCAGATAAACAGTTAAGCTTCGAAGTTAAAATAGATCATAATTACCTTCTAAAATTCGGAGGCAAATATCATATTCATCATCTATTATGTACAGAACATCCGCAAATATAACTTCAACTAACATTTTCTATCTTTTTGTTTACCAACAAATACAAAAGGCTGAAATCAATTTACAAGTTTCTTGAAATTCAACCATGTGTTGAATCAGCTGTTCTGTCAGATACCTATATACCCCAGAAATTCTTGGATACCTTTGGATTCCTTTTTTGACATCTCAGCTGATCAACTGTTGTTATTTTACACGTAACAAGTAAACAAAGAGGTATACGGATACCCTATCTTTCTGAAATTGAACGCATCCATTAAGGACCGTAATTGCTACTTACAAATTGTTGATCTGTCAATCGACTACTATAAAAGATTAAAACATTTTTTTTATAACCTTAAATCGCAATTTAAATAACGAAAGGAAAATAAAAGCAGCTTTCAAAATGCAACAAAAATTGATAAAATAAACATGTGCATATGTATGTTTTTAAAATATATCCTGAATCAAACATTAATTTTTCTTTCAACAAATTGATGAAACTCAAAGAGAGCAGTCAACGAAAAACATTGGCTTGATTTATAATGAAAATTCGTGGTCCAATTTATTTGACAAATTGCTTTTAAGTTCATTAATCTCTCCCAAGCCACTAAAACAACTACTTTTTTGTAAACAAATCAATCACTTTGACAGTTCAACACTTTCAGCTCCGGAGCTAAGTTACGAATAGTTACAAATCGGAACTATTTAACGTCATGTTGTTAAAAATGGTAACAATTTTAACGTTTAGGAACGAAAATGGTTAACAATTGTTAACAATAGATGAAAATAGATAGAAAAAGAACAAACCTCTGCTTTAAAAAAAAAAACATTTTGTAGGCATTTTAATATTATAAAGGCTGTAGATCTGCATAGAAGAAAACGTTAAGGTACATTTTTTTAGTGATTTAACATAATATAGTACTGCGGAATTCTCATCCAACGTTCAATATTGCAATAAACAATGCTTAATGGCCTTACCCCTCAAACAATTCTACCGTACTACTTGAACTTCCGGGAATGCGCATCAGCTTTCTCTTGAGCTCAACTTCGGACCCACTATTAAACATAAATATTCTTTTTTCTCACTACCCACCATTTTGATATTCAAAACATTAGGCCAATGTGTACCAGTATCTATCCTATGAGGTAAGGAAATCGCTTAAGGGAGTGCAAGTTTTCTTAAACTACAACATAGGTTCTAGAGAAATGAGCAAATTAATTTGCAGTGTTTTATATTTGTATTGACTTTACAAACTTCCTTGAATCATTCAAGATGAATAAATAGGACTCAATGACTAAAATCTAATTCCACTAATCTTACTGGCAGATCAGCTTTATAATTTTAATATAATCCTGAGGGAAATTGTAAACAAGTTTATTGTTATTAAACAAAAAAAAACAAAGACTTTCCATTGGTGCAAAATTTCACACAAGAACCCAAATGTACAGCTTCTTTTAAGACTCGCCAAGTAAATATCAAATCAAATCCCTTTGCATTTTAACGCCACAGCACTCCCTGGATGAATTTAAGCTTGTCCATACTTTTCATTTTCATTATTCGGAGTCCGATAGCAGATTGTTTGAGATCGTGATATTTTAATCTCTTGTCCGTATTCTGAATAGAATGGACCTTCTCAGAATCCCCAATTTTTTTTACATACAATTGGTTTCCTTTGTATATAATTTTTCATGAATTTGCTGTAGATTTCTCGCAAGTTTAAAACCTCATTAGAATTTAAAGTTTTGTCTATGGGTAAACGTTCTTATTTTAAGGCTTTAATTATTGAATATTTCAGTTCTCTTTAGTTTGATCTTTGATGGTTATGATAAAATAGAAAAATATGTTCAAAACTTGAAACATGTAATAATTCCTTGATAATAAAAAAAAAAAACAATTTATCAAATCAAATGCATATAAACCAAAATAAAAAAATTTAAATTAAATCAATTCTAAATCAATCGTAAACATTTTTTAAATTCAAAATCTATGTGTGTAAGAATCTCCCTCTCCCTCAAACACACAAAATACAAAAACCAAAAACTTAATATACCTAAAAAAACAAATACAAAAACTCAGCTCAATATAAACAAAATAAAAACATGTAAAATGTATATTTTTTTCCTATCAGAGGTAGTTTTTAGTAAAAAAAAATAAAATAAAACTTAATTACTAAAATTATTACAACAAAATTTCAGCGTGCGAGCGTCCAAACGAATAGAGTTTTGTTAATCGTGAAATATTTAAAACAAAAATGAATGTATTTTATATATATTTAAATTAACTGTGTAAAAATGATCAAACAAACAAAATTATTAGAAAAACCAACAAAAAAAAATATAAAACAATATGGTTGTTGTTAACAAATTGCGTATTTTCTACTTTTCATAAAACAAAACAAACAAACAAACAGAAATGTAACATTTTATTAAACATATGTAAAACACTTAAACGCAGGTTTAAATCTAAAAACAAAAATATTGTAAAATATTTCGTAAAACACCCCTACGAGAATATAAATTATGTATAATTGTGTCAAGAAAAGAGCAAATGAAAATTTTAAAAAAAACAAGCTGCAAAAAAATTGTTTTAAACAAAATTAAAACATTTTTTATGGATTAAGGGAATTAATGTGATGTCGAATTTTTATCCTATTTAACTAATGATCGTCTTCTATTTAATATACGTCTACCCTAAAACTTAAACCGAAACAAAAACATAAACAAAAAAGAAACAAAATACTTAAATTAAAAAAAAAAGAAAACAAAAAAACGTAATTCTTAAGCACTAAACATAAAGTTTATATATATTTTTAGTGTTTTTTACACAAAATTATTATTATATTATTAAAATTTTTAAATTATCAATGTCCTCACAGATTTTGTCTTTATCATTTAGACCCAATGCACAAACCTTCCAAAACATTTTTAAATAGAAGTTATCTATAAATAATTGCCTACCCCAAATATTTAAAAAAAAAAAAAACAAAACAACAAAAAACATAAAAACATTTTTTACTCATACAAAATCTTAACTGCTTATTTTTCTCGGTCTAAAATATAAAAAATGAGATATAAAAAATTAAAACAACAATTATAAAAAAACAAAAGAATCAATGTAATAATTATATTAAACTTATTTTGTTTTTTACTTTTAATTTTAAATTTGTTTTTTTTTTCAATGGCTGTAAGTAAATAAGCGTTAAATGAGATATGAATTTTTAAAAAAATAGTAAAGAAAATATTGTTTAGAAATTTTTAAGACTGCAAAGAATTCATTGAAGTGGAAATAAAATCGTAATACAAAAAAGATGTCTGTTTTGAAAATCTATGGTTATGATTATGAACCCCTGAATTATAAAACTGGTCGACAATATTATGATTTTCTTTAAGGATTTTAGATGTCTAAACTGTAAATTTTTCTAAAACATCAGATTTTTAAAATACGCTTCGTGTCACATGGATAGGGACAAGCTTTTTTCGTTTTTTATTTTCCGATATTTCTTTAACCCTTAGGTTTTTTGGAAAACACAATTTTTGAATTAGGTTGATAAATACAAGTTTTATGACAGGTTTTCGAAAAAAGGTCATAAAAATGACATGTTTTTTGTGTCACATGAATAGGGGCAAGATCAGAATTTTCCTGTAAGACCCTTTAAAGTAAAGAAAATAACAAACAAATCTTATGGTTTAGTTAAATACTGGTTTTATTGAATGGATTCAAATAATTTTTAGTGATGGTACATCCGATAACCAGAGGTGTATGGATTCATAGAGTGCAATATTCCCTTCGGGGGGGAGAGGTGTTTCCACTAAGTCACCTCTCCCTATCCAGACGGCAGCGGAGAAATTCCCGAGATAGAATCAACGGTGGCGTCTACAGTTCCGGTAAGGTTGAACACCTTATAGGGCTTCTTCGACTTATTCGGAGCCCCAGACTTATAAGGAGCGGTTTTATGCGGCTCCCCATCCTTAGAGTTATATTTAGGATCTGGCCCTCCAGGTTGGGGGTTGTGCCGTCGGAGTGATTTCCTCGCCAGGTAAAAGCCTCATAGTTGCGAAGCACAAACATGCCTCGGATACGGACGGATTTACTGTTGACAGCCTACACAAACGAATTAAGGACAACGAACTTCGGATATGCACGTGGAATGTTACAGCGCTTATTTGGATGCGGGTTCGTCATTGGAGCCAGACTTAGGCAAGAAGTCTTGAGCTATAGGTGCATCATCAAAGCTAAATTCGGCAACATTAGCCTGATATGCGCGCACGCCTCCACAGAGAGAAAGACGACAACACCAAAGATATGTTCTTCAAGCTCTTAGAAAAAACATATGAGCAGTGTCCTAGTTACGATATTAAAATTGCCCTGGGCGATTTTAATGCCAAGCTAGGAAGGGAAGACATCTTTGTTGGTATTACCGGGAAAAACAGCATGCACGACAACACTTCCGACAACGGATTCAGACTCATAGATTTTGCTGCGGGGCGAAACTTCCACAAAGGGACTTGAACTTCTCCAGATCAATCTATCGTCAACCAGATGGACCATTTTGCAATCGACGCCAGACACGCTTCCAGCATCAAGGATATACGAACTTTCCGAGGAGCTAACTTCGACTCGGATAACTACCTCGTTGTAGCCAAGGTAGCACTTCGGATTTCCAGACCCAAGGCAAAACAGGGAGGTGCTGAACCTCTCTCGAAGTTCTCTGCCGCCAACACAATGTATCGAAATTGCCAAGATGCAATCAGAGAAGCCGCCTATGATGTGCTGGGTTTCAAGCAGCCATCAACAAGGAACCCCTGGTTTGATGAGGAATGTTGGCAGGCAAATGCAGCCAAACAACAGCTCTATGAGCAGAAGAGGCGAGAGGAACACCGACTTTTCAGAAGGAAAAAGAGAGGGCATGAGAAGCGTGCGGTCTAAGATGTTGGGAGATTTAAAAACAGGAATGAAGTTCGAAAGTTTTATGAACAGATGAAACGAAATTCACAGGTGCATAAACCTAGAACTGAAGGCTGCAAAGATTAAAGTGGAAAAATCATAGTGGGACCGCAGTCAATGCTGAGGATATGGAAGGAACACTTCTGCAGACTGTATAACGAACCGAATTCCGCTGTCAGGCATGATGATCCATTCAACATAGTTGACGAAAGCCAACAATCCCGTCCTCCCGACTTAGACGAAGTAAACATTGCCATATCTAAGCTGAAGTCTAATAAATTCGCTGGAGCGGATGGCTTGAATACCGAGCTCTTTAAAGCATCTGGAGATAAGTTGGTTAGGAGCATGCACCAACTAATCTGTAAGATATGGTAGGAACAAAGCATGCCGATGAATAAAATCTGAAAATGGATCCTGAAAAAAGGAGACCCTCTAAACTGCACCAACTATAGAGGAATCAGTGTACTTAACATCGCCTATAAAATCTTCTCTGCCGTAATATGTGAACGTCTAAAGCCCATCGTTGACAACCTAATAGGTCCTCATCAGTGTGGTTTTAGACCAGGAACGTCCACAGTTGATCAAATATTCACATTATGGCAGATCCTCAAAAAAAAACCCAAGAACAACAAATCAACACCCACCATCTTTTCATCGATTTCAAGGCTGCATATGACAGCATCTACAGGGACGAGCTGTATAGAGCCATGTCTAGTTTTGGCATCCCTGCCAAACTCGTCCGTTTGTGCAGGATGACCATGGAGAATTCACGCTGCTCCAGAAAGGTTGGAAGCAACTTAACAGAACCTTTCGATGTCAAAAAAAGTTTTAGACAAGGTGCTTGAAAGAATAGTGCAAAGCTCACACGTCAACACTAGGGGCACTATCTTTCAAAAGTCTGTCCAATTACTAGTATATGCTGATGACATTGGCATAATCGGAAGAACTCAGTGTGATGTCAATAGGGCTTTTGCGAGTATTGAGGCAGAGGCGGCTAACCGCTGTTTCTTTGGACTAAGAAAGTAATTGAGAAGTTAAGTCCTCTCTCGAAGGACGAAATTGTTGCTATATGAGACCCTTATCATCCCCGTCCTGCTATACGGTGGCGAAGCATGGATTATGACAAAAGCGGATGAAAGCACCTTGGGTCGGTTCGATAGAAAAATTCTTCGTGTGATCTACGGTCCCGTATGCATCGAAGGCAATTGGAGGAGGAGATTGAATGACGAGCTGTACGGGCTGTATAGCGACGTAGACTTAGGTTAGGTTATTTAAGGTTATAGTGGCTGTCCAAGATGGAAACGGACACACTTAGGCCAATTTAATGGCCCATTGTGATACCACATGAATCTTGAGGCTTCCTCCTAAGCTCAATGGAACCAGTTAGAGTCCCTTAAGAAACGTGAGAAGCTGATTATACCGATATGATTTAGATCGTTAAAGAAGAATTCTCCTAGGTAATTCTTGCGTTTTCGAGCTAGAGCAGGGCATGTGCAGAGAAGATGAAGAACCGTTTCTTCCTCGTCCGTACAGCTTCTGCAAAAGTCATTTAAGAATACGCCTAGTCTCGTGGCGTGCTTTCCTATAAGACAGTGCCCGGTTATGACACCTATTATCGAGCTTATATGCGATTTGCTTAGAGAGAGCAAGCACCTTGAACGTTTTAAATCCAGTGTTGGCCAGATGTTTTTTGTGACTTCACACGTGATGATGTTGTTCCACCTGGTGCCTGCCCTCCTCACAGCGTCTTGCATTACCAACAGCGTACAAGTAGCGATTGGTATGCCAGTGTGTGCCAAACGTTTTAGGATGGGCTGCAATGGACCGTTCCTGGCGAGTTCGTCTGCCTTACAGTTACCTGGAATGTCTCTATGGCCCGGCACCCAGCATAGTGAATATTAAACTGCTGCGCCATCTCAAAATGCTCAAAAAGCCACCCGAGAGCTTAACCTTGACCAACTGCCAACGATCAGCCGATATTGTGCCATCATCATCGCTCCTGTCAATGACCGCAACCACGACTTTGCCCTTAGCAACGTCACTGAAACTGGCTTGTTTCTTGATGGCATTGAGGGGGGTGCTGGTGTTGTGCACCCGAGGCCGTTTTGGTGTCGGCACGGCCCCCTCAAGAGACCTTTCTCTCTTGGACGTAGAGTCCTTATTGGATCTTTTTGAAGCAAGTATGCTTTTGGCCCATTCGACGCTAGCGGTTTGCTACGAAGTCTTTTCAGCCCCCGATGATGCACCAGAGGCCTTCAAGATTTTCGCCGCTTGCCGCCTTTGTCTATAAAGGCCTTTAGAGAGTTTTCCATTTCTGGAAGTATTCTCACTAGTAGTGGTAGGGCCATTTTTCACAACCCTGCCACTACTGAAATTAGGTATCGCTACCTTTTTATTCTCGTTGCTACCAACAGCAGAGGAGGGTCCATGGTTAGCCACTACTCCTAGACTTAGCCAGAAGGGAAAAAATTCAACGAATAAGATGGCTAAGGACACGTAGAGCGCATGAAAACCAATGCTCCGGCCCGGAAAGTCTTCGAATCCACACCCACAGGACAGCGCAGTAGAGGAAGACCGCGGATAAGGGCCCGCACAAGTGGGAAGCGACCTCACCCAACTTGGAGCGCGAAACTTGAGACATATAGCTATCGACCGACCGAGCTAGATGGAGAAGTTTGTTGGGTGAAGCCCTAGTTCACACAGGACTGTAGCGTAAGTCCTTCTCCGTAGGCTTTAAGAAAATGGCAGCTATATCAATCGGGTCCGTCCAAATTATTTTTCTTTTCATCGGAAAAGACGGCGATATGCCGAGCTCGATTCCACCTGATGTGATTTGTTGCAAGATGAAGGCGTTGGCTATTGCGTGCCTCATACAATGGTTGGTGTCGTATATGGTCTGCCTTCAGAATCACCCAAACAACAGTCGATCTATTAGCATTTACCCCAGCTTCTGCCTTGATTTTACTAATGGAAAGCCTTGAATTTAAAGCAGCTCTTACTATCACCCGCTTTTTTTAAATGATGTGGCCTTCTTGAATCTTACTTGTGGTTTTTTCATACCTGTCTGGATCCTTAAGGAAGTTGTATACAACATTTGAACTTCTGATTTGCTGACTATATAACGGATGGTTTTGCCGAGATCCCGGTGAGCTCGATTTTGACCTCTACCCCTAACTAAGCTCCCAAGCAATCAGAGTATCCTTTCATATGATTTTAAACACGCTTATGGTAAATTTAGATTTTGTCCTTTTCCATATGTGAACCAAAAAAACAGGTGCTTTTTATGACTTGTATTTATGAAAAAATTTCGAAATATAAACTTAATACATACCACTACCATTCATTCCACATTTTTGCAAAAAAGCTAAGGGTTTAAGAAATATCGGTAAATAAAAAACGAAAAAAGCTTTTCCCTATCTTTGTGACACGAAGCGTATATGTCCCTTTTAAAACGCTAAAAACAACCAAAAACCGGGTTAGGTTGAGTTAAAACTTTAAACATCTCTTATAAATAAATTGTGTGATGATTTTGCATAGTTAAAATTTTTCTCTTCCTTATAGATACAATCATTTTAATTCTTAGTTTCTGTAAATAAAATTTGAGTCGTTATTGACTCTTTATGAAGTTTTGAGAAAACCTTGAATTTGATACTTTCATAGTTTTGAAAAACTCTTTTTAATTTTTCGCGCAGATTTCAAATCCAAATTTGAATATAAACCGTTCTGCCTTATTCTGTTGAAAACCAATTTAAGCAAAATGGTTTAGCGTTTCTTTCAGATTTCTGTAAGACAGGTATAGTGTTACAACTTATACAGATTTTTCGAATATTATATGAAATAATACATATAAGAATTTCAACTGAATATTGAAGAAAGGGATTATAGATTTGGAAAACTATCGTGGATTTTAATGAAAAAAAGCTGCTTCATAGATGAAGATAGCCTCTAAAAGCTTTATGTACGCATTTTTTTTTTGGAACAAGCAGTATCTCAAAAACCTAAACTGATTCATTCATTTTGAAGTAGAATTTGATAGTTTAAGAGCCGGAAGCAAATTTTGGGAGTATCGAGCTTTATTTACTTTAAGGACTGTTTTATCCCTGCCAACAACTTCTTGATATTTTGGTACATCATTATTTTGGTTTGTATCCATATAGTAAAAAAAACTTATAGATGTTTTTTTTGGGTTGAAAAATAAATTTGAATAAAGGTTAAAATGCGTCTGGCAAGCAGAAGGCTGAAAGTAAAACATCTTGGGCGCAGATTTTTGTAATCAGGGGATTTTTTTTGTTGATGTATCACACATGTTGTTATCATTTCCACCACAAAATCGGAAAAATTACAATTTTCGAACGCTTATCCCCAACAAGGGCTGTCAGACGGTTAAATTTGATATAATTGTGCGTAGGTATATCAACTCATTCACATCAAGAAAATTTTACTTCTTTATCACTCTCAAAATTTGGTGCCAGCTCTAGGTCTATGAATTAAGGCCATCAAAAACCATTGGAAAGTGCAATTTTATTGGAAAACCTTGTAGACCATTTCAACAAAATATAATATAAACGCAGAACTATATTACTCAATGATTTATTTATTTTTTGCACAGTTACATTTAATTTTTTATGTAAAAGGGTTCCTTGACATTTTGAAACCGAAATAAGTTATATTTCTTTACAATACAAAATGCAAATCGTGATGTACTTGTAGTGTAAATTCACTAACGCATCACTGCAGAGATGATTAGCGATTCATAAATAAATAAATTAGGTGAGGCAACAGTCCGTGAAGAACCAGGGCCTAGTGATTTACAACTCTCAACCATTCCTGTGTGCGAGTAATGTGGTCAGAGATGGAAGGGACCTACAGTTTATATGCCGAATCCGAACGGCTAATTTAAGAAAGCACTTTTCATGACAAAAATTACTCTTAGAGGATTTGTCAATTCCTGGCAAGAAGTAAGACCCCTTGCATGACAGTCTAACGCACTAACCATGACGAAACGGGTACTACAGCACGTTCATAAACCAAATCCAAGTATCACATGCATCATAAAGCAAAAGCTGTTTTAAACGTAAAACTTTGTCAATCAGCATCGCATCATAATCAGCTGAGCAATCATTAGAATCACAAAAAAGCAGTGATGACTAATAGTCCAATTCACAAAGCTAGTGGCTACGTAGTCAAGGCATTCTG
Source organism: Eupeodes corollae (assembly GCF_945859685.1). Classification (NCBI taxonomy): domain Eukaryota; kingdom Metazoa; phylum Arthropoda; class Insecta; order Diptera; family Syrphidae; genus Eupeodes; species Eupeodes corollae. Next base: position 34,768,637 of record NC_079147.1, read on the forward strand.
ATTGGCTAAATCTAACTACAAAAGTGGTTGAAATATTTCTTATTTTTTTATAAAGGGTGATTTTTTTGAGGTTAGGATTTTCATGCATTAGTATTTGACAGTGAGCAAACAATTAATGCGATTGTGACCAAGTTTCGCACTCAGTTTACTTTATTGGACTTCAAACCAACCACACGAATGTGTACAGTGCGTACAGAAGAGAATATTGCGTCTGTTTCTGAGAGTGTTGCTGAAGACCGTGAAATGTCGATTCGTCGCCGTTCGCAGCAATTGGGTTTGTGTTATTCGACCACATGGAAGATTTTACGCAAAGATCTTGGTGTAAAACCGTATAAAATACAGCTCGTGCAAGAACTGAAGCCGAACGATCTGCCACAACGTCGAATTTTCAGTGAATGGGCCCTAGAAAAGTTGGCAGACAATCCGCTTTTTTATCGACAAATTTTTTTCAGCGATGAGGCTCATTTCTGGTTGAATGGCTACGTAAATAAGCAAAATTGCCGCATTTGGAGTGAAGAGCAACCAGATGCCGTTCAAGAACTGCCCATGCATCCCGAAAAATGCACTGTTTGGTGTGGTTTGTACGCTGGTGGAATCATTGGACCGTATTTTTTCAAAGATGCTGTTGGACGCAACGTTACGGTGAATGGCGATCGCTATCGTTCATTGCTAACAAACTGTTTGTTGCCAAAAATGGAAGAACTGAACTTGGTTGACATGTGGTTTCAACAAGATGGCGCTACATGCCACACAGCTCGCGATTCTATGGCCATTTGGAGGGAAAACTTCGGAGAACAATTCATCTCAAGGAATGGACCGGTAAGTTGGCCACCAAGATCATGTGATTTGACGCCTTTAGACTATTTTTTGTGGGGCTACGTCAAGTCTAAAGTCTACACAAATAAGTCAGCAACTATTCCAGCTTTGGAAGACAACATTTCCGAAGAAATTCGGGCTATTCCGGCCGAAATGCTCGAAAAAGTTACCCAAAATTGGACTTTCCGAATGGACCACCTAAGACGCAGCCGCGGTCAACATTTAAATGAAATTATCTTCAAAAAGTAAATGTCATGGACCAATCTAACGTTTCAAATAAAGAATCGATGAGATTTTGCAAATTTTATGCGTTTTTTTTTTTAAAAAAGTTCTCAAGCTCTTAAAAAATCACCGTTTATTTTCAATTGTCAATAATATGACAGTCCCAGATTGACTAGCTTTGTAGTGTAGTATTGCATTCACAAAGCTAGTTGAGTTTTGACTACGTAGCCACAAGCTTTGTAAATGCGACCAATCACTACCAAAAAAATTAACGTTTGTAAATTTACGCTGTTTTTGAAAGAAAAGGTTAGTATAACAAAGTTCCAAGTTTGAAATTTATGAAACTTGAAAAAATAAATAGCTGCCTTGGCCAAATTTACATTCAAAGATTGCAGTTGACTGCAAATAAAGTTCCTTATGTTGCCTGAACCTGTCCATTTTTGCAAATTAGAGCAAATGTCATTTCTAATGTGACATTTGGGTATGAGGATATATAAACTGTAGTTCCCTTTTGAATGTTAATACTGAAAGCAGAAGACACTCTACTAAACCAACTATAGAGGAATGAGTCTCCTTACCATCTTACCATTTTAAAATCTTCTCTGCCGTAATATGTGAACGTTTTAAGCCCATCGTCAACAACCTTATAAGGCCTTACCAGTGTGGTTCTACACCGGGAAAGTCCACAGTCGATCAAATATTATCATTACGACAAAAACATCAAATCGACAGCCACCATCTCTTCATCGCATATGACAGCATCTACATGGCCATGTCTAGTTTTGGCGTCCCTGCCAAACGCATCAGTTTGTGCACTGGACGAGAATGAAGAATTCGCGCTGCTACATAAAGTTTGGAAACAACTTACCCGAACCTTTCGATGTTAAAAAAGCTTTTAGAAAAGGTGCAGAACTTCCACGTCAACACTAGAGGCACTATCTTTCAAAAGACTGTCCAATTATTCGCAAATGATGATGACATTCACTTAATTGAAAGAACTCAGCGTAATGTCAAGGAAGAACCTCTAGGTCGAAACGTCGCCATCAACAAACGTAACTTTGAGGGAGTTAAGGACGTTTAAAGGTGCCTTTTGCAGTACGAATTTCAGCAACTCTAACGTTCCCGTCTTCACCAGGGAAAGTTTTTTGGATTCTTCCTAGTGACCATCCCATAGCAAATTATCTTCATGTACAACAACCATAGAGCAATGTTCGGTGGCCTTTAGCCACCTTTACAGCAGCCTCCCAGATCCCACCAAAATGCGGAGCCCTAGGAGGAATAAAATTAAATTTAATATGTTCTTTGTTACAACAATTAAAATTATAATCACGACTTGTAAGGGACTTTCCTCCTGACACGATGATAAGTGTAGACAGGTCCTGCAAAATCTACTCTACAACGTAAAAAGGGTCGACAAGCCGTTAACCTTTCGGCAGCAAGATTTCCCATTACCTGTTGTAGCAGCTTAGTTTTGTATCGAACACAGTGAACGCATTTTCGAACCACTTTTCTAGGTAGGTCTCAAGCATTGATGATCCACATTTTCTGTCAAAGTAAATTGACAAATGACTTTGATCCAGCGTGATAATTGGTATGATGAAAATAGTCGGTATAACATAGACTGAAGTTTGACTCTTTACTCAGCAAAATCGGACGTTTCTCTTCTTCTGGAATTTCAGCATTCGTTAATTGCCCTCCAACTTTAAGAATAGGGTATCCTAGGGAATTATCCAAGAATGTTAAGATATTTCAGAGAATTTTTCAGCTCCTTTCAATTTTGAATTTGACCTATTGCTTCTGGAAACATTTGGGTTTGCAGTAGGTAGACTATCTTACATAAGGCGTTATCAAGCTCAACAATTTTAAGTGGTGACAGTTCATATGAGTTTTTCAACTTCTGTTTGTTCAGTTGCTCAAGGAGCCTTTGTTTTCTTACTAACGGCGGGATGTCCTTTGATTTCCATATTTTCAGCTGATTAATGTATCTTAGAATATAGGCGAAAATATTTTTGACCTTGGTATAGCTACTGCAATTGTTGATAGTTATGATCATATTATTTTCGGTGTTACTAATATTGTTTTCCGTTTCTCCATTTCCAATTCTTCAGAAGACAGAACATTCTGTGGATTTGTAGGCCAATAATTTGACGGTTTGAGCGAAAACGGAAGCAAACCAGCAAACCAATACGAGTTTCTCAGTTCCTCGACAGAGCTTCCCCTTGAAACGATATTAGCTGGGTTGAATTCAGTTGCAACGTGCTTCCATGTTATACCCTCAGATTTTTCTTGGATTTCAGCGACGCGGTTTCCGACAAACGTGCTGAGTTTAGACGAGTGAGTAGAGATCCAGTGCAATACCACCGATGTATCACTCCAGAAATAAGTCTCTGAGCAAGAATGATTGAAGACCGACCTAATTTTCCACCACAATTTGATGATAAGATGAGCAGCAACTCTGCGCTTATAAACGTCACACGTCAAATTTATTACGTCTTGTTCAAGATTCCTCAAATAATCGTTATTTTACTTACAAAAATATAAAATCTTTATAAAAACTTTATTATCAGAAACTTTAAACTATTGTTTACCCAAGGTCAATGAAATAATTCATGAAAAAGTGTTGTTCTGGCGAAAATAAAGAAAAGCGTTTGTGCGACTTAACATAACCTAAAAATATATGGAAGTTCACAAAAAGCGAATGTACCAAGAAACTTCACCTGACCAAAGTGCTTCCATTGTCGCAAAAAAACAATTATTATTTAACTCAACAACAATGTCATTTCCTTCGCCGAGCCAGAACCAGCCGAATAATAACACCCAGCCGATTCCATCTCTGCTTATTCCCATTGCTGATTTTTTCTCATGGACTGTGTTTGACTCCAAGCTCAGCGCTGCTCTGGACCTGAAACTGCATGACGTCGCACGTAAAGACGACCTACAGCCACTCAGTATATAGATTCAGCACCTGCGTTCAGAGAACACACATCTTAAAGAAGAGTTACAGGCAATGAAAAATAGATTAGAGTTCATTGATAAAACATCTCGTCGTGCAAACATTGTTGTCAGTGGGTTAAGTAACACAAACGCTCAATTAGCTGTTGCCGAATTCAATGATCTGTGCTCCAATGTTCTGAACACACCAGCAATCGTTAAGGAATCAAGACCGGTTCATGGTGGAAAGTCGTTCGTGTTCTCATTAGACTCAGCCCTACAAGTCAACAATATAATTGCAGCTAAGCGGCACCTTAAAGGAACTACCATCTTTGTACAAAAAGACTACACGGCTGATGAACGTAATAAGAGATTCCAATTACGTCAACTATGAAAAAACATCACAAAACTAGGAGACAAAATAAAAGTTCGATTTGGAGAGTTCTGTATCTACGTTAACGATATTCAGTTTACTTGGAACAAAGGAAAAGTCGAAGTTGCGAAGATCTAGGACGTCGAATTTCTCCGAGGGATTGTCACAAAAGCCAAATTCACTTGTGATATAATTGTAAGAGAATGCCTAAATCTAATGCTAAAGTTCCTGTGCTGCTAGCCTCATCTAGTGATCAGTCTAAAAATTAGCAACCAAAAAATGTCTGTCAGGTATTGTCGTATAATATAGCAAACTTAAAGAGTAAACTTATTTTTAGTAATTTTCTATCTTACATATGTAAATAAATTTGATGTTTTTTTTCTTATACGAAACCAATATTTTGAATGATAAAAGAAGTAATTTTTCAATTTATTTTAGTGATTTTTACTTGTATTGGAATGATGCTATAAAGTTTCATAGTGCTGGCCACGCTATTGGTGGTTGTTAGTTCGGTTTCAAAAAAAAACTTAAAAGATAAATTTTCGTTTAGATTTCTTGAAATTTCTGGTAATGTTGTTCTGACTGCTAAGTTTGGTGACGTGAATTTCCATTTCATACCTCGATATTTAAATGGTTCAAATAAAACAAATTGGGCGGCCGATTTTGATAAGTTTGAAAGCTTTTTAAAAAATATGACTTTTGAGTCTTTTTGTATACTTGGCGATTTAAATGCTCGGACGGCTGAGGCCCAATTTGTTGACAAGTGTTTATTGAGTAGAACTTCCATTGCCTCTGAGATACGAGTATCTAAAGATAAAACCATGGACACAAAAGGAAAGAAATTACTAGATCTTTTTGAAAACATAGGTGCGGTGATCATCAATGGCAGAACGTTTGGCGATATGAATGGTGAGTTTACCTTCTGTGGCGCCTCAGGTAGTTCAGTCATAGACTATTGAGCATGTTCGTTTGATTTTTTACCTTTGATAGAAAATTTTTCTGTAGTAAGCAAACCTTTTTCTGATCACATGCCCCTCAGCCTGCGCCTCTCTTTCCCTTCAACCCACAATCAGAATGTTACGCAATTGGTGCTCCCTCAAAAACTCTACTGGTCCGAAAATAATCCTGTCAAATATATAGTTACGCTCAGTCGGTTATCTAACTGCCGTTATATTTTTTCAAATATGACAATAGAAGAAAAAGTCAGCTCTCTCCTGTACAAAATTATCTTCAAAAATAAAAAAATCAATTTTGCATACAAAAGCATTGAAAAGCTTAACACAGTTAGGAATGCTAGTGATTGGTGGAAGTTAGCTAACTCGATGAAGAAATGTAAACCAAAACAAAATGGTAATCTTAAAAGTCAAGACTTTATGATATATTTTAGGTCACTTTTTTCAAAATCTGTAAATGAACTTCATTTCTCTTGGGCTATGCCAGAAAAAATAGATAACTTTCTTGACTCTCTTGATATGTGGGAGCTTTTGCATGTAATACAAAGAGCAAAGAATAAAAAAGCACCGGGTGAGGATAGAGTGAGCTATGAATTTTACAAAAATGCTCCAATTTGTTTTTTAAAAGAAGTTCTGTGTCTATTCAATCAAATTTATCTCACCGAATGCATTTCTTCTTCTTTTCGTAAATCAATTATTATTCCACTTTACAAAAAAGGGGATCCAAATTGTGTTGAGAACTATCGAGGTCTTTCGCTACTTGATTCATTATATAAAATTTTCACTGGTATTATCCTTAATAGGATTAATAGCTGGATTGACTGTAATAGTATCCTCAGTGAGTTCCAGGCAGGTTTCCGTAAAGGGTACTCAACGACCGACAATATTTTCCACCTCACAAGTATTATACAACTTAACTGCAAGAAAAAGAAAAACACTTTCGCTTTCTTTGTGGACTTTTCCTGCGCTTTCGATTTAATTCCACGAAATTCATTATTTTATAAACTTTCTTGTTTCGGATTATCCTCAAAGGTCATCAGAATCCTTCAACAGCTTTATGAGAACACAACATGTCGGGTGTGGGATCAAACATCGTTGTCGGAGTACTTCTTGGTTAGCCAAGGCGTAAAGCAAGGGTGTTTGTTAAGCCCACTTCTATTTGCTCTTTATCTGAATGACCTTCATGAAGACTTACCCGGTGGGTTATTTGTGGCGAATATGGTGATTAAGATTTTACTTTATGCAGATGATCTCGTCTTGCTCTCTAACTGCCCTGCTGATTTGCAACTTATGATTGATCATCTTTTCAAGTATTGCTCCCTTTGGGGCCTAAAAATAAACTTAAACAAGTCAAAGATAGTTGTTTTCCGTGATGGTGCAAGAATTTCTAAGAATCTTAAATGGAATTATGGAGAGAACCCCATTGAAATAGTAAACCATTATAAATACCTGGGTGTTATACTTAACTATAATTTGTCTTTTAATAAACATCTCGACTCTAGGCTGGTTATTTCAAAAAATGCAATAAATGCAAAGTGGTCAAATTATATTAAAAACTCTAAAATAGTAATTTCTAAAAAACTTAAGATTTTTAACACTGCAGCCAAATCAATTAAGAAGTATATTGTCTTTGCCCTACCGATAATGGGACAAAGTAGACCTAGTGGATCAAATAGTGATGACGAAACAGACAGAATTTTTCTTTTAGTATACGAAGGGTAAGATTTTGTATTATTGTATGAAAAACAAAAACTGTCTTCGTGAACGTCCCAAGTTATCCCCAGGGCACTTGTTACATTCCATTCTGATAAGTTGAAGTCTTTAATCTCCTCATTTGAACATATTGACTAATAGTTACTATTCCATTTGGATAATTCGAGACCCTCGGATGCCAGAATAGCCACAACTTCTCGTTGTATTTGTTTCAGAGTGTTGAGATCATCTGAGCCGGTTATCATGTCGTCTACATACAAATCTGAACGCAAAACGTTAGCACCAAGTTTGTATTGAGATTCATATTTGTCTCCCAAATACTTGAGACACCATATGTTACCGTATTAAGTTCGTACGTTTCTATAGGTGACTCTTCACTCTCCCTCCATAGAATGTACAGGTACTTTCGTTGCAATGGATGAATTTGAATATGTCTGTACATTTTGACAATGTCAGCAGTCAGCACGTATTTGTGCATTCTAAACCGATACAATATCATGAAAAGATCATCCTGAATTGTGGGACCTACCATTAAGATACTATTGAGAGAAACCTGAGTAGCTATTCTACAGGAAGAATCAAAGACAACCCTTAATTTAGTTGGAGATCTATTTGGACGCAACACACACTGGTGCGGCAAGTAATAGTGGGGTTCGTTTAAGACTGGATTTCTAACGAGAAACATGTTACCTAGTGTCTGATACTCCCACAGGAAGTCAACGTAAACTGATTTAAGAGATGACTATTTTTTCAATCTGCGCTCTAAAGACATAAAACGTCGAAAAGCTGCTCCATAGGAATCTCCAAGTGTTTCAGGGTCTTTTTTGAACGGAAGTTTTAGCATGAGTCGTCCACTCGGTAGTTCTTCAATAGATTGGTTGAATAGTTGTTCACACTCCATTTGTTCTTGTGTCCATTTTGATTTTGAACCGTTCCACAAATTTGTTTAAGTTATCATCGCTTACGCTGAAACAGCAACTGTTTCTTTGATTTCCTGAACGCTGTTTGTACCTTCGAGACGCAATTCATCCCAAATGGGTGTTTTGTAGCAGCGGCATTTCGGGACCCAATTTGATCTGACCCACGAGCAATAATCCGAAAAAGGCTTCGGCTCCGAGAAGAATGTCGATTGCAGCTGGCTGATTAACCTGTTCGTCAGCAAGCTCGATGTTGTTCGATATATTTCAACTGGTAACGTCCAGAGCAACAACAGGTTGGTATCCAGTGCTGGAAGGTGCAACAAGAAATTCTATTGAAAGTCCGAATGCAGAATAACGCGATCGGATTTTAGTTTGGGTTGATGAGCTTATTCTGGTTTCTGTTGCCCCAATGCCAATGATATCTACGTTTTTCGTTTGCTTTTGAGGATTAAGTGAACGAGCGAACTCTTCTTTGATGAAGTTGACCTGCGACCCAGAATCCAACAAAACTCTATTAAGTTGATATCCTCCATATCTTTTTCCATTGCAGAATTGGTTGCAGCAATGTTTTTAAGTTCCAGTAACATTTGTTGCACCGCCTTGACGATGAAGCAGCAAATGATGTTTCTTTTTACAGTGGTTTCACCTGATGGCTGAAAAACATTTTGTTACATTGTTGCCTTTAGCAAGGCAGTTAATACAAATACCCAAATTTTTGACATTAGTGAATCGGTCAATAGTAGATAATTGAAGAAAAGAAGCGCAATTGCTTATAGCATGAGAAACACAGAAACTATACAAGGACGTTGCATCGTAGCAAACGATGGACGAAGAGCATCTGCAGCCCAATGCTTGGGTCGAAAAGAAGATTTTTTACTTTCTGTCTTTATGAGTTTTGGTTCTTGACACAAAGTCTTACTTTCACGAGCTTCCAAATACTGACAACGCTTATTTATTAGGTCCGAACATTTCTGCCACGTTGGAAAATTGTTCGTCCCATTTGGATTGAGTTTCAGAATCTGCTTTAGGCATGGCAAGATGAATTATAATGCCGTTACAAATGTCTGACTCTGTACCTAATGACTTTAATGAGCTGAACAAAGGTGAAACATAGTTTAACAAGTTTCTTAACTGTGACGTAGAAGATTTTTGAACCTTAGGTAAATCGAAAAAATGGGATATATTCTCTAGGAAAATGAGACAATCATTATCAAAACGTTCTTTTAATCGTTCGAGAGCCTTTTCATAATTTTCATCTCTAACTTGAAATGCCTTTACAGTGCTGAGCGCTGCACCTTGTCAGCAACTAAGCAAAGGGTTAAATTTTTCTATTTTCGAAAGGGTGAGATTACTATCGCCAAGTTTTGTAAATGAGTTGATAAAGTTTTTGTAATCGGAATATTTTACATCGAAGCGACAACATTACTGGTACACAAGAATGGTTTAGAGTTGTAAGTCACTAGGCCCTAGTTTTATACGTTCAAGTTCAATTACAACATATACACAAGGTCTGATCACAAAGGATAAGCTACAATGGGCTCTCAACAGCTTCAAACCATTTAAAGCTGGTATAATACCAGTCGAATTACAAAAGGCTTCTGATATAATTGCACCAATCCTTGAGGCAATTTTTACCGGCTGCCTTTACCTGGTCCATGTTCCCTCGGCATGGAGAGAAGTTAAAGTTGTTTTTATACCTAAAGCAGGTAAATGCTCCCAAGTCAATCCTAAAGATCTACGACCTATAAGTCTATCATCATTCCTTCTTAAGACCCTGAAAAGATTGATTGATATCCATTTAAGGGCACGTATCGATATAAGACTTCTGTCTTCGTCTCAACATGCCTCCTGTAAAGGTAAATCGGTGGAAACAGCGTTACACGCTTTAGTACGCACCATCGAATATTCCCTCCATCATAAAGAGTTCACTATGGTTGCTTTCCTTGACATCGAAGGTGCCTTTAACAACGTGGACACATCTGCAATCACATCTGCACTGACATCTCTAAATGTAGAGAGTTCGCTTCGGGAGTTTATTCATTTAATGGTTACTAGCAGAATAATTAACTCAAAGCTGGGCAAGTCTTCTAGCAGACGATTCGTTAGTAGAGGGACACCGCAAGGTGGTGTTCTATCCCCTCTCCTCTGGAACCTAGTGGTGAATGAGATCCTAACTAGTCTGGATGCGGAGGGTTTCAGAGTGATAACCTATGCGGACGGCGTTGCTATAGCAGTTTTAGGAAAGCATCTTAATATCCTAAAAGAACTCTTACAAAATGCCTTAGACAGACTAATACTTTGGGCTGATCGGTGTGGACTGGGTGTTATCCCACATAAAACCGATCTGGTCTTATTTTCGAGGAGATACAAAATTCCATTTGTCAACCCTCCTTATATTAAAGGAATCCAATTAAAATTCTCAGACGAGGCTAAATACCTGGGTCTTTTCTTAGACAAAAAACTAAATTGGAAACGCAACGTACAGGAAAGAGTCAAAAAAGCTACTGTAGCTCTCTTTTCTTGCAAAAAAGCTATTGGTAATAAATGGGGTTCACAACCCAGAATCACGCATTGGCTATACACATCGGTAATTAGACCGATTTTAACGTACGGTGTGGCAGTATGGTGGACTGCTTTAGAGAAAGGTATAAACAGGGATAAGTTAAATAAAGTCCAACGTTCAGCCTGTCTATGTATAAGCGGATCGCTTCGCACGACCCCGTCTGCAGCACTGGACACCTTGCTCTACCTTACACCTCTTGACATATTTAGCAAACAAATAGTAGCTGCAAGCTCTGCTATTCGCCTCAATGCTTCGTCGCAGTGGACTAACATCAACATTGGCTACTCCGTAATTCTAAGGTACTTAGAATCAATTCCAAAGCACACAGACAACAACATCCCCCAACTACAATTCGACAGAAACTTCCAGATTTCTATACCTACCAGATCTTTTTGGGAGAATAGGACATTCTTGGAGGATGAGTCAATCCATTTCTACACTGATGGGTCAAAAACAAAAGAAGGGGTTGGTGGAGGTGTGTACTCTGAACGACTGAAATTAAGTCTCTCATTCCGCCTTCCCAATCATTGTAGTTTGTCCAGGCAGAACTTTTGGCGATTAAAGAAGTCTTGTCTTGGCTCAAAGAAAATGTGATATTAACATCTGATATCCGTATTGTCTCTGACAGCCAGGCCACCATCAAATCTCTGGACTCTGTCTCTATAAAATCTATAACAGTCCATAACTGACGATCATCTCTAATGGAGATGGCGCAACAGTTTAATATTCACCTTTGTTGGGTGCCGGGCCATAGAGACATTCCAGGTAACTGTAAGGCAGATGAACTCACCAGGAACGGTACAGTACAGCCCATCCTACCACGTTTGGCAAGTACTGGCATACCAATCGCTAATTGTAAACTGTTGCTAATGCAAGACGCTGCGAGGAGGGCAGGCACCAGGTGCAACAACATCACCACGTGTCAAACCACAAAAAACATCTGACCAAAAACGTTCAAGGTGCTTGCTCTCTCTAAGCAAATCGCATATAAGCTCGATAATAGGTGTCATAACCGGACACTGTCTAATAGGAAAGCACTCCACGAGACTAGGCGTATTCTCAAATGACTTTTGCAGAAGCTGTATGGACGAGGAAAAGGAAGAAACGGTTCTTCATCTTCTCTGCACATGCCCTGCTCTAGCTCGAAAACGCAAGAATTACCTAGGAGAATTCTTCTTTAACGATCTAAACGATCTAAATCATATCGGTATAATCAGCCTCTCACGTTTCTTAAGGGACTCAAGCTGGTTCCATTGAGCTTAGGAGGAAGCCTCAAGATTCATGTGGTATCACAATGGGCCATTAAACTGCCCTAAGTGTGTCCGTTTCCATCTTGGACAGCAACTATAACCTAACCTAGGCCCTAGTTCTCCACGGACTGTTGCGCCACCCAATTTATTTATTTAAATACATGATGCAGAAGCTTGGACTATGACATAAGCTGATGAAAGCACCTTGGGTCATTTCGAGAGAGAAGTTCTTCGGGTGATATACGGCCGCATATACGTAGAAGGTGAGTGGAGTAGAAGATGGAACGGCGAGCTGTACGGACTGTACAGGGACATCTACATAGCTAGAAGGATAATAGCCCAACGACTGAGATGATGGGTTACGTAAAGCGCATTTAAACGAATGATCTGGCCGGGAAAGTTTTCAAATCAACGCCCCACATCCAGCTAGGGACTGAACTAGAAGGAGAAGTTTGTTCGGTGAGGCCCTAGTTCACACATAACTGTAGCTCCACCTTAAGTAAGCAAGTATTTAAGTGAGCATAATCATACAAAAATATGAATCTAATAATTGTTTCATTTTAAGTCATAATTAAAACATTTTTCAAGTTAAAAACATAACAAAATTTTAAGTGAAATAATAATAATCGAACAAAAACCACATAAAAAGTTCTTTTTGTATGGTTTATGGAAAAAAGTCTTTCTGAAAATAACACTCCAGTAGTTCACCTTCGTCTTATACCTGTAACACGTGAAATAAAACTGGCAATGATGGATTTCAACAGCCCAAGTCTGGAAAACGAAGAAAACACCACAAAATCCTTAAACGAATTGGTAAAAGAAGAAATCGATGATAGCCTCAGAAGCCTTAAATCAAACATTGAAAATTGTGTGAAAAAAGAAGAATTACCCGAAATAATAAATCAATGCATTCAAGACAATCTTACTCTTTGTCCTAGTGCCCATCAACTTAGCAGTCTTACACCACTAGCTACATCATCATTCGCTTCCAATGAAGTCCAGGACGAATCAGAATCAAATGACGATGATGTGCTAATGAAAGAAAATATCATAAAATTAGAAAAACGAATAAATTTCCTCGAATCTAAATTATCGTCGGTTTTTCAACTGATTCCAAATTTAAAGATTATTCCACCAAATTTTAAAATTGATCCAGCACCAATAAAATTTGATAAGAGCATCGATGCGGGTCAATTATTATCATCAACATCTGATAAAACCACTCAAGACGGAGGTAATTGTGATTTTGAGAATATGAGCTCGTCTGAAAAGGATGAAGTGAATCCTTATGATGAAATGTATTACGAATGGCGTCAGAATAAAATGAATTTACTGCACTATAAGCACTCTGAATGTAGTTTAGAACTGAATAAAAAACTTGTAATGGAATCTTCCCACGGTGTTCTGCCAAACTATACCTTGCCAGCAGCGATGAGTAAATCGCAGGTTAAAGCAAGGTTTATAAATTCACAGCATCTACTGATATAAAGAAAATCCAAAATAAATAAATATCAGTTTATATTGTTATTTTATTTGATAATTCCTCCATTTACTCAGTTTAAATACATTTTTTTTAAATGCATCCGTGTTTTCTTCTTTTGATAATTTGAAAATCAGTTGAGAGTGTCAAACTTGTTCATACCACATAAAGGACTTGAAAGTAAGGCAAGTTTCTAGAATCCGATTCGCCAGCTGCAAAAAAATTGCCTTCCAACTAACGCAACTTTATTGGAAAGTTAATCAAGAAAAACTTCCTAAGGGGGTTTTCCATGGGTGAAATAATTCAATTTATTCTTGATCTGTGAAAACAAAAATTTTCAAAGTTTTTGCATTCCATGGGACAAAATAAATTAATTTATTTTTGTATTTAATATCAAATCTGCAAATCATGATTTTTGGGCACATTTACGCCTCCTAACACCAAAATTAATACAGGAGTGGAATCGGCTAGGGTGGTTGTTGACTGTTGACAGTCAAAATAATCGAATTTGATCTGTGCAAGGTGCAAGCTTACGTAAAAACACAAGAAAAGTAAGAATATTATTTAAACACAGACAATTTGATACTTTTTTTAGATATTTTATAGAAATCATTTTAAAATGTCACCACAGCAACAACGAATTGTGACAATTACATATATTTAGAAATTGTTCAATCCAACTGAATTGAATTGAATCAGCTTAGGTTAGGTTAGGTTAAAGTGGCTGCGAATTCATAATCCACACACTTAGGCCAAAAGAAAAGGCCCACTGTGATACAACATGAATCTAGAGAGTTACTTCCCACAAGTTGAACCAGTTTGAGCTTTTTATAAAGCAAAGGAGATATTTGATATCCTTTTTAGATAGTTAGCTGGGATTATCAAAATAGTATTCTCCCAGATGAAGTTTGCGTCTTTCTGAAAGAGCAGGGCAAGTGCAGAGGAGATGAGAGATTGTTTCCTCTTCTTATTCGTCCATACAGCTCCTGCAGAAGTCATTTGAGGCTACACCAAGTCGTATGGCGTGTCTGCCTATAAGACAATGTCCCGTAAGGACACCCATTAGGGGGCTAATATGAAGTCTGCTTTGAGATAACAATTCTTTAGAGCGCCTTAGGTCCAGTGAAGGCCATATGATTTTTTTGGGCTGCCCATGTTGGTAAATTGTGCCACATAGAGTTTGCTATAGCAAAAGCTGTTTCTTTTAGCAGAAGTTTACATGTAGCTATCGGTATACGTATCTCCTCCCTTTCAGATGAAATAGGCATGACATTTCCATTTTCAGCGAGTTCATCGGCTCTACAATTTCCCGTGGTGTCTCTGTGGCCCGTCACCCAACAGAGGTGAATGTTAAATTGCTGCGCCATCTCCATAAGAGACGATCGACAATCGAGGTGTTGGACATTTGGTTGAGACACCGTCAAGGAATTTGATAGCTTCCTGACTGTCAGAGAAGATGCGGATATCAGGAGTTGATATCACGTTTTCTCTTAGCCAAGAAAGAACCTCTTTGATCGCTAAAATTTCCGCTTGGAAGGCGCTACAATGATAAGGAAGGAGGAATAAGATGCTTGGATTAAGCTTTTCTGAGTACACACCACTACCAACTCATTTGTCTTGGATCCATCTGTATAAAAATGAATACTTTTGCTATCCCGTTTTTTTGTCTTCCCATTCATCTCTGGATGGAATGGATACCTGGAAGTTTTTTCCAAATAGGGGTTTAGGAATAGCGTAGTCTATGTACTTTGGTATAGAACCAAAGAGGTTCAAAATGATGGAGTGCCCCACATTGTTGTTGGTCCATTGATATGAGGCGTCGAGTCTTGATAATCAACTCACAGAGTGTGTATTCGACGTTTAGGGTCGTCATAAAGGAAGTGATAGCGGATGTGTCAACGTTGTTGAAAGCGCCCTCAATATCAGGAAGGCCACCATAGTATATTTCTTTTGCTCTAGGGAGTATTCGATAGTTGTTACCAGAGTGTGCAAGGCTGTTTCTACCGATTTCCCTTTGCAGTATAAACATGCCGAGCATGGTCTAGAACCCAAAATAATACCGATTTCTAACGTTTGCTAAGCATGACCTAGAACCCAAAATAATACCGATATCTACCGTTTACTAAGCATGGCCTAAAACCCAAAATAATACCAGTACCAGAACCCTGATGCCGGTATTTAGCATAGATCAGAACCCTGGTGATGCCGGTAAATTAGAACCCTCTAGTTACAACTACTAACGTTTAGCTGGGAATTTGACAACCCTACCACGCTCGTTAACACGTACACAAAGTTACTCTAATACAATGACAAAAACAATTCCAATCGTGTTCCATATTCACTTTCTTACTTAAAGTCGCGATACAGTCCTGTGTGAACTAGGACCTAATCCAGCAAACTTTTCCATCTAGCTCGGTCCCTATCTAAAAGTCACCAGTTGCGCACTCCAAGTTGTTTGGGTGCACTTTCTACTTGATTCGTAGACTTTCCGGTCCTGAACATTGGTTTCCATGCGCTCTTCGTGACCCAGCCATCTCATTCGTTGGACTTTTATCATTCTGGCTAAGTCTATTTAGCTGTACAACCCGTAGAGCTTGTCGTGTTCCAAGCGCCACGAAAAAAAGCAATGTTTGAAAAAATCTGAATTTGACCACGAAAAACCCAACAATATCATATCAAGCCAAGTTTTTTTATGTCAAAATGACAGCTGATCATGTTTTTGCATTTAACTGATGTATTTTCTTTTGCACAATTCCATTTAATATTTTGTGTAAAAGGTTTTCTTCTCAAATTGGAAAGTAATAATTAATATTTCTATACAATACAAATACAAATACAAATCGTGATGGACTTGTAGCTTGCCTGAAGAGTGTTTTGTAGACAATTATGCTGTTGATAGTTTTTGTACGATAAACTGAAGGTAAAGATTAGTGAAGTAAAGTTTTAAGTTTAAAATGTATGACACTTGAAAAAGTAACTAGTTGCCTTCAAAATGAAGTTCTAATATTTTCTAAACCTGCCCAATTGTTCAGCCCTGTCGAATATATGTATGTACGTTTAGAGAATTTCTGTTTAATTTCATCGAAATGTTTTCATCACTGACATCATGCTTTGATTAATTAACATTTGGAAGATTGGCCTATAAAGTTGACGATTGAGATCTGTACAATTTCGTCTAGGCCGTTCCTGTGATTTTTTTCAAGATCTGTAGTGTGAATGTTTAGGCTCTCATTATGAGTAGCGAAGCGAGATTAAAAACTTGCAAACTTGGCTAGCACTAAATTATGATTGCTGAATGTTCGACAATTTAAAGGCACAAAACGTCAAATTCTATCGAATCAAAATATTCAGTGATAACCCTAGCGAATTCAGAAGGGTCATTCCGTAAAACGATTATCGTCAGACGATATCGTTTCGACGATAGTCTCACTTCACGTAAGACGATAATCGTCAAAGTAACAACAAAACGATAGCGTTTGCTCGATAGCTAATTAGGTATCGTCTGCTATTAATTTCTATTGATAACTAAGCTAATTGAAGTAAAAATTTTGTTTTTCCTACAAAACGAAAATAAAAAAAAAACATAATTAGTACGGTAACGAAGGAAATTAATAGATGAAAAACACTTTCTATCTCTTCTAACCCATATGTATTTTTTGTATATACAAAACATAAGTATATAAATAAGGAATCTTTCTTCTTTCTACGTTTGATATGCAACGGTTTTTGTTTCGTTCTTGCGCAGAGCACTAATCCAAAATAGTTTCGGGAACAACAAATATTTTGGAAGCCAAGTATTGTCCCTTGTGGATTAAATGGAGCCTTATCTTGGATCCCTTGAACAGGGGTGTCATTCCGTAATTTCCGAAACGATAATCGTCAAAACGATTATCATTAACGATATCGTCAATAATTTGCTTCACGTAACTTTATCACTATCGTCTCGTTCAATCGTTTTCAGTATAAGTTCGTTGAGTATATTCCAAATGTCAAAATGAACTCAACGAAAGATAATGCTTGTTCAATAACTTCAAAATGTTATTAAACTTGGTTTTTCTCTATGGGAAATTTTGAAAATTTGCAAAAAACCTATTGTTAATAAACATACCAATTATTTTGTGATGTTTGTTGTTATTGTCACTTTTTGTTTTTGTGTTTTCATTTGTTGCCGCTGAAGATAAAACTATACTATCAAAATGTTTGCTCAATGTCTTATATTTTTGTAAATCAGCTGCAGTAATAAACCCAATTTGGTCAAAGGGAAGGAAATGAAGACTTCATTTTATCCACAAGGAACATAACTTGGCTTCAAAAATATTTAATGTTTCCAAAACTAATTTGGATAAGTGCTTTGTGCAATTGCGATACAAAAATCGTTGCCTGTCGAATATACCAATGTTCCTTCGTCCCAAAGTTTCAATAGTTACAAAAAATTTTAATATTGAATGTATATACATTATGAATGTAGAACGACAACCGCCTGGCAAATTTATTCTTTATAATATCATTATAAAGTCCTCTTTTGCAAATCCAGAACTACAATTGTTTTATTTATTCATTATAACAGCAATTAAAAGAGATTACTTATGTTTTGTATTTAAAAAAAAGGGTAACCGAATTCATTGTATTTTTTTGAGTTTTTACTTTCATTTTGTAACAAAACTAAACTACACCGAAACTTTTTTGATTCAATTTGCTTAGTTGTCAATGGAAATTTATAGCAGACGATACCTATTTAGCTATCGTGCAAACGCTATCGTTTTGACGATATCACTTTGACGATTATCGTCTTACGTGAAGTGAGACTATCGTCGAAACGATATCGTCTAGCGATTATCGTTTTACGGAATGACCCCCCAGAATTATGTTTAATCTTATTGGCCAAGGAAGAATGTTCATCAATACATTTTATTAACATTTGCAGCCGATTTTGTGTTACTGACCTATGGATACTAACAATTATAATTGTATTTATTATTTCACAATATCAGATACACAAACAATTTTTGAAATTAAAGTTTTATCGTCGGTAGGAACAAATAAAAGCACAAAAAGTTACATTAACAATTATATACAATTATACACCACAAAACAGTTGGAATGTTTATTAACAACATATTTTTTGCGAATTTTCAAAATTTCCCATCGAACAAGGATTTTTATCGTCATAGTATAAGAGTATTTGAAATATACGATCTTATACTGAAAAAGATTGACGAGACAATAGTGATAAAGTTACGTGAAGCAAATTATTGACGATATTGCTAATGATAATCGTTTTGACGATTATCTTTTTTAAAATTACGGAATGACTGCCCAGAGTTTCCGTGTTTGTTAAAATGAGTGATGAAAGAAAAAGGTATTTGCAAATAACTTTTATATTATTATAACAAAAACAGAAAGTAAAAAATTATATTTTCAAGGACAAAATGCAAATCAATTTGATAGGTTGGTGCAATTGATGGAAACGAATCCCGGTATGGCTGCATAGGAGTATTCGGTTCATCAAAATGGAACCAAAAAGATTATTGGCAAAGTTTTGCAGAAGAACTCAACACTCTTGGACAACCGTTTCGTGAAGAAAAAGATTGGCATTAGGATTGTTGATAAAAATTTGTAGTTTCCATTAAAGAAGTTTTTATTTGCAAAAAGTTTGGTTGGACTACAATATAAAACTCAAACAAAACATTGCTCAAAATAAAAAAAATCCACAGCTACTGGTGGAGAACCATACCGCCAGGCGTCTTTGTTTCCTTTGGAGCATGCCTTTGACCGACTTTTAGTTTGAGCCAGGGGCAGAGTACGAATCCATAAACGAATCGAATATCAGATTCGTATCGGATTGGCTTTCGAAAAGCTTTACAGAGTAGGGCCACAAGCAGTTAATTCACAAGGCAATTGCTTTGACACATCGCCGGCTGAATGCTTAAATGCCCCACAGACCACTTTTTCGAGAAACTGAGTTAGAGATGCAGTTATACTAATTTGTATGTTCTCTTTCGTTTGTTGCTATTCCCGTTGCTCATCTCTATTATTAATAAAGTTACAGAAAACAGTTTTGCTCCATAGACCACATATTTTCGGTTCTGTTCGTGCTTATTTGCCGCATATCCAAAATTTGTGCAAGGTGGGGCAGTTTTTCTATTAAAGTTTTAAAAACAGACGCTTAATGCTTAAATTCATCATATCTATATGAGATGGCATATAGAGCAGGAAACCTCTCACAATCTATTGAAACAAAATGACATTTTTCCTGCTTATGTGCCCTATATCCATGGACAAAAGTGCAATCAGCCGAAAAAGAAGAAGTAACATTTTCGATATCACTTATTTATTATTTATTTTTTTTGTAAATCATTTTTTTAAATAAAATTTAAATACAAAAATTAATTAAAAACCCAAAAAATGCTGTATATAATTAATTAAATATTTATTGATTATTATTCGACGCTTCAATTCTGATTTTGATAGTTTTCAGGGCTGATTAAGTAATATCTGCAGTGTTTATAAGGATAATTTCTCAAAAAAGGCCATATTTTTTTTTAAATATTTTTTTAAAAATAAAAACGAGGTAAAAATAAGGGGAAAAAAATATTCTTAAAGACTATTTCTATATCTTCAGGTTCAAAAACTATATAAATGCATTTAGAGTATTCTTAATAAGGTTTTTATCGATAATATTCAAGCATTTTTTTTTTTTCGTTTTTACTAAAATGAATAAAAACAAAAAAGGTAAAAACCAAAAATAATTAATGTGAAAAACTGTGAAAAAATACTTAAACTTAATCCTATGAATGCTGAAGTATTTTTTAAACCAATTCCAAATAAAATTGAATGTATTTTTCTAGGAAATTTTAAGAACCAAAGTTCAAGTTGGGTATTTTTTATTGTAAAGTGTAAAAATACTTTGTTATTTTTCATACTTTTTTTATCGACCTAAAATTAAGCTAATGTAATATAGGAAAGGGTTAAGCCATTATATTAATATTCCTTTTTGTTTTATATTTTTATCACTACAAGTAGATTTAAAAAAATTAAAAGTGCTAAAAATTTTATATTTTATTATTATTTTTGCTATCATTGAATTCCCAATGTTAAAAGCATTAAGGTTCTATATCCATAGGAAATTTGCAGTTTGGTTTTCATTGATTTAACATTCGTATGGAAAGGGTTCTATATCCATTTTTGACTTTTTCTAAACTTTTATTTTTTTAAAATAACCATACATTTTTTTAACCCTAGGACTGTAAATTTAAAAAAACAAATATTCCATTCATGTATATAAAAATTCAAAGGTCGAAATTTTCAAATGCAAAATTACGAAATTATGTTTCAAACCTTAAAATTCGTTTTCTGAGGAATAATTTTTTTGTGTATGTGACATATTCACAGGATTTACGTTCAACCGATGTGACGACTAATTCTGAAAAACTTTAACAAGATATTAGTATTAACTTGGAGCCATATGAACAGGTTAAAGGATCTTTTCAAGAAAACTAATTGATGCCAAGTGCAACGGAGGGCTACCAAACCAAACAAAATCATCTGCACAACATATGTAAGTCGGAATAGACCAACAGATCTTGTAGATGTATCTTTATCCTTTCTTCCCTCCTTCTGTCATAATCTTTTATCTTCAAAAAACAAATCAAAGTTGCTATTATAATTGTTTTTTTAATAAATAAATTAGAAGATAAGAAGACAATCTGAGAAATACAATATTAATTTAAACTCATTATTTGACGTTTCGTTTATTTTAAAATAAAATAATGTTCAAAAGGGTGATGAATCTATAGTTGGTGCAGTTCAGAAGGTCAGATAGGGGCAAATAATCTACCAGACTATAATAATAAAAGATCCATTCAAAAAAGTTAACTTTGGGAAAACCAATCGAACAAAATTTACAGATGGAAATATATTCGACCAAAATATGTAGCAAATGAAAAATAAATAACAACACAACATTTACCTTAACGGCAAAACAACTAAATGTTTGTTTTTATTAATACATATATGTAATCGTTACAATTATTTGCACATTGATCTGGTTAAGTTTAGTTTATTACAACTTTTTTTTTTCTCAACAATAAATACACAATCTGAAGTTATAATGGAATATTAATTATTTATGGGAATAAAATTTAATTTTTTTAATAGAATATGTAAGTTTATATATTTCAAGCATAAATGAATATAAATACATAAACTGTGTGCTACACTCTTTTAACATAGCATAAATATTTTATAATGCAAGCTAAATTAAATATTTATTTAACTATTATTATTAATATGTTAATAGGTGCCCTTTTGCTTGTCATATAATAATAATCTCAAAAGTTCTTGGTATTTTGGTATATTATGTTTATATTTATTCTAATTAATAAATTCTCTAAAAAGTTTAAATTCATCGGAAAGAAAAGTAGTTCAATGGTTGGCATGAACTTGAACTTGATCTTATTCCTCTGGTGCAACAGCGCCAGTTTCCAAAATAGCCTCGAATGCAAATGGTGTAAAAGCATAACCTTGACCGGAATAGAATTTGCTCTGGAACTCAACCCTAAAAGAAAAATCATCATCATTACACAGACACACACATACGAGCAGATTTGTTCGTGTTTTTTTCTTACCAATGCAAACGTAAAGTATGCAAGAAAGCCGACAAGCCTTCCATTAAAACAAGAATTCCGACAGTGAGAATAGCCCAGAATGAAAACACAATCCACAACATGATACCACCTAACCAGCCATCTTGACGTAAACCAATCGACAAAACCATGGTCCACAAGACTTCAGCAAGTTCTAAATATGAAAAATAACAAAAAGAATTAAAAAAAGAAGTTTGAGGAAAAGGGTTTCTTTTAATTACGAGCATGAGCCAATGACAAAGCCCACAAACGGAGATACGAAGCAGTATGAGAGACCGATCCAAGAACGTATTCAATTGTATGGATGCCCTGATGAATGAAAATCTCAGACATCTCTTCCTCATCGTGTCCGCCTCCTCCGCCATGTCCGCCTTCGGTGTTTGTCATTCCTTCAGCATTCATTCCAGCTTCAGCATCGCCATTTCCAACAGGATGAATCGGTTGGATCTGTAAATTGTATGTTGTGTCAGAAATCAAAGAATATTTTTGTATACACGAGAAAACAGTTTTTTAAAACAACCAAATCGTAAATAAACAAAATACATCGAGAGTAGCTGGTTAAACATTAAAACTAACCTCTTCCTAGTGTTTTTGGAATTGGAAATGTTTTTGGTGTACACAAATAGATTAAAAATAAATAATTAGGAATACGTCTATAACACACGCCAAGCATTTTAAAATTAAATATTATAATATGATGACATTTTATGGTTTAAGCGTGTTGTGGAATTTATTTGGACTCAAAATAAGTCGACAGATAAATTCCATATAACAACAAGCGGGTGACTACAATGAGTTTGATTGATTTTTGGTTTTAACAAATGGATCGTTTTTTCACTTACGTTAGCAAGCTTCCGTTGTTTCATGATGTGGAATGGTTTTCCCAATAGCATAACAGGAATACAGCCCAAAGCAATCAAAACCAAAAGTTTCTCAAAGAATGCTTGTCCAGCATACATATAAGGACTGCAATCATCAGTAGGGGTATTTGGTGGCTTGAAGAGGACCATATTAATGAATGTTATCAAAATAGATGGTGCGCAAGAAGCCGAGTATGGTGCTGGAAAAAAAAATAAAAAATGAAATTAAAACAAAAATCCGTAAAAAAACAGTGTACACTTTTTCTTACGGTCCCTATCAGCAGCATAACGATTCCATTTAATAAACATCAACAAAGCCATATAGAAGAACAAAAACAACAAAAATATCATCTGTGGAATAAATTCGAACAGGATCGAAATACGGTTCTTGAAGTAACGATGATTATGCCAGCTCATAATGACTCCGAAAATCATATGAATCACACCAAAAATAATAGATATCTTCATTTTGTAGGCATTTTGAAAGATAATCTTGTTGGCACTTGCAATCTGCCATACAGGATCCATTCCAAAGGGATATGGATAACCTTCGTAATCTTTGGTAGCTGGATTCAATTGTAATTGTTTGTTTGTCATGATAGTAGATTCATTGTAATGAATCTTCCAGTGCGATCCAAATATGTTAAGTGATTTTGAAAAGATGTCATTATAAATAAGTCCAGTGTACATAGAGAAAACACCCATCAAAAAGATAATATATCTCCCGCCGAAGAAAATATTCCAGATTTCATTGTCAGTTTTGCGTGCAGCTAGTCCCTTCTCCTTGCGAATCATCCATAAGCCGAATAGTGCCATAATGGCTCCGTGTCCCAAATCACCAAACATCACAGCAAACAAAAAGGGGAAAGTAATAATTGTATATGGAGCCGGATTCATTTCCCGATAGCTGGCTACACCATACGCATCGATAAGAGCCTGGAAGGCTTTGGTGAACTTATTGGTTCGATTGTAAGTTGGCGGATTCTCGAATGTTTGCATTCGATTGAGAATCGGCGGAACTGATGAACCCGAGCGTTCAGTACCACGACGCAATGCCAATTGAATAGTTTCTATATCCAGCACTGGCACCCAGCATTCGGCGATCAAACACTTTTGTGTGACATCCAAATTGAAAAGATTCAAAGTATGGTAGATGGCTTTGATCTTGCGAACTTTAACAAACCAATTCTTAAGATTCTTAGCAGCAGCTACCAAAACCCGATGACGATGGTCTTGAGTCTGTCCCAAGACAGTGTTGAGATCTTCAATACGTGTCATTACACCCATGGCCATTTCACGACGATCGGCTGGTGCCTCAGGGCAGGGATATAAAGTTGCACGGAATCCCTCACAGATCTTCTTTACTCGTGTTTTGAGTTGGTCTCCTTGGAAAAAGATGATGAAGACCGACTTGTATACTTGATCGCCCTATTTTTAAATTTTAAGAGTTAAGAGATTATGATTTAGTAACGCAAACAAAAAATAATGCAACTTACATTAGCTGGATCTTCCAATGGAGATTCAATCATTGCTTGCCGCAAAAATACATTACCACGGCATGCTCTCCATAACATTCTCTCGAAAGCTGGCAATCTTTCACGAAGGATCACACCAGCAACGAAGCTATACGACGAACATTGGGAAATTGGAAAATATTTTAATAAAAAAAGAAAAATACTTTTTCGAGGATTTTGTTATTATCGCACACTCTCAACTATCATTATTCACTGGAGACACAATTTGTTTAGATTTTCAATATTTAAACTGTGTCGTTCGTACCATATAATAATAATCATGTTTCAGAGGTTAGATCAAAATTATATAAGAGCATCACCATATCCAACGTTCCTATACTCTTCTAAGTGAGGAACTCATAGTGAGGTCTATGAGCTTAGAATTGAAATGACCTAGTATATGAAAGATGAGTTTAGTTAACCCAGGTCCCATATCCATGTAAGAAGAGACAATTATATAATCGAACGACACAGTTTATGTTCTCTCTTTGCAGATTATGTTTTTGTTATATAAAATTCGATCTAAATAAATGTTTTATTATTGTTTTATTGAGAACAAAAATGCACATATTCATTTGTCGTATAAAACAAGATGATGTTTTAGAACTAACGAATCACTCACTATATTCTACATCACGAATGATGAATACATAATATTATAAATAAACTAATAACTACGACATATTTTAATTTTGAATTAAAATACAAAAAACATAAAATGAAACAATTCACACTAAAAAAGAAGCAAAATAAAAATAAAATAATAAGAAAACAAACGTTTTTCAATTCGGGCAAACATTCAATTAACTTATAATAAATTTTTTAATTATTTTAATGAATTATTTTATGATGGATTGTTTTCGTTTAGGTATGAAAGGGTGCATGATAAAAATTTGGAAGACAATTTTATACAAAAATCAAACGAAGAAAAGCACTGGCATACAAAAAATTATAATAAAAACATAAAATCGATGAAGACTGATTAACATTAGCAAAATGTTTAGTTAAAGGCTTTATTCTGTTTTTGGTTTTTATATTCTTATTCATTTTACCAACCATGGCAGATAATCTTCACCACGCTCTTGTGACTTTTCCAGAAAACTAAACAAAATAAAGTAATATTAAAGGTAGAAAATGTTGTTTTTTTAAAAAAAGAATCCATTATAGCAATATTTAATTTTTTTAAGTATTCACTAGATTATTGTTTATTTTGTATTACAATTAAAATTTACAAGACTTCTGTTTTATTATTTTGCCCTTTTAACATATATTTTGAAATTTGTGATGCTTTTTAAAGAGGTCTTAGGTTCTAGTTAATAAGATCGACACTTCTTGGTAAAATCATAAAATTATGTTTTTATAACCTTGTCATGGTCTCCTGTTCTTTATAACAGGAGTAATCTCAGTCGGGTGGTCTAGAGCGATTGAGCAAATTTGTATGTTGAATTTTTCTTGGTATTTACTAATTTTTTTCTTAAACTTCCCACAAGTGAAGATCCCAGTTGGCTAAAATATCTCTAGCACATTATTTTTAAAGAAATCGTGTTAGTTGCAATTAAATGTTTACTAAGCGAACAAATCTTGTCCATAAAGTCACGGATTACAATTTTTTAGAGTGAGGGATAATGGGAAGAAATAAGAAATAGTTACCATATTCGGAATTTTGACAAATCTTCCAAGTAAATTGGCCAAACTTACATACCAACTTTTACTGTTTAAAATGAATAAGGATTACATTTTTTTAAAATGTTTAGACATTTTTTTTGGTCTTTGAATTTTGTTTTTGTCCAAAAACTAAAAAATTGTTTCAACGGTTTTGAAGTGAATCGAATATTCGACTTTCACATTTATGTTCACTTCAAAGGAAATAAAGCTTTTTTCAAAAAATATATTATTTTATTTGAACGTTCAATATCACATTTATAAATATAACAGCATCTCGAATTTTCAGAACGTTATATTTGAGTTGAATTCTGGGTTTAATATTGAGTAAGAGGGGTTTGAATCATTCTTTTAAAAGGTTTACTGTGACTTCGGAAAAGTTCATTCAATACATCAATTTAAGGAATTAATCTTATTAAATGGATAAGGAATTCGTTGAAGTTAACAAGAAATTTACAAAATCAGGCTTATTTTTAGGTAGGTAGAGATAGTTTTGGCAGTAGTATTATGTGTCGAGTTGGTAGGCAAATCTCTCAGCAGTTATAAACCATTGCAATTTTTATTTCGAAACGCTCATTGAGATCGTCTAGGAACGTACGTACACAAATTCTCTCTTTGGTCAAAGCGGGACTGTTTCGAAACTAAGGTAAGGCTAAGGTAAGTCGTTTGTTTAAGCGTCTGGTAGCTTTATTCAGAAACAACATATTTGTTGGAAAACGACTATACAATTTTTGTTGTGACAGCTTTTAGCTATCACCCTACACGGATAAAATTCTGTATTTTGATTGTCATTCATTACCTTAGCCGATTCCACCGCTTGTTATACCCTTAAAAAAATGTGGGCTATATCTTTCTATATATTAGCCTGCAGTCACAAAAATCGATCAAATTTCGCTCTTCAAATCGGCAGGAAATAACTTTCTCGATTAAAGAATTATAACAAGCTTGAGAAAGTTCGTACTATGATCAACATTCAAAAAAGTCTCATAGGAAAATATAATATAGTGAACAATTTTAAAGTCTCGGACTAGGTGCTTTCATGTTTATCATGGCAAAATCATTTTTGTCTACAGAACACTCCTCAGGCAAGCTAAAAGTCCATCAAGATTTGTATTTTGTATTGTAAACAAATATTACTTATTTCTTTTCGAAATTTACAAGGAAGCTTTTTACAGAAAGCATTAAATGAAGGTGTGCAGAAAATAAATAAATCATAGAATACTACAGTACAGCTTTCGGTTGAATGAAAAAACATGACCAATTGTCATTTTGACATAAGTTGACTTGACTTGATAGTTAGGGTGATTTTTCTTGACTAACTTTCCAATAAATTAGCCTTAATTGAAAGGCAATTTTTTTACAGCTTGCCAATCAGATGCTAAAAACTTGCCTTACTTTCAAGTCAACCTGAACTGAACCTGCCCATTGAAAACAAACATTCGAATTTTTTTGACAGGTCGTGTGTAGGTTAGGTTAGGTTATAGTGGCTATCCAAGATGGAAACGGACACACTTAGGCTAGTTTAATGGCCCATTGTGATACCACATGAATCTTGAGGCTTCCTCCTAAGCTCAATGGAACCAGCTTGAGTCCCTTAAGAAACGTGAGAAGCTGATTATACCGATATAATTTAGATCGTTAAAGAAGAATTCTCCTAGGTAATTCTTGCGTTTTTGAGCTAGAGCAGGGCATGTGCAGAGAAGATGAAGTACCGTTTCTTCCTCGTCCATACAGCTTCTGCAAAAGTCATTTAAGAATACGCCTAGTCTCGTGGCGTGCTTTCCTATAAGATAGTGTCCGGTTATGACACCTATTATCGAGCTTCTATGCGATTTGCTTAGAGAGAGCAAGCACCTTGAACGTTTTAAATCCAGTGTTGGCCAGATGTTTTTTGTGACTTCACACGTGATGATGTTGTTCCACCTGGTGCCTCCCCTTCTCACAGCGTCTTGCATTAGCAGCAGTTTACAAGTAGCGATTGGTATGCCAGTACTTGCCAAACGTGGTAGCATGGGCTGTACTGTACCGTTCCTGGTGAGTTCATCTGCCTTACAGTTACCTGGAATGTCTCTATGGCCCAGCACCCAGCAAAGGTGAATATTAAACTGTTGCGCCATCTCCATTAGATTTGATCGACAGTTATGGACTGTTATAGAGTTTGTAGAGACAGAGTCCAGAGATTTGATAGCGGCCTGGCTGTCAGAGAAAATACGGATATCAGATGTTGATATCACGTTTTCTTTGAGCCAAGACTTCCTTAATCGGCAAAAGTTCCGCCTGGAACACGCTACAATGAATGAGAGACTTAATTTCAGTCGTTCAGAGTACACACCTCCACCAACCCCTTCTTTGGTTTTTGAGCCATCCTCCCAAAAAGATCTAGTAGGTAAGGTATAGAAATCTAGAAATTTCTGTCGAATTGTAGTTGGGGGATGGTGTAGTCTGTGTGCTTTGGAATTGATTCTAAGTACCTTAGAATTACGGAGTGGCCAATGTTGTTGTTAGTCCACTGCGACGAAGCATTGAGGCGAATAGCAGAGCTTGCAGCTATTTGTTTGCTAAATATGTCAAGAGGTGTAAGGTAGAGCAAGGTGTCCAGTGCTGCAGACGGGGTCGTGCGAAGCGATCCGCTTATACATAGACAGGCTGAACGTTGGACTTTATTTAACTTATCCCTGTTTATACCTTTAGCTTTTTTGCAAGAAAAGAGAGCTACAGTAGCTTTTTTGACCTTTTCCTGTACGTTGCGTTCCCAATTTAGTTTTTTGTCTAAGGCAAGACCCAGGTATTTAGCCTCGTCTGAGAATTTTAGTTGGTTTCCTTTAATATAAGGAGGGTTGACAAATGGAATTTGGTATCTCCTCGAAAATAAGACCAGATCGGTTTTGTGTGAGTTAACACCCAGTCCACACCAATCAGCCCAAAGTATTAGTCTGTCCAAGGCATTTTGTAAGAGTTCTTTTAGGATATTAAGATGCTTTCCTGAAACTGCTATAGCAACGTCGTCCGCATAGGCTATCACTCTGAAGCCTTGTATCGATACGTGCCCTTAAATGGATATCAATCAATCTTTCCAGGGTCTTTAGAAGGAATAATGATACTTATAGGTCGTAGATCTTTAGGATTGACTTGGGAGCATTTACCTGCCTTAGGTATAAAAACAACTTTAACTTCTCTCCATGCCGAGGGAACATGGACCAGGTAAAGACAGCTGGTAAAAATTGCATCAAGGATTGGAGCAATTATATCGAAAGCCTATTGTAATTCGGTCGTTTGTAGCTATCATTTAAAATTTCTGTCATTGAAACAAATTTTCTGATTAAAATTCACCGACAAATTTGTACTGACAGACATTTGTTTTTGGAATTGTGAAATGATTCGTTTCACTTTTGGACATACAAATATCAGCTGTTCGGGAAAATAGAAAAATACATTTTTAAAGAAAAATAAATGCGCAATTACACTTTTTATTCCTAAAAAAATAGCTTAGAAACCACCTCAAGATTCATATAATAATTTTAAATAAGATACAAACTTTTCCTAAAAAGCTGGTAATACATGACCTCATAAGTAAGCCTTACTCAATTTTACAGAAATAATGGAACTTTGTCATAAGAAAGTGCAGAATCCCGAATAAATTGACACAACTTTTTAAATTGACCATGACTTATATAACAAGCCAAGTCAATAAAACCGGATTGCTAGCCAAAAAAATCAACATCTACAATGAACTCCGATAAAAGGATGGTTTGAATGAATAAGTGGTACGCAATTCCTTTATCCAGATGACACAAAATTCGTGTTTACACATTAGTGAAAGTTAAACAAGGTACATGGTTGTGTTGACTGCGACAAGTACAAGGAAAACAAGGTAGCGGAGCATAAATTTGAATTAGTGCAGCCCTCCAATGTCTTTGGTCAATAGTAACAGCCGATAACAACATAGAAGAAGAAATACTATCTAGTAACTCACATATGGCTCCCCGACCTCGGCGCTTAGCCAAAGGCATTCCGACAACTTAAGCGAGTTTGAAAGGAAGGTTTTAAGGAAAGTTGTTGGCCCTTTTAAGTGAGGGCCATGAAAGCAATCTACTTCTAAGCTTATATTTTGACAAAATTAAGCTCGGTAGATCCCGGTGGGCTAGACACTTAGCTCGTATGAGCGAAGATGAACAAGCTCGGAAATTCCTTTGTAGTACATTTTATGGTAGGCGACAGAGTGTTTACGACCATTCTTACACAGAAGAAATGCCGTAGGCCAGGACACACAAAGCCTTGAGGTACACAACTGAATGGTGTCGGCCATTTTTAGTCATTGCAAAAGTATAACCTCAGAGTGCAAACTCTGAAGCTTCATTAAATTTTTTGTTTTGAAATGACAAAGAACAACGCGTGGTACACATTTAAGCGATACAGAAGTGGCAAAATTCAAGCTTTTCGGTCAAGTTGACTAAGCTTAAAATCTATTGCTAGGAATTCGGGCGTCTGCAGAAGCTGGCATGTCCCGGTAGGAGCCGTTTAATAGGTGCTGCATCCAAGTCGGAACATTCTTTGCGGAAAATGCGTGACGAATTGGGGTTAGGAGCTTCGGTTTCAAAAGTTCGGGGCAAAATGGTGTCTGACAGCATTCCACAAATAAGAAGGGTTAGAATTTGCCCGTCAAAACATTGGTAAGCCATGTATAACATTCCATTCATTTACACTTAGCCCTTGAATTTCCAAATGGCATAATCTTATGAATGTTTTTGATTTTAGATTATTTTTAGTGACGAAAATAATTTTAGCCTTGATGGGCCAGATAGTTACAACGGATTTTGGCAAGATCATTAGAAAGAGTGGACAGCAAACTCTCTAGAATGTAACCATATTAAAATTCTTGGGGGAATTTCGACACTCAGAATTTGTCAGTTTAGCTGAGCTGCGAAAGAAAATTGTGGAAAAATGGAACTCTATTGACGAATTCATATAAAAAAAATATTGTCAACAGTATGCCAAACAGAATTTTTAGCTTGGTTGAAAATAGGGACAGCAAGATCCCTTACTAATTCTTCCTAAAAAAATGGACTACAATAAAAACAAAATTTAAATTCGGCTTTACTTCTGCAATTCCCAAATTCTATTCAATAAAAAAAATAGTAAGGTATAAATCCCCTTTCAAGTTTTCAATAAGACGCATTTTTACAGGGCGGTTATACTTATGCAAACCACTGTATATGACGTTAAGGTCAGATCGAGTCTTTTCGCGGTCAATTTGTTTTCTTTCGAACGCAATGTTGTAGCTTATTCGTTGTTTTGTCGAGTTTTCGCTAGAGTTACAGGCGTTACATGTATCATTTCTAGGTAGGCGGAATGTCAATTTAAATGAGTATTAAAAAAGTTTCTATAAAAAAACTCATTAACAAGAAATCCTGGATCTTTGCATTCTATGAGACACTGCTCAATGTCCAAAAGCGAAAACGCAACAAAATTCAAGTACTAAATCTAGGTTTATGTAGATAGACAGTTAACTCCCGAAAGTTACTCCAAGGTTGAGTTACAAGAAAGGCATACTTGCATGCATGTAACTCCTTCGTACAAATAAATATATTGTAGTTATTATTTTTTGATTCCAAAAAGGAGGTAGGCTATTCTAACGCCTTCTTCTTCGACTTATTAAAAAAAAAAGTTGTTTCGTTGAACCCTTTTAACACTAGAGTGCACGCGTGGCCTACTTTTGTAGACCACAGCAACAGTTTTCTTCATAACTAAACAGTTTTTTATGTCAGATTAGTGTCAGTTCAGATAATCCTCATCAACTAAATTTGTCAACAGGTCAGTATCTCATTTCACGTGTTCGCGATTGCATTGTTATGTAATTAACTGACAAAGTAACTTGTCTACCATAGTAGTCCGCGCGAATATACGTGTAAAAATTTAGGTAAGCTTAAGTAGTCCGCGCGAGTATTCGTGTACCAATTTGTTTTGTTTTCTGTTTCTGTTTGCTTAGAAAATAAAGGTTTAGGACCTAGATAGATGGCTTTTGGAGATAGACGGCCCTATCGAGGTATCCGTCGGAGCGGAATTCTCCCCGATTTTATCCGAATCGAAGACATTTTGCTTCAAGGTAGTTGTCCGATCAGCTTATCGGACATTCTCTCCGACAAAATTCAAAGCATGCAATTTGCATGCGATGCTTTGCGATGAAGTATGTACTTGTTTTGTTTGATTCTTGACAGATAGAAACATAGAATTTTCCGAAGTCCTCCGACAAGTTCTTGTTGCGGAGGGTGTTGCTTTTTTTAAAAAATAGGTTTAAGAACCAAAGAAAAACGCCATGAAGGCTTGTGATATTTTTGTTTTCAAATATATAAATTTATTTTTAAAAAATGTTTATGTATCAAAGTTGTGTTGAACTATTTCATTTCGAATTGTAGCTGCTTGGCTTCGAAGCAAATTAGTCTGAATTTCATGAATTTCTTCTTCCGAATTGTTTAAATCTTCATGCTCGAAAATTTCATAACTTGAATCCTATTTTCTTTATTTTGCGCACTAATCTCATTTGATTCAGCGTCCAAAAATAAACCAACACTACCCGTTTCTTATTATTATTGCTTGTATAAAGTCAAATAAATAAATAAAACTTATGTTTCAACAGTTTATTTTCAATTTATTCTTTTTCTTTGACACTTCAAATGGAAACAAAAACATATGTTTGAAATAGGGAGGGGACTTTATTCGATAGTTTTGATTTAAAAATCGTTGCATCTAATTAAATGTCTTAAAAATGCTAGCGCATTTTTATACCTCAACCGGAATTCAATCTCCGAAAAGGGATGCGTTGCGGAGAAAGTTCCGCTCCGACGGTTACCTCGATAGGGCCGAGAGACTGATGATGTCTTCGATGTTCCAATTGACAGTAAAGAAGAGGAACTTGCACCGTTCCCGGATTTTGAAAACCTGGTTCGTGAGCGTGAAGTGGACATTCAAGAATTCCAAACTAGATTGGACGACTCTGACGACTTTTCGGATTCAGATAATATACCTCTCGCGGAATTGTTTGGTAGAAGATCATCAGCCTACAAATGTCGAAATGGTACAATTTGGTCAAAAAATGTACCACCAGCTACTCGAACTCGAGCCCATAACATTTGGGTAAGACGACCAGGCCCAAAAGGGGAAGTAGCTAGGAAAGCCAAGGATACGGTGTAGAGTTTTGAATTATTTTTTACAAAGGACATTATGAATATTCCTGTTAGTTGCACTAATATATAAAGGGTGATTTTTTTGAGGTTAGGATTTTCATGCATTAGTATTTGACAGATCACGCGAGATTTCAGACATGGTGTCAAAGAGAAAGATGCTCAGTATGCTTTGACATTTCATCATGAATAGACTTACTAACGAGCAACGCTTGCAAATCATTGAATTTTATTACCAAAATCAGTGTTCGGTTCGAAATGTGTTTCGCGCTTTACGTCCGATTTATGGTCTACATAATCGACCAAGTGAGCAAACAATTAATGCGATTGTGACCAAGTTTCGCACTCAGTTTACTTTATTGGACATTAAACCAACCACACGAATGCGTACAGTGCGTACAGAAGAGAATATTGCGTCTGTTTCTGAGAGTGTTGCTGAAGACCGTATGTCGATTCGTCGCCGTTCGCAGCAATTGGGTTTGTGTTATTCGACCACATGGAAGATTTTACGCAAAGATCTTGGTGTAAAACCGTATAAAATACAGCTCGTGCAAGAACTGAAGCCGAACGATCTGCCACAACGTCGAATTTTCAGTGAATGGGCCCTAGAAAAGTTGGCAGAAAATCCGCTTTTTTATCGACAAATTTTGTTCAGCGATGAGGCTCATTTCTGGTTGAATGGCTACGTAAATAAGCAAAATTGCCGCATTTGGAGTGAAGAGCAACCAGAAGCCGTTCAAGAACTACCCATGCATCCCGAAAAATGCACTGTTTGGTGTGGTTTGTACGCTGGTGGAGTCATTGGACCGTATTTTTTCAAAGATGCTGTTGGACGCAACGTTACGGTGAATGGCGATCGCTATCGTTCAATGCTAACAAACTTTTTGTTGCCAAAAATGGAAGAACTGAACTTGGTTGACATGTGGTTTCAACAAGATGGCGCTACATGCCACACAGCTCGCGATTCTATGGCCATTTTGAGGGAAAACTTCGGAGAACAATTCATCTCAAGGAATGGACCGGTAAGTTGGCCACCAAGATCATGCGATTTGACGCCTTTAGACTATTTTTTGTGGGGCTACGTCAAGTCTAAAGTCTACACAAATAAGCCAGCAACTATTCCAGCTTTGGAAGACAACATTTCCGAAGAAATTCGGGCTATTCCGGCCGAAATGCTCGAAAAAGTTACCCAAAATTGGACTTTCCGAATGGACCACCTAAGACGCAGCTGCGGTCAACATTTAAATGAAATTATCTTCAAAAAGTAAATGTCATGGACCAATCTAACGTTTCAAATAAAGAATCGATGAGATTTTGCAAATTTTATGCGTTTTTTTTTTAAAAAAAGTTCTCAATCACCGTTTATATTGACAAGATAAAAGACAACTTTCAAAGAAACCGGGATACGAAACCCACCAATTCTATTGAAATGAGAGCTTTTCTGGGGTTGTCGTATTTAATTGGAGTATCCAGAAATAGGCGTCGGAACCTAAAAGGTTTTTGGAATAATTCTCAAGGCACGGCATTAGAATTAGTATACACGATTTCGTTTTCTTTTGAGAACTATAAGATTTGATGACGTCACGACATAACTCAACGCCGAGAATTTGATAAATTGGTCCAAATAAGAAAAGTTGTAGATTTATTCACTGTCAATTGCCGCAATAATTTGGTTTTCAGTGACTATTTGAAGTTGGATGAACAACTTGTGGGTTTTGCGTTTTATCATGTATATACCGAACAAATCAGATAAATTCGGAATAAAAATCTTTATGGTAGTGGATACAAAGTTTCCGCATTTATACAACTTTCTACGTTGGAGCACATCCTGAAGGTCCATTTCAAAAGTCTAACAGGGTGAATGATGTTGTCCATAGAGTTCTGGAGTTTAATGCTAAATGAGTATTACGTAAAAATATTTGTTTCATTTATAGGTTTCAAAATAAAAAAGTATTAACATTATTAAATATGTGTACAAAAGTAGGGCACGTGTACTTTAGTGTTAAACCAGAAACAGGATTTATTTGGAAACCAAAGTAGAGATCTAAGTTTGCATTAAGCATAATCATTTTTGAGCAAGGAAACATACAAATCCAAAATTGTCACTTAACACTTTCTTCTTCTCAACGCTTCAATTACATTAATTACGAGCATCACAAATTCCAACTAACTCAATATCTTTTCAAAATACATCTACAATATTAATTGTTTACATATCATCACTTTTTTGATTCTTTAAAAGTAATTTCAAAAAACAAAAAGAAACTTTGCATTGTTTTATATAAAAATTAAGATTTAAACAAAAAAAAAACTTAAATTTTCAAAAAAGAGAAAAAGAAAAAGGACTAAAAATCAAACACAAAATCCAAAATACCTACCCAAGTTGTACAGGACCCATTGAATGTCCAGTTCGTGATTCGTCCGTTATTAGAGCACGAGTCATCGATTCGGTTGTGGTATTTAGACCACCCTCTTGCTATAATAGTAGTTATGATTCAAATTTGTTTCATTGGACATTACATATTTTTCGTTTTGTTTTTTGTTTTTGTTTTGTTACTTTATTAACATTTTAATTTAAATTAATCATTAGTAGACAGATAAAGAGTATATAGATAGTTTTAGTTAAAGTTACACGTAGGTAGTTTCTAAATTATCATCACAAAAGTTAATAGTTTTTGTTTTTATCAATGAATGATTTGGATGATGTGAAATTAAATTAGAGAGAACAAAAAATAATTTAAAAATTGTTTTTGAAAAGGAATTAAACAAAAGTCTACTTATTGACTAAATTTTTCTTAATCGTTTCGATTTCGGGTTAGGTTAATTTTCTTCTTCCTTAACCCAAGAAATCGTTTTGAATTTTGAAAACAAAACTTTGGTTTTCAAAAATCCCATAAAAACTTAAATTTTATACACTTTCACTCATGCGTCGTCATCAAACTTACAAGACTACAAAACACCTCTGTGATACAAAAAGAGAACTATAAAACTAGGCGTGCTTAAAGATTAAACGTGACGAAAAAAACAGAGCAGAGATGAAAGATGATGATTTTAAAGAAACAAAAAAGGAAACAAAAACAATATAAAAGAACAAACTATCCAAAACACCAATTTTATGATATATCGAAAAGTAGCTCACCAGTTGTTTTTTTTTTTTGAAATGATTTTGTTTTCTTTTATTTTTTAAATACAAAATTTTTACTTAAATTTTCTATGCACCCAATCACCATGCAAATTCTTCACAGATCAACAAAAAAACAAAAAAAATATGTGCATTTTGATAATAATTTCTCTCTTAAAAAACTAATTTATTTTTAATAACAAACATTTAAAACAGCCAGCAAAAAGCTTGCCTTAATCGAGACCGAATCGGACCGAACAATACGGTTGCAGTCGGTGTTTCAGCAGGAGGAAACGA
Organism: Eupeodes corollae; assembly: GCF_945859685.1. NCBI lineage: Eukaryota > Metazoa > Arthropoda > Insecta > Diptera > Syrphidae > Eupeodes > Eupeodes corollae. The sequence continues at coordinate 34,805,135 of NC_079147.1, forward strand.
TATACTATCCCAGTGCTTACTTAAGCTTTTCTAATGTAATGTTTGTAATATAATATAATATAGGAATAAATTATTTAAAAATATATATAATTTTTTTTTTTTAATTAAAAAAAAAAATAATAAAGCTTTGACATTGAACACAATAATAAAAATAAAATAAAACCAAACATCACGACGACGGTAAAACATTAAAAACATAACATAGAATAATTAAATTTTTGAAAATTATCATTTTTTTAAATTTCCTCCAGTAAAAATTGATATATCCTTCTCTCTCTGACAGAGAGACAGAGAGAGAGAAAGCGAACGGCAAAGAGTGAGAGAGAGATAGTGAGAGAGAGCTTATATTTACCCAAGTTTAAGATTTTGTCCCGGTTGACTGACACGTACTCCTTCTTCACCTAAGAGCTGAGCCTGCTCATCCTCATTTTGGTTGTCGGCCATCTGTTGATAGCGTGATTTAGTGAAGGATATTGATGGCACTGCCTGGCAACACAACCGAAACGAAAGGAAAACAAACGAAAGGCAAACGCAAATGGAACGCAACGCAAGGGGAAAGCCGAAAAGGAAAATAAACAAACAAACAAAAAAAATATGCCAACTTAACAGAAAAATAAAATATAAAGAAAAAAAGAAAATTCATCTGAAGGTGAGCATTTAACCAAGGTAAGCAATACAATATAAATGATTGCTTCCTGGAAAATCCTGCAGAGGGTATTTAGGACCTTCTGAAAAGCTGTGACTTTTTTGTATACTTCGTGTCACATGAATAGGGTCAAGCTTTTTACGTTTTTTATTTGACGATATTTTTCAAATCCTAAGGTTTTTTGGAAAACCCCAAATGTATTAGGAATAAGACATGTATTTAGTTTATATTGCAAATAAATTTTTTAGATTAAGTTGATAAATAAAAGTTTAATGGCGGTTTATCCTAAAAAGGTACCTGATTTTTGTATCACATGAATGGGGGCAAGATCTTTGTTGACCTATTAGGGTGTTTTAAATTAGATAAAGGGGTATTTTGATTGTTTAAGAGCTTAGTACGAGTATTAATTTGATAGAATCTAGAAGAGTGGGTAGAGGTTGGGGTCTAACCAAGGAGGAAATACGCCTAATTCGAGCTTACCGGGATCTAGCTTTAAAACCATGCTTTTTGTAGCCACCAAAATTAAAAGTAGTTCAAATGTTGTATTCCACTACCTCAAGGACCCATAGATGTATTACAAAAAAAATGAATAGTCAACAAAGCTCCTAAGAGAACTGTTTGGCAATACGAGAAAGAAAACTGTGACGGTCTCAAAAATTATTTTAGGATCTTCCTCGATAGTGACTTCGACGCCAGAGCTGATATGATCACAAGTTTGATTCTCCTGGGAATGAGAACTTTTATCCCAAATAGGGTTAAAAGCATCAGACCTAAGGAAAAGGCATGATTTGACGCTAGAATGAAAGAGAATATTAAGTCCAAACAAGAAGTTTCCATTGTTTTAAAGCCAATCCAAATGAGGAAAACCAGAATAAGTTCTAGCAAGCCAGGAAGGCCTGCAATCCTCATATTTGACGGACCAAATGTTTGCATGACCAAAAATTACGGCAAGGAATACTGCAATTTCCCAAAGGCAGTACAAATTTTTGGTCATTTGTAAAAAATATGAGGAATTCTTCCTCTTCCTCGGTTCCTACGCTCGTTGTGAATGACACTCCATTTGTTAACTCTTTAGAAAAAGCTAATCTCTTTGCTAGGCAGTTCGCCGCCAATTCAACGCTGCCAGTGAGTGTTATGCCGCCTGTACTTGAGCGACTAAGTGATTCTATTTGGCAAATCTTTTTCGGCACTCGTATTGTAGCGAGAGTCCTAAAAGACCTTAACATAAATAAATCTTCTGGTCCGGATGGTATCCCCGCTATTGTTCTGAAGAACTGTTCTTTAACGCTGGCAAAAAAAACTGCGTAAGCTTTTTCATCTGTCCTACTCCTCAGGCCTCCTTCCGAGCGGATGGAAAACCGCATTTAACCAGCCTATGCCCAAAAAAGGCGAATTTTCCTCACCATCTAACTACCGACTGATTGCAATTACGTCCCTACTTTCCAAGGTCATGGAAGCGCTGATTAATTATCAGCTCAAGAAATATCTCGAAGATCGAAAGCTTCTTAATGACCGACAATACGGTTTTCGTAGCAATAGGTCCACTGGTGATCTCATGGTTCATCTCACCGAACAGTGGAACAAATCTTTCAACGTTTTGGAGAAAGTAAGATTATTGCACTTGATATTTTAAAAGCATTTGATAGGGTTTGGAATCAGACTCTCTAATCGAAAATGCGTGCTTTCGGTTTTCATGAATCCTTCCTTCATTGGATTAGTAATTATCTTTCGAATCGTTCAAAACAAGTTGTATTGGATGGATTCAAGTCTGAAAACCACAAAATAATTGCTGGTGTATTCCAGGGCTCTGTTCTATCTCCAACACTCTTTCTCATTTTTATTAACGATCTTCTGTCTGCAACTTCTAATCCAATACATTGTTTCGCTGACGATAGTACTCTTAGCTTTTAATATTCATTTTCAGATTCACACTCTTCTTCTTCGGATGTGGAACTGCAACGACAATATATGGTAAGCTCATTAAATTCTAACCTAAACAGCATTGTACAATGGGGAATGAAAAACCGAGTGGAATTTAATGCTTCGAAAACCCAATGCTGTCTTGTATCGTTAAGGCGAGATACACCCCCCTTGCCATTATCCATAGATGGCACTTGCATCGAGGAGACCGAACATCTCGATATTCTCGGTATGTGTATCACCAACCACCCACAAGATGTTTTCTAAGGCGATGCAAGAAGTTTTTCTGCCCCTCTGATCTGGATGTTATCTACAAACTTATATACGTCCATTCGTTCTTTAGCCGTACTATGCGGATGTGGAATGCTTGCCACACTCTGTCTTTCCCAGCCATTGCAATATTCAGGAATTCAAAACCAATGTGCACCGACACTTCCTTTCAACCCTATTCTCCCTTTCCTAGTACTCACACTGTTTCAGGGAAGGGAGGCGATAGTGAGAGCTGCTTCAAATGTAAGGCTTTTCATTAGTAAAATCAAGCCAGAATCTGGGGTAAATGCTAGTAGATCGACTGTTGCTCGGGTCATACAGAAGGAAGACCATATACGACACCAAAAAATAAAGAAAAAGCAACCATTGAATGCGGCACGCAAAAGCCAACGTCTTAATTTTGCAACAACTCACATCAGGTGGAATTGAGCTTATCATACCGGAAATTTGGACGGATCTGATTCGAAAAAGCAAGACAATTATCCTAAAAAACGGCACAGCAACGGAGGCGGTGTAATGGTAGGGGTAGCAATCACTTATTGCGTGACCGGCCAAAATTTCGCTCAATTTTTTCATAGCACTTTATGAATCCACACATCACAAGTTACTTGAAGTAATTCAGAAATCAGGAGGCAGCACGCATTACTAAAACTTATTTTAGTCCATTCAATAAAACCAGTATTTACTCAAATCATAAGATTTGTTTGTTATTTTCTTTACTTTAAAGTGTCTCACAGGTAAACTAGGATATTGTCCCTATTCATGTGACACAAAAACAGAGGTACTTTTTATGACCTTCTTCGGAAAAACCGCCATAAATGTACACATACATACACACCTCATTCGTTCCACATTTGGAATTTTCCAAAAGAACCTAAGGGTTTGAAAAATATCGTCAAATAAAAAACGAAAAAAACTTCTTCCTATTTATGTGACATAAAGTGTATAATATTTTCGAATGAATGAAGGTAAAAATGTAATACGTACTAATTTCAATATATGTAGATGTAAAGTAATTTACTTAATACCCAATACCCACCTTCATTGTGGTAAAAAAATTATATAAACATAAATTAATAAAGGAAGCTTATTTTTTGATATATTAAGATACAAAGAAAAAAACATCTATTTTAAGGACACTTAAGTACAATCATAAACAAAAAAGCCTCTAGAAATAATAAAAGAGCACACTTATCTTTATCTCTACTTACATTTAAACTATATGGAGGGAAATCTATCAACGGTTGTCTCTGAGACACTAATTAAACAATAACAAAAAATAAAAAAGAACTTTGTACTTGCATTAAAAAACGAGCAATAGTTATAGCTGGAGGGTGTAAGATCTTAAAAAAAATCAAAACCAAAAATATCTCTACCAGGCGGATAAACAGGTGTTAATATTAAAGCAAGTTAAAATTGTATGTCTCTATGTTAGTTTTGAACAAGGCTTATTATTGCATTAATTTTTTATAAGAAGCGGATATACATACATAACTTTAAAATAAGAAAATGGCTTAGAAGATGAAACTTTAAGGTAAGTTTTGCTCGTGGTTGAACTTTTTTGTGGTCGAAGTATTTTTGGAAGTTTTGAACTCATTTTCCTGTTTTTAAAATTCCTTGGAACTTGTGCTTGAAAACTTGAAGCATAAGTACGAGAGCTTGTACTTGGACCATTCAATTTAACTACCTTAGTCACGGGTAGGGCACGGAAACCGAAAGGATTTTAAATCGTAACAGGGCCCCATCGACAATAAAATGTATCACAATGAACTTTACGAGTTTCGCACATACGAGCTAGCAGGAGTCAAACCCACTGGAGTATACCGAGCTCAATTTTTTATCAAAATATCAATTTCGAGGGAGATTGCGTAGAGTTATTGATTGTAGCGTCTCCGGAATCGTCCTTCCTCACATAAGGGGAGGCACACTTTCTTATCGAACGCGCCTAAAAGGTCGAAGTGCCTTTTACTTAGCACCTAGGTGTCGGATCCTTATGTGAGTACTGGCAGAACCATCGATCATCCTGTACTGAAGTCGCTAAGAAGTTATGGTAAGGTTTCTGGATCTAAAGTCACAGAAAAGAACTGCAAATGGAAATATCGGGTGAGCGCGACGGTCACACGATTTCGGTGTAATGTGAAATTAAACGGTTATTGCCTAAACAAATCATTGTTTCATTTGAAGAGTGGCACGTGCCTCGTAGCACCGTCGTTTTGTCGTCTCACTAGGTCGGACCGAACAAATTAATTCAACAGCTCCATTATAGCTCTCCGTTGCCCATATAAACATAACGAGTGGATTAGAGCTGTTTTATACAAAATTGTGTATAGATGGAAGATAAGTCAGAATGAAGTATTCGGCGTATGGTACGCTGTTTCAAGTGCGCGGAACGATTTGGACTGGCTTGAGTTTCTTATTACTTTTGGCGGACCTGGGAAATTTTTTTTACAAACCGACCCACGTCCGCAATGTTTTTTCAAAGAATACAGTTTGTTCGCCCTAAATCAAAATGTTTACCAACATAGTAAATAAACATACGAATCATTCTTTCTAAAAAAAAATCTAAGACGCAAACGCGCGCTGCTCAACCGTCCACATACCCATGTTTGTTTGCACCCGTACTTAAATTCAAGTTATTAAGTACTTTATATTTGTTTTATACTTGAATTCCTTTTGGCCTTTTACTTCCGCAATTAGTTTCTTCCTTCAAACGCAACATACTTTCACTAAGTAGCCTAAAGGTGGCTCTGTTATGATTTAAAATTCTTTCGGGTAACGTGTCGCACCCGTACTTGAATTCAAGTTATTAAGTACTTTATTTTTGTTTAATACTTGAATTCCTTTTGGCCTTTTACTTCCGCAATTAGTTTCTTCCTTCAAACGCAACATACTTTCACTAAGTAGCCTAAAGGTGGCTCTGTTATGATTTAAAATCCTTTCGGTTTATGTGTGGTACCCGTACTTTGAATTTAAGTTCTTAAGTACTTCATTTTTGTTTAGTACTTGAATTCCCTTTGGCCTTTTACTTCCTAAATTAGTTTCAATTTCTTTAGTATTTAAATTTCTTTTACGAGTACAAAACGTCTAGTTTAAAATATTTGTACGTTCAAACAAAGAATATTTTAAGGTTTGAATTTAATGTCATCAAAACAATTTTTAGCCTTTGGTTGTTTTTTAATAATTTGTGAGATAGTGTAGAAAACCTGGATTAACCCAAGGTAAAGTTCTTTGAACAAACTAAGAATTTATATTATTCTTAAGTTTAACATTCAAGTGTATCAATAATTTGTTTGAATCGAATTAAAGAAAGTATAAATAGAAATTTAATTAGCTCACCTTCTAAGCACATTGTATGCATATTTTCCGAAAGCCAAAACTTAAAAAATAATATGGTGTATGTTTATGAATTTTTTAATAAAATAATTAACAATAAGCCTCAATAACAATAATCGTAAATAAGATGTAATGATATTCAACAATTCGTAAATTTTAAAGTAATTGAAGGATAGGTAACTTTAATAAAATTTTACTTTCATATATGATACTTAAGATTTTGCTCATGACCAATTAAATAAGAGCGCATGTTTTTGCAAATTTAGTCAAATCGCCACATTAACATTAAAATCGTCAGAAGCTAGATGGCATAATTGAACTCATCATCTTTGAAAAGGGTTATTTAAGGTTTCGTGCGTCGGGGACAACTTTATCAATCTTTGTCTTTTTAGAATAAAGGTTTTGCATCTTTTACTTCCAGCCATGGAAAATAAAGAATTCTAGATGCTTTTAACCTTTTTGATAATGTCAAAAAATTTGATAGCAAAGCAAAGCATTATATGTTTATAACAATTTATATTATCAGTTGAACATAAGAAAATATTTAATTTTATGTAATAAAACAGTAAAGCCTAATATATAACAATTAAAGCCAATAACAACAACTAAAGGGCCTCCAACGGGAGTTTTTCAACTTTAAATTGTGATTTATTGAATTACTAGTGACTTGAGTTATGTAAGTAGGTATCATTCAAAGCGAAGGATTTGCGGAATTATTAGTGGACATGAGTCACTGGCGGGGAGCGCAACGAGAGTTTGCGATAGAGCAATATTTGAAGCACGTTAGCGCTTATTGTACTTATTATAATATACGCAACTTATCTGGCCATAGGTATAAATATTCTGGCAAGAAGGCACAATGGTCAATTGACATACTCCGTGGACCACCAAGGCACCAAGCAACAACACCAGAACATAAGCCTCAAGTTCGAAAAAAATATAAATCAATAAGGAAAATTGTGGTTTCCACAAGGAAGTCAAATGATAATTTTATTTTGACAAAGAAATCAAAGCTCCAGCCGCACAAACTTCAAAATTTTCAGTATCTCATCGAAAGTGACTATCCCTTGCGGGAATTGTTTCTAAGCTTTTCGATGGAAAGGTTAACACAGTTTTTCCCAATTAACTTATAAGCAAGTACGGAGACATTCCATGGCCAACTCTCGGTCGCCAGACCACATACCTTGCTATTTATTTTTATGGGAAGAAGACTCAAATCAAACGTTTACAATAACAATCCCCAACAGTTCAGGCCCTGCATGAAAATATTCGCCCTGAAATTAAAAGTATTACTTTATCGCTTTGTAAAGAAAAGCAAATCCGTATTGTTACTCTGCATTTAATTGAAATAAAGATATATGGTATAAATGGCGATCTCAAGGCAACCTAGCCTGAGATCCAATTAGCGCTGTAGTGCGCCGTTTTGATAAAGATATATAAAAGCAATGTAGTTTTTTTCTAAATTGAATTTTAAAGTTAAGAATATTCCGCTGGGCACCCTGTTTCTTTTTTTAAATATTCCCCTGATCACAGTTTCTTCACCATTCTGATTTTTTTTTTAAACATATACTGATTCATTAGTTTAAATTGATATGTAAAGGTCTTCTTTTCCAAAACGTTCTCCATCATGAAAACGAAAATCTTCATAAATCAACTACAAAAAACTGAATTTTCAATTGATGGCCCAAAAGAAGTTGACCAAGAACGCTTGCCTTTAAAAATGAACTGATTGTCTTCGAGAATATTTTGAAAAAAAAAACCTCTTAAAATGTTACATTATTGTGTGTTATCGATGATAAGCTGGAAATATAAAGTACAACTCAAGGTGGCTTGAGATCAAATCAAACTTTGTTTAGCAAGGAACTCAGCGAAGCTGACTCATTCAAAAAGGTTATGTTACACAATAATTTGGTTTTTGTAAAGTAAATAGAAGAATCGGTAAGTCATGTGTATTCTACTAATCTACATACTTTTATAAATTTAAACGTACATATTATTATAGCATTTGAAATAATCAATCAAAATTCTAAGCTTCTTAGGCAAGTGCATACACATATTAAAATAGCAGAACAACTAATTAAAACAAATTTACGAATTATTGAAAATTAACGTGCTGTTAAGTGAGTCCTTTTGTGATCATGTCCATGTTTTATGAAAATAATGTGTTTTTTTAATAATATTCAAATTTACAGCATAATAAGAAGTTTGATGTTTTTGTACGGCAATTGCAATTTTTCATGCCACAGCATAATTTAAATTTGTTGTTTCTTTTGTTTCAATTTGGAATATACGAGTACACTTAAAATTAAAATTAAAAATTGAAAAATAAAAACATATTTGTGGGGAAAATGCACATACATTTTGTATTTTCTTGTTCATAATTTCTTTTCGTTTTACAAGGGAAGTTATTTTTTTTTTAATAATTTGATTTGTGAAATTAGTGTGTTGGAGAGAGATTAAAATGTTGTTAATGGAAAATTGAAAGTGCGAAAGAACATAAATCAGAGAAATAAGAATTAAAATCTAAAAATATAAACACTACTTTCAAACTCATATTAGTTTTCTAAAAAGGTGAATATAATTTAAAAATAAAAAACTTAATCACTAATTATTTAAATATTATTATTGTTAGAATAAGAATAAAAGTAAAATTAAGTTGTGTTGTCGGGCATTAGTTATTTTATGTATTGTTATTATTTATTTAAATTTGTTTTAAAAAGAATGCAATGATTTTGCAATTATAATAGTGCTGGTCAAGCATTAGTTTTGTTAAATGATTAATGTGCATGCAATGCAGCACAACTCGAATGATATAGTAGGATACCTTTAAACTAAAAAAATTAAAACTGAAAATTATTTTTTAACTCGATTATGAAATAATTAAAACATAAAACAAAAGAATGTTTTCAACGTGAAATGTTTTAATGGATTATTTAGAACTTTCGAGGACAAAACATGTATATGTTAAGAAAATAATATTAAACAGAAACTTACCTCATCAAAGAAGACTTGAGTCTTACGCAGGATGTGCTTCAACTCGGTAAGTTCAAGAAAATTACGTTTTAATGCTTCGGCATTTTGATTAACCTCACGGAGCTCATTCTCGAGTTTCTCAAAAGTTGCCTAAAGAAGAAACAAAAATATAAAAATTAATTAGAATACATTAATATATAAATTGTATCTACCTCAAGATCAATCATTTCCCTGGGTTGAGGAGCTTCGGGGCTATCGCCAGTATCAAGCATTGGAATACCATCTTTTTTGATTTCTTTTTCTAAATAACGTAATTTTCTTTCCATTTCATCGCAACGACGAACTTCATTAACGAATTTACGTTGAAATGCATTAACATCAGGATTTAACTAAAAACAAAACAAATTTTATTTATTTTCGAATATCTTGATTGGATTCTATTTTTTGTTAAACTTACATCTCTAAATTGAACTAATCCAAGCTCACCGAGCTCAGACACACAAGCGTAGGCAGCTTCACTTTGAAGAAAAAGCTGACACAAGGTCATTTCTTCACTACGGAACAATGACCCCATGATGCTTATTGGTCAATTCCAATTCCAATATCCAAATTTAAGAGGACAACCAAGATGTCAATTCAGATGGAATTTTTGGTTATGATTTATTGTTATCTGCAAAGAAAAATCAATCTCAAAAGCTTAGAACAAAATGGACTATTTAATTACATCGGGTGATAGAAAAAACTAGGTCAAAAATGTCAGAAAATTATTTTTTCTAATACATTTGTAACATACATATATAATATAATATACTCGAGTCCTTAAACATAGCCCTACTGGAACAGCCTACTACACCGACGGCAATACGAATAAAAGAACCAATTATTTATTCTGAATTTAAAGCCATCCTTAGTAAAACAAAAGGCAAAACTCCAGGTAGAGACAAAATATCTTATCCCATGATAAAAAAACAAAATATTTTCAATGACTCAGAAATTCTTTAAAGCTGAAAATCTTCCAATGTAATTCTAACATCAATTCGATATCACTTATCTCTGTATCTTAAAAAAATTAGAAGAAATCATTGCTAAACGCTTACTTTAGTTTTCCGGAACAAATAAATTATTCAGTACGAACCAAATTAGCATTTATGTCCAATAAAGGATGTTTCGACGACCTTCCTGCACATGGACTATTACATCACGTTACCAGCAAAAACCACATCTCTGTCCTGGTATTACAAGGGATCACCACTCTCAGTGGTTTTATTATTAATTTTCGTGACATTTTAATGACATAAACGCTTGATCAGAAATTCGGCATGTTCCTTTTTTAAGAATGCGAGAAAGAGAGGGAAGGAAATTTATAAATAGGTCAAGCAAACCTTATAGGGATCCTAAATCATTCTTTCAGTTTGTTAACTATAACAACAAATTTGATAACAAAACCTCAAACAATCCTAATACAATTAAAAACTTTTTCGGCAATCTTTTCAAACAATCTTTTGATGATGACTCATTTGTTCCTTATTCGTCCTACTTTCGTTATTTACAACAATTTGGTCAGTATCTTTCTAGTATTGTCGACCCTCATCTCGACCAAATTAAATTAAAGTTTTTCAGATTTGTAAATCCTCATTTATAATCCCACTACACAAAAAAGGCTCGAAGGAAGATATTAAAAATTATGGAACTATTGCCAAGCTTTCTCATTTACCTAAGCTTTTTGAGACCATTTTGTGTAAATTGTTAAGAATAAACTGTAAACCACTTAATTTCCATAGACAGCATGGTTTTCTAAAAATCAGATCTACAACCACTAACCTCATTGAATTTAAGTCTTTCATCCTATGTCTCCCATACAACCACCAACCTTATTGAATTTGAGGCTTGTACCTTATCTCTCCAATAAACCCTCTTTTTTAAAATGGATTTCATCTTACCTTCAAAACCGATTTGTTTGTTTTGCGTTTGTTTCTGATCTGGCACCTCATACCCTTTTTTTGCTACCTTTAGTGTTGTTTTTCTGCTTAGTGTCCTAAAAACTGCTTGAAACTTAATTTTTAAAAGTGCCAATTGATCACTTTTTCACGTAAACGCTTAAAGACTCTCCCCCGTCTCTACCTTTTGCACAACCCTACCTACCTTCTGCTAATAACATTAGAGACCTTCTTGAAATTGTATGTAGTTAAGAGCTTAATTTCACATATAGATAACATTCGTTAAACTTTGGTTAAACGATTTGTCTGACCCCAATGTAACACGGTCCCTATATATATCTAACTTTTGTTTGCCCGCTCCTCGGATACACGCCCAAGTTTTATCCCCGTTCCAAAGTATTCATGTTTCCAGAATCGAGATCATCTAACGTCGTTTCCTTCGATTTGGTCTTCATGGTTTACCTTGGAACAATTGGCTAGAACAAACCTGTGTCTCATATTCTTCAATGTGGAAAATCCCACTTGGACTTCTTTGGTTTTAACCTCATTGGTCAGTCCTTAAAACTCCGTCTTTTGGGTCTCCCTTCTTCTCCACAGTCTTAGATTAAGTTCTTAGTTTGAGTTAGATTAATAATAAGCTTCTATTTAATTGTATATAAAATCAAACTAAATAATAATAATAATAATATCTTAAAATATTTTACTTATTTCATAACAATTTTGTGGTTGCTATTTGCTAAAAATGACATTACACTTAAAAGTATGTTTTACAATAAAACTGTTGTATGTTTGGTGTTACTAAGTATACATTTTTAAATAGATTTTCTGTGATAACAATAATAATAAAATAAATATCGATTAACAACACAGTAACCAAAAGATAACCTTATCACATTGAATTAACAAATTCAACGCAATATTATACTTGACATGAGCAAACATTCGTTTTTCTTCCACCAACAAAATATTAAAAAAAAAAAGAAAACAAAATTACCCGACTTGTTGGAGAAAAATTAAAATAAAGATCATGTATCTTAATCTCAAACAAATAAAGAGTTCCATTTTTTCGAATCGAATATTTGTATGACCAGTACTGTGCAAAACAATTGCAACTAGAACATCAAACATTTTTCATTAAAAAATGTTAAGAAAATCAGACAGAAAAATTCTTTCTTTAGTCCTGTAAACTTTTTTGATATTACGTTATAATTGTTGGACCACAAATTAACACTCACCACTTTAACAAGTAATAAATAACTAAATACTTTAATACATAGTTGGTAAAATTGCTGTGCAAAAGATTTGCAACTTAGATCTCACAACGAAATTTCAAAGTATTTTTTACTTCAAGGCAAGGAAACGTTAATATTTAATTTCGTACTCTTTGTTTTTTATAACGGCTTTATATCTTCTGGGCATCGAAGCTATAAGGTTATTAATACCCGATTATGGAATGTCATTGCACTGCCTCCGAATTCCAGCGAATAGATCACTTATGTGCTTAAAAATGTTGGTTCCAGTTCTTTTCTTCACAATTTCCCACAGGTTTTCTATTAAGTTTAAGTCTGGAGATTGGGCTGGCCACTTCAATCTGTCTACATAGCCTTCAGACTTAATTATGCCCTCCACTTTTCGAATTGACCAGATTCCTTGGCCAGAGAAGCAGCCCAAGACCAAAATTGAACCACCTCCATGTTTGACCATCCATTTAGTGTATTTTGGAATTAGCCTCTCACCTTTTGGCCTCCTGACATGATGTTTTCCACTCGATCCCTGCATAATGAACTTTGATTCGTCATTTTTTGGGGACTCAAATTAAGGAAGCCAAACGAGCTTTTAATTTTTTTTTAAATAAATGGCTCTTTTGCTATCTGAACCACGCAATCAGGCCTGCAGAGCGTGGCGTCTGATAGTTGACGTTTCAATGGGTAACCTTAGTTTAATTTTTCCTTCCCTGGATGATGTCGGAAGAAATTTGTTATTTTTTTCATCTTTTACTGTGGTCTGAGGCCTTCTTTCTCTATTATGGCATAACACCTTTTAACTTTTAATGATTCTACAAAAGTTGATTCGTGAATGGAATATATCTTTAATTTTTTTTTTATGATGCTCCTTTTTTTAAAGCTCTCAAAATTCTGGACTTTATATCTGATGAATATTTATTTCCCGCCATTTAAAAAAAAAGATCTTTTTTTTGTCAATTTAAAAAGAACATATCTTAAAAAACCGTTTTATCGATTAAAGTGCCGGTTAAAATTAACTAAACAAATAAAGCTAGACGTATAAACTTACCAACCTCAAAATAAATCAGTTTAACCGTTATCAAAATAAGACGAAAAGGACACTTCAAAAGCATTGTTTACGTTCAAAAACTGGCTGAGAGTTTTAAGCAAGTTGTCACCAAAAACATCCAAGATGTCCGATTGGCTTTCAAATCTAACGAGACAATTAGACACCTTTTCACCAAACTAAAGACCAAAATAGACAGAAATAAACGCGCTGACGTCATTTTTAAAATAAACTGCAAAGGTAAACTTGACGAAACATGTAACCTTTGCTTAATCGGAACCACCAAACAATTCTTGCGCCAAAGATTGTCCAACCACAAATCTTACATCAAAAACAATAACATGGCTAAAACCGCATTGGCGGCCCATTCAATAGACAAAGGTCATTCTCCGGATTTCGATGGTGTTAAAGTTCTTCAAACGGAAAAACATACCTCTAAGCGATATACGCTCGAACGCTCCACATCTTAAACAACAAAAACAATATGAATCGCAAGCAAGACACACAGAGTATATCATCTGTATACTACTCACTTGTTTCCTCATAAGAGTTTTCTTTTTGTTTTTTGTAGTTATAGACTGAACTTCTTAATTAAAAGTGTTTTGTTTGTTTTGTTGTTTTAAAATTTAATTGTTAAATTGTAAGTTTTTTCTTATTCTTGTTGTCCACAATATTGTACTATGTGTTTTATATTTCATGTGTAATAAAGTTCCCCTGAGGAAGGCAGCAACCCCTGCCGAAACATCGGGAAAAGCTAATGTAACAACCTTGTTTCATTGCAACGATCAAAGTGACCAAAAAAGCCGAAGGAAAACCTAATTTTTCCAATACACATAAGTATATATTCATTGGTCATTATCTTTTAATGAAAAGAGAAATGGCCACTAGTTGCAAATGTTTTGAACAGCTGAGATCATTATTGTTTTTGTAAAAGCAGTGCATTTGTAGAATTTGCCTGTGGATCAGGATTAAAGATTATGAGCAATAAAGTTGAAACATAAAAAAGTCTTAAACAATAAAAATAATTTGATTGGAACAACTTTTATATAAACGAATGTTAATTTTTTTGATAAGCGGTAATAGTTGCAAAAGTTTTGCACAATACAGTATGGATGTACATATGTACAGTGGCTTCCACCACTAATGTATATTTTCGCAATGCAATTTCTCCAAGAAAATGAAGTAGTAGAATTCATTTTATAACATATTTAAGATTACAATAAGTTTAAAAAGTGCATTTAAACAAAACAAATGAAAAATAACTTCTTCATTTAACCTCTAACACATAATTAGACAATCACTGTTTTTGCACTGTAGTAACTCTTTAATGGTAAATTTGTTCGTCATGTTCTTATTAACCTTGTTTTACAGAAGACTTACATATAAAGTAGTTTCTTGCTTCTCATCTAAATAACACCAAAAGGATACGTCTTTGAAAAATCGAAAATTGGGTTTGTTGCATAGCCAGGACGGCAATTATTACGAGAAATGGTCAAAATTGTCCAACGGAGACCTTCCACAATCCATTACATAATTTGACCATTTAAAAACGAAAATAGGATTCATAATAAAATATTATAAATTATGTTTTGTTCACAGACAAAAGCAAAATTTTAGCTTAATGATGTAGAAGAAGCGCATGAAGAATTTTCTCAAAAGCATACCCGATTTACTGTGATGGAATGCGATAGGTCATGGTAAGTGGATGTAGTGCACGTTCTGGTTAACATTTCTTACTTTTTAGGGAAGGTAAAATGGATCAACAACATTTTGAAAGAACATCTGAGGTTAGTCCTAATCACTGATAAAGCATCGGTTCCCATCGATCACCGAAATCAAGCATCAATGAGGGCGGCAAGTATACAGATAAGCACAATCTCGAAACCTACCGCATGTTTTTGTTGTTTTTTCGGTCTATTGTTCTTTCTCTTCAATGCATCTGCACAAGGTGCAGTGTCTTTACTATGTACAATTATGTGGTGAGTAGTATGTAATGTGAAATAATGAAACATTTGGGGTACAGTTTCATTGAGCTCGTTGGTGCATCGCAACTGGGGTTTCTTTATGCGGTCAGGAAGGCTCCCTGACGCATGACTTTCAAACCTGATGGACAAGGTCCTTGATTCCACTCCAAGGGTGAGAGAAAATGTGTCGTAGTAGCTCTATATATATAATTGGAACTGTAGACGCCACCATTGATTCCATCTTGGACATTCCTCCGTTGTCGTCTGGATGAAAGAAGAGGCGCCTTAGTGGAAAACTTCTAGAGTGCATGGAAACCAATGCTCCGGCCCGAAGTCTTCGAATCCAGACACACAGGACAGCGCAGAAGAGGAAGACCGCGGATCATGTAGCGCGCACAAGTGGAAAGTGGCCTCACCCAATTTGGAGCTCCACACAGGACTGTAGCGCCACCTTAAGTAAGTAAGTAAGTAACTAACTATCCAAAGCACACATCTTGTTCAGGAGAGTAGTGGTTATTGTATAACTGACTTAAAGTGCCTAAACCCCAGAAAAACCTGACCTAAGGAGCGAATATTGGTTGAACTAGGGCGACAAGTTGCTGCAAAGAACATTAGAAACATTGAAGACAGGCCTTAAACAAATGGCAACAAATAATGCTGAAAACTAATCTTTTGAATACCTCGAAAGCCATTCATTTGAAAAATGCATTGTGAAAATGTATTTCTCATGCGTTCGATTATTTGTGGGAACCACCGTTTGTACATTCCTAAATATGGACAATTGCTGTCATTGACAATCATATTTTTTTTGTAGGTTATCGCTCTTTACCCTATCAGCAAATCAACCGAGATAATTCCACCCCTTCATTTCCTGGACTACAATAGGAAACCAACATAAATATTATGATATGAAACTTGGAAGGAAAATACCACTTATCACTTTGAATTACTTGCAAAACTATGTTATCTTGTATCTGATTCGATGTACATACATAAAAGTGTTTGAATATCATACTTCATCAAAGAAAGCAATAATTAATATAAACAAATGAGATTTGGGCTTGTTTAAATTCGCACTCATTAATCTTTAAAAGTCACATGATTGAAAGATGAAGAAAATAAATGTATCTTTTCCATATGCATATGTAGATACAAGATACCTATAAGATTATTTATTTTATGATGCAGGTGTTTTTATTTTTAGTAATACTTTTAAAATCATTTTACGATTTCAATTCTCAATTCCCCCAGAGATTTTTTTTTTGTATTTGAAAACATTTGAATGTTGTATTTGGAATAAATATTCCTGTTTGAAAACCTTTGTTTTGAACAGCCGGATTGTTGAACTGGTTATGATTGATTTCTCTTTGTATAGCATTGAAAAAATAAGAATAAATCTCTTTTATGATAAACCAGTTAAGAATGGAACGTAGGTAATCTTTTTGCAATTAAAAGCCAAAAGAAATGCAACTCGATTTTGATGAGAAAGATTTACCCATATACTCGAACATCAGATGTCACGTTTCTGAATATAAATCGTGAGACAATTCTCATACATAGGTATTTTCTTTGTTACCGGAACGTCTAGAGATTTATTTTGATCTTTGAATAAACTAGTATTATGAATTGAAGTGACAAATAAGCTGTTAAGGGTATATTTATGCTGACGAGTTATAGTGCGGTAATGCGATTATATGTTCTGAATAATTGCCTCGAAGACTACTAAACCAGACAAATGTATTCAAAAAATTTGCAAAATAACCATTTATATTTTTAAAATGTATTTAAATTTATTTAAGGCAAATTTTGGTTGCTGGTCAAGAATAAATAGGAGGATACGCAAAATGTTTTTAATGTTTTCAAAGAACAACATTTGATTTTATTTCTCAAAAAAAGTTACTCAGAGAGGGTAGCGCGAAGAATTGTGCATCGTTTCATGCAATCAAGACATGGAGCGCCAAGGAAGTGTGTGTCTAAGTGTTAATTTAATCAAAGAAGTTTGAGCAAAACAAGATCAGAAAGATGAATGAAAGAAACGATGTGGATACGTTTAGGAAAATAACAACGAGGAAATATCCAATATACTTCGCAGCATGTGTCAGCAGTAGGTTTGAGTATTACATTAAAGCCAATCACTCTACGGAGCACACCTTAAGAACTTATTTAAATTATTATTTCATTTTAATACCTTAATTATATTATCAGCTAAATAAAACTTGATTAATCAACCTCGACTATGCATTGGAACAAGACTGGCTGTGAAAAAGCTGATGAATAACGTCATTGAGGCAACAATACAAAGGAGATGATGTCTTGATCCCGCGAATACCGATGATTCCGACGGATTTACCATTCGATTTTAAACGCTTATAATTTCCACTACGTCTGGCCTTTGCGATGACAATAAATAAATCGCAAGGACAGTCTTAAGAAGTTTGCGGAATCAACTTGGAGTTTCCATGTTTCGCTCATGGACAATTATACATCGCACCACAAAACAAAACAAAAAATATAGTTTATGAGAAAGCTTTAAATTGATTAACAAACTGTATCATAACAGTGTGTTTGTTAATAAAAATTTGGACCTTATAAATAGCCATTATTTCAGGAAAACTCTGTTTTTTGTAAGTAACATGATGTGTCGAAAATAATAATAAAACTTCATGCTTCATTAAAAAATTATTTTGTATTCAATAAGTTTTGTTTGTTTTGAAATTAATTTATACAAAATTTTAAGTCTTTTATTTATCGATTGAGGCAGTACGAAGTCTGCCGGGTCAGCTAGTGACTTTATATAGTGGAAGAGATTTCAGTCTAATGGACTTTGAGTTAATTGAATGTTTAAATTGATTTTAAGTCATTACTTAAATTTTTGTTCAGTCATTTTAGTTTGGAAGTCAAAACCCTTCAAAAAAATCAAAGCCATGGCTTAACTGCAGACATTAAAAGACTTTTGTTTACACAACTCTGGCCTTTATTAAAAAGCTCACTTCAAATTCAATTATTACCAGTTTCCATCGGGTAACCAATTAAGTAAACTGACGTTAAATATTCAAAAGACTGCATATGACTTACGGACTTTCAAAATTGGCTTTTAAATAACTTTAAAAAAGATTTTGTGAAGTCAGTAAATTGATTTTGGGTCGATTTAATTTTTTATTGATTTTTAGTCATGACTTAAATTTTTGTTAAAAGTCAAATTAGTTTCTAAGTCAAATGACTTAAAAAATTCAAACTCGTGACTTAAGTGCAGATACTTAAAGACTTTTGTTTTTACAACTCTATCATTAAATAATACCTTAAGATCATGCATACAAATATATTGGACCGCTGAGAGGTGTTTCAATAAATTCTGACAAATACAAAGAATGTAAGATTTTAAAATCTAGGTTCTACATTTCACTTTTATTAGAAATAAAATTGAAATCAATTTTCGAACATAAAATGATGTGAATTTACGTGTTCTACATTTTAATTTTTGCGATTTGAAGTGATTTGATTTCGACAATATTCAGTTGGTGAGATTAAAATTTGACATGGCTATTCAATTAAAGTAAATAAACCTTAAATTTGTATATATAAAGTACTTTATTTGAGAGAAGTTGCAGCTTCTGCTTTGTATTTGAAGGGTCAGACAAAGCATTTAAATTGATTTTTCAACACACCAAATGTCTTCTCTATTCAACCATTTCGAATAAAACAAAGTTCTTTCAACTTTCAAGACACATTCAGAAACTAAACTTCGACACCAGTCTTTCTTAACAGATATTGGGAAACATCTTAACATAAGGAACCGCATATCTCCAAAAAAGGTGCATCAATAAAATTGCTAATAAGAAAACACGAATGCCTACTTAGTATTTATTATATTAAAAATCACAAAATAAATATCAACATGATAAATTATACAAATTGTTAATTTACTGATGTGATATACAGATAAAATATAACAATGCGGTTTAAATTCGTACACGATCATTTTGATTGGAGGGGGCCAGATGAAAGCAAAAAGTGGAGGATTTATTTGTGGATAGGCGAAACGGAGATAAATTTGTTCGGAAGTGATGGCAGACAAACCGTAAGGCTTCCCTTGAAAAAAAAACTAAATACCAAGTACATCCAGAAAACGCTCAAGAATAGTGGCGACAGTATCATACGTTGGGGTTAATTTTCTTGGTATGGACAAAATAAATGATGTTCAAATGGTAGAAATGTGCATTCAAGGGGACACAAGCGTCCACAGGTTTTTCTCAAAACCAACCTCTGTCTATCAACTCCTACTCTCACCTCCCCGTGGTGAACATCGAGTGCCTAGTACCTCAACTGGAGATTAGGTTCAAACCCCAGTGGAAAGTTGTTGGGGGCAGCAAACGAGAGAGGTGTTTCCACAAAGGCACCTCTCCTTATCCAGACGGCAACGGAGGAATTCCCGAGATGGAATCAACGGTATCGTGTACAGTTCCAGTAAGGTTGAACTACTTAGTGAACACCTTATAGGCTTCTTCGACTTATTCGGATCCCAGGCCTATAAGTAGAGGTTTTATCCGGCTCCCCATCCTTGGAGTTATACTTAGGATCTGGCCCTCCACGTCGGGGGTTGTGCCGTCGGGGTGACTTCCTGGCCACGTAAAAGCTTTCATAGTTGCGAAGCACCAACAAGCCTCGGATACGGACGGATTTACTGTTGACAGCCAACGCAAACGAATAAAGGACAACGAACTTCGGATATGCACGTGGAATGTTAGGTCCCTTAACAGACCAAGTGCTGCCGAAGAATAAGCTATAAAGCAGATATCACCGCCATCCAGGAAATACGATGGGATGGGCCGGGCAAAAAGAGGATGAAAAACTGCGATATTTACTAAGGTGACTGCTACCACGAAAACCAACAGCGCTTATTTGGATGCGGCTTCGTCATTGGAGCCAGACTTAGGCAAGAAGTCTTAGCTATAGGTGCATCAATGAGCGCCTCATGACCATACGCATCAAGGCTAAATTCGACAACATTAGCCTGATATGCACGCACGCCCACACAGAAGAGAAAGACGACAACACCAAAGATATGTTCTTCGAGCTCCTAGACAAAACATATGAGGAGTGCCCTAGCTATGATATTAAAATAGTCCTGGGCGATTTTAATGCCAATCTAGGAAGGGAAGACATCTTTGATGGAATAATCGGGAAGAACAGCCTGCACGACAACACTTCCGACAACGGATTCAGGCTCATAGATATGGCTGCAGGGCGAAACTTCATGGTAGCCAGTACGCGTTTTCCACACCTCAACATCCACAAAGGTTCTTGGACTTCTCCAGATCAATCTACCGTCAACCAGATTGGCCATATTGCGATCGACGCCAGACACGCTTCCAGCATCATGGATGTACGAACTTTCCGAGGAGCTAACATCGACTCGGACCACTACCTCGTTGTAGAAAAGGTAGCACTTCGGATTTCCAGACCCAGGAGGTGCTGGGAGAAGGTACAACGTCGAACGGCTACAATCGCCAGAGATCGCCAAATCCTTTTCCGACCGAGTTACAAGTAACCTCTCTCGAAGTTCTCTGCCGCCAACACAATGTATCGAAAACCAGTGGCAACATTTCCAAGATGCAATCAGAGAAGCCGTCTCTCATGTGCTGGGTTTCAAAAAGCCATTAACAAGGAACCCCTGGTTTGATGAGGAATGTCGGCAGGCAAATGCAGCCAAACAACAGGACGCAAAGCGGCGCTGCATAAAAGGACTATAGCTGCTCATGAGCAGAAGAGGCGAGAGGAACGCCGACTTCTCAGAAGGAAAAAGAGAGGGCATGAGAAGCGTGCGCGGTTGAGAGGTTTAAAAGCAGGAATGAAGTTCGAAAGTTTTATGAACAGGTGAAACGAAATTCACAGGTACATAAACCTAGAACCGAAGGCTGAAAAGACGAAAGGGGAAACATCATAGTGGAACCGCAGTCAATGCTGAGGATATGGAAGGACCACTTCGGAGACTGCGACGACGAACTGAATTCCGCTGTCAGGCAGGATGATCCATTCAACATAGACGACGAAAGCCCACAATCCCGTCCTCCCGACTTAGACAAAGTAAAGATTGCCATATCTAAGCTGAAGTCTAATAAAGCCGCTGGAGCGGATGGCTTGAATGCCGAGCTCTTTAAAGCAGCTGGAGATAAGTTGGTTAGGAGCATGCACCAACTTATCTGTAAGATATGGTCGGAAGAAAGCATGCCCGATGAAAGGAACCTCAGTATTGTTTGCCCGATCCTGAAAAAAGGAGACCCTCTAAACTGCACCAACTATAGAGGAATCAGTCTACTTAACATCGCCTATAAAATCTTTTCTGCCGTAGTATGTGAACGTCTAAAGCCCATCGTCAACAACCTGATAGGCCCTTATCAGTTTGGTTTTAGACCAGGAAAGTAAACAGTTGATCAAATATTCACATTACGGCAGATCCTGGAAAAAACCCAAGAACACCAGGGACGAGCTGTATAGAGCCATGCCTAGTTTTGGCATCCCTGCCAAACTCGTCCGTTTGTGCAGGATGACGATGGACAATTCACGCTGCTCCATAAAGGTTGGGAACAACTTAACAGAACCTTTCGATGTCAAAAAAGGTTTTAAGGTGATGCGCTGTAATGTGATTTTTTTAACATCGTGCTTGGAAGAATAGTGCAGAGCTCACACGTCAACACTAGAGACACTATCTTTCAAAAGTCTGTCCAATTACTGTCATATTATGTTGATGACATTGACATAATCGAAAGAACTCAGCGTGATGTCAATGTGGCTTTTGTGATTATTGAGGCAGAGGCGGCAAAAATAGTAAGGAAGCATGGACCAATACATTTTATTGAGGGTAAAATAAATGAAAATGTGAAGGTGGGTGAATATCATGAATGATACGATGCTGCCTTATGCGGACGAGAACATCGAGAACATCCCTCTCAAATGTGTTCTACAGCAGGACAACGACCCTAAGCACATATCCAAATCTGCTAAAAAGTATTGAAGTGGCTATCCCAAAAGCCTGTCTTAAATCCCATAGAACATTTTGGGGGAGATTTAAATGAGCGGTTCAAAAACATTTAACCAAAAATTAAGCCGAATTGTGGAGGATGGTTCAACAGGAGTGGTACAATATTTCAATTTACAGATGCCGCGGATTATTTGGCTTAATGTTTATCAGATGTCACACTGTAATTAAAGCTAAGAGCCAGGCTACTAGATATTAAAATAATTTTTAATGTCCACAAAATTTGTTCCTTTTTTACATTAATGGATTTAAAATATTTTAAGTTATAATTTTACTATAAATAATGGTTAATTTTAGTTTGAAAGACAAACAAAAATAATAAAATGAGGACCAAACTTGAAACTCTGTTTTGTGTTTCTATTTTAATGTCCATATCTGTACATCAGCTGCTTTAAGTAAAATTGAAGTGATTTCAAAAAAAATATGAAATCTGTAGAACCATAGAAACCTGAAAACAATTTCACTTGATTTTCAATGTATACTACGATTTCACTTCACTCGATGTTAGCAACCTAGCTGTAAATGTGTCGAATATTCGTGTTTCAGTTTAATTTCAATTTAATTTTAATAGAAATTCTATTTTTATGGATTATCATCAATAAATCAGATTTTCCTAATAACTTGACTTAACCTTCAAGTTCTACGTAAAAGAATACAATACATTTCATACACATGGCGCAAGTAAATAGAAAATAAAACTAATTACGAGATAAGACACAATAACTGGTCGCTCATCTTTTCATAATCAAAATTTTGTTTTCACCATAAATCCAAGCTAGTTACAGATTAGTCTGAATTGAGTTCTGAAAATTCAAAAATTCTTTTACAAAAATGTTTGTTATTTTTCAGCCAGCATATTGCACTAAAAAAGCTGATCACGAAAGATTTCAATGCATTGGGATAGGGAATGTAAAAAACTCACCCAATGCATGGTTTCTTGTACCTTCGCCATCCAATTATAAATGTTTCCGGTTGGGAAATTGTATGAAATATAAAAACTAAATCATTTCTCAGACCTTCCCGAGGCAGTCGGAGCAATCAGATACTCGTATGGATGCCCCAGATGCTAGTTTGTAACTAACTTAAGAATTTACACCAACAAAAATTGACTTTTCCAAGTGCAAGCGCATAAACCAAGTGGGTACCATGTGTAGAATATTTTTCTTTTTCTCCGGCGGCGCAATGATAACGATTTATCATAATCTTTTACAGTTCTTCCTCAAAAAAAAACTTTAGTTTGATAAAGAAAAAAGACCTCGACATATTGCAAAAATAAGTCCTACATCAGAAAGTGAATGAAGAAAGGTAATTTTGGATTTTGATGGACGATTTATGAACCCGAAGCAACAAATTGACCTTTTAACCATTCGAAACAGTGACGAAGATGATACTTTAATTTTGTTTTTGTTATTTTCCGTAGAAACTGTATTTTGCCAACGTGTGTACCGAGCACTAAGTGTACATACACTTTGTGGTAAATTCTCAACTTTTGTTGTAATAATTTTCATCAAAGGCTGCGACCGACAACGATGAATACGACGATGACGAAAAGACTCGCAAACAATGGAGAAATTTTCTCGTTGGTCTTTTTCTTCACATCTTCAAGGTTTTAATTTGCACTTAATGGACAACAATTTCAACTTAAACTTTTCTTTTAATGCGACTATGTCTTTAAGTACTTCCGCATTGCAATAATACAAAATTTATAAGTATAGAAAAGAATTCTCGAAGATGAAAAATCTATCAAAAAGAAAGAAAAATTGTAAAAAATCGATAGTCTTATACCTATTTCTAAAACGCCCCTGAAAAGAAATCTCTTTACAAGCTAAATAAAGTAGGATTAGTATATAATTTATGATTGGGACACTTTAGAACTTATATTAGTCACTTAGTCTACAAGATAAAGATGGTAAAAGTTATTGCAAAATAAATTTATAAACTTATTATTTGGTGGAATTTACAAACTTACATCTGTAGCGCGGAAGAAATGGAAGTGAACTGATACCGATCTCAGTTGAAGTGTTGGAAAATTAGATTTATTGTGAATTTTGTGATTATTCTGAATGTGTCTGAACTAATTCACAATGACGTACTTTTCAAAACTGGGCACGGATTGAGTAAGTGAAGTACTTCTTATTAGATTTTTGTTTTTAAATTATTTTTGTATCAAAATAAATTTTGTTTTTTTTGGAAAATCAATTTAAAAGATTTAGATTTTTTGGTTAATACGGACCAAATACGAATACGCTATCCTAAAGCAACATAATTCGGGAAGCCATTCGTATACCTAAGAAAAATTAACATATGTCATAGGTGGACAGTTGGACAATTATTAATTAACTTATTATATGAGTTGTCTATTTGAATTGTCTTCCAATAAGAAGTTTAATATTTAATAGCCCACTATTTGGAAGGCTGTCATCGTTTTATTTGAATGCGCAAAGTTAACCATGCCTACAAATCCACGCAACACACGATATAAGGGACTTGAAAGTAAGGCAAGCTTCTACTATCTGATTGGCCAGCTGTCAAAAAATTGCCTTCCAATTAAGGCAACTTTATTGGAAACTTGACTTGAAAGTTAGTCAGAAAAAATCTCCCTAACTATCAAGTTAAGTCAACTTATGTCAGAATGTCAATCGATCATGTTTTTTTTTAATTAACTGAAAGTTTAACTTTATTCCTCTACGATTTATTTATTTTTCGCACAATTTCATTTAATACTTTGTGTAAAAGGGTTTCTCGTCAAATTGGAAAATAAATAAGTAATATTTCCTTAGAATACGAAATGCAAATTGGGATGGACTTGTTGTTGCCTGAGGAGTGTTTTGTAGACGATAATGTTTTTGGTAGTTTTTGTACGGCAAACTGAAGGTAGAAGTTAGGTAAGTAAAGTTCTGAGTTTGAAGTTTATGACACTTGAAAAACTAACTAGTTGACTTGGTGAAAATGTACAATCAAGGAATGCAATGCAGTTGACTGCAAAGTCTGTCCAATTATTCGAATATGCTGATAACATTGACATAATCGGGAGAACTCACAGTGATGTCAATAGGGTTTTTGTGAGTATTGAGAATGAGTTAAGGGTAAAACAAAGTCATCAAAAAAGGACACCGACGTCTGGGTCAAAACGTCAATATCGACACAGGTAATTTAAGGTAGTTTAGGACTTTGTCTACCTGGGCTTCGCTATGAATGCAGGACATTACACCAGTGCTGTAATCAAACTAAGATTTGCTCTTGATTCTAAGAATTGATACTGATTCTTGCTGCTCCGATTAAGAAAGCAATCGAGCTCTCTCTCGAGCAACTAGAGTGTCACTTTGCAAGGCCCTTACCTTCCCCGTTCTGCTATACGGTACAGAATCTTGGACTACATGTCAAAAGCAAATAAAAGAGAATGAAAGCTGGCTTGAGTAGTGTTTTGAATTCAAAATGCAGCCTCAAATATAAAATGAGCCGATTTCCAAAAAATTATAAGTACTTCTCTGAGTATTTCTATTTTTTTTGGAAGTCAGTTTATTTTATATTTGAGGTTATTATTTTTTTTTAGCACATACTCAAGGGGATATTACCACCCTTATTATGCAGAGGCACACTGTAAGCACCATAGAGGAAATATATTTGGATTTTTGGACTGAAAAATATCAAATTATATTAAAAATCAGAACAATTAACAAATACTTACTCTTAAAATCCGAAACCCATTGTTTTGTTTTGCAAAATTGATTGTAATTTTTGACAGGTCACAAAATTTCCATACATTTCTTTATAAGGGAAATCCCCCATTTTGCTTTTTTTCACCACTCACATATATTCACCGATAGGGAATTTGAGAGAGTTCACCTCGAATAAAATTTGAGGGTGTTTCAGGTAGGACGGGTACCGGTCGGGACTCTAGATAGTATATTTCCTCTATGGTAAGCACTAGGAAGAAAAGAGAATATTGCAATGACTAGGAAAGATAGAGTGTGGTACGGTATTCCACATTAGCGTAGTACGGCTAAAGAACGAATATCTGTATTTGACAGTACGGCAGAAGTTGGACTCGAGGGTATACTGATGAGTGTTCCTAGAAGCGCGAGTATTACGGTTGAACTGTTTAAGCGGGGGGGGGAATACAGCTGGCTATTTCACTAGAGCATAAACCGTTAAAATAACGGTAAAAAAGGGTGAGATAAGAAATTTGAACTTATAATAATATTATCATCTATCAATTTAGATGCTCTACGTTCAATACTATCCAAGAGGCTTAAGTAAATTGTAGGAGTACCAGCCCATGAGATGGGAGTTATACTCAAGCTTTGGACGTATAAAAGTGATGTAGATAAAAGCCAGATCAGAAGGTATGAAACATTTCATACGTAGCCTAAGGAAACCTAAACACCTAGCCACATTTTTGGTGACATGTGATCGTTCCACAAGAGGTGGTTGGTGATCCCCATACCGA
Organism: Eupeodes corollae; assembly: GCF_945859685.1. Classification (NCBI taxonomy): domain Eukaryota; kingdom Metazoa; phylum Arthropoda; class Insecta; order Diptera; family Syrphidae; genus Eupeodes; species Eupeodes corollae. Next base: position 34,831,953 of record NC_079147.1, read on the forward strand.
GAATATCGAGATGTTCAGTCTACGTGATGCAAGTGCCACTCGCTTTAACGATACAAGACAGCATTGGGTTTTTGAAGCATTAAGTAGTGTTCACATGAGCGCGACCAACGAACGACGAATGAATTACAAATTGTGAGTTTATATACGTTTGAAGACATATTTCCACACAAATTCTTAACAAAACGATAGCAATATAGTTTCTATTTGATTTATGATACATACTTTTACTTTTCATTACAATATATTAATAAATTTAAGAAAACAAATTTATTCGTCGCGAAAAAAATTATAGTTGATACGAACTGTCAAACTTTATTCGCGTTCCACATTATCCAAACTCGCAACGAATAAAATAATCGCACGTACTTAACCTACAAAATTGATTCTTGTTTTGGTTTCGGTGATCAAAATCAAACTTTTTTCGCGACGAATTAAAAACTCTCATGTGAAAGAAACGTCAAAATCGACGAATATTCGTTCATTCGTTGGTCGTTGGTCATTGGTCGTGCTCATGAGAATAGTACTTTAAATTCCAAGAGGTTTTTTTAACCCCATTGTTTAAGTCTGAATTAAATGAGCTTATCATATGTTTTCGTTGCAGCTCTACATCCGAAGAAGAGGGATGTGAGTCTGAAAACGAATATGAAAAGCTAAGAGTACTATTGTCAGCGAAATAGCAATTGCTTTTGAAATATCTAGTGTAATAATCTTACTTTCTCCAAAGCGGGTGAGGAAGATTCGCCTTTTTTGGGAATGGGCTGGACAAATGCAGTTTTCCATCCTCTCGTAATGAGACCTGAGGAGTAGGACAGATGAAAAAGCTTATACGCAGTGGTTCTGCCAGCGTTGAAGAACGCCTCTTTAGAACAATAGCGGGGACACCATACGGACCAGCGGATTTATGTGTGTTTAGATCTCTAAGGACACTTCGGATGCGAAAAAAGATTGGTCCCATAGAATCACTTACTCGCTCAAGTACAGGCGGAGTCATAACACTCAATGGCAGCGTAGAATTGGCGGCGAACTGCCTTACAAAGAGATTAGCTTTCTCTAAGGAGATAACAAAAGGGGTGTCATTGACAACGTGCGTAGGAACCGATGAAGAGAAAGAATTCCTCATGTTTTTTACAAATGACCAAAAATGTTTACCTTTGGGACATTGCAGTATTTTTTGCCGTAATTTTTGTTCATGGTACAAATTTGATCCCTCGAACATGTACGTTGCAGGCCTTCCTGGCTTGTTTGAACTTTTTCTGGCTTTCCTCAGTACGGTTGGCTTTATAGCAAGGGAAACTTACTTCTTTGAATGTTATTAAATGGTTGAAGTTATAGGCTGCTTTAGTCGATTCTGCTTCATATGCAAAACTCCACTTACATACCCGATATGGACTCGATAATACTCACACATAATTCTTCTAAAAAATAACAATGTGTGCAAAATAAAGCTCTTAATATAATTCAATGCAGGGATTCTAAAGAATTCTGGAAAAATGTACGAATTTAAGGTTACCGAAACAAACCGAATGTTTTTCCAATCAGTATCGACATGATGGGCTCATATTTCGAAAAACTTACAAAAGTAGATCCTAACCAATCTTACATATGTTTTGGGTTACCTTTTATTTACATCGAAGAATAAAACACTCCGTTCTCAATGCCAGAATTACTTTTTGCCTTAGAAAAAAATGAAAAACAATAAGGCTTAGATGGCATCCCAGCCGAGTTTTTGAAAAATGCCGGCTCACAACTTTAAGAACATATTGTTCTTACTTAACCGAGTGTTTAACAACGAAGAAATGCCAAAGAATTTCAAAGAGCTACCCTCTCTACAGTTGATCAAATGTTTACTCTAACTAATGTCGCTAAACTTTTTTTGGATCAGAAAACGAAAATCTGCCTTTGATACTGTAAACAGAAACTATTACTTTTCAAACTAGAAGGTGTTGGATTATCAACAAAATTGTTAAGAATATATGAGAAACTTCTTTTAAATACAACAGCGGTAGTTTTTAATGGTAGAACTTCTCCGCAGCAATTTAAGACAGAAGTGGGTGTCCCGCAAGGTTGTATTTTGAGTCCTTTGCTCTTCTCACTTTTAATTAACGACATTGGACAGTGTTTCAGGAGTGTATATTATGGTGATTTGCTTATAAAGGTCCTTTTATATGCGGATGACCTTGCCATTCTTACTGATAATCCGGTAACTCTACAATTGCAAATTAACATAACCAGTATTGTTACTCTTGGGATCTTCAAATAAATACTTCAAAGTCGAAGATTATGGTTTTTAGATCTCATAATCATAATGTCAGAAATGACCGTTCGTGGAATCTTAATGGTGAAAGAATAGAGATAGTTAAAAAATTTAAATACTTAGGTTTTACAATAACACAACAAATTTAAAGTTCAGATTTCATATAAAATATAAAACATTAGTTGCAAAATCCGCCATTAACTGCATTTGGTCAAGTTTTTTTTAATGAAAAATGTATCGCACCGATGCATGGTAAAATTCAAAGTATTTGATGCAACAATTACAAGTTCACTCTGTTATGCTTATGAAGTGCATGGTTACAAAGTATGTGAAGACTTTTAAGTTACCAAGAGATATTTCTTCAAACGTGTATTTAAGGTCCCTTTAAACACACCTAACTATGCAATATATGTCGAATCTGGACTACCTCCAATTTGCTTAAAAAACCTAAAGGCAAATGCGGACTATATTGTCAACGTTTTACAATAACACAACAAATTTAAAGTTCAGATTTCATATAAAATATAAAACATTAGTTGCAAAATCCGCCATTAACTGCATTTGGTCAAGTTTTTTTAATGAAAAATGTATCGCACCGATGCATGGTAAAATTCAAAGTATTTGATGCAACAATTACAAGTTCACTCTGTTATGCTTATGAAGTGCATGGTTACAAAGTATGTGAAGACTTTTAAGTTACCAAGAGATATTTCTTCAAACGTGTATTTAAGGTCCCTTTAAACACACCTAACTATGCAATATATGTCGAATCTGGACTACCTCCAATTTTCTTAAAAAACCTAAAGGCAAATGCGGACTATATTGTCAACGTTTTAAAGAGATGTGATCATAATCTTCAAAGAAAAGTACGCATGATGGCACTTCAGCGTTGTTACACGCCATACAAAGATTGGCAATTGATTATTGCATCTCAGCAATTGACGAAGAAATATTTCAAAATTCTCTGAACCGTGCTAAAGAGTCCATGTCAAGAACGATATAAAGTAAACTGAATCACTGTTTGGCGGAATCTAATTATTTTCGAAAAGAATTCACAGTTAACGAGATGAGTTTAATATTTAAGATCCGAACTGAAATGCTAGAGCTAAATACAGACCTCCTAAATCATAATTGTAATGTTTGCAACCGTAATCAAATCGAAAACGTTTATCACTTCCTAGAAATTTTCCCAATAATCCAAGAAATTCGACGTTTATACTTTAAGAAAAGCTTTCTTAGAAGAAGTAAGGTTAGAACGTTCTTATCCGGTTTGTTACTGAAGCTATCGCTTACAGATGTAAGTAAATCTTTTTTAAAATCAATCTATTTTTTTTTAGCTAAACTAAAAGCCCATCTTTCGGTTAATATTGAATCCCTTCATCTACCATTACTCTTTAATCGATTAATTAATCAATCTTTTAAATTTAAATACAATAGATAGGATGAAAAATTGACTTTTTTTATCCATGGAAACCCCTATTAGCATCAAAATCATAGACAACTGTTAAAGTTGTGTCATTTTTTTATTTTCTTTTTTGTTGTCGTTACATTTATGAAAACAATTTCATATTTTTTAATTATTTTAAATTTTAAAGGGACAAAACCATAACACAAAGATTTGTTTTTATTCCAAATTTGAACGACCAATAGTCTTAGAAATAGCGAGAAATTAATTTCTTGAGTTCTTTGTCAGTATTTTCATTCATTACCTACTTCTTAATTAATTTTTCTGTTGAAAGAGCTGAAAAGTTAAACAAACAGTGGTGTTAAAAAGTCGAACTCGAAATAAATAAATTGTCAACAGTTTCACTTTATATCCGCTGAACCTTAAACCTGTAGAAGGGCTAGGAGTGTTAAGGAAAAGATGGCAACCAACGCAAAGTATGTCAATGATTCCAAGGTTTGTAGTTTTATTGGTTGGGTTTCTTTTTATTTAAAAGAGTAATAGATCTACTTCTATTCCAATAAGATCCGAACACCGAATTAGTTTGATATATAGAGTGGTCGTTATATTAAATATGTTTTATTTTTTTAAATAAAACGAAATCATAAATATGTCATAGGTTTAAGGTATCCAATGTGCAGCTTCTTCTTTCCTTAACATGATTCGATGCGCTCTTCATAATCAGATCTTCAAATTTTATAATAAATTTCATAGGATAAAAGCAAAACGAATCCTCTTCTCTTGGCTCATAAGTATATTTCCCACAAAGAAAACTAATTTAACTAATCGTTACTAATTATTGCTTTATTTTCCAACAATTTTAATATTCTATCCAATTTTAAGTTTTGAGTTTCTTCAATTTCATCCAATCTTTTGAGAATTCGGTTTTCAGATTCCTGGACCTTTTTGTCAATATAACTTATAATATGTGAGTTATCGTTTATTGTCTCTGTCAGTGGTAAGGGTAAGGCAGGAATTGTTTTCAGTTCATTTTGCAGATCCATGCTGTTCTTAAATTTAGCTATTAAATCCGAACCACCACTGTTCATAACATTGTTGTATGTTTCCAAGAAAGACTTGCACTTTTCTGCACTTGGTGATAATTTCTGATTTGAATTGTTGAGTAATTCTTTGACATTGTCCAGATTTATTCTGTTCGGTAACAGAGTTGTGATACCATTTGGGTTTGGTGCAACATTCAATTGAATTCCATAAACACAAAGTTCATTGGAGGCAGTTATCAGCTATAACAGTTCAACATATTATTATCATTACTAATTGCTTTTTTATCTACAACACAAATTACCTTGAGCATCAAGTTCGTTACCCCCGATTTCTGTATTTCAACATCATATCTGTATCCTTGGACGTCGTCATTGGAGTCATCTTCGTCTTCCAAACGTTCTCCATACACTGTTTCTACGTATTCACTCTGAATTCCAGAGAAGAATTCGATTTTTGGCGATGTACAAATCACAGTCAGTGAATCAATTTTGAACTTTGGAAAAACCCGAATGGTAAGTTCACAGGTGGGTTGATTTGATTGAGATCCACTATTTAGGAGTATTGCTCGTTCTGCAGCTAATATTTCTTCTAAATTTGGTCTAAAGTGGAAATAGAGTTTAATAAAAATGTTTCATGTTAATTGCAAGAGATTTAAAAGTGGATTACTTGATAAAGTCTTCTGTATTTGTTATTTTATTTTGGACAACCTTGGAAACTTCTGTGCCTGCAATAAGGTTCCAGTTTGTGGATATCTGAGCGCTTACGTCCATCTCGAATTGAAGGTGGATTCGGTTTACTTTTGTTTGGTTTCACAAAGAAATCTTTTTAATAATATTTTGTTTTTTGTTATTGGATATTTCCCAAATCATTTGTTGACATTTCATAAATATCCCTTCTTTCCTTTGTATATAAGACCCTTATATACCATAAAATGACATTTGTCAGTGAAGCCAAGAAAATTTAAAATTAAAGCGGAGCACACATTATACTGTGTAGGCTAAGTAAAGTTGCTCGCATTTAAGTATGTTTTAACATACCAGGTTTCACTTTGATGTTAATAAAAATATTAGTATTTTTCAAGAGAAATGTATGGATATTTATTTTATTGTATAGTGTAACCGAATGGGCGGTGTTTTGACAATTAAAAATTATTATTTTTATTAAATACAAATAAAAGAAATTCAAAATAAAAGTAAACAAAACAAACGAAAAAAAACACCACCAACTAGGACAAGACCGACGACGACGACTCAACTGCTACTGCAGTTGTTTATACACATAACGAAATAGTACAGCAATGCTAACTCGCTCCCCCTCTACAGGGGTAAGCCGAGTGACAAACGATTCTCCTTCTGGGCAGAAAAAGTTATGGCTGACATACGAATCTCAAATTGAGTGATTGTCAGCAAGTTACCATAATGTGAGAATGTTTAGAGGGAATGTTGCGAAGGTGGAGAAACTCACCTCTGTTGCGTGACACAATTAGGATGCGATCGGTGTCATGACATATATGAATCCGACTCGCATCCAAAAGACGTTTGCAACAAGTGCGTAAATCACACCCACCAATGTTCACACCCACATAAAAAGATTAATAATTGCGTTATAACATTAATGTAATAATGCGTAATCTAGTGGGTGTGAAACGAAACAAAGGCTGGAAAATCCTGGTTAGGTTGTGTTAGTGAGATGGGTAGAGCTAGGGTTCTTGAGTAAATGCCGTCGGCAAGTACCTTCTTTTCAAAATTATCCACCCTTGAATAAGGAAGCCCAGAAGAATTTGAAGAAGGTACCGCCAACCGACCGCTCAAGGAACCTAGTTCGAGAATAATCTCAATTCGTAAGTAGGTTTTCAATAAGGCAAATATGTTATAAATCAGTTTTTTTTTATAGTTTTTTTTTATTAAGATATATCCGCCAGCGCTGATTTTGGTCACATCGAGATAGGATGTACGTACCTATAATATCAACCTTAACATAAAGATAGTTAAAGATCGAATTTTATTTTTTTATATGTATATACATATATATATACATACGTCTACAAATCGGTTACTAAGGTAAGCTTCAATCAAATTAATTTCAAGTGAAAATAGACAATAAAAAGCATTTTTTTTGTGCATTTAGGCCGTTAAAAAATTCTCTTTTCACGGCCTCCAATCTGTGTTTTTAAAGGAAACAGAAACAGGAAATTAATGTGCGGGAAATCCCAAAAAAAAACCCTAAAATCGTCTCGCCAATTAACGCCAAACAAAGGAAAACCAAAGAGTCATCATACATACATATATACAATTATAAAAGTGCTTTTTTTTACTTTTTTTAAATTCAAAAATTTAAACAACTTTAATCTTTTTATTGTTCAATTTAAGATTTTTTTTTGCACAGTGATACCTTAAAATTTTTTTTTAACATTCAAATTGAAAGATTAATTTTTATAAAATAAGAAAGTGGAGTATATACATACCTACATTATACATATATATATATATATTCATATACATATATATATATAAGTGTTGAATTACCATAGTGCAAATTATATTTCTTTTGGGTGAAGTGGTAATATTTATATATGATTTCAAATAAAAATTCAAAAAACAAGGCGTACTAAAGATCGCCACATCGAACCACGATTCATCGAGGGAGTGGCCACTACATCGATATTTTGGGGTGAGTGATATTTTTGGGTAACTAGTCGTATTGAGACAATTTTAAATATAAATATTGCCCATTACTTCCGTAAAATATAATAGTGCTGGTCTATAAATATACCCTACATTTTTTTTTACCTAAGCTTTCAAATTTTACTTAAATTTTTTTACTTTCAAATTTTAATTATTTTAAAAAGTAAATTTCAATGTGAGATATTTTTTTTATAAAAATGAAATTGTTAATAAAATTTGTCGTACAGTAGAGAAAAAATTATGAATCTCTAGATTTTTAATTAGAAAGGGGAAGATGAGGTGATGAGGAAACCGAGGTAGAAGGGCGGAGGAAGAGGAACGTTGTTTTTAAAGGGGTTGTTTAGCGAGAAAACAACCAGGTAGGGTGGGTAAAGATTATCTCGCGCATCATTGACAGCTAGATGCTAAGCCTGGCATATTTTTTTTGATAACGAGGAGGTCAAAGAATCCACTCCTGAGCTAGCGAGGGATATTTTGTGTGCCAGCAATGACCTCAACAGAGAATAAACTCGTTACAATAGGGGAAGGTATGTTATTAACAATTGGTCACCAAATCTACAGTTATAGCACCATTGACCTGCTAGACATGGCTAGTAGCTTACTTCACATTGGTTTCATCTATTATAATACGCTACTAGTCCTTCTTTCAGCGAAAATAAAGAGAAATTTTTGAATTTGACTATAGAATTTTTTTATTTTGTCGAAATAGACGAATTCTATCTTTTATGATTGGTATAGACCCAATCTTTAGATAGACAACACAAAAGTCAAAGATAGTTAAAGCACAGAATTTCGATGGATTTGACTGCGAAATTGTGAGCGTTTTTCATTCCATGTTAAGTTATGGTGCAGATGACCGTTTCAAAAGTGAAAGGTGACCAAAATGAAACCTTTTATTTTAGAACCCAATTAAATACTGAAGTCAAATTTGATACTTACTTAAGGTGGTGCTACCGTCTAGGAAGTATCTTTGCCTTAAACAACAAGCGTTTCTAGCTTTGTACCTAGCTTGCTGTGTTCAATTTCGCACTCCAAGTTAATTGAGGTCCTTTCCCACCTCCGTGCGTCACCTGAGTCACGGTCTTCTTCAACTCCCTCTGCATTGGATTCAAAGACCTTCCTGAAGACTACATCTATGATGTCCACTCGCTCAACATGTACCAGCCATATAAGTTGGTGAACTTTTATTCTTTTAACCAAATAAGTGTCACTGTATAGCCCGTACAGTTCGTCCTTGGCCAAAGTAGTAGTGATTTGCAAAATCCATACTCGATAGAGCCAGAGGCAAATGGACCGAAGCCGATCCAAAATCAACGGTATGTGGGGAACTGATATAGCTTGGTAAGTAAGAAATCACCAAGCCCAAGTCAAGGCTCTGCTCTGCCATGTATGAGAAATCAACGAAGCAAGTGGTTCTGTCTATTTGTAATCTTATCTCACAATGTAATAATTAAAGAAAACAAATTCTTAATGTCTTATTCAATCTTTTAATTTTTCTGGGTCAATTATCTACTTTTAAAAATTTTTTGGCCATGTTTTCTGCTAAAAAGTTTCATAATTTCAACTTGGTCTTGCCCTCATGGATTATTAAAGAGATATTTTCTGTTTCCGTCGCAATGCTCAAAAACTCGCCACTGACATTGAAATCACTTTTTGATCTTCCAATCTTGATAAAGAAACGTTCATTCTCCATCGTCATTCTGCACAAACTGACAAGTTTGACTGGGAAGCTTAAACTTCACAACAAACCCAAAACCAGGTATTTGCAAGAAGTTTATAAAAACCCGAAAATCGCTCACACCGAACATTTACTCGTTTTTATTTGACATTTAAATTTATTTAACACCGGCTGTCTAATTTTGTATTGATGAAAAAATTTGTGAGTATAAACTTTTTGTCTTCTCAAATTATTTGTTAAAATAAAATTAATTCTAACCAACTCAAATTGATTTTGACGTAACACTAGCTCGTCTCGAAGAAGAGTTTCAACTGAAGTTCTGGGGACGAGTGGAATGAGCTCATGACATGAACCAACAAGAACTACTAGCTCGCTTGGCTGCAGCTATCCTCTTTGTTTACTTCAACTGGTCCGAACAATTCACTAAGGAGAAGCTAATTGTCTAGAAAATATAGCATGGAATCAACAACAAACAAAACTGTAAGTACAAATTAATTTTATTTAAAACATTTTCTTCTTCTTTCACAAAAAATTAAATCCAAAATACTGAGCCTATGAACTTATAGGCTAGGTTGAGAAGATTCTGAACGATTTCGTTTAGGTCCTTATGACCGGAGCAGAAAAGATTCCTAGTTCCAGATTCGTACCAAAATCACACTTTTTCAGAGCGATCACTAAAGCTGTCATGATGGGCTGTAATTTCTTAATGACTCTCTCTTTGGTTTCTTTCTTTGAGGGCTAGCCTGGCTTGTCCAAAAAAGAGTGAGGATCTTCTTAATGTTGGCATCGCTGTCCATCAAGGGGCGATAGCCCACTATTGTGATTTTATTCACTAAAACGATTCCCACAATGTGAAATGTTTTTGCGCAAATTTTTCTACCCCGCTGCGACATAGCCTCCACCAGAGATTTTCTTTCATACTTATTCAAATGAACTTAACTCCTTTCTAATATTTCCCAAACCCTTGTAATTAAACGGAGTTACCGGAAAGTCTTTCTCCAGGTAGTAAGCGAGAGCGTCGAACTATAGTCATTGGGCTTTTATTCTCGCCGTTTTATTATTGCCACGCAGCTCCCCCAAAGTTTCCTTTTTTTCTCTCCTATATTCTGTAAAGAAAAAAAAAGCAATAATTCTTATTTTGTAAGGAAAATTTATAAATAAAATTAGTTCCCACTACCAAATTTATTTCAAAATGAAATATTTGTTTTGACAACAGCCATCAGCTGTTTTGTTTACAAATAAATAAGTATAAATTGCTACTAGTTTTCGAGAGGTTTTATATAAAACTCGTGGTTTGCGAAAACTTGTGGTTTACCAAAAATGTATGGGAATACTTGAGTTTTCCATGTAGGTTTTCGGTTAAAACCTGTAATTTCACGAAAACCGTGTTTTGGACTTGGTGTGAAAAGCCTATAAAGCTGTAAAGATACTGACAAACATGGTATCGATATGAAGATTTTGCGTTCTTTTCCAAGATTCGCCGTAATGTGACTTATCTGATCTTAAGTTTCAACGGCTTCAGACGTTCAAATAATACGGCGGAAAGAATCTTTTACGCAATGTTTAGAAGACTAATGCCTCTGCAGTTGGTGTAGTTCCAAGGGTCTCTTTTATATTTATATTTAGATTGATACGTAAAACAAATATTGTGAAGAATTCGTATCCGGTTCTTGGGCATGCAAATTATGTTACCTTTCTTTTTTTTCAAAATTGAAGAAAAAAGACTTTTTTAAAAACGCAATATAGAGCATCTCTTTAAAGTTGTCAACTCCTTTTAACTTCTATAGCACAGATCCATAATGTGTTTAATGCGTCAAAAAAAATTAAATTGATAAAATGTCATTTTGATACTTATCCATATATGAATTAACTTAGGAATACAAACTAATTTCCAATTTTATTTCTTATTAATGTTTTTTTTTAAGATTTAAACTGAGATATTGCTTCTTTGATAAAGAGTAAAGTATGGACGTCCACTAAATGGATCCAATGGAATAAATGTTGATATTTTAGTACTTTTTTGACACATACACTGCATAGATACAATTAATAAGACATTCTTTCGAAAACACAAATGTGTGTAACGTTACATAAAGCCTATTCAAACCCTTATGCACTTATAACTTTTCAACTGTTTGTCTTTTTCTATCAAATAAGCGCAATAAATGTAGCTAATCAAAGCATTTCTTCTTTTCCCTTTTTCCAGATGTGGTGTCTACCTAAGAAAGTGACGTTTCCGAATAGTAAATTTTTCGAAATATGGGTGCTATTGGCATCACCTGTATTTCGAAATAACCTTGCCGATGTCATCTTGAGGTCAAATTGTAATTTCGCAAAAAATTACTTTCGTTGGTCTCCAGATTTTCAAAACCCTAGATCGTCCCAAAGTTCGATCTTCCATTAACTTAATTTTAAAATTAAAACAAAACTCCAAAAACTACTAAACATGGCTGCCAAATACAAGATTGTCATGGTCCGTCATGGAGAATCTGAATGGAATCAGAAAAATCTTTTCTGCGGTTGGTTCGATGCCAACTTGAGTGAAAAGGGTATGAAGAATAAAAAAACCCCTACGTTACATCAATTCATAACCAAAAATACTGAATAAATAAAATTTGTAGGACAGCAGGAAGCAGTTGCTGCTGGAAAAGCCGTCAAAGAGGCTGGCCTCAAGTTTGATGTTGCCCACACATCTGTGTTAACCCGTGCCCAGGTTACATTGAACAACATCCTTAAGGAATCCGGCCAAACTGGAATCCCCATCAACAAGACATGGAGATTAAACGAACGTCACTACGGAGGTCTTACTGGATTGAACAAATCTGAAACTGCAGCCAAGTATGGCGAGGACCAGGTGCAGATCTGGAGACGTAGCTTTGATACTCCACCACCACCAATGGAACCAGGTCATGCCTACTACGATACCATTGTCAAGGATCCCCGCTATGCCGAAGGTCCAAAGGGAGATGAATTCCCAATGTTCGAGTCATTGAAACTCACCATTGCCCGTACTCTGCCCTACTGGAACGACGTAATCATTCCACAACTCAAAGAAGGCAAACTAATCATCATTGCTGCTCATGGTAACAGCTTGCGAGGAATTGTCAAGCATTTGGACAGTAAGTCTATTTAATTATATCCCAATTATAAAGAAAATATATTGTTTTTTGGTTATTTTTAAAATAGACTTGTCTGATGATGCCATCATGGCACTTAACCTGCCCACCGGTATTCCTTTCGTCTATGAATTGGATGAAAACTTCAAGCCTGTTGTTTCTATGAAATTCTTGGGCGATGAAGAGACAGTTAAGAAGGCTATTGAATCTGTTGCTGCCCAAGGCAAGGCCAAGTAAACAGCACAGAACAAGCATTTGAAAAAATGCTGTTTTGTTTATCATAGAGTAAAGTTTGGCTACACAAATATTCATGTATAGCGTATTTGTTTTATTGTATATGAATCGCAGTTAATTAAAATTGATGTTTTTAAGTAAAATAAAAAAAATTAAATATTTATTCATATAGACATAAAATTCATTGTTGTGCTTTCAATTAAAAAAAAATTAAAAGTTCCAATTGCCGTTGTCGATTTTCAGTCGAACCGTTTTCATATTTAGTATCGTGTATCGTAATTGATAAAACAATGCTCTATTGTGAATAAGCCTAGAAAATATTAGGAATTTTTTTTGTTCAAAATTTAAAAATTATTCTTTGTTATTTTTTTGAGGTATTTAAACCCGAGAGTGAAATCAATAGTGATATAGATGTCCAAGAAAATATTGAATTGGTTTAAAACAAGGGCTTTAACTATAATTGAAACAGTTATCAGACCAATCATAAGAAGCTCTTTGATTCCCAAGATAAAGATTTCTCTAAAAATAAATAAATAAGGTGGCGCAACTAGAGAACAAGGGCCTAGTGACTTACAATTACAACTATCAACCATTCCTGTGTGCGAGTACTGTTGTCAGGGATGGTGGAGACCTACAGTTGAAAACCCAATCCAAACGGCTATATTGCTCTTGGAGAACTTGTCAATTCCTCGCAAGAGGCCCAGGCCCAGCCCAAGGCAGTTATCGAAATCAAGACCCCCCGCATGACATACCAATGCACTAACCATCATGCCACGGGTACTATAAAGCTTTCTACTACTTTGAGATATAGTATATAGTTTTGGGAACGAATTTTCTATTGGTCTTGCAGAATCAATAGTTTCAATGATAACTCTTGCTTTCGTTGCTTACTTTGGCCCTTTACGCTATCAATCTTGCTTTATGTTGTTTGTCGCATTGGACCTACAAAAATTAAGATTGGAGTTTGAGTAATTTCAGTGAATCGTAGGAGACATTACTATAGATTTCGTAATATTTTTGATGTTGGCTTGATTATTAATTCAAGATTCTAACTCCGATCGTTAAACGCCAGCGATTTTTTTAACACTGAATACAGATAAATTCTTCTAAATCAGTACTCACCCACATGAATGATTGAGAGTTGTAAGTCACTAGACCCTAGTTCTCAACGGACCGCTACGCCACCTAATTTATTTAAGGCTATCAAATTGGGCAGGTTCAGATAACATAAGGGACTTGAAAGTAGGTAAGGCAAGTTTGTAGAATCTGATTGGCCAGCTGCCAAAAAATTACCTGCTAATTAAGGCAATTTTAATGGAAAGCTGACTGGAAAGTAAGTCAAGAAAAATCTCCCTTACTACCAAGTCAAGTCTACTTATGCCGAAATGACAGATGATAATGTTTTTTCTTTCAACTGAAAGCTGAACTTTATTACTCTATGATTTATTTATTTTCTTCACAACTTTATTTAATGTTTTCTGTAAAAGGGTTTCTTGACAATTTGGAAAAGAAATAACTTATATTTCTTTACACCACAAAATACAAATCGTGATGGACCTTGTCTAAGGAGTGTTTTTAAGACAATAAATTCGTTAGTACTTTTTGTACTATGAACTAAAAGTAGAGATTTGCAAAGTAAAGTTCTGAATTTGAAACTCATAACGCTTGACAAAATAACTAGTTGACTTGGTTAAAATTTATGTTCAAAGAATGAAGTTGACTGCAAATGAAGTCCCTTATGTTGGCTGAACCTGCCCATTAACTTCAATTTGAGGCTAGGATTGTGTCAAAAAAATTAGAGGATTTCAGGTTACAGCTATTCAAAAGGTAAATGACAGACTTTTTTTTAACAAAAAACAATTAAATACACAATAAAATAACATAGGCACAGATTTAAATAAGATGTTTCGTAACTCTTTACAGTTTAAATTGGCCAGGTTCAGTCGACATAAGGGACTTGAATGTAAGGCAAGTTTCTAGTATCTGATTGGCCAGCTGCCAAAATATCAACTTCCAAATAAGGCAACTTTATTGGACAGTTCAATGAAAAGTTAGTCAAGAAAAATCTATCTAACTTTCAAGTCAAGTCTACTTATGTACTTATGTAAAAATGACAGCTGATAATGTTTTTTCGTTCAACTGAAAATTGAATCCATTTAACGTTTGTCAAAAAGGGTTCCTTGTCAATTTTGAAAAGAAGTAAGTAATATTTTTTTATAATCTAAAATTCAAATCTTGATGGACTTGTAGCTTGTCTGAGAAGTTTTTTTAGACAGTTGTGTTTTGTCATTTTTGCACGATCAACTGAATGTAAAGGTTAATGAAGTAAAGTTCCGATTTTGAAGCTTATGACCTGTATCTTCCCATTGATTTGGATCTAGGTCAAAAGGAAACGAATTGTGAATTGAGAATTGTGTAAGAGGGTGGTCTATATCACCCGTGTTATTGGGCAAGTTGACAAAATTTTTGTAAAAGTGGGCATACATAATAAAAGATTGTCAAACAGCAGCAACACTAGATTATTATGATGTAATTCTTTTAAAGCCAGAAAAGCTGCCCATATTTTGGAAAAAATATACATAAATTGGCAGGTTCAGACAACATAAGGGACTTGAAAGTAAGACAAGTTTGTAGGATCTGATTGGCCAGCTGCCAACAAATGTCTATCCAATTAAGGAACTTTATTGGAAAGTTGACTGGTAAGTAAGTGAAGAAAAATCTCTATCAAGTCCAGTCTACTTACAAATCATGATGGAATTGTAGCTTGCCAGATGGGTGTTTTGTAAACAATAATGTTTTTGGTTGTTTTTGCACCATGAACTGAAGGTAAAGGTTTGTGAAGTTAAGTTCTAAATTTGAAATTCGTGACACTTGCAAAACTAACTAGTTGCCTTCGTCAAAATTAACGTTCGAAGAATAAAATTGACTGCAAAAGAAGTCCCTAATGTTATCTGAGCTGAGCCTACCCAAAGTCCTCCAATACAAAGTTACAAATATTATTGTCATTTGACGGGAAAGGTACCGTTACAGAGTTACTAGAGTGGAAAATAGCGAGAGTCCGATTTATGCGACAGGTTAAATTGAGGTATTTTTTTGTATTTAAACGTAATTTCCGCTTAAATATGTTATAAAACAATGAATAAGTAAGTTCTACTGATTCTATACATTTTCTTGGTGTAGTTGCATTGCAAAAATGTACATTCTCTTTGCCCGATTAGTCATGGGAGCCACTGAACATTATATAGTTATCAATGAAAACATTTAAATTTTGCCATTGAGGTTTTGATAAATTTATAAATAATTTTAGAAAGTGTAACTGATATTGTTAACTTTTATACAAACATTTTTTTTTGTGTGCTAAAAGGCGTTTTGAGTTCGTTTATATGTTTGTCAGATTTATGTATTACATTCCATACTAAACAAAATTTTTAAAGTCATCTATAATTTTAATAAATATGGGTCGTGGATTACATTCTACTCCCTTTGAAATCGAGTAGGTAGATATTTTCTTTGAAAAAGTAATAAAATTAATAATGAGTATGCCCCCCATTTTTCGATATGACCTCTATTAGTCGGTTTGGAATGGAATCACAAAGTTTTTTTAAATAGTCAAGTGAAATCTCGTCCCAGGCATCACGGATAGCTTCAATTAAGGAGTCCTTGTCTTCAAATTGTCTACCGCCTTCATAAACTTTTCGAGATAGCCATGTTCATACGTTTTCGATTATGTTCAAGTCCGGTGAATAGGGTGGCCATGGCAAAAGCTCTCTGTTTTCTGATAAAATCCAGCTTTTGACAACCCTGGAAGTGTGGATGGGGGCATTGTCTTGTTGGAAAATCCAAGGCAGAAGTCCAAAAATATTTTTCATCTTCGGAAATGAGCGTTCCAACAAGTATTTGCAGCTGTTTCCGTTCATTGTTAGAGAAAGAAACTCCAATTCGATTTTGCCATAGTAGGTGATAGCTCCCCACACCATAACACCTGATGTACGGCTGTGATGTCTTCCCAAAATTAGTTCCTCTTTTCTTAAATCATGGAAGTAAAAGTTGTAACCATCGGGGCCGTCAAGGCTAAACTTTTTTTCATCCGAAAAGACGACGCGTTTCCATTGACTGCTCCAAGAGACATGTTCTGTTGCAAAGTTCATTCGCAGCTCCTTGTGTACTTGCTTTAGAACAGGTTTCTTTTTGAGTTTTCTTCTCTGGATAGTACCATCTTTTCTTATTATCCTTTGGACTTTCGAAATACTGGCTGATACTCCGCTTTTGGACTTTATTTTAGTAGCTGATTGAGTAGAATTTGAAGCAATACGTAAAATTAACCGCTTTTCTCGGGATGTTGTTGCTTGGGTTGTGCGTCCTTTTTGGTTTTTTCATAGTTTTGAGGATCAGCAAGATAATTGTTTACAACTGTTTACAACTGAACAGAAGGTTCAGCTTCCTTGCTATTTCTCGGCTTGAGAGTCCCATTTCCTTGAAAGCATCGATTTGTCCTCTTTCTGCTACTGTCAACGTCTTTCCGGAACCCATTTGTAGTTGAAATTTAATAAAAATAGTTATTTGTAAAACGTTCTTAAATATTGTAACCCAAATTTTGAAAAAAATTGCTGATGTGAACTTCTACAACGAAATATTCGCAATGGCCTCATCCTAGTGACTCACTTTTTTATATCCTTTTTAGCTCATTCATTAATGTAGGGAAATTCCAACGGTCTTTTCAAATTAATCCTATAATTGTATCACTTTGTTTTAAGAAAATATGTACCTACTCTCATGTAGTAAAATTTTCCGGGTTAAACAAATTCCAACAGTTATCGGACCGAAATTCGGTTGAAAAATATGTGGCCTCATCCTAGTGATTGGCAGTGTACATATATGTACATATTTGAATGTATTTCTATTAATATTAAAATTTAATTCAAAATAATTTGATAAGTTATGAATTTCTCTAACACTTCGAGTTAATGGTTCGTTTAAGGTAAATTCAATTTACGAACGTTTTCGCGAAATAAGAAACGATTTCTCAAATCACGTAAAGGTGCGTATAGAGATTCCAAATGATGCATGAGTACTGAAAGACCTTGACATACACAAATCCGCTGGCCCGGATAGTATTCCCCCTATTGTTCTGAAGAGGTGTTCTAAGCTATTCCATCTGTCCTATTCTACAGGTCTCTTCCCCAGTGGATGGAAAACTGCATTTTTCCAGCCTGTCCCTAAAAAAGGCGAATCTTCCTTCCCCTCAAACTATCTTCCAATTGCGTTTAAGTCCCTTCTTTCCAAGGTCATGGAAACGCTGATTAATTTTCAGCTTATGAAATATCTTGAAGAACGGAAGCTTCTTAATGACCGACAGTATGGCTTTCGTTGCAATAGTGTTATGTTTTAAAGTCAGTAAACAAATAAGTTTTAAGATAATAGTTTTATTAATCAAGTAAAATAGAATAAGAATCAAAATTAGTAAATTTAGTTTATATTTAAGATGGCTGACAATTCAGAAGTCACGTCCTTCCTGGTAGAGATCACAAAGCTGACTGACTTCCTTCTTCCATTCTCTTCGTATTCGCAATTCAAAAAGTAGTTGGTTTGGCGTTGCCAACATCCCTCTGTGTTGAATTAAAGATCAAGGCGAATCGGAGGACGCCTTATCCTTGTAGACCTGCGTAGTACAGGACTGGTTAACTCTTCTAATCTTGATGCAGTGGAGTCTTGAAGTTCATCTTCATTGCGTTCAATCGGGTTTCTAGTTGCTTCAGAATTGGGACTAGTAGAAACGTCTTCAGTAGTGGGTTGAATATCATCAGGCTCAAAATTTGTTGGATATGAGTCGACCGTAGGCATATCTTCAGTAAAACGTTGCTTCAGCTGATTTGTGTGAGATCTTATCAATTGGTTTCGTCGATTTGTTTGAATTAGAACGTTATACAACACTTGGCCTATTCTTTCGATAATCACACCAGAACTCCAAAACATTTTGTTACGCTGGAATGTCTTTGCAAATACTTTATCACCTGCTTTGAAGTATCTTGGTATCGCCCCGTGTTTTTTGTTGAATGCTTCTTCCATAGATGAATTCTTCATTAGATCTGTTGTTGTTTTCGGTTTCAATAAATCCAAAGGAGTTGAAAGTTTTCTACCGATGAAACAATCAGACGGTGATTTACCCTCAGATGCGCTTGGATTAGGTGTAGCACGATACTGGGAAAGGAATACAAGCAAGTTTGCTTTGTCATCCGTGGAGTACTCGGTATATGATTTAGCTAGAGCTCTTTTTATGATGTCAACAAAGCGCTCAGCTTGCCCATTGGACTGCGGGTGGTAAGGTGGTGTTCTGATATGCTGAATTCCCCTTTCATCGCAAAATCTTTTGAAATTGGAGCTGGTAAACTGTGTACCGTTGTCAGACACAATTGTTTTTGGTTGACCATATCTGCTCACAAATTCGTGTAGTTGATTTATTATTTCAGTTGTTGTTATTGTCGTTATTTGCGCTACTTCTGGCCATTTGGAATAAGAATCTACCATTACTAAGTAATATTTACCTCGAACTGGTCCACCGATGTCTATGTGAATCCTCTCCAAGGGTTCATGTGGTACTGGCCAAGAACTGAGTTCTGTTTTTGTCGGAGATTTTGCAACGGATGCACAATTTTGACACTGTTTGACATGGTTCTCGATGTCAGTATCGATTTTGGGCCAGTAAACGTATGATCGTGCTATGGATTTCATGCGCTGTATTCCTTGATGACCTCTGTGTAGCTGTTTCAGGATCCTTCGTTGAAAAATGGCAGGAATAATAACTCTATCTAATGTCATAAGGCAGTTATCTACTATGGTGATGGTTTCATGTCGGTTGAAAAATGGAATGACATCTAAAGGAAGGTTCTTCGAAGACTTTGGCCAACCATTTTCAATGCAATTGAAAATTTTGAGAAGCGTAGTGTCTTTGCTTGTTTCTTTTCGTACCATGTTGAGTGTGACTGGCAGGTGAACAATGTTGTCTTCAAGAATGGTTTTTATTTCACTTTCGATTTGTGCCACTATGAAATCTTCTTCGATCTGTTGCTTTTGTCCATCGATGAGTCTTGACAAAACATCAACATTTCCAAATTCCTTTGTAGAAACATGTTGTATTTGGAAATCATAGCTCATAAGAATGAGAGCCCATCTCTGCAACCGGTTGGCGGTGTGTGTAGGAATACCCTTTTTTGAACCAAATATTTTGAGAAGCGGTTTATGATCCGTAAGAAGAGTAAATTGACGACCATAAATCATTTTGTGGAACTTTTTACATGCGAAAACGAGAGCAAGACCCTCCTTCTCAATTTGACTATAACGCTTCTCTGAAAGTGTGAGTGCGCGTGAGACATGGTATATTACTTTTTCTGTTCCATCAGGCATTTTGTGGAAGATTTGAGCACCGATGCCTACCATTGAAGCGTCTGCTGCTACGAAGATTGGAATTGTTGGATCGTAGTGTGTAAGCAGTAGGTCGGAAAGTAAAATTTCTTTAAATTTCTTGAAGGCACTTTCACATTTGTCGGTCCATTCCCAGCTAGTGTCTGCTTTCAGCATTTCATCAAGCGGATGTCGAAGCTGTCTCATGCTAGAAATGAATTTTCCATAATAATTCACTGCACCCAGGAAAGAACGTAGTTCAGAAATGTTGGTTGGTCTTGGCATACGTTGAATGGAATCGATTTTTGCTGGATCTGGACGAATTCCATTGGCATCGATTATGTGTCCAAGATATTTGATGGATGTCTTAAATAATTCACATTTTGACCAGTTGATGGTAAGGCCATGATCATTAAGACGTTTTATGACTTCCATAACAACGTTGTAGTTCCCGTGCAATGTTTTTGTTGCGATGTAGATGTCGTCAAGGTATGCAGCGACTCCATCAATGCCTTGCAAAATTATTTCAATTGCTCTTTGAAACAGTCCGGATGCTGGCTTCGATCCAGGAGCTAAACGATTCATCAAGAAAAGTCCCTTGTGTGTGTTCATGGTGAGAAGTTTTTTCGAATCATCATCTACCTCAAATTGCATGTATGCATCGGAAAGGTCAATGTTGCTAAATATTGTGCAATTTGATGTCTTAGCAAACATTTCATCCGGAGTAGGAATTGGATGAGCATTTGGTTCCAAGCAGTTGTTTAAACCTGTGGAGTAGTCTGGACAGATACGAATTTTATTGTTAGGTTTACGTACCACGACAATAGGTGCTGCCCAATCTGAGTGTGTGATTGGTGTTATGATACCAGAGTTTTCTAGTCTCTTCAATTCAGCTTCCACTAGATCTGCAACTCCATATGGAACATCTCTTTTTGGAATGTAAACGGGCTTGGAATCAGGTTTTAGCTCTAACCGCAATTGAAATTTGGTACAGTGGCCTGTTTTTGAAGAAACCACATCCGGAAACTTTTGCTGGACCTCTTTGAGAACTAAATCCTTACTCATATCTGCTGTGATTGCGTTGCAAATAGAGTTTATGGGTAAGTTCCAGTAGCCAAATTTTTCAATTAGGTCAATTCGGAAAATATTTAAACTGGGAAGACTTGTTACATAAACTGTAGCTATTTTTACTTCGTTCTTGTGCCGGATTTGTGTAGTGAACATGCCGATGAGTGGAAGTATATTTCGTGATGCATCTGATGCGCTGCGCTTACATGGCTGTAGATTAGGACGACCCAATTTAATCCAGTTTGTTTTCGAAATAATCGTGATGTCTGCTGCTGTATCGAATTGAAGTTTAATTTGCTTCGCAGATATTTCGACTGTGACAAACTTTCGGTCCGAAGTGTAGTTGCCAACACAATGTATGGTGCTATGCGGACTTGATTTTATAACATTTTGCCTGAAGGCTTGCTTTTTGTTGCTGTTGAATTTGTTGTTAGCGTTTTTGGGCTTTGCTGTGTTGGGCCTTGAGGTGTTAGGTGAATCCCCTTGTGTTTGTTTCTGGAAACATGCACAATAGCCATCCTTATGCCCTTGCTTGTTACAAATGTTGCACTTGTGTTGTGTATATGTGCAATCTTTTACAAAATGCATGGCACCACATTGCCAACATGGTCTTCTTGGTGCGTCGATACGTTTATGCTGAACTTTTTGATGATCACTAATGCTGTTGCTTGAAAATTGATTGCGAGTGTTTTTTTTAGAAGAAACAGCATTGATGGCTGTATCTTTTGCTTCTAAAAGGTGCGAATCACTTTTCACTATCAATATTCGTTGAGTCTCTGTGATCAATTTTTCTAGTGTTATTTCAGCATCTGTATCAAGCATTGTAAGTAATTTGCTACGAATGTCATTATAAGTGGATGAATTTAATCCAATTATAAAGATCAAACATTTAAATTGATTTGTCGACATGGCTGCATGCTTAAAATGCTCGCATTGCTTGTTTACTTTGCCTGCATAGGCAATAAAATCTTCAGCATCATTTTTGGTAATTTGTAAGCATTTGTAGCGAATGCTGAACAGCGATTCTTTCGTGTCAAACAGCTTCTTGAGTTCTGTGACTGTGTCCTCGAATCTAAGTTCTTGTGGTTTTCTTGGCAAGATACAATCTGCATACCGTTCATAAACTTGTTGACTAAGTCTACGTAACAACAACCGTACTTTCGAATCATCTGGAAGCGTTTTTGCATCCTCTTTGAAATGCATTTCGTAGCGACCGTACCAATGTGAAAAAGTGCTGTTATTTTCAGGCTCATACCTAAACTCGTGTATGCTTTTTCCAATTACATCCATCAATGCTTCTTGTTGTCCAGCTTGAAGTTGTTGCTGTGGTGCCTGTGAAGCTTTGTTGGAGGAATTTTCCATTAGTTTGGTGAGCTTTTCAATTAGATGTTGTTGGCGCTCAGCAGCCTCCTGTTGCTGTACTAAAAGCTTTCCAACCACTGAATCAAGTGATGTAGACATGATTTTTTTTTTTTTTTTTTTTTTTTTTTTTGTGTACCGCGTGTAATTACTTTAAATCCTCGTCGCCACTTTGTTATGTTTTAAAGTCAGTAAACAAATAAGTTTTAAGATAATAGTTTTATTAATCAAGTAAAATAGAATAAGAATCAAAATTAGTAAATTTAGTTTATATTTAAGATGGCTGACAATTCAGAAGTCACGTCCTTCCTGGTAGAGATCACAAAGCTGACTGACTTCCTTCTTCCATTCTCTTCGTATTCGCAATTCAAAAAGTAGTTGGTTTGGCGTTGCCAACAAATAGGTCCACTGGTGATCTCATGGTTCATCTCACCGAACAGTGGAACAAATCTTTGCATCGTTTTGGAGAAAGTAAAATTATTGCACTTGATATTTCAAAAGCATTTGATAGAGTTTGGCACCAAGCTCTCCTATCGAAAATGCGTGCTTTTGGATTGATGAATATCTTCTTCGTTGGATTAGAAATTAACTGTCTAACCGTTCAATACAAGTTGTATTAGATGGTTTTAAGTCTGAAATTCATAAAATAAATGCTGGTGTCCCCCAGTGCTCCGTTTTGTCTCCGACTCTCTTCCTTATATTCATAAACGATCTTTTGTCTGTCACTTCTAATCCATTAAATTGTTTCGCCGACGACAGTACCCTTAGCTTTTCATATTAGTTTCTAGATTCACATCCTTGTCCTTCGGATGTGGAACTTAAACGGCAGCGTATGAGAAGCTCATTAAATTCTGATCTTGACAGCATTGTCTAATGGGGAATCAAAAATCGTTTAGAATTTAATGCTTCGAAATGCTGTCTCCTGTCGTTAAAGTGTAACTCATCCGGTGCCGCTATCTATGAGTGGCACTTGCATCCAGGAAACCAATCCACTATCATTACTCGGTATGTGTATTACAGATCAACTCTTATGGAATGATCACATATTCGATATCGCCAAAAATGCTGCGAGGTGCTTAGGATTTCTCCGTATATGCAAGACATTTTTCACCTCTTCTGATCTAGCTATAATCTATCAAAGCTTTCATCCGTCCAAAGCTTGAATATAATTCGCATATCTGGGCAGGTGCCCCCAAAACAAGTTTAAATCTCTTGGATAGAATTTGAAAAAGGGCTTTAAAAATGATAGGCGACAGAACTATAATCGAAACATTTAAAAAGAAACATAATACAAAGACTCTTCAATGCATACGGATTTTAACTAAAAATTCGATATTTTTGTAAAAGTTCAATTTATGGTATTTATTAATTTAATGTTATACACATTTTATGGTACTATTCAATTCTTCATCAATATTTCAGTTAACGTGGGTCTATTACACATATTTATTTAAAGGTGAAAAGCATTCAGAGGTTTCAACAGTGTCTCGGGGTAAGCAAATGCTTCTTAGTGTGGAGAAAATCCATCAAATAATCTTTAAAAAAGAAACTGACCAACATCAAACAAATTCTAGATGCTTGATTCTTTTTTATTTTGGTTACAAACCTGCAATTTATCATCATTGAATTAACAAATTCTTTTGCACGTGTTTTGTTTCGTATTTTGTTAAGTACTATCAACGAAAAAGTTAACCTTGGCCTTAACAATCTTTCAATGATTAAATGCAGAATAAGAACTTGTCCAAAAACTCACCGACTTTTACTTTGACCTGAGTTGGTAACTAATTTTTTTTTAAGAAATTGCTTTTTTAAAAACCTTCATCATATCTAAACTATTACATTTCGACTTAATTTATGTAATTTTTGTTTGAATCTTAAAATATACTTACATTTTATAAAATTATGTCGATGATAGAAACAAATTGTCAATTGCCTAAATGAAACCAGAAGAGCTTATAACGGTTACTTATACACACCAAAGACGTGTCTTTGATACAAACCGAAAATGTTTTTCCAATTAGAAATTGACTTCCCTCTAACCTATTAATTTTAAAAAAACAAAAATTAAAAAACATAGAATTGGAATAGTCAATTGATTCAATTTTTATTATTTTTGCCTTTATAAATCTTTTTGTTTATAAAGTAACAAGTCACGTTCTCATCATTTCTCTGAGATGTGAAATGAACGCTGGCATTCCTCGTCCTTTCTCGTATGGCACCAACATTTCAAAGTCCAGCACTTCAAGACTCTTTGCCAAGCTACTTAAGTTACATTGGAATATATAGCTGTCTTTGGCCAGTTGTTCGGCCAGCTCGACTTGATGATTATCCATTAGAGTGTCGTTGACCACCACCAAGCCGGGTTTTCTGTTCTTCAAAATGTCCATGCAAGTTCCAGCGCCGGCGTGCCCAATTGTCAGGTCCGAATTTATTATATCTGTCCGCTCTGGTCCGAATTTAAATTGATATATTTCTACCGCTATGCCATAGTTTTTGGCTCTGTTTACCGGTGGAGCTTTACCGGTTCCATACTGTACGGTAATCTTCTTGCAACCTCTCCGCTGCAATAACAGTAGAACTTCGTCGGAAAATATCTTTTCAATTAGAGCGTCGAACTTTGTCGTCCCCACAGTCACATAAACTGATTTTAATTGAATCATTTCCAAAAAAAGAACAAAACAAACAAGAAAGGACGAAGACGATAAATAATAAAATTTTTGGAAGTTGACAAAATTTTTTCACCGCCACACAAATCAACGACAGTTTTTAGTGTGACGTTTGGAATTTTTGACATTTGCGAATTTGCAATAAAGTCAGGGATGGCTTGAGGCTTAGTTTATTCAGCAGAAAGCTTACAAATGGGTTACAGGATGTGAGTGAAGTTAGATGTTTTATTAATTAAATTTAAAAATTCAAATTTCTTATTGTATTTTTTGTAAAACATTACGTTTGTTCCGTTTTGTTTGAGTTTTTGGTCTAAAGTGATAGCTAAAAATGTATTTTAATGACATTCTTGAGTCATAGTTTTTTTGTTTAAGATTTACAAAAATTAATAATTTGTAATAGATATTTTCAAAAAGTGTACCTTATTGCAGTTTTAAGTAGGAATTTCAAAAACGAATTAAAGATAATGTTTTGCAATAGAAGTGAGTTATAACGCTATTAAAGCTTATTTCATATATTTAAAAAAAATGTGTAGCTTTGCAAGGAAACAGGGCACTGACCAAATGAAAATTAATTGAGGCCAACTCGTTACCTTACCTTATTTGTAATTTAAACCACCTCCAATGCTGCTTAGTATTTAGGATTGTTCCGACGACGCACGAAATTGGTAAGACCGTCTGATCTGGTTGTAATTAACAAATGTT
Organism: Eupeodes corollae; assembly: GCF_945859685.1. Classification (NCBI taxonomy): domain Eukaryota; kingdom Metazoa; phylum Arthropoda; class Insecta; order Diptera; family Syrphidae; genus Eupeodes; species Eupeodes corollae. The sequence continues at coordinate 34,857,561 of NC_079147.1, forward strand.
TCATGTGCCAAAAACTTAAATATAACTCGGAAATTTGGGTATGTGCCCAAACACAAGCTGGAGTCTTTTTTGACAGAATATAAATATGAGCTCTGAAAATGAAAGGCTATAAAACTACATATAACCGAAACTCTTACAATGCTTGAACACCGCCATACCACAGCAATACTTTATGCCATTTGGTTGTTTTATCAATAACTTCTATTTAAATTATTTCAACCACTTTAAAACTTTTCAAACTTTTAGGAACGCCCATTAGCTTAGCACTATATATTATTTTTATATTTAAGGTGGCGCTATAGCCCTGTGTGAACTAGGGTCTCACACAAAAAAACCTCTCCATCTACCTCGGTCCCTAGCTAGATGTCTCCAGTTTCATGCTCCAAGTTACGGTGGGGTCACTTTCCACTTGTGCGCGTCACCTGACCCGCGGTCTTCCTCTACTGCGCTGTCCTGTGGTGTGGATTTGAAGACTTGCCGGGCCGGACCATCAGCTTACCATTGCGGTCAATTTCGGACTTTCAATAATTATAGAGATTTTTTTTTCAGTTGTACAGCAAGAATGTGGAATGCTTTACTTAACTATGTTTTCTCATTCCATACAAAAACTTAAAAGATTTCATGGTCACCATCACTATTATTTACCCGCATAATGAATAATTTTTGAGCTAAGATTTGTCACTTAATAAGCTTCCACCAGATTTTTTTATAACATAAATACAAAGTAGTAAAGTATTCTACTATTTTGTTTAACAAATAAGATTTTACTTGAAATTCCCCATTGTATAACTGTGCAGACAAATATGATCTAAATATAATCTATTTTCCTAGGAGAATAGAACAGAAACAGAATTAAATACGAAAAATTTGTTGGCTTTTTTGGCGTATTTTCTTCTGTCGCAACTTTCGGATGTCTGTTATCACTATCAATTTCATTTTGCTAACTCGTAGATTGCAGCTGATGCAAGAAGACAAATTCTAAAAAATTACTGTTTTACGTGAACCTTTTGAAAATACTTTAATGAAAACGAAATCAACAATACTTAATAATTGGAGAAAGAAAAATGCATGGTTAGAAAACGTTCCACTGATTGGTATTCCTTATTCCATTTATTAATTCGGTGAAACATACAGAACCCCCTTCTTTTGTTTTGTTGTTTTTTTTCGCTCATTGTTGAAGTTTCCCCCGGGCTTATTAGTATTGGTGATCTGCAAATAAGCTTAACTGAAGTCGACATCGAATTGAATCAATTGAATAAAGATAGGCAACCAGGTTTCGATGGCATTGTGTTAAAGAAGTGCGCAGGCGCTGTAGTAGTTCCTCTTGAATTTTTGTTTAACCACTCTCTCCAAAAAGGTGTTTTCTTGGAGAATTGGAACAATTCTTTCTTAACTCCGGTTTTTAAGTCAGTCGACTAATTACCTCCCTATTTGCAAAATATCAGCAATTCATAAACTTAAAAAAAAAAATAGTTTATAGCTTATTAGTTTTTCTCTTAAAAGAAATTATTTCCCCTCTGGAACATGACTTTATTGCTGGGAGATCTACTTCAATAAATCTTACTATCTATGTTTCCAGAGCGGCGTAGTTTACACTGATTTGGCATAATTGTTTGATAGGGTAAATCACAGAATTTGGGTACCCAAATTTGAAAAATTAGGTTCTCATTGACACTTATTAAATTTGCTTGGTTCGTGACTCACTGATAAAAGTCCAGTTTGTACATCGTCGTAAGAGACCTTACGACGATGTTCAAGGGAAGTAAATGAACTTATGATGATATTATCATCTATCAATTTAAATGCTCTACGTTCAATACTATACAAGAGGCTTCAGTAAGTTGCAATAGCACCAGCCCAGAGATGGGAGTTATACTCAAGCTTTGTAAGTTTTGTAGATAACAGCCAGATCAGAAAGTGTGAAATATTTCTTGCATCGCCTAAGGAAACCCAAACACCTTGCAGAATTTTTGGCGACATCGCGTAAGTGATCATTCCACAAGAGGTGGTTGGTGACACACATACCGAGAATATCGAGGTGTTCAGTCTCATTGAAGCAAGTGCCATCCATGGATAATGGCAATGGACCCAGATATACCGGGTTTTCGAAGCATTAAATTCTACGCGATTTTTAAATCCCCATTGAACAATGCTGTTTAGATCGAAATTTAATGAGCTTATCATATTTTGTCGTTGCAGTTCCACATCCGAAGAAGAGGGACGAGAGTCTGAAAACGAATATGAAAAGCTAAGAGTACTATCCTCAGCGAAACAATGTATTGGATCAGAAGTTGCAGACAGGAGATCATTAATAAAAATGAGAAAGAGTGTTGGAGATAAAACAGAGCCCTAAGGCACACCAGCATTTATTTTGCAGTTTTCAGACTTGAATTCATCCAAAACAACTTGTTTTGAACGATTCGACAAGATAGCATGATGGCAAACCCAATCAAATGCTTTTGAAATATCAAGTGCAATAATCTTACTTTCTCCAAAACGATGTAAAGAATTGCTCCACTGTTCGGTGAGATGAACCATGAGACATGAGTGGACCTATTGCTACGAAAGCGTTATTGTCGGTCATTAAGAAGCTTTCGATCTTCGAGATATTTCTTCAGCTGATAATTAATCAGCGTTTCCATGACTTTGGAAAGAAGGGACGTAAGTGCAATCGGTTGGTAATTAGACGGTGAGAAAGATTCGCCTTTTTTGGGAATAGGCTGTTTTCCATCGGCTCAGAACGAGACCTGAGAAGTAGAACAGATGAAAAAGCTTACGCAGTGGTTTTGCCAACGTTGAAGACCACCTTTTCAGAACAATAGCGGGGATATCATCCGGAGCAGCGGATTTATGTATTTTAAGATCTGTTAGGACTCTCGTTACAGTACGAGTGCGAAAAAAGATTTACCCCATAGAATCACTAACTCGTGGCGAACTGCCTACCAATGGGCATTGAAGGCCTTCCTGGCTTGCTTGAACTTATTCCAGTTTTCCTCAGTTGGATTGGCTTTAAAACAAGAAACTTACGTTCTTGACCCTAACAACCTCTTTACAGCTCGCATCGAACCATGCGTTTTCCTTAGGTTTGATGCTTTTAACCCTATTCGCCATTCGGGATAAAAGTTATCATTCTCAGTGTCAGAGGAAAGAAACAAGTCAAGAGTGTTTTCTGCTCGACCTACCACGTCCGATATTCGAGTGGGCTCGTTATTCAGTTTCTATACTTTGATAATCTTCAAAGAGATTTATCTTACATATTTATTTGATATAGAATAAACAATTTTTATCTTAATGCTTCCAAATGTCAAAGTTCTTATTTTAGCTGAAAAATCAGCCCGATTACATTCAACTATCAAATTAATAGTACTTTATTAACAAGAGTAACGGAAAAATAGTAGTACCCGTGGCATGATGGTTAGTACGTTGGACTGTCATGCCAGAGGTCTTGGGTTCGATCCCTGCCTGTGCCACCTAAAGTCTTTTCACGGGTACTGCCCGTGGAATTGAATTGACAAATTCTCCAAGAGTAAGTCTTATCATGAAAAAGTGCTTTCTCAAATTAGACGTTCGGATTCGGCATATAAGCTGTAGGTCCCCTCTATTTCTGACTACATTACTACTCGCACACAGGAATGGTTGAGAGTTGTAAGTAACTAGGCCCTAGTTCTCAACGGACTGTTTTTTATTTATTTATTTTATAATGGAAAAATAGATCTCGTGTAATTTTTAACACAAAGTTAACTTTTACTATTTCGGAGCCAAAGCCTTTACTGATCCTTTGATATTGTTATCGCTCTATTTTAACTGTGGAATCCATTTTATAGTGTTCATTCGTTAAAAAATCACTAAAATATCTACAAGGACTTTCCGTTGGAACATCGACATACCCTCTTACTAGAGATGTTTGTTATTAGGGATCCAATATCTGAAGGCCTTATTTTGAAATAATATTTGTCAGAAATGTATTTAATTATAAAATCAATTGTATTTCTTTGCTTTCAATGATAACTTTTTATAGTTCTGTGCAATATTTTCGCTCTTATAGTTTTCTCTTTGTCTCTTTTCACAGGGTCAGTTCTGGAACTAATGAGTTATTAACACGCTGCTTAAGGTAAAACTTAATATTTTCTTAAGTGGGATCTTTTAAAGAAAACAATTGTTATCTATTTTAACTATTGGTGGTTAGACTTAAGTATTTGATGATTGTTATGATTTTTAGTATTCCGTAAAAGATATGAATAAATAATAAAATATAAAAACGAGCGAAACTTAATCACTTTTGGCCATTTAAATGATATTGTTTTTCCTTCTCTTAATATTGAAATAAGTATCCAATGATTAAAATTTAGTGTTTGTTTCATATCAAAATAAAAGCTCTTGGTAGAAACCTCTGTATATTGGATGAATTTGGGCAGAAGCAGAAGCAGAGCCAAAACCACTATGAACCAAAGCTCGTAGTACCCTTTCGTTCATTACATTGTTAAAGTACACGATGAGAAACTTGCAGCTTGTATAAAATAACCTAAGTTTCGCATTTTACGGGTTTTATTTTTCAAGTGAAGTCGTAAGTTTAACGTATTTGATTACACGACATAAGATAAGGCATCCCCTGTCATCTGTCTGAAGGTACCCGATATTTCACATTCATACCGATTACAGAAGCCGACGAATGAATTGCGAATAGATTAAGAATGAGTTTTTGAAATTTTTAATATGTCAGAAATGTCAAAATTGGTATTTGAATCCCTCCGAAGCTCATTTATCAGATTCTATTTAGATACCTTGTTAAACGAGTTGAATAGCTGCATTGAGATAGCTGTCAGAAAATAAAAATAACTTTCAGCTGTTGACAAAAAGCAGAGAAACATTTAACCTTAGAAGTCAAAATTGTTGTAGGATAAAACATTTAATGGATAATTCAATTGATTCGTCGGACGATAATGAATTGATAGGTGCGTAACAATTTAATAAATAAGAGATAACCTTAATCTGTAATATATGTTAAATTTCCTCTTAGTGGAATTGGAATTCTACACGATTAATAATTTAATTTCGAAATTCCCGTTATAAAGGATTTACGTTTAACAGAAAACTATCCAAACAGAAACGAGGACTGTTATGAAGTGACAACACCTAGATATAGTTTGGAAGAATTTCGGTCCCATTTCCAAATGAGCAGAAGTTGCGTTGCGTTAAGATTTTGAGTTGGTAAGACCTAGCAAATTGGTCATCTACAAAACGAGAACAAAATAAGTTCATTTTGACGTCTAAAAAAATAGATCATAATTATCTTCTAAAATTCGGAGGCAAATAGCTTCTGCATCGTCTATTTTGTACAGAATATCCTCAAATACAACTTCAACTAACATTTTGTATCTTATTGTTTATTAACAAATACAAAAAGCTGAAATCAATTTTCAACCATGTATTGAATCAGCTGTTCTGTCAGATACCTACATACCTCAGAAATTCTTGGATACATTTTGATTCCTTTTTTGACATCTCAGCTGTTTTTGATCAGCTGTTATTTTACACGGAAAACACTAACAAAAAGGTATCAGGGTACATTTAAACATAGATTAATTTAATTTATATTTATTTATTTTAAGTACACAATTTCATTAATTCATCAATAATTAAATGCTTAATGTAATACTTTATAATGTTTAACATACAATGAATATAAAGAAATTAAACATTTCAAATGCATGTAATCTGGCATCTGGTTACTTGTGCTGACTAAATATCGGAGTGTAAATTCCTTAAATTCTAATTTAAAATCTAAATTAATATTATTTTGTTATTTTTATTATTTTTATGTATATCTATGATTATATATAAGCATTATTACTTAAAGTGTATGTAGTACATAATTAATTATTTAATATTTACAAACAGACGGATGATAGAGTAAAATTTTGCTTTTCGTTTTTGTTAAATCTATTACATTAAAAATACAAAATATAAAATATTAAAAAAATAAAGATACAAAAGTTGTTTGTTTCTTTTTTTATATCATAAAACTAACTTGTTTTTAAAATAAAAGGATTGGCATATTCGGTATATTTGGCCATTTGGTATTTTATATATCTTAGACTTAAATTTTTTACATAAATTAATTTATTAAGAATACATTTTTTAACAAAGGAATATTTATAAAACAAAGGTCGTTTCAAACCAGTCTTTGTTTTTGTTTTTATTTGTTTTAAATTAATTTGATTTGTGTGGCATTTAATTTTAACTTTTGTTAATCTCTTGTTTCTTGAGCCATTCAACAATTGTGTTGTAATTGCGATCCATCCAATCGACATTTATTTGAACCTGTTCAACAGCCTGTTGGATGGTGCGACCTGTTTCCTTTAGATCATTCTTCACAAAACTCTTCAAGTCAGCCAAAAGGAATCGAGTGTTCATGAGTTTTGTTGGGAACTTGATGATCGTGTTTAGATTGGACATTGACTTTCCAAGGCTTTTTAAATAAATAAAAAAAAATACAGATATTTATTAAATATGTGTTTAAGGCGGGTAAAGTTTCAGAAGCTTACTATATTATAATGTTATCCCAATGATTCCGAATGTAATCGAAAGCGATTTGTTGTCCCACCACATTATGAGAAACTGCAGCAAAAACTCGATACACGTCTTGTTTACGAATACCCTCTCCAGAAACAGCCCTTCTTAGATAACGAGAAAGAATCCATGGTTCTTTGGAACATCCAAGGGCACTTAATAGAACTTCCTGTTCACTGGAGACTTTTGAGTTCATATAACGATCGAAGGCAAAGTTCCACTCTGCTTCGGTTCCATATTGAATTGCTGTGCAATAAACGATATTTCGTAGATTTGGTGAGATCCTGTCAAGAAAGTCACATTTTATTTCCAATCTTTTGATAATTTAATTGATTTATGTTTTTACTTACGGATTATTCATATCTGGATTAGGATCTTGTATCCAGTTTTGGAAATGTCTGCTACAGTCGGTAATGCATTTCTGATGTCCCAAATGACAAGCCATGTTCAGGATCTCATTACGCTTCCAAAGCATAAGCATATCCTTCTCATCAATATTATCAGTGAATCCAACTTGATCGTACACTTTGTTGAGAAGCTTCAATAGATACGTCTAACACAGAACAGAACAAGGAATAAGTTATACAAAGCAAGTTATAGCATATGTCAGAAAAACAAACCTTTAAGAGATGATAGTCCCCCTCTCGCACAAACATTGAATCAATAAAGTTAAAAGCCACAATAGCAGCCTTCCAAGGTACATGGTCCTCTTCATGGACAAGATATGTAGTTAAGTTCAAGGCTACATCGTAGTTTATAAGTCCAGCTCGAGCTAGACTCATTGCATCATCAATTAACTGAGCCCGATTTGATGGAGCAATTTCCCTAAACTTCGATGGTTGTAATAAATGCTTTGTAATTGCCGCCCAGTTCTCTGCATCGTAGTTCACCCGATAGTAACCAGTTTGCTGAATATTAAATATGTACCATTCAGCGGTGGAAAGGTTCTTGCTGTTAATATCAAAGTTCTTGGTTTTTGGAACCCATGTAATGGGCCGTGTGTTCTCAAAGTTTAATTCCTTGGATGTTGTGTAAGTAATTGGAATCCACCACAAGGGGTTTGCTTCTTCAGAACTGCTTTCGTTCACATAGACAAACCTCTTCTGTTCCATTTGCATGATAAACGAATTTGGTTTCTTCTTAATTGTTAACACTGGGAAACCCATTTGTAAGGTCCAGGTGTCCATGATTTCTTTAACAGTTGTTGAATTGCTTAGCAAACCACTTGCCTTCGCTTCATTGGTAAGGAACCTCCAAAGATCATCCTGTTCAGCAGCACGGTATGCCCTGAAATTAGATATCAAGAGTTTTGAAAGGGGAAAAATAAGGGGAAGAAAACTTACATTTCTCTCAAATATTTCGTAAGTCCCGATCGAAAGACTTTGGATGTTAAGAAATGACTCATCATCCGGATAATCGTAGCACCTTTGGCATATGAGATTTTATCGAAAATTTCATTTATCTCATCGGGATTAGAAACTTCAACGGAAATTTTATGCGATGACGAAAATGCATCCAAATGGAAGACATTTTGCAATTCAGTTACAACAAACTGATCCATGGTCCTCCATTCAGGTTCAATAGCATCAACTGTCAGATATTCCATGTAACTTGCGAAACCTTCATTCAACCAAATGTCAGTCCACCATGTTGGTGTTACTAAATTTCCAAACCATTGGTGAGCTAATTCATGGCCAACAACAGATGCTATCCGTTGTTTGTTGGTTGTTGGAGAAACACCCTCTTCATAGAGCATGGCGATTTCTCTGAATGTAATCAGACCCCAATTTTCCATGGCACCGGCATGGAAATCTGGCAATGCTATCATATCAACTTTTGGTAATGGATATGGAATGTTAAAGTATTGTTCTAGAAATTTTAATATTTTAGGTCCAACAATAAGAGCGTATTGGGCAGATTGTATAGCATCAGGCCGTGCCCAGACGGAAAAGCTTCCTTTGGTAAGATTTGCAAAATCCGAGACAGTATAAGCTACTAAATATGTTGACATTGGAAGAGACTCCATATAGTTGTCCCAAACATAATCTGGAATGTTATCGCTGCAAGAAAATTGAAGGTCAAAAACGTAGGTTTATGAAATATTTTATTAAATTTGTACCATACTTTAAATAACATGCTGGAGAAGCAAAATATACAATATATTAGAGTCTAAATTTAAAGCTTTGATTAAAAAAAAAAAACAAATCCTTCGCTCCGTTTGACATCACTTTTTTCTAAGACCATGGAAATGCTGATCAATTTTCAGCTTAACGGATATTTTTAAGAAGAAAGCTTCTTAATGACTAAATTGTTGGCTTTTGTAGCAAAAGGTCCACTGATGGTGTTCTTATGTTTCACCGAACAGTGATAGAGTCTATTTTATTATTTTATTCTTTTATTTGTTAGAAGTTGCCTTTAAGGTAGTTTAATACAAGAAGTATTGTTTGGGTTCAAATCTGATACTTAAAAAAAGTTAGCGTTTTGTCTTCGCCAATTTTTTTTATTTTTAAAAATGATCTTTTATCTGAATCTTCTTACCCACATAATTGTTTTGTTGGTGACAATACCTTCAGCTTTTCATAGTCAATTTTAGATACACATCCCTTAAGATGTGAACTATCTTATTATTATTATTATAAATTCTTTTTTAAAATTCTCGATATTTGAAAAGTTCTTGTTTTTAAAGTTGTACCAATTTAGTTGAAAAAAAGTTTTTAAGTAAAATAATTACCTTAGTGCAATATGCGGTTTAAATCTTTGTAGATCAATGCTTTAAAGATGTTTGAGCTTTATTCAAACATTGAAGATTAAGGTAGTCACCTATATCTTAGCTATACATTTATAAAACGCGTCCTGTCAATCGGGCAAAGTTGTATTAATGAAATTGAGAATCAGCACCAGATTTTAAATTTTTTAAGAATATTTTTGGTATACCGGATATGACGTTTAGAATTGAAGAAAAAAAAACTTTTGAAAAAGAAATCTATGAACTACTTCAAAACCATCAATGTTTTGATAGCCAAAAATGCGATTTGATGCTATTTGGTAGAATCAACAACACATTTTTCTTTAACATGAGGTCGAAATCAGAAAGTCTTTTTCGCTGCGAGCATTCAAAAATAATAATCTTTAACCTTGTGGTAATAATTGAGAGCTCCCATAAGTCTCAAAATCAATCGAGCTTATTTATTTGCAGTTGGAGAGTTATGGGATTGTTACAATATCGTCCGAATATAGAAGAATCTTAATAAAAGTCATACCACACTTAATTCCACCCGGGAAATTTTTGAAAACATTATCACTAAACAAAATAAACATAATCAGTCTTAGCCCACAACCTTGAGGGAAACTAGCTCTTGCATTAAAAACTTCAGACATTTATATTAAATTTAAATTAAAATTAAATAGCGCCACCTTAAGTAAGTAATTTATATTAAATTCGAAATAGCAGCAGCAGAAATATCGGTAGTAAGGAGCTTATTTATATTAAGGAACTTTGTCGATATATGTAAAGTTTATTATATCAAAAAAGCTCTGTTTACATCATCAAAGCCACCCTAAAATCGTAACAAAATCATACCCATACTTGTTTTTTTTCCTGTATAAAAAAATGTTGACTACACTTCTGAGGACAAATATATTGTCACCCGTGGTAGTTCCCACAGCCACCAACCAGTCTCACCTTTGGCTAGAAAACATTTGAGTCCTTACAGGTTGAAAGGTTGGCAACAACATACTTAATATATTTGTTCTGTTTTTGAAAACAAAGATTTTGTAAAGCTTACTTGATGCTAAATAGAGATTTAAAAAAAAAGTTGAATTGGTCTTTCTGAAAAAATTCAGATAAGAAAAATATTGTTCACGACGCTTCCTACATTCATATTGAGGTTTCTTCATAACCAACGCTTCTCTAATGCCCTATGAATTAATTTCAACGGTTTCGTCTTCTACTCTGCCGATGATTAGCCTGGCTAGGGACCCAGTTCAAAAATAGCCCAGTCTCTAACGGAGTATCTGGATACCTGGGGACTCCGGATTAACAAGCCTTATCTGTACATGCGAATCACTGTGCAGCCGGACCTCTTTTCTTCGCATCTCGTGGGACCAAGATGTACAAAAACAAAACTTAAAATAAAAATGAAAAAAACGATGAGACCGGTACTTCTTAAGGCTTGGCGTCAAAGCCTGCTGCCGTATCTCCTGCGGCCAACATATAGAAGGGAGTAGTGGCTCACCATGGACCCTTCTTTGCTATTGGAAGCAACGAGAATATGAAGGAAGCGATACCTAATTTCAGTAGTGGCAGGTGGTTGGCATCAAGGCCATGTGAAACAAAACCGTGGTGGAGGTTGATCTGCCTAATTGTAGTCAAAATGCTGCAGTTAGTACAGATTAATCTCCAACACTCCATAAACGCCTCAGCCTCACTTCTTCTCCGTCTGGCAAGAAACGGGGAAGACATTGTCCTGATCCAAGAGCCATGAATTGTCGGATCTGTTGTTCGAGGACTCAGGACTCCTGGGTACTTCACACTGTGTGTGACAGATAAAGGTGAATCTCGATCTTGCATGCTAGTGAAACGTAGCATTAATGTTTTTTTACTCCATCATTTCAGTGACAAAGAAACCACCGTAGCTAGGGTGGAAACAACCAAAGGAAGTTTCTGGCTAGTGTCGGCGTATCTTGGCCATGGCCACCTTGGCCCTCTCCCTGGAAAAATCCTGGAGAAAGCCGTCGCTGAAGTAGAGCGATGTTAACGCTCATCATACCGTATGGGGTAGCACGAATACCAACGACAGAGCTGTGAGTCTCTTTTTGACTATATTCTTGGTACTAACCTCTTAGTAAGTAATGGTGGATATGAATCAACATTCATAACTAAAACTCGACAAGAAGTCTCAGATACGGTACACTATATGATCTTGGACTGGAAAGTATTCAAAGAACACTCGTTCTCTGATCATAGATATATCCAGTTTAATATACATGTGGATGATAACAGGAGTCCATTGACTATTCGAAATTATCGGAAAACTGACTGGGCTTCATACAGGAACTCATTACAGATTTTACTAGAAACGGGACTATATAGTCCTTCCTCTAACGCTAATGAACTTGACAACAAAGTCAATGACCTTACCTCAGCTATGAATAGATCGCTAGAAATTGCTTGTCCACTTATACACATAAGAGGAAAGAGGAAACCACAATGGTGGGCCTCAGAGCTTGACTCGCTTAGGAAAGAATGCAGGAAACTTTTCAACCGGGCAAAGCCACAAGACTAGCCTCTCACTGGGACTCTTACAAAGAATCCCTAAGAATCTACAAGAAGGCACTAAGGAAATCTAAGCGATCTTCTTGGCGATCCTTCTGTGGCACGATAGAAGAAACTTTTGAAGCCTCTAGGTTACAGACAATTCTTTCAACTAGTCCAGCGATGCCAAGCTGCTTGAAAAATGCAGACGGCTCCTGGACAAATTCAAGTAATGAATTACTATCGGACACTCACTTTCCTGGTAGTTCTTTTACCGAAACTTGCAACAATTATATACGTGGATACAACATATCCACAAGGTCTGATCACAAGTTACAAGCTACAATGGGCTCTCAACAGTTCCAACCATTTAAATTTGCAGGACCAGATAGGATAATACCAGCCGAGTTACAAAAGACTTTTGACATAATTGCACCTATTCTTGAGGCAATTTTTACCAGCTGTCTTTAACTGGTCCATGTCCCCTTGGCATGGAGAGAAGTTAAAGTTGTTTTTATACCCAAAGCAGGTAAATGCTCGCAAGTCAACCCTAAAGACCTACGAGCTATAAGTCTATGATCATTATTCCTTAAGACATTGGAAAGATTGATTGATATCCATTAAAGGGCAAGTATCGATACAAGACTTGTGTCTTCGTCTCAACATGCCTACTGTAAAGGTAAATCGGTGGAAAAAAAGCGTTATACACCTTAGTACGCACCGTCGAATATTCCCTCCATCATAAAGAGTTCATTAGGTTCCTTTCCCTGACATTGAAGGTGCTTTCAACAACGTGGACACATCTGCAATTACATCTGCACTAACATCTCTAAATGTAGAGAGTTCGCTTGGGGAGTTAATTCACCGCAAGGTGGTGTTCTATCCCCTCTCCTCTGGAACCTAGTGGTGAATGAAGGCTTCAGAGTGATAGCCTATGCGGACGACGTTGCTATAACAGTTCCTTAATACCCTAAAAGAACTCTTACAAAATGCCTTGGACAGACTAATACAGACTTAACCCAGACAAAACCGATCTGGTCTTATTTTCGAGGAGATACAAAATTCCATTTGTCAACCCTCCCTATATTAAAGGAATCCAATTAAAATTATCAGACGAGGCTAAATACCTAAGTCTTGTCTTAGATAAAAAACTAAATTAGAAACGCAACGTACAGGAAAGAGTCAAAAAAGCTACTGTAGCTCTCTTTTCTTGCAAAAAAGCTATTGGTAATAAATGGGGTTTACAACCCAGAATCACGCATTGGCTATACACATCGGTAATCAGACCGATTTTAATGTACGGTGTGGCAGTATGGTGGACTGCTTTAGAGAAAGCTATAAACAGGGATGAGCTAAATAACGTCCAACGTTCAGCTTGGCTATGTATAAGCGGATCGCTTCGCACGACCCCATCTGCGTCACTGGACATCTTGCTCTTCTTAACACCTCTTGACATATCTAGCAAACAAATAGCTGCAAGCTCTGCTATTCGCCTCAAAGCTTCGTCGCAGTGGACTAACAATAACATTGGCCTCTCCGTAATTCTTAGGTATTTAGAATCAATTCCAAAGCAAATGGACTACACCATCCCCCGACTGCACGACAGAAATTTCCAGATTTCTATACCTCCCAGATCTTTTTGGGAGGATAGGACATTCTTGGAGGATGAGTCAATCCATTTTTACACAGATGTGTCAAAAACAAAGATAGGGATTGGTGGAGGTGTGTTCCTGAACGACTGAAATTAAGTCTCTCATTCCGCCTTCCTAATCATTTTAGCGTGTTCCAATCGGAACTTTTGGTTATAAAGGAAGTCTTGGCCTGGCTTAAAGAAAACGTGATATCAACATCTGTTATCCGTATTTTCTCAGATAGCCAGGCTGCAATTAAATCTCTGGACTCTGCCTCTACAAACGCTATAAAATTCAATAACTGTCGATCATCTCTAATGGAGATGGCAGAACAGTTTCATATTCACCTTTGCTGGGAGCTGGGCCATAGAGACATTCCAGGTAACTGTAAGGCAGATGAACTCGCCAGGAACGGTACAGTATAGCCCATCCTACCACGTTTGGCAAGTACTGGCATACCAATCGCTACTTGTAAACTGCTGATAATGCAACACGCTGTGAGAAGGGCAGGCACCAGGTGGAACAACATCACCACGTGTCAAGTCACAAAAAACATCTGGCCAACACTGGATTTAAAACGTTCAAGGTGCTTGCTCTCTCTAAGCAGATCGCATATAAGCTCGATAATAGGTGTCATAACCGGACACTGTCTAATAGGAAAGCACGCCACGAGACTAATCGTATTCTCAAATGACTTTTGCAGAAGCTGTATGGACGAGGAAGGGGAAGAAACGGTTCTTCATCTTCTCTGCTCATGCCCTGCTCTGGCTCGAAAACGCAATAATTATCTAGGAGAATTCTTCTTTAACGATCTAAACGATCTAAATCATATCGGTGTAATCAGCCTCTCACGTTTCGCAAGGGACTCAAGCTGGTTCCATTGAGCTTAAGAGGAAGCCTCAAGTTTCATGTGGTATCACAATGGGCCATTAAACTGGCCTAAGTTTGTCCGTTTCTATCTTGGACAGCCACTATAACCTAACCTAATCTAACCTAACGGTTTGGTCAAAGCCGGATTGCACACTAATCTTTTATTTTATACAATTAATTGCGTTCCTCGAAAACAACGATAGATCTTCAAACTTGAGCGATGTTACTGTTAGTAAATGGCCCGAGTAATTTTTTCAAGGTCAGTTAGTTTATCCTAAGTCGATGTGCATCAGTATTGCCATTTTAATTCTATTCCCCTTTTTTAATAATTGTCACTGAGGTCAATCATTAAAAGGGTATTTACAACCCCTAATTTAACCCTAATTTATCTGCTTTATAAATTCATTTCCCTTGTTCTGAAGTAAAAAGTGGTATAAAAGAAAACAGTCTTTATTTATTAAAACTTATAAGTTTTTGATCCTCTTCCAAAAATTCATTTAATTTCCATGACATGATTTAAGCTCTTTTGTTTGTAAACATTTAAATATTAAAAACATTCATTTCGTAAACCCCACTGTATTTTATAACTATCCACTCAAAACCTTAATCAGAATCCAGAAACAACTCAAACATGCATCGAACTCAAACTGACGTTAAAATCAAAACACAACAAGTTGTACCATACCTATACCGCTACGCTACCACGTTATCTCCCAAGCCCCCACCAACTTTTCTACTTTTGCCCTACAACTCGTACTTTGAACATACCTAACCTATCTTCTCTATTAACCTTCCTTTATAAGCTTTTCGAGTACACATAGTCAACTCATAAATAAACATACTTCTCTCAAAATTTCAGTTCTATACTTACACTTTCCTCAATGGTCCCTCTTTCTTTGGCATGTTTGATATCGATGACAGATTCAATGGGCGCGCAATATTCAACGTGAAGGTAGCCTTAAGAGCTGGTTCATCAAAACAAGGAAACGCTCTTCGGGCATCTGTTGGCTGGAATTGAGTCGAGGCAAGCCACCTACACAAGATACAGATATAGAAGAAAACACAATTATGTAAATCTCACAGATTTTATCGAATCCACTTCCAGTCACTATAAGGACGGGCAGAAGCCGCTGGCTGCGGCGGCAGAGGTATATAGAGAGGTGTAAAGACTATAAAGGTATGAGGTACATGTCCCTCGAGTGTCTTTGGGCTTACCTTGTTTCGTTGCCCACTTGATGGGAACTGCGATAGAATCCTTGTAAATAGTCCAGTATGTCCCCATAGAACTTGATGCGAATCTCGTAATGAGTATCCTTTTGTAGTTCCTCATAAAAATCAATGACAAAGAACTGCTTTGCTTCGACAAAATATTGCTTCCGTATCCGGAGACTATCACCGCTACTACTGCCGCTGCCGCTGCCATTGTCATTCAATTTTCGAACAGCAACATCCTCTTGGGCTATTCTCAATTCTGTGACATGCATGGTAATATTCTGACAAGCTTCCACAACCCGCACAATTATTTGTACTTCACCCTCGAATTTGAAGGTATTGTTAGAAAGATGAGGAATTAATGAGATGTTATATTTCTCTGGGACAACGGACCTCGGCAATCTGACATCTTTATCCAAGTCTTTTTCCCCATCGTCGTCAGAGCCATCGGCATTGCTACCACTGCCAGCAGTGGAACTCCGTTCTTGACCTGGCTGCAAGTGTGGTTTGTGTGGAGTGCATACTATATTTTCGCTATCTTGAACCAAGTGAGCGCAGGAAGCGAAGTTATAGATAATAAAACTAACCGCCAACAGAGTGCATATGAAAATAGCTCCAACAAGGATAAGCGTTGTAAATGAAAGCATGCACCCACGTCGCGTAGTAAATGTTGTATTACGATTGTCCATAGTAAGGTTTTCACGTACGTGCATATCCTTTAGAACCATTTATAAAGATTTGTGTGTGTGTTCCTTATTATTTAGTAAGTATGGGATTTCCGGTTAAACCAATTTCAGGGTATGCATATGTGAAGTATAACACTCTGAATGTCCTTTGGTGGCTCTGAAATTAAATTAAGGAAATCAAATGAAAAAAATAGTTTAATTGAGTTGCTTCCTAAAATAGATTAAAAAGCATTGATATGAGAAATTTGTAATATAACTTTTAAAAAGTTGATATTTATTTTACAAATTCGTTAATAATAAAAAATTGAAGTTGTTTTCTTTTGTCTTATATGAAATGATAGCTTTTAGTAGACAATCGTTTGTGTCGGTGGTAGTGCTGGTGTTTCAGACCTTTCAAAATCGGCTGTCATAATATTTTTTTTTATGTTTTCTATTTTCGATAATATGTCGTTCTTAAACAAAACAACGACCATAGAAAAGGTTACGTGATAATTATGGTCTTATTAATCGACGTAATATCGGTGTAATTGTGAAGAAATTCGAAGACATTGGAAGCGTTGTTGATTTCATAAGGCCTGTATATTATCGTAGGATCCTCTGAAAATATTGCTGATTCAATTGTAAGTGTTGTTGATGTTCCGTTGATCTACACACCTACCGTGTTTTCGTGAACAATGTCCAAATTTTAGGTACACAAAAACAAAAAATACAGAACCTATAGCCGAAATACCGTACCAATTGTGCAAAAAGTAAGTATGGTTGTCGGGTGTATGTATATTGATTATACCTAAGTGAGAACTCTGTTAGTTAGATAAGTTTGACTAGAAATGTCATGGGACAGTGGTTTTTGGATTTTTTTTATTTTAGAAAGCTTTTTAAGGTCGTAAGGCTTTTCCTAAAGATTACAGTAATAGGCTTTTCACACCAAGTCCGAAACCCGGTTTTCGTAAAACCTCTCGAAAACTAGTAGCAATTCAAACTTGAAGAAAACAAACAAACCTTTCGAAACATTCAGCGCTCAAATTAATGATTAAAAAAGAGGCTGGGATGCGACCCACACTGATAACTTCCCATCCTGTCTGTCGATTTGTCTTACTTAAAAGTTTGTCTATATGTACTCGTATCAATTTTTACCAAATTTGCGTACTATATTTTGTAGATTTTATTTTTTATGAAAAAACGGACTGTTGTATTTTTATATAAAAATTACTGAATATCAACAATATTTTCTGTGAAATAAAATAAGTTTGAAGCCAATATTTTTAATTTTTGAAAAGCTATTTGAGTCGAAAGTAAACTTAGAGTTTTATTTTTTTTTTTTTAATTTTATCGAACGTTGAAAGCAATATTCCTTATAAGATAAAATTAGTTTGAAGCGAATATTTCAAATTTTTGAAAAAATATTTGAGTGGAAAATCAATTTTTATAAACTTTTGTTAATTTTTTTTAGGTTTTTAATTTTTTGTACAAAAACTGTCAAATCGATTTTTTTAAAAAATTTACTGAATGTTAACAACAATATTTTTTGAAAGATAAAAGTAGTTTAAAGCCAATATCTACAATTTTTAAAAAGATATTTGAATCGAAAATCAATTTTTACCAACTTTTATACAGTTTTTTAGGTTTCTATTTTTTTTTTTAAACTGTCAATTCGATTTTTCTCAACATTTTTTAAAATGTTGAAAACAATATTTCTTATAATATAAAATATGTTTGAAGCTTAAATTTCAAGTTTTTGAAAAGATATTTGAATCGATATTCAATTTTTACCAACTTTGAGTAATGTTTTTTTAGATTTTTATTCTTTAAAAAAAAATGTCAATTAGATTTTTCTCAAAATTTTATCATTTTTATTTATGCACAGAACTGTTTTGGAGATGAAATCCTATTTTAGTCGTAAAATTTTGGAAGTGACAAATTTATTTTTCAGATTTTTTGATTTATAAAAAAAGCCTAATATGGATTTTTCTTTTTAAATATACTGATTTAGTGTCACGTTACAATATATTATATACAATTTAATTCAAGTCTCTAGCATTTTTGGTTCGTAAGATATTTAGGTTAACTAAAATGTTCTTTTTTTTGAAACTGCTATGGTAAAAAAACCACCCACGCAATTTTCTTGAGAGCCCTTTCTGCATCTTTCTGCCGTATTGTCTGTATAAAAACATTTATTTGAAGTCGATATCTCTTCTGGTTCTTGGGCTATGGACGACGAAAAAAACGTCGCGAACGTACGGACGTACGGACGTACGAACGTACGAACACACGCACGCACAGACATCTTTCTAAAAATCTTTTATTTCGACTCTAGGGACCTTGAAACGTCGAGAAATGTCAAAATTTTCAATTTGACAAATCGGACCCATTACAATAACTTCTTATGGGAAGTTAACAAAACAAATATTTCATTTTAAAATAAATTTGGCCGTGGTAAGTAATATTACTCGTATTTATACAATTTCCTTACAAAATAAGAATTATTGCTTTTTGTTTTGTATTAACAGATTATGGAAGAGAAAAAAAGGAAACTTTGGAGGAGCTGCGTGGCAATAGAAAAATTGTGGGAAAAATTGGCAACGTCGAAAATAAAAGCCCCAGTGATTATTTCCGGCACTGGCGGTTCTTTTATGATCCTCCAAAATTTAAAACGCTCTTTGTTAAGTGAGGAACCGGAATTCACTATGGCTACTGGCGTGACAAACCCAAGCACGAGGGAGACTTGCTCATAGTTCAGTGGGCTATCGCCCCTTGGTGGACAGCGATGCCAACATTAAGAAATTGCAGCCCAGTGATCGCACTGGATGAGTGTGATTTTGGTACGAATCTGGAACTAGGAATTGACCTTTTCTGCTCCGGCCATAAGGATCTACACGAAATCGTTAAGAATCTTCTCAACCCAGCCTATAAGTTGCTCGGACGGCCACAATATATGGCAATTCCGAAGGTACATTTGGCCAACCGAAGCAAAAGTCATAAGCTCAGTATTTTGCATTAAATTTGTTGTAAAAGAAGACGAAAATGTTTTAAATAAAATTAATTTTTATTGTAACAGTTTTATTTGTTGTTGACTCTATGATATATTTTCTACACAATTAGCTTCTCCTTAGTGAATTGTTTGGCCCGGTTGAATTGAACTAAGAGGATAGCTGCAGCCAAGTGAGCTAGTAGTTCTTGTTGGTTCATGTCGTGAGCCCATTCCATCCGTCCCCAGAACTTCAGTTGAAACTCTTTTCTTTCTAAACCAGCTAGTGTTACGTTAATAACAATTTGGATTGGTTAGAATTCATTTTTTTTCTCAAATAATTTGAAAAGAAAAAAACTTTTAAATCACAAATTGTTAAAAGTATTAAACAAATTTAAATGTCAAATGAAAACGAAAAATTTTTGCCGAAAACCCGGTTTTGGGTTTGGTATGAAAAGCTTATAAAGCAACAAGAAACTTCAAGAAACTTATGTAAGATAGAAGTGCCTTGGAAATGGTCAGGAAAATATATAGAATAATATATAAAATATAATAGAACAAAATCTTTATCACTTCTTGTAAGCAAAATTACATGACACAAAATATTGGGTTACATGACACAAAATATTGGATAACACCGATGACATATGCAAAAGATATAGTGATGAGGAGGAACAAGAAGATTGCCCACTTCTTATGCTACTGCCTATTACTATGCCACACAAAAAACAAATTATTTTTCTTCGCAATAATCTAGAAGAACTCGAAGATATTCCAGAATGCAGCCTATTGGAGTTAATTAAATCGTCTATTTGACTGGAACAAGACAATCCATACAAATATTAAAGGTTTGAGCACTTATTCTAATAGAAGTTTTATACCTCGGGATAATACAATGGATCGCTAGTCCATCAACCTAAACTTACCTACTCAATCACCGTTTTTATTTGTTGATCCCCACATAGTCGGCAAAGTAGTTCCACCTGAGTTTCGATTTAGTAGAACATAGTGTGAACTTACAATTTACAAGACAAATTTTGAAATTGTCAGATGTCGTTGTTTGAGGAATCTGACAAATGCTGGTAATTTTTTTTTTCATATTATATCATTGTATCAGAAGCAAAGTGACATAAGTCAAAACTCTTAAATCGATTATTTATATAGTTAATATTTAAATTAAATTACAAATTATAGAAATAATTTTCTGTATGAACATGTTTTAAAATATTGACAAATATTTAAGCACTTTTATTAAGCTTGACTTATGTCACTTTGCTTCTGAGGGGACGAAATAATAAAAATCTTTTGAGTGGCGCAAAGTTTGACAGTGAAATAAGAAAAATATGTGTCAAAAGCTAATTTTATATTGCAACATTTTTGGCTAATGTCCGCTTACTGATAGAATAAAGATTAAAAGCTCTAATATATCATCTGTCCTTTTTTATGGGACATTCAAGAACAATTTCCTACCATTCCTATTACTCCATTGTTTAATCTTTCACCAAAGATATAACTAATTATTTTTGGTTTGGAAAAATAACATTTAAAATCCTTCCTTAAGCTGAAGGTAGTGGTAATAATAAGCTTTTCAAGAATATCGGAAGGAATAAATCCGTGGTTAAAGTACATTCTTGCATATGATTTATTTAATTAAATCGTTTAAGTATTCTTCATGGAGGAGAACTATAGTTTTAAGCCGAATCTGAACGGCTTATTTAAAAAAGCACTTTTCAAGACAAGGATTACTTAATTCCTCGCAAAAGGCAGTAACCGTGAAAAAAACTTTTGACCGCACTAACCAACATGCCACGGTTACTACCCAGAACAAAGTTACAACCCTAGAAATTAAAAATATTCATGTTAACTTGTGTTAAAGCTTTTTCAAAGATTCATTTTTTAGTAAAGGATTCGGTAGCTTATGTTAAGTTAGCGGCCGAATGAATGCCCAAATGTATAAATAAATATTTTAGGTAGTCATATATGCAATAACATTTCGGTCAAATACGGCAGGAAACTGTATATTCCAACAAGATAACGCCAAAGAAACACACTAACCTGTTATTGAGAAACTTCTTAGAACTAGAGAATGTTGGTGTTTTGGAGTTGCCACCGAAATCTTCCTACCTCAATCACATAAAAAATGTTTTGGATCTTATAGATCGAGAGATATAAAATCGAAGTATTTGAACTAATGGAACATTCAAGGACAAAATGGGACCAATTATCTCCAAACCTATAACCTTGGTTAACTCAATGTCTAACAGGTTGCAATACCAAATGTAAAAAGAGGCTGGGATGCGACCCACACTGATAACTTCCCATCTCGTCCGTCGATTTGTCTTGCTTAAAAGTTTGTCCATATGTACTCGTATCAATTTTTACCATATTTGCGTACTATTTTTAGTAGATTTTATTTTTTTTATGAAAAAACCGACTGTTATATTTTTATATACAAATTACTTAATATTGAAAACAATATTTTCTGTGGAATAAAATAAGTTTGAAGCCAATATTTTTAATTTTTGAAAAGCTATTTGAACCGAAAGTAAATTTTTACCAAGTTTTAGTATTGTTTTTTTTTTTAGAGTTTTATTTCTTGTAAAAAAAACTTTCAATTCGAATTTTTTAAAAATTTTACCAAATGTTGAAAACAATATTTCTTATAAGATAAAATTAGTTTATTTTTACTATTCAAAGTTTTTAAAAGATATTTAAGTCGAAAATCATTTTTTACCAACTTTTGTTAATTTTTTGTTCGGTTTTTAATTTTTTGTAAAAAAATCTGTCAAGTCAATTTTTTTCAAACTTTAACTGAATGTTGACACCAAGATATTTTGAAAGATAAAAGTAAATTAAAGCCAATATCTTAAAGTTTTGAAAAGCTATTTGAGTCGAAAATCAATTTTTACCAACTTTTATACATTTTTTTTTAGGTTTTTATTTTTTGTAAAAAAAACTGTCAATTCGATTTTTTTTAAATTTTACCAAATGTTGAAAACAATATTTTTTAAAAGATAAAATTAGTTTGAAGCTAATATTTAAAATTTTTGAAGAGATATTTGAGTCGAAAATCAATTTTTACCAACTTTTGTTAATTTTTTTTTCGGTTTTTAATTTTTTGTACAAAAACTGTCAATTTGATTTTTTTCAAACTTTAACTGAATGTTGACAACAAGATATTTTAAGAGATAAAAGTAAATTAAAGCCAATATCTCAAAGTTTTGAAAAGATATTTGAGTCGAAAATCAATTTTTACCAACTTTTATACATTTTTTTGTAGGTTTTTATTTTTTGTAAAAAACCGTCAATTCGATTTTTTTTTAAATTTTACCAAATGTTGAAAACAATATTTTTTAAAAGATAAAATTTGTTTGAAGCTAATATTTAAAATTTTTGAAGAGATATTTGAGTCGAAAATCAATTTTTACCAACTTTTATACATTTTTTTTTAGGTTTTTATTTTTTGTAAAAAAAACTGTCAATTCGATTTTTTTCAAAATTTGTCCTAATGTTGAAAACAATATTTCTTACAAAAAAAAAATTAGTTGGAACCTATTATCTCAAATTTTTAAAAAGATATTTGAGTCGAAAATCATTTTTTACCAACTTTTGTTAATTTTTTTTTCGGTTTTTAATTTTTTGTACAAAAACTGTCAATTCGATTTTTTTCAAACTTTAACTGAATGTAGACAACAAGATATTTTAAGAGATAAAAGTAAATAAAAGCCAATATCTCAAAGTTTTGAAAAGATATTTGAGTCGAAAATCAATTTTTACCAACTTTTATACAATTTTTTTGTAGGTTTTTATTTTTTGTAAAAAAACCGTCAATTCGATTTTTCTCAACATTTTTCAAAATGTTGAAAACATTATTTCTTATAAGATAAAATAAGCTTGAAGCCAAAATTTCAAGTTTTTGAAAAGATATTTCAATCGATATTCAATTTTTACGAACTTTGAGTAATGTTTTTTTTTAGATTTTTATTTTTTATAAAAAAAACTAGAGATGAAATCATATTTCAGTCGTAAAATATTGCAGGTGACAATTTTTTTTTTCAGTTTTAGTGATTTATAAAAAAAAACCGTTATATTGATTTTTTCAAAAAATATACCTATTTGGTATCACGTTACAATATATTATATAAAATTTAATTCAAGTCTCTAGCGTTTTTGGTTCGTAAGATATTTAGGGTTAACCAAAATTTTTACCTCTTTTTCAAACTGCTATGGTAAAAAAAACACCCACGCAATTTTCTTGAGAGCCCTTTTTGCGTCTTTCTGCCTTATTATCTGTATAACAAAATTTATTTGAAGTCGAATATGGACGACGAAAAAAACGTCGCAAAAGTACGGACGTACAAACGTACGTACACACGCACGCACAGACATCTTTCTAAAAATCTTTTATTTCGACTCTAGGGACCTTGAAACGTCGAGAAATGTCAAAATTTTCAATTTGACAAATCGGACCCATTACAATAACTTCCTATGGGAAGTTAAAAAGAGTCTGCGATGCGACCCACAATGATAACTTCCCATCCCGTCTGTCAATTTGTCTTGATTAAAAGGTTTGCAGGTTTTTGTGTTTTCTTAAAAAGTGTATCAGTTAAATTATTCTAAAAAAAATAAAAATCACCAACAACATTTTGAATATGATAGAATAGTTTGATTTCAAAACCTATTTTTGTTAACGATTTTTTTTGTCGAAAACCAAGTTTTAACAATTTTAGTAGCATTTCTTTAAAGTTTTTATTTCTTATATAAACAAATACAATTTGGATGAATGAAATGAATTTTAAGTTAATACCTTCTATTTTTCACGAGATATCGAGAACCAAACATTATTTTTATTTTTTAAATATTTTTTATTTTTATATATTTTTATGAAAAAACTGACTGTTGGATTTTAATAAAAATTTAACTAAATATCGAAAATTATATTTTCTTTGAGTAAAATTAGTTTGAAGTCAATATTTTTAATTTTAAAAAAGATATTTGAGTCGAAAATCAATTTTTACGAACTTTTGGTAATGCTTTTGACATTTATTTTTTGTTAAAAAACGAAGTTTGATTTTTCTCAAAATATATTTCTTAGTTTGAAGCTAATAAAGATAACTGAGTCCAAAATCTATTTTTACCAACTTTTATTTTTTTTTTGTAAGAAAATTGTCAATTCAATTTTGTCAAAATTTTACTGAATGTTGAAAACAATATTTTTCATACGATAAAATTATTTTCAAGCCAATATCTCAAAGTTTTGAAAAGATATTTAAGTCGAAAATAAATTGTTGCCAACTTTGAGTAATGTTTTTTTTTAGGTTTTTATTTTTTTTTAATAAAAACTGTCAATTCGATTTTCATTTTTACCAGATGTTGAAAACGTTATTTTTCGTTGCACAAAATTGTTGTGGAGATAAAATCATTTTGTATTCGTAAAATTTTCGCGGTGACAAATTTTTTTTCAGCTTTTGATTTATAAAAAAGCCGTAAATTGGAATTTAAAAAAAAAAATATATTTATTTAGTAACGCGTTTCAATATATAATATAAAATTTAATTCAAGTGTATAGCGTTATTGGTTCGTGAGATATTTACTGTTAACAAAAAATTTTCACCTTTTTTTAAACTGCTGTGGTAAAAAAACCACCAAATCAATTTTCTTGAGAGCCCTTTCTGCATCTTTCTGAATTATTATCTGTATAATAAAATTTACTTATATCTCTTCTTACATCTCTCTAAAAATCTTTTATTAAGACTCTAGATACATTTAGGGACAAATTTTTTCAATTTGACAAATCGGACCCATTACAATAACTTCCTATGGGAAGATAATAATTTCAAATGTTTCTGGAAGATACAAATTTGTACTTTGCAAAATCGTAATACATTTTATTTTTAAGGGATGTGTTGTCTTTATGTTAACTGTGTGACTACTCCCCCACCCCCCTGATTTAAAATCTGGATCCGCCCTTGCTCCTATAGCTCATATTCTGTGTACGCAACTCCCCATATTTATATGATTAATGCCTTTATCTTATTAATCACATTTAAAAATCGAAGTTCTTTTTCAATTTTTTACTAATAATTTTAGAGATACAATATTTTAGCGTCCATTATCTACTTGAAACAAAAATAAAAGTTTATAAAAGCAAACAGTTTAATAGGTATGATAAACATAATAAGACATACATCTTGTGTTTAATGTTATTCAAACATTTAAAAATTGCTCTTCATTCATTATAAGCTCTAATAACATGTTAAAAAACAATCTGAAATTGAAAATAAACGAAACGAAAAACGAAATTCCAATAAGAACGCGCTTTCGAGAGTGTTCCCTATAAACGAGTATTTAAAATTTATTTTTCAAACCACCCACTCAGAAAATGATAGCATTAATCCTGTAAATTTAAATTTATCACGCGATTTTATTCACATCTGTTTGTCAATATTTGAACATGATGCACGTAGATATATTTGTATCTATTAAATCTCTATCCTGTGTGCCTGCGATGCGATGTGAGTGAGTGAAATCATCGCCACATCTACGAGTATGTTTGGTTGGATATTGGAAGGAATTGAAAGTCTCTGGCATCTATCACAGCTTCACAGCTCTCACAGCTCTTCAAGTTCTTACAGCTCATATAATGTGTAGCCTCATAGTCATAACGAACGTTAGTTTATTACTAAAAGGAAAATCTTCTTCGCAAGACTATTATCGCAAATGCTGGCATATGTGTTTACATGGTAACACTTTGAGTTGTGTTAATATTTATAATCTTTTGGCATTTCGCGCTAATGAAATACAAAATCTAATTGCTTTCATTAAAGAGTTCTTAAAATGAAACTATAAATTCAAAACAAATAACATACATAGCCCATATACCATGAGCTCTCATAATTCATATCGAAACGTTTTCAACTCAACTGAAATTCAATTTAATATTAAACACACATAAAGATGGCGTTGATGTAATTCGATGTAGAAAGATGCTTTTGGGTGAGATCATAAAATACATTGTTTTGTTTTGGTTCTTTTTTTGGGGGGGAGAGGCGGGTTGGAAAAATTGAAATCATTCAATTTTATTGATGAAAGTCATTTATGTACATTCTTTAAATATGCATAAATGTTAATTTTTGTGGGAAATACAAAATAAACATTTAATGTGCCTGAATAGAATATACGACTTTGTCACTTATTCAAACTTCTTGTACTTTCAATTAATTTCTAATTCTGATTGTGTTCTAAAAATGAACCCCAATATGTTTTGGAGTAAACGTCAATTTGACGGATATCCAACTAGTATGATATTTCGAAATGTAGAGCCATTTTCGAACCTGTTCTCAGATTATTTTAAAACTGTCTTCGAAGGTTTTTCTTCTGCAAGCAACTGTTCTCTTATTTCTCCTAACACACAACAATACAGTCATCTTACATCAACTGTCAAACTCAGCTGTCATTTCAAATGTCATAACATTAGTTGAATTTTTGACATTTGGCATAATGAATCGTTGAAAATCGAAGAAATAACTGGTTTAAGAATAATTAAAACTAACTTAGCAAGTAGTAAGTACCAGTGGCATGATGAGTAGTGCGTTGGGCTGGGAAGTACCTATAGGTATCTGATTAGATCAGTATTTGTACTTCGATAGACATATAAATGCTGCTCTGACCAGGCCCAGAGGAGCCTTCGCTCTGAAGAAACGGCTGTTTTACAGCAGTCGGCTTGACCCCAGAGGGAATGTAATTTGCTACATGGCCCTCATACGGCCAATGATCGTTTTTGGTTCAACGGTGCCCCTTCCCAGATGGAGAAGTTTCGGGTGTTTGAGCGGCAGTGTTTACGACGCTGTACCGGCTTATATCAAACAGCCGAATCTTCTTACGTGTATTACTATTCCAACGAGGTCCTACACAGAAAAAAAAAGTTCTTATATTAACAATCGTCGATAGTCAACCTGAAATTTGGCCAATTGTGGCATTGACTACCAAAACAGTCAATACGACAACGTTATTTTTAAAAATTGACTACTGGATAGTCAGTAAAACAATTTTCGATTGTCAATTTTGAGTAGTCAATATGACAACTGCGGTAGTCAACACGACAATTTGGTTGTCATATTGACTACCGAAAATTGACTATCGAGAATTGTTATATTCACTACCACAGTTGTCATATTGACTACCATAGTTGTCATATTGACTACCGTGGTTGTCATATTGACTACCGTGGTTGTCATATTGACTACTACAGTTGTCACATTGACTACCTTAGTTGTCGTATTGACTACCGCATTTGTCATATTGACTACCGCAATTGTCATATTGACTATCACAGTTATCATATTGACTACCGCAGTTGTCGTATTGACAACCGCAGTTGTCATATTGACTATCGCAATTGTCATATTGACTATCGCAGTTGTCATATTGACTAACCGCAATTGTTGTATTGACTACCGCATTAGTCAATACGACAACCGTAGTTTCAATTTCTTTCAACCAAAGTTGTCATATTGACTACCACAGTTGTCATATTGACTATCGAATTGTACAAAAATTTCGGATCCCAAAATTGACAACCGAAAATTGGTCTATTGACTATCGCGGTTATCGGCTGAAAATTGACTACCAAATAGTCATATTGACTACCAAAATAGTCAATAGGATGACTTTTTTCGTTCTGTGTATAAAACGGAGCTCGAATCAACAGAATTGACAATTTCGTGATAAAACTCGTTCGAGGTCACATTGCAAGACTTTTTCTTCGACCAACAATTTAATTTTTTGGGGTGTTCTATCCGAACGACGAGTAGTTTGAAAGTGCACGCTTGAACGGCTTCATTTCATCAGAGACATTCCTCTTTTCAGACAGACGCGGTCTGATACAGGATAGATTGGCAGTTCCGCTAATCTACCACGTCGGACGATGAACCGTGGATAGGCGACTCCTGTACAATCGGGACGTCATGGCACAAAGCGAAGTAGAGCTCCTTCGGTAGGGCTGTGTCCGAACGGAACCGAACTGATAGGGGAAGCTGGAGAACCAGTTTTGGTGACTTCAATCGGCGCTTAATAGCGGGTATTCTTTATGGAGTTTGAAGCGTTGGCTGGCTTATAAACTTGTTTTATAGTTTAAGGGTTTAGTTTTAAGTAGAACAAACATAGCGGCAAAAAAAATTAAAATAAAATAAATTAAAGAAGAAAAATACTTGGAATAAGAAAAAAAGGACAACAAAATATGCCAGAGGTCTTGATTTCGATCCCTGCCTATGCCATCTCAAGTTTTTTTTTCACGGGTTCTTCCTCTTGCGAAGAATTGACAAATTCTCCAAGAAAGATTCTAGTCATGAAAAGTGCTTTCTCAAATTAGGCGTTCGGATTCGGCTTTAAGAACTGTAGGTCCCCTCCATCCCTGACAGCAGTACTCTCACACAGGAATGGTTAAGAGTTGTAAGTCACTAGGCTCTAGTTTCAAGGGAGGATCAAGAATTTTAATCAGGGGGGGGGGGGGGTGGTCACGTGCTTAATATATAGACGAGTTTTTACTTTCCGCTTAAAAATGTACTTTAAAGGGGGTTAACAAAATTTAAATAACATAATGTACATCTTAACCTTAAATGTACACATTTCAAGGGCTAAAGTGACAACTATAGTTTTTGAATTATTTTCGAACGGTATTGTCCAGCAAGGTATAGTCTAACTATTTTACATAGTAGACTTTCTTCATATGAAAGCATTCTAACTTTATTTATACAACTTAACTGTATAAGCTTTATGGCTCACATGACGCCCCACTGGATCATCCATTGGTCAAAATTTGATGAAATTGTTCTAAGTTTTTGGAGTAGAGCTTAATGTTAGATTCATATTATGTTCCTGGCCTAGCCCTCAGTTAAAAGTGGTACTTTTTGCAACAAAGTTTAGAAAGTAAAATACAAATTTTGTTTATATACAAAAAAAAACACAAATAATTCAAAATATAAAAGGGATCCATTAACTCAATACGATAAGTTTTTAATTGAAGGGAATTTTTACAAAAATACATACAATTCATCTCCCAGGGGGTCATGAGCCCTATGACCATGAATGGATGATATGGAAGGGCCTGTGCAAGACGGTATAACAAGTCACAGAACACGGCTTTACTGTATGAGACGTTTCCAAGTCGTGTAATTTGACGTTTAAATTATCCATCAAGATCATGTGATTTGACATCGTTAGATGAAGTAATGAAATTCTTCTTAATAAATTAACTAAAATTGGACCTAACGAACGTTTCGTTATGTCGATTTCGTCATATTTAAACAAAAAAAAAGAATGAGGTTCAGGAGTTCCCTTTCATGTCAAATTAAAGTAAATTATGGTGTACCTCAAAGGAGTCACCTAGATCCATTATTGTTTATTTTATTTGTTAATTTACTTGTTTATTTTTCTTTTATTAATTTTTGTAGATTATGTTTGTTCGAATTATTAATTCGATCAAAGATTGTAAAGAGCTACATGAAAATCTAAATCAAATTTGGGAAAACTGAAATAAAAATCGTTTGATTTTAAATATCGACCAATGTAAGACAATTTGTTTTACACGCAAACATAAAATAATTAATTATGACTTTATAATGAATTCATCACGTTTGATAGAGAATTCAGATCCTAAAATTAAAGTGTACTGATCATTATAATTATGTTATTTAAAAAGCTAACAAAACACTTGGTTTTAAAAAGATTTTCTCGTGAGTTTCGTGATCCATATGTTAATAAAATTCTGTATGTTTTCTCCTGTCAGGCCAATTCTTGAATATGCTCACGATGTATGTGCGCCATAATATTCCGTTCATATTGATGGAATAAAAAGAGATTTTAACGTAGATTTTGGCCTAATAGTTGTTTCTTGAGGCTTTGCAAGTGTATTAAGAGAAAATCAAAATATCAAACATTTTGGACATTCCAGTCCAATTAGATGGTAATTTTTTCACAATCAAAATTAACAAAGAGGAATCAAAAGTAACGCTGCAATTGTTTAAGTTATGAAGCGTGACTTTTCTAAGTTTATTCCCGCTTTTGTTAGTGTTTATCCTTGCGCCTTATTAATTGTCATAGCGAAACTATAACATAAATGAGGAACTGAAGTCTTTTGATTTAGAACGATACATTTTTAGGACCTATAATGGGATCCGATTCCATTCGATTTTTATCATTTCCAACGCCGCCGCCGAGCTGGTTAAGATATTGGAACTAATAATGTTTCACCCAAGTTATGTGACACGAAGTCTTGTACCTTTTCACAATCGAGGGACTTCTTGACATTCCCATATCGTTTCAGTTTATTTTAAAAACAGAATCGTTTCTTGGTGTTAGAATCGATATTTGATAAAGAAATTTAACATCTAATATTAATTGTTACCAGAGAATCCGTTTGAATAAGCTGTGCATGACGTATTCTACTGCGGTAGCTCCAAACGATTCTAGTAGTTGGCAGCATCTGTTGACTTGATAGAGTCAGCATTTTATAGATGGCGTTATTTCAAACTTCCAAACGTTTCATAAAAATTACAATTTAATAGCATTAGCTACACATGTTGCTGGGGCTAAAGTACATGTTAAATTTATCTTGCAGTTTATGAAATACAGTGAATTTTACTTTTTCAATTTTTGATGTTATAGATTAAATTCATAAAAAAAAATTAGGTGGCGCAATACAGTCCGTTGAGAACTAGGGCCTAGTGATTTACAACTCTCAACTATTCCTGTGTGTGAGTTATGTTATCAGAGATGAAGGTGACCTACAGTTTAATGCCGAATGCGAACGGCTAATTTGAGAAAAGAGCTTCAAATCGATACCCACCATCTCTTTATCGATTTTAAAGCCGCGTATGACAGCATCCATAGGGAAGAGCTCTACAGAGCAATGTCTAGTTTAGGAATCCCTATCAAACTTATCCGTTTGTGCAGAATGACGATGGAGAATGTACGCTGCTCTATCAAGGTCAGAAAAGATCTTACCGATGCATTTGATGTCAAAAAAGGTTTTAGACAAGGCGATGCACTGTCATGCAACTTCTTAAATGTCGTTCTGGAAAGAATTGTGTATGAGTGTTTTTGAGCGTTGCGACGGAAGCGAAGAAGATGGGTTTAGTGGTCAATGAGGTCAAGACCAAGTAAATGCTATCATCAAAAAAGGACATTGAACAACGAGGTGTTGGACAAAACGCCACCATGGACAGCTATAACTTTGAGGTAGTTAAGGATTTTGTCTACCTGAAATCGCTGAAATCAAACGAAGAATAACTCTTGCAAATCGCTGCTTCTTTGGACTTAGAAGGCAATTGAGAAGTAAAGACCTCTCTCGAGCATCTAAAATCACCATCCATAAGACACTCATTATCCCGGTTTTCATTTATGGCGCTGAGGCCTGGAGCCTTTCAAAGAAAGATGAGAACGTCTTAGAATGCTTCCAGAGAAAAATTCTCCATATTATCCAGATCAATATAAAAGTATTGCTTGAAAAACGGCTTTAAAAATAATAAGTTTATTGTGTTTAATAAGTAATGACCTTTTTATGCCGACATTATTTTATTTGCTGTCATTTGTGTGTGTTCAATAAGAAGGTTTACTTCTTATCTTAGTAAATACCTAAATACTCGACAAAGCTGACCCAAAGTATGTCACTGTTATTAAAGTGGATAAAACGTCTAGTTCAAAAACAAACCTTTCTGTTTCTGGTGAAAAAGATAGCTTGACTTTTCCCAGCATTAATTTCAATTTTCCCATGTTTATAATACTCGAAAATAATAAAATAATTTTGTTTATTATATTGACAGGATCTTCATCGGATGAGAATATCGCAATGTCATGTGCATGCATACCAAATTCACAATTTTGCATGACTGGAAAATCGGAGACAAAAATATTAAAAAAAAGTAGGGGATAAAACTGATCCTTGAGGAACCCCAGCAGGAATAGTTTTCGGGACTGAATTGTGTCTATTAAGTGAAACTATAAATTTTCTATCACTTAAGAAACTTTGTACAACTTTAACCAAAAAGGTGCCAAACAGTGTCAACAGCTTTTTCAACAAACTAATCTTGTTGATTTTTTTCTTTAAATTTTGTTGTATGTGTCTACAGATTCTTAGAACCTGGTGTGACGTGTTATGTTCCTTACGGAAACCAAATTGCTGTATTTTTATGATATTCTTTTTATCTTTTCATTAAGAAAAGATTCTAATTTTTCATTCTTCAAAAATCTTACTTATACTACTGAGTATAGGCTTATTGCCGTATAACTTAGTGGATCACATCGGGGTTTTCCAGATTTCAATATTGGAACAACTTTTGCCATCTTCCATTTTAGTGGAAAATATTGAATTTTAAAATTTTAGAGAAGCTAAATAAACAAATCCACCTATTGGAAGTTCTTTAAGGAATTGATTTAGAATACCATCCATTCCAGGAGATTTTTTTTTTTTTAAGATCACATATCAAATATTCAATGTTTTTAACAGAAATGAATTCCTCTGCAGATAAGCTAATTGAAGTTCTATTGAATTCAATGACAGACGTTTCTACAAGGATCGTTGAAAAGGTTTATGGTAGTATTATGATTACTAGCACAAGTTTTGCAATTAGTGTATTTGCTTTGTTATCGTTAGAGGTATGAACTGTCCCCGATGATTCAAGTGGTGGTATTTGAATATTTTTCTTTTTAATTATTTTAAGTATGTTTTAAGGAAAAAAATACACAAATATTGGCTCTGTATAAAAGTCCTCATACAAGAATATTAGATTTAATTATTATATTACAAGCGTGCAATGGTGATTCTAGTGAGGGTGTATTCATAAACGTCAGCCAAACTAAGAACTCCGTTATCTGCATTCATAAAGTTAGATTTTCAATTGAACTAACCTAGTCGAACTGCAGTACCTACCGTTGTTAAACATCAGACTGTTGTCAGCGTCAGGCAGATTGTGCAGGTGAATTTGTTTGGCTGCAGAAATAATTATAATTTTCTTTTCTTTTTCGGAAATCAAATCAAAAATCAAGTTCAACGAAATTGGTTTAACAGCCATTTTTCTCTGACGTTTATGAACTCTGTTTACATACAAATCGGACTAAAGCAGACCTTTTTGTTTACTGCAGACATTCTGCATTGAGAGTGCGTTCAGAAATGCATCAGAAAAGAAATACGATTGTACTAGCGCAGATTTTCTCCGTTTATAAATACACCCTAATTCTTTTTATTGTTTAAAAAATTATAAATTTACTGATAGCATCAAAAAATTAAATATCATCATTCAAATACCATTTAACAATTAAACTTTTTTTCTATCTTTCCGATACATAAAACTCAACTCATTGTTAGTGTTTTCAATGGAGATAATCATATATCATTTTATTTTAAATTCCAACAATTGATGAACGATTAACCTTGAATATAAAACAAATATAATTGTCTAAAAGTCACATACAAAAGTTCTACTTATAAAGGCAGATTAAGAATCATGTATTATATTAGAGTAAATAATAGAGTAAAGTTTGATTAAAAAGATAACTAAGTGAATATTTTATATCGAGCAATTAAGGTTTCTCCATAAAATGTATGTTTGATAAGATTGAAAGATATATCTAAATTTTATGGGATGACTCTTAACAAAGGTTTCAAGTTCTTATACAGTGTTACTTTGTTAGATATACTAAATCAATCTTACTGAAAAAAAACTGTCAAAACGTTTTGTTAACCCGATGCTACACTAACATTGGATATACATGAGTCATTAATGATCTTTATACAAACAAAATAAAATTAACAATAGAATTCAAATGGATTACACACTC
The DNA here is from genome assembly GCF_945859685.1 of Eupeodes corollae. Lineage (NCBI taxonomy): Eukaryota > Metazoa > Arthropoda > Insecta > Diptera > Syrphidae > Eupeodes > Eupeodes corollae. The sequence continues at coordinate 34,891,584 of NC_079147.1, forward strand.
ATCTTTTTACTTATAAGGCGTATTTGAATATGATGCATAACTATTTTACAGTTAAATGTTGTCAAATTGTATTATTGAAATTTAATCAACCCCACCAAAGTGCGTTTGAGCACTTATCTTCTTTTTAAGAAAGAAAGAAGTTATAAAGCAAATTTATAAATGAAAAGAATCAATCTTTTACAAAATATGAAAAAGATTCAGCAATTTTTTTAAGTTCCAACGACCTTATACCAATTTTGTTGCACCTGCAATCGATCCAATATAAACATTAATATTTTTATTCAATTTTCAGGAGTAGAACAAACTGATGTTGTAAAAGATATCTTAAGTACAAACTCTAAATCAGTTGGTTTAGATGATATACATTCAATATTTGTCAAAATGATTCTCCCACATATTCTACCCGTTTTAACAAATGTTTTCTACTCGGACATTTCGACATCATACTTTCTTTCGGTATGGACGTTTGCGAATGTTATTCCCGTTCTCGAAACTCCGGCTACCAGACTTTCTGCAGCTGATTATTGACCTGTTTCAGTTTTGCCATATTTTTCAATAGTAATGAAAGTCTTTCATTTTTCCGGTTTCACTTTCAACTTTCACGTTTCTTGAAAACAAATAATCTTATTTTTGACAAACAATCTGGTTTTTGGCCTGCGTAAAGTTGCTTATCTGCGTTGATAAAAGTATTAACTTCAAATAGGAAGTTATTGTAATCGGTCCGGTTTGTCGAATTGGTAATTTTGACATTTCTTGACGTTTGAAGGTCCCTAGAATCTAAATTAAAGTTTTAAAGATGCAGAATGGACTCTTAAAAACATTTAATGGGTGCTTTTTTAACATAGCAATTTAAAAAAAGGGTGTTAATTCAAAATATCTCAAGAACCGATAATGCTAGCTTATTCAAAATTTTATATTATATATTGTAACGTGATACCAAATAAGCATACTTTTGGAAATATATCCAAAAAAACTTAAACAAAATAATTGACAGCTCGAATATTAACGATTAAGAAATATTTTTAACAAAAAATAAAAACCTAAAAAAAAATTACTAAATGGTCGTAAAATTGGTTTTCGACTCAAATATCTTTTCAAAAATTTAAGATATTGGCCTTAAATTAATTTTATCTTATTAAAAGTATTGTTTTTAACATTCGGTACAATTTTGAGAAAAACCGAATTCACAATTTTTTTTACAAAATATAACAACCTAAAAAACTACTAAAAGTTCGTACAAATTTATTTCGACTCAAATCTCTTTTCAAACTAATTTTATCTCGCAGAAAAAATTGTTTTCGACATTCAGTAATTTTTTTTATAAAAATCCAACAGTCTGGTTTTTATAAAAAAAAAATAAAACCTACAAAAAATAGTACGAACAATTGGTAAAAATTGATATTCCGTTATCGATATCTCGTAAAAAAGAGAAGATATTGACTTAAAATTAATTTTATTCATACAATTTGTATTTGATTTTGAAAGAAATAAAAACTTTTAAGAAATGCTACTAAAATTGTTAATATTGGTCAAAAAGATATTAAAATTAAACTATTTCATTATGTGCAAAATATTGCTGGTAATTTTTATATTTTAAAGAAAAATTAAACTTTTAAGCAAGACAAATCCAAAGACGGGATGGAAAGTTATCAGTGTGGGTGGCTTAATTTTTCTGTGTTGGTATCAGACCATATTCAAACTTCTATCAACAATGAATTAGTAACTTTTGTAACCTTTTTGGGCATCTTTATTTTTATGTTTCACAAATAGTTATTCTAGTTTGAAACAATCGTATAAACACGGAAGAAAGAATATATCGGGTGGTGTTCCTCAGGGATCTATATTGGGTCCATTGCTTTTTGCTGATAATATGCAGCTTTACTTTTCAACAAAGAACTGAAGGATATGGTTTAACATGACTCTTAGAACAGATAACCATGTAGTAGGGAAAGTGTACGGGTGCATTAAAAGCCTCACTTTGTCAAAGTATTATACCTTTCTTAATAAATTGACTTATATAATTTCTGTATTGCTATCTTTAGTACCTGTAGTACCCGTGGCATGATGGTTAGTGCGTTGGACTGAGGTTAGGACACAGAAGTCGTCAATAAAAAATGTCAATCTGTTGATTAAGGAGAACTACAGGTTATCAATTAACAAGTACTGGGACCGCAAGATCCAGTCTGTTAATTCGAGTGATCCTAGTATGTTCCCCAAAATCAACAAAATATTCAGGAAAAAGAACGACAATGACCTTCCGTGTCTTAAACTCCAAAGAACTGAAGAGAACAGAGACGTACTCATGACAGCGCAAATAGACCCAGAGGAAGCCATCTTTGACGATGACTTTTACATAATTGAAGATCCGAAGGAAAAAGGCGGTGGGAGCTGCTTTCCAGCAAGTGTACAAGGTGAATGTTAGCATTCGACCCAACCACGACCTGGAAAACAGAGCCCTACTTAATCACTTTTACCTCTGTAATGATATCACACATTGGCGATCTGAGAACCGCGGTTTCATGCGGTTCAATGACGATTCCTTGGCAAATGCCATAATCGCCGAGCAAACGGGACCAAGTCCCTTGTTAGTGACGAAGGTTGAGCTTCAGCTCATCTTCAACTCAATACAAAACAAAAAGTCAGCAGGTGTCAATGGTATATCCAACGTTGTACTAAGACATTTACCGACGGAAGCAATTGACATTTACACCACACTCTCAAACAATGCACTGTATAATGCATATTATCCAGTGCATTGGAAGAACGCTGTGGTTCATCCTCTCCCGAAAAAGGGAAAGGACAACTCCAACCCGTCAAATCTTCGGTCGATAAGTCTTCTTCCGAGCATCAGCAAAGTTTTCGAAAAGATCATTAATAGGGCTCTGACTAAGTGGGCTGCGGACAACACAATTATTCCGGATAAACATTTCGGGTTCAAGGCGGGTCATGACACAATTCATGCTGCGTCTAAACTCGTTTCTAATATCCAATGGAATAAATCAAAACAACAATGCACAGGTGCTGTTCTGGTTGATTTGGAAAAGGCCTTTGACACCGTATGGTTAGAGGGTCTTCACCTAAAACTCAGCAGGCTTGGCATAAGCAAGCCATTGTTGTATATACTTAATGATATGCTTAACGGTAGAAAGTTTGTTGTCAAAAGTGGCAATGTAACTTCTACCACAACATTCTCAATTAAAAATGGTCTTCAACAGGGAGCGGTGAATTCGCCGATTCTCTTCAGCTTTTACACCAGCGATCTGAAAGGTAGTCTTACAAAGGTAATTGCGTACGCCGAAGATCTAATTGCGTACAGAACGGCCCGAAAGGTTGGGGTTATTAGAATTGTCTTGCAGCGTGATTTCGACAAGATTCAGCGATATTGCGACGACTGGAAACTGAAAATAAATGTCCAGAAGTCGGAGGCACTTCTGTTCCGGAGTCCGTTGGCTAGGGCTACGAGAGATACGTGCAAGAATTGGCGCAAGATGGTCATCGTTGGTTTTCACGGGCAGCCATTAGCGAGCAAAAGTGTAGTGAAGTACCTCGGTATCTGGTTAGATCAGTATTTATATTTCGACAGACATATAAATGCTGCTCTGACCAGGGCCAGAGGAGCCTTCGCTCTGACGAAACGGCTGTTTTTTAGCAGTCGGCTTGACCATAGAGTGAAGGTAATTTGCTACATGGCCCTCATACGGCCAATGATCGTTTATGGTTGTCCTATGTGGTTCAACGTTGCCCCTTCCCAGATGGAGAAGTTTCGGGTGTTCGAGGGGCAGTGTTTACCACGCTGTACCGGCTTATATCGAACAGCCGAATCTTCTTATGTACATTACTTTTCCAACGAGGTCCTATACAACGGGACTCGAATCAACAGAATTGACAATTTCGTGATAAAACTCGTTCGTGGTCACATTGCCAGAGCTATGTCTTCGACCAACAATTTAATTTTCGGGGCGTTCTATCCGAACGACGAGTATTTTGAGAGTGCACGCTTGAGCGGCTTCATTCCCCCAGAGGCATTCCTCTTTTTAGATAGATGCGGTCTGATACAGGATAGATTGGCAGTTCCGTTAATCTACCACGTCAGACGAAGAACCGTGGATAGGCGACTCACGTACAATCGGGACGTCATGGCACAAGGCGGAGCAGAGCTCCTTCGGTTCAGAAGGGCTGTGTCCGAACGGGACCGAACTGATAGAGTGAAGCAGGAGAACCAGTTTTGGTGGCTTCAATCGGCACTTGATATTGGGTAGTCGGGATAGGGTTTTAAGCCTTGGCCGGCTTACATACTTGTTTTATAGTTTAAGGGTTTAGTTTAAAGTAGAATAGGCTGGTGGCAAAAAAAAAAAATAAAAAATTAAAAAAAAAAAAATTAAAAAAAAGAGACACAAAAAACAAAAAAAGGAATATAAAAATAAAATTTTAAAAAACATACAAAAAAAGACAATAAAATATAAAAACAAAAAACGTTAGATTTGCTGCTGCGGTTGTTCTAGTTTTAAGTAGTTTATAGGTAGAATAGGTAGTTTAAGTTAGTTTTAAGTTTTATATTAGGGACGTTATTTTAAGTAGTTTTTAAGTAAAAATAAAAAGGATATTGATATTAGTTTTTTAAATTTTCTAATTAATACAAAAATAAAAATGAATTGAAGTTAAAATAGATCTTAGGGCCGAAAGGCATAAGTACTTAGTGTTATAGTTTAACTTAGAGTGTCCGTATGGGACCATTAAGTTAGTTGTAAGTTATGGATAATTAGGCTAGTTTTATGAATTTTTTTCTAGCTTTAAGATAGGTTTAAGAATGAATTAAAAAAAAAAAGTGTGTTGGACTGTCATGCAAGGGGTCTTGGGTTCAATCCCTGCCTGTGTCAATTTAATTTAAAAAAAATAATTTTCGCGGGAACTGCCTCTTGCGAGGAATTGACAATTCCTTCAAGAGTAATTCTTGTCATGAAAAAGTGCTTTCTCAAATTAGTCGTTCGGATTCGGCCTAAAATTGTAGGTCCCTTCCATTCCTGAAAACAGTACTCGCACACAGGAATGGTTGCGAGTTGTAAGTCACTAGGCCCTAGTTCACAACGGACTGTTGCGCCACCCAATGTATTTATTTTATTGCTATCTTTATTTAAAATACTCTGTATGAAAAGAAGTCGTCTATAAAAAAATTTATTTAAAATGTAATTCATTTGCTTGTTTCATTGTTTTAATAATTGTTAAATTGTATACTTTTGTAAGTTAAAAGATTTAGCAAAGAAGATGGTAAAATCATACAACACACTTTTTTGTAAGATTTTTTTAAGAGTATCAAACAATGTATAAAATATCATAGCTACTTACTTAGTAATTTAATGAATATCAAACTTTATGCATATATGTAATGAACAATTGTGGGAATTACATATTCGTGCATTTTGTATAAGAATTCAATATCCACGGGAAACATTCTAACAAAACATATTTTGTTGCTTTATTTCATTTTTTTAAATTAAAAACGCTTATTTGGACGTGCTGGTAAACCATAATCAAATTAATTATAGGTACCTATGCTATAATACCATTTCAAGAACAGATTCTATTAAAAAGTAATAAAAAGCTTCCATTTGAGTTTATAATTAAGTATTGCAAATATTTAGATATGATGCAATTTCTCATAATAATTTCTTAAATTTTCAGAAAATATTAAAGTTTTGTTTTTATTTGTTGCTAAATCACTAGGGACGTTATTAATATTTTCGAAGTTAGATGTTTAGATAGATTCAGATTGAATATCAATATTTATTTGAATTTAAATTACTTTGGATTTTTATTTTTCCAGAGTAACTTGGGAGAGATTCTGGCTTTGTCTTTTTAGCTAACTTGCGGGGGTGAGAATTGTTAAGAAGAGATGATTTAAGCCAAGACAACTCTTTGCAAAGATCATATACACTCAAAACAAGATCATTTAAATTATTGAGAAATTAAGAAAGGTTTATATGCTCTACATGAATTGCACTTCCAAAATAATGTTTTACAAGAAATTGTCTCGAATTCGTTACCACTTAATTCACGATGAAAGAGCCACGTTTCCGTGTTTATTTAGGACGTATAATCAGAGATCAAAAGTAAATCTCAACCTTTTGAAAGGTCTCTTAAATTACTCTCACTTGTTGAGATTTACAAAAATTAACACTTAATAACTCTATTTTGACTTTTTTAGGTTTTGGTTAACCGGTGACCATTTATTGCTGAGAGAAAATAATAAATCTCATTTGGAGATTTTTAATTTACTTTACCCGTTAGAAAGTTCTTTGTTTAGAATTTCTAAGAAATGTTTATTTAGTCATTTATCAACACCCTTTGATTCGGTCTACACTCGTTTGCCGTTGGACACTAACATCCTTTCATTTTTTCAAAATCTCAAATTAAAATCTCCTAACATTTTTGAGATCACTCTGGTTGTACTGGGCGTTCCAGCAACGCAAGTATCAGTGGAAAGGGTGTTTTCTTCTCTAAGTTTTATACGTAGTGAAAGAAGATATAATTTAAATCCAAAAACTCTTGAGAGTTTACTTTTAGTTAGGCTTAATAATTAAGAATTATTTTTTTTTACTTGCAAAATAAAGAAAATAATATAATTTATCATTTTAACCATTTTTGATTTATTTTCTACGGGAAACGTTTATGGTTAACCATTTCCATTTATTTTTAGTTAAATAAGTCAACAGATAAGAGATATTTGGGAACTTAAATGATAAATCTCACACAGAGACCTAAAAAAATAATTTTTAAAAATAAATCACAGACCAAGACCAAAATGGAATTGGCGAATTAAATAAATCTCAGTGAGAAACCGATTTAAAATAAAGGTCAACGGTTATTTTGGATCTCTGCGTATAATACAAATCCGTAGCTGCTAGGGTTGCAACATGATATTCTTTTCACTTTTGCCCTGTATGCATTCTATAGTTTCAAGAATTCCATTTTTTAGGTCTTGCCTAATCTTTCATGTGACCTGAAAGAAAAAAGTCTGAATCATAGCCCGGTAGTGAAGACTATTCACCATACAAGTTGTATTAGCGACATTTTTGAATATTTAAAGGTCTTATCACATGGAATGGAATTAAAAATCATTCTTAAATCTTCCAAATCCCAAATGCGAAAATTCAATTTATTAACGTATCCTCCGAAGTAAAAATTGACCTCAATATTTTCGTCGAAAATCCGGATCATTTCGATGAATTTTAAGAAAGATACGATACGTTATGGTCGCTAAGTTGTTTTGTTAACCCCTAAGCCTAGTGAAACGAATTTTTTCGGCGGTTTCCAAGTGCAGAGCAAAATGAAAACGAAAACCACAGCGGAAAAATATTTGTGGAGAGTTCTGTCAGCTGTCAAAAACAATTGACATGTTCTGACAGCAAACTGCTGGTTAACAAAAGTGGAAAAGAATTATATTTATTAACATTTTGTTGAGCAGTTAGTACATTTTTTTTTTTTGAAGCCTATGCTCCAACTTCCAAATAGCTGCATAGCTGCATATAAATCAAAGTCAAAACACCGAAAGTCACGAGTAAACAATTTTTTTTTTCAATGCAAAAATTAAACGTCAAAATTTAATGTTAAACGTCAAAATTAATAAAATGACGCATTTCGTCGTTCGTACTGAAAAACGAAAAGCACAGCGAAATTTTTCGTTTATGATTTCGTCATGTCATTTTTGTATGGGAATTTTCGTTTCGCATCATCAGCCTGCTAGGCACATGTTTTGATTCTTTAAACATCATAAATCCGCCCAAAAGCTAACAACAGCAGTTTCACAATTTCCGGGCCGAGAAGGTAATTCACAGGACGACTAAACAGAGTTCTTTTAATTTTGCTAACTACATGAATACAAAAATGTAACCATTTTTAATTTTAACAATATCATTGCGCTGTTAAAGCGTCATTGCTTATCAATGTTAAAAGATTACAGTTTCAAAAGTGACAGCTGCCAAAAAGAGGGTTGTTCAAAACGAAATTTCTCATTAAAAAAACCTTAAACAAAAAAATTAAATAACTTTTATCTAAATAAATAGATTTGTTAATAGTATTCTTCATTTAAAAGGGTTATTAAACATCCTTACTTGTAATGTTAAAAGATGATATATTCAAAAGTATGACAGCTGCGCAAATAACAGGCTGATCAAAATGAAATATCTTATTAGGAAAATCTTAAACAAGAATCTATAATCTATAATAATTAGAATTTTAAAAAGCTTTTCTTTATTTAAAAGGGTTTTTAAAACAAAAAATGTATTACAGTGAAAATGTGGACAGCTGTCAAAGCTATAACAGTAACAGCGTTAGGTGAGATATACAGTTGATTTTTAATTTATCACCTTTCCTCACTTCAATTGAACAAAAATGTCACAAAAATAATGGCTATGTCTAGACGACTTAAGGGGCTTAAGCTAAGTCAAATTTCTAGTATCTGATTGGCCAACTGTTAAAAAATGGCCTTCTAATTGATGCAAACTTATTGGAAAGTTGACTAGAAAGTTAGTCTCCATGTCCACTTGTGTCAAAATGACAGCTGATCATGTTTTTTTCATTGGACTGAAAGCTGAACTTTATTAATCTATAATTTATTTATTTTCTGTACAATTTTATTAAATGTTTAGCAAAAAGGGTTACTAGTTAAATTTAAAAAAAGAATAAGAAATGTTTCTTTACAATACAAAATTCAATCTGTATAGGGTGGTTAAATTTAAAGGGCTGATGTTGAATGTAGACCTTCACCTAAACGTCAAGTTTTTTTTGCATTTTATTTGACATTTTTCAATTTCAGACAAATTAAATTTGAATCATTGAAAGATACATAATCGAGCAACGCGTTAAAGTTATTCAGGCTTATTTTAAAAATTGGCGTTCGAAACAAAATGCAGATCGTGCTCTTCGTGATTTTTTCGGGCAATTTAACCCTTCAAATGGCCCGGCAAAATCCTCATTCAAACCCTCCAAGTGGGTGCCAGGCGGGCAATGATCACCACAGTAGTCCTGTGCGTTTTTGGCAGGATGGTGATTAGCTAAGGTTGAGTTGAATCGCTGAATTGTTGTAACTCCTCAATAGTGCAACGTTCGGAAACCCAATTTAATCATAGTTTAGAGGTTCCTAATTTCAGTGGTGGTGTGAGCGTACTAGTACGAAAACCGTGCCGAAGAATGAAAGGCTGGGGGATAAACCAGCCGTTAACGAGCTCTTTCGGATGCTGTGGCAAGGTGCGTCATATTTCTGCCTTACCCCGGCAAGCGGCTCTGCCGGGGCTGACCGTCTTTCCGCTTTACTCGTGGGAATACAATGAAAAAATTTAAAAATAAACAAACAAACAAAACAATTATTAAACAAAAAAATCGCACCAAGGCTGCCAATGCGGTCACATCACCTGAAAAGGCTGTCGAGCCAAATCAGGTGTGTGAACGTGTTGTCAACCCTGTGGTTGCAACTAGTGGCGAGAGTCCTTCTCCCTCTACTAGCCGCAACATATACTTAAAGGAATTACCCGTCAGTGGAACAGCTGTGACGCTCGGCAGTCCCAATGGCGGAAATTCCACACCCCACCTCTTCCCCGCTCCTGCTAGGACGTCGCAAGCGACCCCAAAAAGGGACACCCCATCCGGAGAGACAAAATCTGCGACATGTGGAATTGACTCAAAGGGTGAGGGCACACCCGGATTGGCATCGGTAGCGATTAAATCTGGAGGTGGACCCACATCTGTGACACACGGACATAGTTCTGGGCCGGCCAAAAAGAAGTCCAAGAAGTTACAGGCCAATCGAGACCAACGCAACGCCGAAAGGATTCTAGCCGCAGTCGGTGTCATACCGGCGGCGGAAAGAACCCCAGAGCAAACGCGTAAACTCGAGTGGGCTAGTGGCTTTCTTAGCAAAAAAGCTAAACCGACCTGTGGCGACTCAACGTCAAAGCGAGATAGGTCTTTCGAGGGTGACAAGCCCGAACCAAAAAGGCAGAAGGTGCTTTCCAACAGCACATCAGCCGTCAACAAAGATCTCTCCTTCAGCGACGCGCTCAAAGGTAAGATCATTGCCGCGGTCATTGACAGGAGTCATGTGGATGGTAACATCTCTCATGATCATTGGGCAGAGGTCAAGGCTCACCTCGGTTTCAGATTTTTATCTGTTATCGAGGAAAATCCGGGGCCTCTCCCAGACACAGCCGATGGTACCAAAATCGCATCAAACTCATCGCCTGTGGTGATCAGAGATCTTTCGATCTATACAGGGCTGCTGTCAATGGCTTGCCAGAAGTCTGGCCGGGTGCCAAGCTCGAGGTTGTTGCAAGGGAGAATATTCCTTGCCGGCCAAGAGCACGTATAATAGTCCCGGCTCTTCACAACTGTCCAGACATGATCATGAAACTGATCAAAACAAGTAATCCGGACCTGCCTACTCACGACTGGAAAGTACCAAAGGTTGAGAAGGGGACAGTGGGTCACTATAGATCGGCTCTCGTGCTGATAAATAGGGAATCACTGGCTCCACTGGCCGCGACCAAAGGCGTGATTAGGTATGGTTTCGATGAAATCATGATGCGTATATATAAAAAAGATGAAGATACGCTAAACACGCCCCCCACAGAAGCCTCTTCAGCGGAGGGAAGCGATTCATTGGCAACGAAAATGGAGGTCGATGCAACACCAAAAGTGGAACCATCGACATCCACTGCCCCAAATAAGCCATCCGACGTGGAGGCTAAAACTAAAGTCGACAGTAACTCCGACATGGAGACTGAAGACGCCACCTTAGGCATCACCCAGAGTGAGGAAGACCTGCTTAGGTCCTCCTCAGACGAGGAAAACGCAGACAAAACAGTGGTGGAGGTTGATCTGACTAATAGTAGCAATGCTGCGATTAGTACAGATTAATCTCCATCACGCCATCATGGCCACAAACAACCTGATACTCCGACTGCATATGAACAAGGAAGACATCGTCTTAATACAGGAGCCGTGGGTCTCAAACTCCATCATCAGAGGTCTCAGGACTCCTGGCTATAAAATATTATATGCATCGGAGAAAGGTGAACCAAGGTCATGCATGTTAGTAAAAAATGACTTAAACATATTTTTACTCCCCAATTACAGCGACAAGGACACCGCTGTCCTAACAACAGATAAAGCCACCTACTGGCTCATATCCTCCTACCTTGGCCACGACAGCCCAATTCCAGGAAACACCTTGAGGAAGGCAATTGCGGACGCGCAATCGAAAAAAGTTGGTCTCCTAATTGGTTCAGACGCTAACGCCCATCACACGGTATGGGGTAGCTCTGATATAAATGAGAGAGGTGAGTACTTATTTGATTATTTACTAAGCACTAACCTACTCATAAGTAATATTGGAAATGAACCCACATTTGTAACCAAGAATAGGAAAGAGGTACTTGATATTACACTTACCTCTGACTCGATCCACAATATGATTTCAAACTGGCATGTCTCAAAAGAGAATTCCTTATCTGACCACAAATACATTCAGTTTGAGCTCAAAGATGTAGCAAATACATCTACGGGATTTCGAAATCACCGGAATACCAACTGGGAGCGTTATAGGGAGGTACTAGCACAACTGCTTAATCATAACCTTCTTAAAAGCTCCTCCAGTAAAGATGAACTAGACATTTCTGTAAATCATCTCACCGAAGCCTTAAATGAATCAATGAGATCTTCATGCCCTGTAACCATTTTAAAGGGTAAAAAGAAACCTCATTGGTGGCATAAAGAATTAGAACCATTCAGAAAGAGCTGTCGTAAACTCTTCAACAGATCTAAGTACACTAGATCTCCTTCTGACTGGGACTTATACAAACAAGCTCTAAAGCAATATAAAAAAGAATTAAGAAAGAGTAAGAGGTCTTCTTGGAGAAATGTTTGTGGTAAAATAGAAAATACTTCAGAAGCCTCAAGACTCAGGAAAATTCTCTCAAAAAGTCCAACAATACCTAGTGCTTTAAAGACAGAAGCAGGCACGTGGACTATCACAGATGAAGAATCTCTTAATCTGTTATTAGACACCCACTTTCCAGGTAGTTCTAACATACTCAACGACTTAACATCAGAGTCTCAAGCTTCTACAAGCGATTTAGTTGATCTAATAACGCGGGAAAAACTGCAATGGGCCATAGACAGCTTTGATCCATATAAATCTCCAGGACCAGATGGAATCATTCCGGCCGAACTACAAAAATGCTCAGACATGATTATTCCACCATTGGAAATCATTCTGACAAGCTGTGTAAGGTTGAGATATATTCCCAAAGCCTGGAGAATGGCAAAAGAAGTCTTCATTCCCAAAGCAGGGAAACCCTCACACGTTAACCCTAAAGATCTACGACCAATCAGCCTATCATCCTTCCTTCTTAAATCCTTGGAAAGATTGATTGAAATTTATATCAGACATAATTTAAAACCATGTCTCATTTCCACAGCTCAACATGCTTACTCTAAGGGAAAATCAGTAGAATCAGCACTTCACTCACTGGTACGTACTATTGAACATTCCCTCGAATACAAAGAATATAACCTGGTAGCGTTCCTAGATATTGAAGGAGCTTTCAACAACGTCAGTTACCAGGCGATCACAAAAGCAATGGATAAGCTGAAATTAGAGAAGTCACTCATAGATCTTATAAGTCTCATGCTCAAAAGCAGGACAATAATTTCTAACATGAGAAGTTTTACTACCACCAGATCGGTGAATCGAGGCACTCCCCAAGGTGGAGTCCTTTCGCCTCTTTTATGGAACATGGTAGTAAACGACTTACTTACAACATTGGAAACAGAAGGTTTCAAGGTGATTGCCTACGCTGACGACGTTGCGATATCCGTATCTGGGAAACACCCCCAAGTTCTCTCGGAACTCCTACAAAATGCCCTAAACAGGCTAACTAAATGGGCTAATCAATGTGGATTGGACGTCAACCCACACAAAACAGAATTAATACTCTTCTCGAGAAGATATAAAATTCCTCAGATTAGCCCACCCAAGATTAAAGGAATACCATTAAGCTTTTCCGACCAAGCTAAATATTTGGGCCTCATTTTAGACAAAAAACTAAATTGGAAGGCAAATATTGATGAAAGAGTCAAAAAGGCTACTGTAGCGCTTTTTACTTGTAAAAAGGCCATAGAATCAAAATGGGGCTTCTCCCCAAAAATAACCCACTGGCTATACACTTCGGTAATCAGGCCGATACTCATTTATGGAGCCGTCGTATGGTGGACCGCACTGGATAAACTGGTAAATCTAAATAAACTCATTAAAGTCCAGCGGTCAGCAGGTATGTGCATCACAGGAGCACTTCGCACAACACCAACCGCAGCACTGGAAGTGCTTTTAAACCTAACACCACTTGACATCTTCTCTAAAAAGGTGGCTGCCAACTCATGTGTAAGGCTTAGAGCCACCTCTCAATGGACCAGTAACAATACTGGACATACAACTATTCTAGACAATTTCAGATCTATCCCAGATCGCTTAAACTATACCACCCCAAAAATGGTATTTGGTAAAAGATTCCATGTGTCCATCCCTTCAAGATCCTCCTGGGAAGAAGAGGGACCCCTGGAAGACGATAAGGTACACTTCTATACTAACGGTTCAAACACCGATCACGGAGTTGGAAGTGGTATCTTTTCAGAACAACTGAATCTCAGTCTATCCTATAGACTTCCCAATCAATGTAGTGTATTCCAGGCACTAAGCAGACAAAGTATAAGCTCTACAATTGGAGTAATAACGGGACACTGCCTCATAGGTAGACATGCTCTGAGGCTAGGGGTCTACACAAATGACTTCTGTAGAAGCTGCATGGACGAGGAGGAAGAGGAAACAGTCCAACACCTTCTATGTACATGTCCAGCACTCTCCATTAGAAGGAATTACTTTCTCGGTAATCCCTTCTTCGATAATACCAGTGAACTGGCAAATATTGACACAAAACGTCTCTCTAACTTTATTAAAAGCACAAAATGGTTTGTTTAAATTCATTACTCTCCCATGAGTAACCTCATTAGTGGTATCACAATGGACCCTTGAGGTCTACGTGTGTCAATGATATCTAGACAGCCACTCTAACCTAACCTAACCCTTCAAATGTGGGTACAGTCGAACAAATTTGAGCAAACCGGGTCTGTAGGAGTTGTAGTCACATAAATGCATGCTCGTACAGATCGTATTGTGGAAAATATTGCGTCTGTTCACGATTCGGGTGCCTAGTACCTCAACTGGAGATTGGGTTCTAACTCCAGTGGAAAGTTGTTGGGCAGCAAACGAGAGAGGGGGGAGAGGTGTTTCCACTAAGGCACCTCTTCTTATCCAGCGGGTGAATTCTCGAAATGGAATCAAAGGTGGCGTTTACAGTTCCAGTAAGGTTACACTACTTAGTGGGCTTCTTCGACATATTCGGAGCCCAGGCCTATAAGGAGCGGTTTTATCCGGCTCCCCGTCCTTCGAGTTTTACTAAAGATTTGGCCCTCCAGGTTGGGGGTTTTGCCGTCGGGGTGACTTCCTGGCCACGTACAAAATACATTAGTTGCGAAGCACTAACAAGCCGCGGAAACGGACGGATTCACTGTTGACAACCATCGCAAAATTAATAAGGACAACAAAATAAGGACAACGAACTTCGGATCTGTACGTGGAAGGTTAGGTCCCTTAACAGACAGTACAGCCGAACAATTAACGGAAGCCCTAAACTGCTGCAAGGTAGATATTACCGCCATCCAAGAAGTGTGATGGGATAGATCGGGCAAACGCAAGGGTACACGCCACGAACCGAAGCCTGTAAAGACGATCAGGGGAACATCGTAGTGGAACCGCAGTCTATGTTGAGAATATAGAAAGACTACTTCTCTAAACTATATAACGGCTGTAAGGGAGATAGAACCACTCAACCTCGGCGACGCAGATCAACAATTCCACCTACCCGACCTCGACGAAGTGAAGATAGGTATATCTAAACTAAAGTCAAACAAAGCTGCTGGAGCTTACGGCATCGCTGCCGAACTATTCAAAGCAGCAGGCGATGACTTGGTAGGGAGCATGCACCAACTCATCTGCAAAATATGGTCGGAAGAAAGCATGCCCGATGAGTGAAATCTCAGCATAGTGTGCCCGATACAAAAGAAAGGAAACCCTCTAAACTGCGCCAACTACAGAGGCATCAGTCTCCTGAACATTGCGTATTATGTGAACGTCTGAAGCCATTCGTCAACAACCTGATTGGTCCCTATCAGTGGGGCTTCAGACGAGGAAAGTCCACTATCGACCAAATATTCACACTACGGCAAAGCTTCAAATCGATACCCACTATCTCTTTATCGATTTTATATATACGCAGATGATATTGACATAATTGGAAGATCAAAGCGTGATGTCAGTGGAGCGATTCTGAGCAGTGCGACGTAAGCGAAGAAAATGGGTTTAGTGGTCAATGAGGGCAAGACCAAGTATATGCTGTCATCAAAAAAGGACACTGAACAACGACGTCTTGTACAAAACGTCACCATGGACAGCTATAACTTTGAGGTAGTCAAGGACTTTGTCTACCTATAGGCACCGCTATTAACACAGATAACGACACCAGCGCTGAAATCAAACGAAGAATAACTCTTGCAAATCGCTGCTTCTTTGGACTTAGAAGGCAATCGAGAAGTAAAGTCTTCTCTCGAGCATCTAAAATCACCATCTATAAGACACTTAACCTTCTGGTTCTCATTTATGGCGCTAAGGCCTGGACCCTGTTAAAGAAAGATGATTTCTTCTGGTGATTTTTGGTCCCGTACGCATAGTTGAAGAATGGAGAAGAAGATATAACGACAAACTGTACGGGCTGTACAGCGACACTGACTTAGATAGCAGAATTAAAGTCCAACGGCTTAGATGGCTAGGTCATATAGAGCGGATGGACACCAACGCTCCAGCTCGGAAGGTCTTCGAATCCAATCCCGAGGGAAGGCGCAGTAGAGGAAGACCGTGACTAAGGTGGCGCTCTCTGGTGGGTGAAGACCTCAACCAACTTGGAGTGCGAAACTGGCTATTGACATTTGATAATATTTGTATGGAAATCTTTAATATTGTGCTCTTCTCACTTAAAAGCTTGAGATTTTTTTAATAAAATTTAATATCAAATTTATTATGGAAGCATTGCAAAAACCTGTCTTCAACACACAAATTATATGGAATTTGTTAAATTATCAACTGCTGGCTGTCTGGCTGATATACTAAGTGAGATCACTGAGATGAAACAATGCCAATAACCGCCATAAAGATATGGCGACAATTATTCTACAGATGAATATGTGGTTAGCTTAAATTATTCTAATTATCTGATTATATTAAATTTGCCTCTCTCTCTTCATACAACACTTAATGCATCAATTCAAACAGGTTACTAAACATGTTCTTTAGCTACAAATTTAATTATAATATTTAACTTTTTGAATTTTGTAACAAACCCTTTAAACAACTTATATAAACAATTTTCAAAATCGAATCAAATTCTAGAAACATAAATCATATCAACAGAAAAATAGCATAACATCGCCTCCATCTTCAATCTATAAACTATTTTGCCCGTGAAGTGTATAAATAATAAATGCAGACATTTGAAATAAAATTAAACAATAACAAAAGATGATAAATTGTTGCAACACTGCCAGACGTTTAGGCAAGGAGCGTCTTGGCGATATTTATTTTGGTACGTTTATGATCTGAAGAACTATGCTTATGCATAAACTCTGCAACTCATAAATTAAAGTGTGCTCTATGAGCTCAGTGTGCTCCCAGTCTGAAGTTTTCAAAAATTTACATTCATAAATAAAAAAGAAAACTTTCATTTAGCATGGAGGAACCATAACGTATGGATATTTTTAAAATAAAACAAAAATAGTCAATATAAGGAAAACCCGCATCGCATCGAAACGGAAGCCATAAGAGCTGCTTTCTCTTTTAAGTACATTGAAGATGCTAATTAAATATAGCTACACTCTATTATAGGGAACCACCTTATTTGACCCTAAATGACTTGAGTTTAAACTATCTTAAGCTTTTGTGTTGTACTATTTTTTTTGCAATTGTAATTAATTTATTGCATTCATTTCAAATACTCGAAAGTTGTATTTTTGTATTTTGTATAACACCAACGACGAAACCAATAGCTATGTTTTATTGCATCATTCTAAAGTTGGAAGAAGAATTGTTATGGGCGTTTATAGAAATCTTGAATGAAACTGTCAGACTGACTTCATAATCAGACATATAACATGCGGTACATTAGGTCAATTGTTACAATTAAATAGAGATCAAAGAGCTACGATAATGCCATGTGAATAATTATTGTTATGAAGACGATAGAGTATTTAAGAATGAAAATATGCACAGTACATCTTTTGTGTATAGGACTGCAGAGACTGGTATACATTAACTTTGTGTATTTATAGTTATGGCGGGAATAGTAGGATTAATTTATTTAATATTTCAGCACAGTATGAATTAATGAAATTGACAAAATGTCATTCTCATTTAGCTGATCACAGATTCTTTTAAAAAATAATAAAATTCGGTTGTTCCATCAGTATCTTTGAGAATTACCACTTTCTATATATGTAAGTCTGGGCCCTATGTGTACACCCTTGAGATAGGTATCAAATGAAAGCTTTTGTTTCGTTAACTATATATTTACCATTTTTTTGAAAATCGGTTTTGAAGATTTAGAGATATTTGGGGTCAAAGTTTAAGTAGTAAAAATTAAGAGAATTGTCCATATCAGTATATAACTTTTGACTAATAGACTTCATTAAAACAATATTGCTACGAAATAAAAGATCTCAAAAAACTTTTAGATGGTATTAATAAATTTGTTATGTACTTAATATTTGTTTAAATACTGTAATAAATTGCAATATAATGTAATATCATTCTCTGCTTTAATATATCAGCCTTACAAAAAGCTTATTTATACAAAATATTGAATTTTAAAAAAGATAGTCTATTGGTTGATGTGGAAGAACGCCCTTAACTTCATCCATAAACATAAACAGGCCTAAATGCAGAAATATAGCTGTCTCACTTTGATACCGCAGTTTGCACTCTTCACATTGGAAATGTCGCCATTTTAGCTTTTATTTTTTGTTTCTCCGTCTATCCTTAATTTAAATTTCATTATGAAACTGAACTATCAAGAGTAAGTCGAGGAGTGCAAACTGCGGTAAGTTTCTTGGGACAAATATTTGTATTGAACTAAAATGAACTATGTTATTTTTCAGAAATAAAATATTACATACAAATTAATCGTATAGTGATATTAGATTTATTAATTTCGAGCTCCTCGTCTAAAAAAGGACAATAATTGATATGGTAGAATAGTTCTATACCTTCAAAGACGTACATTTAATTCTACTATTTACCCCCCGAAAATGACGCATTCCCATGGGAAAATTCAGGTGGGTTGATCGCTTTTACGCTTAAACTACTGAACAGATTTTAATGAAATTTGGTAAGGAGATAGTTTGAGACTTAACAAACGACATGAGTTACTCTTGATCTCGGGAAAACAACGCATTCCCTTGGTAAACATTACTTTCCGGGGTATCTGATCGCTTTCACTCCTGAGTTACCAAAGATTTGAATAAAATTAGTATTACGGGAAAACAACGCATTCCCAACCCTTATAAAATAAGTCGCTGGCGACTTTAGACAGATCCTGCCGGTGATTACTAGAGGTAAACTGGCAGATGAAATAAACGCATGTTTGAAACATCTGTGTTATGGGTACATAATGTAAAAAAGTTTTGTCTGACTACGAATATGCGAGTACAGCTACACATTACACAATGATTCTCAAGCAGGACAATAATATGCCGCTGCTCTTCTAAAAATCGGAGGAGGAGGATTGTATGCCAACAGACTGTAATGGCTCTATAACGTTGAGTCATGAATTCTGTCAAATTGTCTGTAGCACAGATGAATTAAAAACTAATGTCTATCCAAACCTGCATATAAATATGGGCAATCGGGAGGGGTTGTGTGAGAGGGCAATTTTAGCTCCAACTAATGAGATAGTTAGCCAGAGAAACGACCAAATTATGTTGGACGTGGAAGGAGATATCGTCGAGTACCTCTTAGTGGACAACGTTATGAACACGAAACAAGTAAGATCATACCCCATAGAGATTCTTAATTCTTCGGAATTATTAGGGTTGCCTTCTCATAAAATGAGATTGAAGGTTTGTGCTCCAGTCCTGTTAATGAGAAATCTAGACGCACCAAAGTTATGTAATGGTACAAGGCTGCACATTACTCATCTAGGACGAAATATTATAAAAACTATAATCATGACTGGAAAAGCAAAAGGAAAAAATGTTTTATGGCTGAATCACAAGGTTAATATATTTTAAGAAGAAGATAGGTTACTGCAATACATTTTTTTATACGACGTTTTTTGTTTTTCCTTCTTTGTCCAGGACGTAAAGATTTTGTGGGTTTGAGACTCGCTGCATGTAATTGCAGATGAAGCGGAAGCTGAAGCGTGTTTGTGATTCAGCCATTGATTCCCGAATTCCGATAATTCCAACGGATTTGCCGATTTGAAAGTTGCGATGTAAATTTGAAAAAAACACAGTTTTTCCCATGGGCAATTACATGCAGCGAGTCTCAAACCCACAAAATCTTTACGTCCTGGACAAAGAAGGAAAAACAAAAAACGTCGTATAAAAAAATGTATTGCAGTAACCTATCTTCTTCTTAAAATGTATTAACCTACCTATGACAATCACACTTAGTATGGCGTCATCCCATCTCGGTACAAGTCGAACATACGTACAAAAAAGTACAGCTAATGCGGACGAAGTCGCAGGTAAAGCTTGTAAATAAATAAATAAATTAGGGGGCGTAACAGTCCGTTGAGAACTACGGCCTAGTGACTTACAACATTTTTTTGTTGAAATTCGATATCTTGAAAATTGATCATCATTTTTCTACAAAGTTGAAATTTAAAACGAATTTATATTCTAAATAACTGTTTACAAAAAATATTTTTAAACTAAAATTAAAAAAAATTTATATGTATAAAACCAAAACCACAAAAATGATTTTCTAATACAAAATTTTTAGTTTTAGTTAAGTTTTTTTTTGAAAGAATCCAATGACGTTTGAATTGTTGAATACAAAACTTGCTTGAAGGTACAAATTGTTATTCAATACAGGAAATATTTTTAAATAGACTCTTTATTTATTACCAGTTTTCAGTAGTATTTTTGACCTGCTTCCTGTCTGACTGCATTTAACTTGGCGTAAAGCCAACAGTGCAACTTTTAGCCAAGACGAAGTATTTATACTTTACGTGGTTTTTGTAATTTGAGAACGCTCTTTGTTGCAGAAGGTGAAAGCCAAAACAACGCCAGATTCCTTCAATTAAATGGAAAGATAGTTCTTGCAGTATAATATGGATATCTTAGGGTTTAATACTCTGTTCCGCGAGCGCTAGGGAAGTTGGAGTTAGATGCTGCTAACTTAAACAGCTATCTGACAACAATGAGAGATTTGTGGTTTTGTGATGGGGGCACCATGCTTGAATACAAGACGTGTCACAAAATAAGCTGGGGTCGACAGATAGACAATTTTCTTCCAAACAAATTGATCAATTTGCGATAAGTCAACCCTTCAGAAGCAGTCTTTTGGACAGAGAGAAAAAAACTAAACGAGAGAACCAACTTCGACGGTTGCTCTCTTTTTGCCTACAAGCTGCAATTTGCACATAAACTTGCATATGTATTAACTACATATAAAAAAAATGTGGGGAACGAATACTTATGCAAGAAGATGTGCATACTCCCCACATTAAAAAAAAATGGCGTCCACCTTCGAAAAATGGCGGATGCCATGCTGCATTTGAAGATTTAGCAACAATTGTAAATTACGCATTTAGAGAAATATTAGTTACTTATTTGAAGCCAGTTTTAATTATTAAGTAAGTAAAATAAATTAGGTGGTACAACGGTGCAATGAGAATTAGGACCTAGAAACATAAAACTCTGAAAGCACTACAACTATTATTTGTTTTATTATTAGCTGCGTTTAATTTTCGCTCAAACCGTTGAAAATTGCAAAAAAAAAACTCAGATTTAGTTCAATTTTCAGAGTTCATCGACTTAATTTTGGCTGCGAGAGTTGCTGGAACATTGACAACGAGAGTTAAAGAATGTAAACATGGATCATTAAAATAAAACAACGCAGAAACATTGAAAACATTTTTATAAACTCATCTCTTTTTTACATTCCTATTGTATTTGTGTGTACTCGTTGTTTATTTTCTTTATGTTACCGACATTTCCAAAATGCTGAAAATAAGTGATTTAAGTAGAGACTAAATAAAAACCGTAAACTTCTGTTCATAACAAATAAAGTCTAGTCTAAAAACCTTAACCTTGTTATACACTTTTTCTGAACACATCTTTTCTGGTTTTGGTTGTTAATGCCATCTATCTGTAACTCAAAGAAAGAGAAACGAAAAACAAATTCACCACAATCTTCCGTTTTAACGTTTACCGTAATTCATTGACAAGCGAAAATTGTTTGCTAGAATTTATTTGTGAAAACCAGAGAGAGAAAGAAATATTAAATGTCTCGATTCTCTCTGCTCTTCGAGGTGAAAACATGTATACACCGATACGAATTCAACGCGCTATAAAAAATGAGAGTAAGAGGTTCCAAAGGGACGGAGACGAGGAAATTTGGCTCTCTCATTTAGTTTTTTCTCTCTGCTTTTGGATGACAGGAATAGAAGAGGTTTTGACATGCAGCTTGCCCGTGATAACCATCTTATGGTAGCTAGTAGCTACTGTAAGATTATGCACAGCTATAGCTTGGAGATCAAATTTCAACATTGGAATGCACAAGTTTCACGCGGACAGACTAAAAGACCCTAACACTTGCCAACAAGTTATTGACCACTTTTTGCAACATATTAGAACAATCAGCAGTATGGGACCCGAAACTATAGAAAAGTATTGAGGAAACAAGCTAGAATCCATAATAAACACAATTACCCTAAAGCTTTCGCTCAAGAAGCTGAGGTAGTCGGAAATAGTTACGACAGCAGGACCCTCTAAAGTATAACCAAAGAGTTCGATGGTATTCGGATTTTAATGTAACATCCGATTAAATATATAGATGGTTCCCTTTAGATCTCGGATAAAGGACAGCTTAAAAAGTGGAAGAATTATTTTGCGTTGGTTTTAAAGCACCTTTTCGACAGCACGTACAACTGACATCTTCTATGCAACAAATTGCAGAATTCGCACCACACCTTCCAGCAAAAACCGCGATCAAAATACTGAAAAACGACATTATACCTTATATCATTTACAAAACTCATTCGTAATTCATTTGTAGTCTGACTACAAATGAAGATGATTTAATTTATCTGCAGTTTTTTTCTTTTTATTTTAAAGTCTTCAAAGGTTTAAGTAATCGAAACTTTTAAAGCTTCCAATTCTAAATCGTTTTTCATTCATAAATCTTTAAAATTTATAAAACAACAACTTTTTCATAAAAAAGCAAGAATTATTAAGTATGCAATGATCGTCATTGACCTCTTGACCTTTTCTTTGTGATAAGAATACAACATTTTTCTTGGAAAGTATATTTATGTAGGTTCAAACATCATGACGAGTGCAAATTTGAGTCTGACGCTATATATTTAAAAATAAAAACATAACTTTTCGGCATTTATTTTGAATTATATCAAAATAATTCATATTTACGTACGTAAAAGTAATTACCGCTCTTATCAGTCTAATTAAATTATAATATGATTTGAATGTGTCGGCACGAATGTGATAAGTCCTTTTGAATAATGTTGGTCTTTATTGTTTATTTTCTTGAACTCTGTGTTTAAAAAGCTTTATTCTAGGTAAGTAGAGATGCTGTCCACGGCTTAACGCAACAGGAACGCTAGATACTTTTCGTCGTGGTTAGAAAGGAAATCAGGTCTTTGATTTACATCTCGGAAAAATTCATCAAGATCTTTAGAAATGCCCTTCCTACTAAGCTTGGCATTTTAGAAGTGGTCAGGGCAGGACATTTCCATTTCATGTTGTTCTCCGCAACTACAACAAGAAGTTTTGAGTGTCATGCCTAACTTTTATGCATGCTCTCCTATTATCATATCGCAGTGATTCTGGCTCTATCATCCCTGGGTCGGCATAATAGATCTTCAGTCCGTTAGACTTTTTCACCTGCGGTTGTGATAAGAATTAAGAAAATTTAAACTTCATAACTCCAAGAGGAATATTTACTCTTTCCGCAAGTGAGCATGATGGTTAGTGCGTTGGACTGTCATGCAAGGGGTCTTGGGTTCAATCCCTGCCTGTGCTACCTTAATTTAAAAAAAAATTAATTTTCGCGGGTACTGCCTCTTGCGTGGAATTGACAATTCCTTCAAGAGTAATTCTTGTCATGAAAAAGTGCTTTCTCAAACTAGCCGTTCGGATTCGGCATAAAATTGTAGGTCCCCTCCATTCCTGACAACATTACTCGCACACAGGAATGGTTGAGAGTTGTAAGTCACTAGGCCCTGGTTCACAACGGACTGTTGCGCCACCCCATTTGATTTTTGCAAGTGAGCTTTAAAGGACCGATCTTTGCCGCGCCAACATCATCCCTTTCATTGATGATCTGGAACCCAAATAACAGTGTCTAGGAGGTTGATGTTTAGGCTTGGAAGTTCATCCCGACATTGTTGCACAAGCGTAGAGGATGTTGTGACCAAACTGATAGCCATAACAGTCGCCTGGCTGTCAGTACAGATAACAGTTTTTCTAATTTGCTTTTAAATTTGATTTCATTACTTTTCATACTTCTCTGATTGCTAGTAACTTAGTTTGAAATACACTAGTGAAAGAAGGTAGCCAAAAAGACAGAGACATTTATGGCTGAAACACAAACACGCTTCAGCTTCGCCTGACGTTTACTAGTTCAGTCATAGAAATTCAATGCATGCTATCACAATGAAGCTTTGAACTTACGTTTTCAACGTAAGAAAAAGAACGTTATGTTACGTAATGTGACTGCAAACGGAAGCTCTAGTTCAAATTTCCTGAACATTTGCTTTGTCTGACAAACAAAACACATTTGCTTTTGGAGAAGAAATTTCAAGAAATGTCATTCAAAGTAACCACAACAGATCCATCGTAACGCAGACGAAGCCGAAGCGTGTTTATGTTTCAGCCATTAAGCACTTGAAGAAGATTCCTGACCCAATTTACTTCATCTTTGATCGGTCAGTAAAAACAGTGGTATCGAAGTCTTTTGTAACCATACCATCCTCCCAATCCTTTCTGGCAGAAAAAATTAATTTAAAATCACTATTAAGGTTCAAGGCATGGGTGAATTAGTCACTCTCCAAAAATATCGGATCGAATCATTTCCGTAATATTGCCATATCCATATAGGGTCTGGAAAACCAACTGTTCGATTCTTTAAGCCCTAGCGCGCTGCACGGTACTAAAAATTTATTGTGTTAGTCTAGATGGAGGTCCACAATAACATTTAAGACATCTGTTGGGCAAGAGCGGAGGGCACTTGTAGAGAAGACACTAGCTGTTCTTCGAACCTTCATAAGTTTATCGTTTTTGTATTTCTAGTTAAGCACTGGCTAAAATACAACGCCAGTATTTCGATTGAAGAGCTCACTTTTTACCAAATCTTATTCTACAAGGGTAAAGGGCATTGGAAGCCTTCTCAACCCGTTCTTCAATGTTTAAATTCCATGTTTATTTGGCAGTTTAGAATAACTGCTAGATATTTTGCACTGGGAGATAGAACGTAGGTATTTTAATTTTAGTCTTAAAGAACATCATCCTGGACATAGTTGTGTTTC
This sequence comes from Eupeodes corollae, assembly GCF_945859685.1. Lineage (NCBI taxonomy): Eukaryota > Metazoa > Arthropoda > Insecta > Diptera > Syrphidae > Eupeodes > Eupeodes corollae. Next base: position 34,916,507 of record NC_079147.1, read on the forward strand.
AGCTTTACTCAACGTATCTGATGACATAAGACATGCTTTAGACAATAAATTTATAACTGTGATAACCTTACTTGACTTTTCAAAGGCATTTGACTGTGTAAACCATAATCTTCTCTGTGATAAATTGACGCCCTATTTAGCTTCTCTGACACAACTAAAAAACTTATTTACTCATATTTGACCAATCGTATGCAAGCCGTGTCTTGTAATGGTACAATGTCCTCGTTGATCCATGTTAATAATGGTGTTCCTCACGGATCAATCCTTGGACCTTTACTATTTAAATTGTTCATTAATGATCTTCCCACTGTTTCGTCTTACTGTCAGTGTTTCATATCTATGCAGATGCAATTATATATTAGTTTTCTAGATTAGATGATGCTTTAGGATGCAATAGCTAAAATGAACATTGATTAACAAGCTATATATGATTGGTCGAGACGAAACGGACCTACACTCAATCCTGAAAAGACGAAAGCTCTTCCCTCCCTTTATGTTGAATAATTGTATTATTGAAATGTTATGCCTAAGTTAGAAATTAAGGTTTGGTCTCAGCTCACAAACTAAAGGTGGAATTTAATGCAATTGCTCGGTTTGTTTTTAACCTACGTAGGTTCGATGATGTCTCTATTCAAGCGCATCAGCTTTTCAATTGTGATCTGGTAGCTTTCTTCAAATATCGTTGTTGTATTTTTCTCTTCAAATTGATTGTTAAAAAGACACCAAGTTATCTATGTAACAGACTTAATTTTTGTGTTTCTAGCCATTCCATTTTATTGCGCTCGTCCACCTTTATGGCTGAAACACATACACGCTTCAGCTTCGGCTTCGTCTGCGTTACGGTAGGCCTGCTTCGAGGTTGCTTTGAATGACATTTCTATTATTTCATCCCTCCAAAGAGCAAATATTTCGTTTGTTGACATTTTTTTACAGCTGTTAAGCTGTCAGCCAAAGCAAATGTTCAGATAATTGAACTAGAGCTTCCGTTTGGAGTCACATTACGTTACATTACGTTCTTTTCCTTACGATTGTCAAACGAAACGTGAGGTCGAAGCTTCATTGTGATAGCATGCATTGAATTCCTATGGCTGAACTCGTAAACGTCAGGCGAAGCCGAAGCTAAAGCGTGTTTGTGTTTCAGCCAATAAGTATTTGACATCGCGCAGGCACTTTTCGTTAATGCTGATAGACTGTGGAAAAACCTTCCCAGTCACACTTGAGGTCTAGAATCGAAAACAGAAAGCTGGTGTTGAATATTTCTCGAACTTGAACTGAACATACTTTTAAATTAAACGTTTTCAATTTTATTTTCCTTGCGTCTTGATTCAGATAACTTTAAGTTAACATGTCTTGTGTTTTTACTTGCGACATATAGGAACTATATGGCAAGTTTTGCATTCGTGCAAAATTTCAAACTCGAGATTCTAATCAAACATGATATTACGATGGTAGAGAAGTCGAAAAAAATGGGTCCCGCGATTCCGTCCGGTCAGTTTTGTCTGTCTGTCCACGCTCCTACAGCCTAAACCATTGGGTCGATTGAGTTCAAACTTGGAAGTTAAGGTTTTGAGCAGATTCGCGTTAGGCGTTTTTTTCATTTTTTTTTTAAGATCAAAATTAACAGTGGCCCCCATACAATTTTTTTGGTCGAAAAACGAAAATTCAAATTTTCAAAAACAAACCGATAGATTTTTTTTTAAATTTCCTCTAAAATTTTATTTTTTTATTTGAATTCTTTTAAAAATAAAAACATATTTTTGTATTGCTCAGGAAAGGTACCGCTCATAGAACCGTTATTTTGTTTTTTAATTTTCTCAGCAACTTATAAACCGATTTCAATAATTTTTTTTCTGAATAAGCTCTTATACTGCCTTAACAATATCTGATTTGCAAAAGTGCAATTTTGTATTGTTTGGATTTTTAAGAAAATATTGAATTTTTTTTTTTCAAAATTCTATATCTCAAAAACGGTTCAATATTTTTTAACGAAACTCAAATGAATAGCGTGTATTTACAATCACTAAACAACTGCATACCAAAAATATTTTTAGAACAAAACTTAAAAATTTTATATATAAAAAATTAATTTAAAAAAAAACCGCTCTAACGATTTTCAAAAAAAAAATTTGAAAAATCAAAAGTGTTTTTATTTATAAAATGGCATTTAAATTTTTGAAGACAAACTTTTTTTTCGGGTGAAGTTTTGAATATTAAAATATTTTTTTTTTAATATTTTCACTATGCATGAGCCCGAAAGAGCGCATTATTTTGACGAAGTTGTAATTGCATTCATATCTTTAATCCAAATTAATGCATTTGGTACACATTTATATGATATATTTAATCAACAATCTATTTTAAAGTGTCTATCAAGAAGTATTATCTTGGTAACTTTGTATATGTGATTTTTAAATATTATTCTTTACGAATAACGTTGTTTCACACATGATTTACTTGCCTTCGACTATATAAAAGAATAAATCCTTAGTACCTACAAGTTAAAGAAACGGGCCAGAGAGAGTGTATGTATTTTCTCTTAGAATCACTTTTTCAACGTATACACATTATACCCATTTATAAAGGTATTACGTACAACTTCTACAACTACTGCTTACGTGTCACTTAATAACTAAAATCCAAAACGCACAAAATCCTGACTGTAAACAACACATGAATAGCAATTTCTTGTACCTGTTCGTATGCTTGTTGTTTTTTTTAAAGTTTAACAAAATAAATAAACTGAACGTAAAAACTCCATGTTAGCGCTGAAAACTTATAGTAAAGAAGGAATGTATAGTATGTACCTTTTAGCTACCAATAACATTCCTTCATTATCATCATAAACATGTCCTTATCTATCTATCTGCATAAAGCTAAGCACGCCAATGAACTATATGCCTGCTACCTAACTACACAACCAATAGGCGATCGCTTTACAATTTAAACATTCATGGTCTGCCTCTTTCTTATCTTATTATTTTCCATCCAGGTTCTTCTAATATGAAATTACAATAAAGCTATCAAAAGGAAAAAAGCTTTGAAGGAACTAGTTAAATCTATATGAATCCCATCGTAGCTTTATACATAAAAGAAACCATTTTTCATATACAAAGATCGTACTCAAGTAAAAGCAGACTTATGAATGTAAATAAAAACAAATATCGGTAAAAGATCCTAAACAGTTGTCGTAAGCATGCAAAAGTGTCTTTCATCCCCTTATTAGATACAATATTAAGCCATTTTGTTTTACTTTTCCTTTTTTTAGGTATATAAAGTGCATTGATATAAACAAACAACAACAAATTCATCAACCATCATATGGAAGCTCTTTATGTGAAAACATATACAAGGATAGACTCAAATAAAATGAAGGAAATTGTGTTGACTTTTTTGGTGGATTATCTTATCTCCCTTATTCTGCTGGCTGCTTAAGGGAATGAAAATAATATTGTCTTCTCGCTCCCGCTGAATTTCACCGCTTTCGATACTTACGTCAAAGACTCGGTATTTCTCCGCCCTAAAAGTTTATGCTCATGAGAGTACTATGGTTGTCATATACAAAGATCGCACGGTTTTTTTGACAAATCAAATGGCATTTATATCTTTGAAGACAAACTTATTTTACAGGTATATTTTCAAATTTTATATAAGTACTTTTTTAAACAGACTCTTTGCATACAGGAGCAAGTTCGTGCGACCCAGTCGTGCATTTTATTTTTTGTTGCACTCTGAAATGTTTAATTTTATTTACAGAATTACAATACTCTGTATTTACAAAATATTGAATGTCAAAGTACTGCATTGTCAAAATATTCTGCATTTTGTACATAGGCTTAGAATCCAAGGACACTTAACATGTCTATGTTTACCTTCCAAAAGTCAAAGTCAGCTTCCATCAATATAAAAGTAAAATACGCAACAAGTGGACTCCAGTAGTTTATTACAATTACTTCAAACGAATCTACGCGAACATCATATAGTTTCGATTGACGTTTAAATCTTACCCTTGATTATTGCAAGACCTATAGATAAAGCCAGTTTTGAATTTTATTTATCAAATTGATCTACATGTCATAAATGTGTCTATATCGTATTTTTATTCAAAACAATCAAACATGCTTCAGTTTATAATCAATTAGTCAATAAGTCAACTTATTGATATGCAATAAATTGACCCTCACTCGCTGAACCATCAATCAGTTTATTAAATCTTTCAATTTAAATTTCAATTTACAAATATTTTACGTACATATGTTTTGTATGTGTACATGTGTATCTGTGCTGTACATCTTTCCAATGGGCTATAAAACGTCCATAAGATTCACTTTTTCTGTTGACCTTCGAAACAATAACTCATTCGTATAGTAAATTCCACAGCATTAGATAAATGTCGGTATAGAATTCGAAATTCTAATTCGAAATTCTATTCAATTTCAGATGTGAAACGCCACTTCTTTCCAGCGGCAGCGTCATACATGTAAATTTGAATTTAGCCTCACTTTTGAATGAACTCATATACACGAGTATAGGCAAAGAACTTATGTAAAACCCCTCGCTTTAGGGTGCTGCTGGGATTAACCAAAGACCCTACAAACAAATGCAATCCGCAACATATGAATATATAGGAATTGGGGATCATTCGCTTTAAGCTATTCCAATAACCGATTACGTTTTTGTCGTTACGAAAACGATATACTTCGAATATTGTACTGTACACTGTACAGTACAGCGTGCAGCAAAACATACCAATACCTTGAATATTGTGTGGCGGCGAGTGGTGTCATTCCAGAGACAGGTCGATGAAACAACGAAATGGTTCTGTTTGGTTGGGATTGTAATTGGTAAGGCTTCTGTAAAAAACACGACAAAGGCTTACATGGGTACGAAATGCAAGGCCGTAGCCAGAAAAAGTCATGGACATGAGACAATGATAATTTATTCTTCTCTTGTATGTCACTCACTTATAAATGAGTTGGCAGGTTCAGACAAAATAAGGGATTTGAAAGTAAGGCATGTTTCTAGCATCTGATTGGCCAGCTGTCAAAAAAGTAGTTTCTGCAAGCAAAAGATAGTCGAATAAAGTTTGAAATGCAAATTATCTCAAAATTTCGCTAGTTCCCTTTGGAAAGTTGACTCGAAGGTCAGTTTACATATAAAAATATCTCTTAATACCAAATCTAGTTTTGTGAATATATCAGCTGTTCATAATTTTGCATTCCACAGAAAGCTGAACTTTTTTAATCTTTGATTTGTGTTTTTTTTTTGCCAAACTTCAATTAAAGTTTGCATAAACAGATTTATTGTCAAATTGGAACTAAATATGTACTATTTTACTAACATACAAAATAACGGATTCGTAGCTTGAACAAAGAGTTTTTTTTTGTTTAGATAATCATAAAGATTACAGGATCCGATGGTTGAGTTGAGAATAAATTCGAAATAATTTATGTTATTTCTTTCTGCGGTACAAATGTCAAAACTGACATTTCATTCTCTCTAAAACCTATTCCTTGGATTTCTAAATTAAAATTACGGGTTTAAAATGAATGACAACTGAAAAACCAACAAGTTGCCTTGGTCCAAAATTGCTTTCATAGAATGCAGTTGACAGCAAATTCCAACGGTTCCAACGCTCGTCCACAATGACACTCCCTATGTAGGCTCGATTGATAAAGCCAATTTGCTTGCAGCACAGTTTACTGTTAATTCGACGCTACCGGAAAGTGTCATGAGTCCTCCTGTTCTTGAGAGCGTAAATGATTCAATAGGACGTATCTTCTTTCGCACTCGTGCAGTTGCAAGAGTACTGAAAGACCTTGACATACACAAATCCGCTGGCCCGGATAGTATCTCCCCAATTATTCTGAAGAGGTGTTCTTCATCGCTGGCAAAACCACTGCGTAAACTTTTCCATCTTTCCTACTCTACAGGTCTCTTTCCGAGCGGATGGAAAATAGCATTTGTCCAGCCTGTCCCTAAAAAGGCGAATCCTCCTCTCCCTCTAACTATCGTCCAATAGCACTCACGTCCCTTCTTTCCAAGGTCATGGAAACGCTGATTAATTATCAGCTCAAGAAATATCTCGAAGAACGGAAGCTTCTTAATGACCGACAGTATGGTTTTCGTAGCAATAGGTCCACTGGTGATCTCATGGTTCATCTCACCGAACAGTGGAACAAATCTTTACATCGTTTTGGAGAAACGAAGATTATTGCACTTGATATTTCAAAAGCATTTGATAGAGTTTGGCACCAAGCTCTCTTATCGAAAATTCGTACTTTTGGTATTGATGAACCTCTTCTTCGTTGGATTAGAAATTACCTTTCTAACCGTTCAATACAAGTTGTATTGGATGGTTACAAGTCTGAAATTCATAAAATAAATGCTGGTGTTCCCCAGGGCTCCGTTTTGTCTCCGACACTCTTTCTTATATTCATAAATGATTTTATGTCTGCCACTTCTAATCCATTAACCTGTTTCGCCGACGACAGTACCCTGAGCTTCTCATACTCGTTTATAGATTCACATCCTTGTCCTTCGGATGTGGAACTTCAACGGCAACGTATGATACTTACTTACTTACTTAAGGTGGCGCTACAGTCCGGGGCGGACCTGGGCCTCAACCAACAAGCGTCTCCAGCCAGCTCGGTCCCTAGCTAGCTGTCTCCAGTTTCGCACGCCAAGTTGGTTGAGGTCCTCTCCCACCTGGGTGCGCCACCTGAGTCGCGGTCTTCCTCTACTGCGCCGTCCCTCGGGATTGGATTCGAAGACCTTCCGGGCTGGAGCGTTGATGTCCATCCGCTCTACATGACCTAGCCATCTAAGCCGTTGGACTTTGATTCTGCTAACTAGGTCAGTGTCGCTGTACAGCCCGTACAGCTCGTCGTTATATCTTCTCCTCCATTCTCCATCTATGCGTACGGGACCAAAAATCGCCCGAAGAATTTTTCTCTCGAAGCATCCTAAGACGCTCTCATCTTTCTTTGACAGGGTCCAGGCCTCAGCGCCATAAATGAGAACCGGGATGATGAGTGTCTTATAGATGGTGATTTTACATGCTCGAGAGAGGACTTTACTTCTCAATTGCCTTCTAAGTCCAAAGAAGCAGCGATTTGCAAGAGTTATTCTTCGTTTGATTTCAGCACTGGTGTCGTTGTCTGCATTAATAGCGGTGCCTAGGTAGACAAAGTCCTTAACTACCTCAAAGTTATAGCTGTCCATGGTGACGTTTTGTCCAAGACGTCGTCGTTCAGTGTCCTTTTTTGATGACAGCATATACTTGGTCTTGCCCTCATTGACCACTAAACCCATCTTCTTCGCTTCCTTCGCAATGCTCAAAAACGCTCCACTGACATCACGCTTTGATCTTCCAATTATGTCAATACCATCTGCGTATCCGAGTAATTGGATGGATCTTTGGAAGATTGTGCCTCTAGTGTTTACGGTTGAGTTTTGCACAATTCTTTCCAGGACGATGTTGAAGAAGTCGCATGACAGTGCATCGCCTTGTCTAAAACCTTTTTTGACATCAAATGCATCGGTAAGATCTTTTCCGACCTTGATAGAGCAGCGTGCATTCTCCATCGTCATTCTGCACAAACGGATAAGTTTGACAGGGATGCCAAAACTAGACATTGCTCGGTAGAGCTCTTCCCTATAGATGCTGTCATACGCGGCTTTAAAATCAATAAAGAGATGGTGGGTATCGATTTGAAGCTCCTGGGTTTTTTCCAAGATCTGCCGTAGTGTGAATATTTGGTCGATAGTGGACTTTCCTGGTCCGAAGCCACACTGATAAGGACCAATCAGGTTGTTGACGAATGGCTTCAGACGTTCACATAATACGGCAGAGAGGATCTTATACGCAATGTTAAGGAGACTGATGCCTCTGTAGTTGGCGCAGTTTAGAGGGTCTCCTTTCTTATGTATCGGGCACACTATGCTGAGATTCCACTCATCGGGCATGCTTTCTTCCGACCAAATTTTGCAGATGAGTTGGTGCATGCTCCAGCAGCTTTGTTTGACTTAAGTTTAGATATAGCTATCTTCACTTCGTCAAGGTCGGGTAGGCGGAATTGTTGATCTGCGTCGCCGAGGTTGAGTGGTTCTATCTCCCTTACAGCGGAGTTCGTTTCGTCATCGCCGTTATATAATTTGGAGAAGTGATCTTTCCATATTCTCAGCATCGACTGTGGTTCTACTACGATGTTCCCTTGATCGTCTTTACAGGCTTCGGTTCGTGGCTGGTACCCTTGGGAGGTTTTTTTTACCTTTTGGTAAAATTTACGAACCTCATTCCTGTTGTGACATCCCTCTATCTCCTCGATCGCGCGCTTCTCATGCTCTCTTTTTTTCCGTCTAAGAAGCCGGTGTTCCTCTCTCCTCTTCTGCTCGTAGAGCTCGCGAGCAGCTCTAGTCCTTTTGTGCAGCGCCGTTTTGTATGCCTCTTGTTTCGCTGCGTGCGCTTGCCGGCATTCGTCGTCAAACCAGGGGTTTCGCTGTGGTGGCCGTGTGAAACCTAGCACTTCAGAGGCGGCATCTCTGATGGCTGCAAGGCAATGTTGCCACTGGTTTTCAATGCTTAATGCAGGAAGCATAGGACTCCTTAGGAGGTTACTAGAGACTCGATCGGAAAAGGACATGGCAGTCTCTTGCGATTGTAGCCGTCTAACGTCGAATCTTCTCACAGTACCTCCTTGTTTTGGCTTGGATCGGGATATCCGTAGCCGTACCTTGGCTACAACGAGGTAGTGGTCCGAGTCAATGTTGGCCTCTCGGAATGTTCGGATATCCTGGATACTGGAGAAGTGTCGTGCGTCGATCGCAATGTGGTCAATCTGGTTGACGGTTGATTGATCAGGAGATTTCCATGTCCCCTTGTGGATATTAATATGCGTGAACTGCGTACTAGCTACCAGAACGTCTCGCCCCGCAGCGAAATCGACCAGCCTGAATCCGTTGTCGGAGGTGGTGTCGTGCAGGCTGTATCTCCCGATTATGCCACCAAAGACATATTCTCTTCCTAGCTTGGCATTAAAATCTCATAAGACAATTTTAATGTCATAGCCAGGGCACTGCTCATATGTCTTGTCCAAGAGCTCGAAGAACATATCTTTGGTGTCTTCATCTTTCTCCTCTGTTGGGGCATGCGCGCATATTAGGCTTATGTTGGCGAATTTAGCCTTGATGCGGATTGTCGTGATGCGCTCGCTCACACTGTTGAAACTCAAGACTTTTTGCCTGAGCCTAGTTCCAACAACAAATCCACACCCAAATAGACGCTGTCTTTGTTCTCGGTAGCAGTCGCCGTAGTAGATATCGCAGTCTTTTAGTTTGCGTTTACCCGGTCCATCCCATCGCACTTCTTGGATGGCTGTAATATCTGCCTTGCAGCAGTTTAGGGCTTCCGCTAATTGTTCAGCTGCACGTGGTCTGTTAAGGGACCTAACATTCCACGTACATATCCGAAGTTCGTTGTCCTTATTTCGTTTGCGTGGGTTGTCAACAGTGAATCCGTCCGTATCCGAGGCTTGTTGTTGCTTCGAAACTATGATGTTTTTACGTGGCCAGGAAACGTATGATAAGCTCATTTAATTCTGATCTTGACAGCATTGTATAATGGGGAATCAAAAACCGTGTAGAATTTAATGCTTCGAAAACTCAATGCTGTCTCCTGTCGTTAAAGCGTAACCGATGCCACTATCTATGAGTGGCACTTGCATCCAAGAAACTAATCAACCGTCAGTACTTGGTATGTGTATCACAGATCACCTTTTATGGAATGATCATATATTTGATATTGCCAAAAATGCTGCCAGGTGCTTAGAATTTCTCCGACGGTGCAAGAAATTTGTCACCCCTTCTGATCTGGCTGCACTTTACAAAGCCTTCATCCGTCCAAAGCTTGAATATAATTCGCATATCTGGGCAGGTGCCCCCAAAACAAGTTTAAATCTCTTGGATAGAATACAAAAAAGGGCTTTAAAAATGATAGGCGATAACTATAATCAAAACATTTACATCGCTAGAACACCGCCGCAATGTTTCATGCCTTTCGTTGTTTTATCGATATTTTTACAAACAATGTTCTGTCGAATTAGCCAGTTGCTTTCAACCCCTTAAACTATTCAGCCGTAATACTCGCACTTCCAGGAATGCTTATCAGTTTACCCTTGAGCTCAATTAAGGGCGTACTGTCAAGTATAGAGATTCTTTCTTAAATCGCACATCAAGAATGTGGAATGCTTTAGCTAACTCTGTTTTTCCCTCCCATTTTGATGTTCGGAACCTTAAGACCAATGTGCACCGGTACCTCCTTTTTAATCCTTCCCTATTTTCCTAATGCTCGCACTGTGTTTAAATATAAACATATAAAGGGTACTAATAACCCCTGCAAATTATAAAAAAAAATTAAGGTCCCTATGTTTTAGGACTCGGCCAGTTCCAGCAAAAACAAAAAACTTTAAGGTGGTACATACATACGTACAATAGGCAGGAATTGGAACTAGACTTCTTGTCTGCTTCGGACTAGGGGTGCAAACTGCATAGTTTGTTTTTGAGCACCTATTTTTATATATTTATGGAAATGGAATTTGAAATTGTATCCTTCCCTAGAAAAAAGGAATAAAGTTCAACTTCAGATAATTTTGAGGTTCAACTTGTTGATACGGCTAGCGATATATATGTAGGTTCAGCCTTCACAAAAATACTTCAAAGATTCTGGAAATTGTATAATTGTCCTACTGCTTGTAATCAGCATGATTTCAGCTCCCTGATTTAAGCTTTTTTCAACCGTGCTGTCATTTGATGAAGATCTTATGAGAAAGTAAGCATATATCTTTCAGACTTTCGGGCAAAGTTATCAGAGTCCATCTTATTCCTCTGCTTTCTGTAAGGGCCGCTCACAGTCCATCACTGATATGATAACCAATAAAAACAGAATCGGGGTATGTATGCAGCCCTGCTTGACCTCGCTTTAAACGCATTTATTATAGCAATGAGTTTAAACGGCATACTTCTCCGCCAGATGTACTCTCTTTAAAAGTTGTCAAAATTCTTTTCAAAAGCCAATAAACAGCTAATCACTAATCGTGGCTGTATTCAATTTTATTATCCTCATTATATTGATAAGATCAAAGCAGGAGAATGCAGTGTTGAATTCTGCTTTTTACGGTCAAGTGTTGCTTTCAAGTGTTTTCTTATGCGTTCTAAAACGATCTTTTCTACTACTTTGGTGCCTTCTTGCAAAACGCAAATTTCTCCACAGGAAGCTTTATGAACCACAAAAGGCTTTTAAAATCTTAAGTTGCATGTAACACAATCGTTATATATTTAAAAATCATTTCATTTTCAGATAAATGAAAATAGTAGTGTCAAAACATTGGCGCAAAAATGATTTAAATTATTTTTTGAATACAAAGACTTGTACTTAATAAGTTGTTGCACAATTAGTTGCTAAAAATTTTACCTTAAAAACATCGGCGCTAAATTTTAAAACTCAGTAAATTGTTAAATCCATTTCCATCAGTAATTTACTACGCTTAAAAGGTGATTTAGCTTATTTTAAACTATTTTAACATTTTACTATCTCTTAGCAATTTGATAAAGTTTAAATCCCAGAATCGCTACCTTAACTTTCGCAATTTTCTAAATTCACATGACATCTGTCAGTCAACAGTTCGAACTTCCAATTAATAGGTCCGTTTAAGCGTAGTTGCTTTGTTTATTTTCACGAACTGTCACTTGTTACACATGATTGGATGCTCGTTTTTAATAAAAGACAATTAGCAATTTACTTGTAAGCAAAGGTTTACAATTTTGGGCTCCCATCATATATAATAAATTGTTAAACCCTTAACAATAGGTTTTGCGCCACTGTTTTTGTTGGAAGTGTTACCAAACTTTACAATACAACATGTCACCTGATGTGAAATAAAAAAACGAGTTTCGGGTCTATAGATCCCAGCTCTAAAGTAGTGGAGAGCTCTAGGTAACGCTATTTCGGTGGCCCTAGGCTCAATGAGAGAAAAATCCCTATGTGCACCACCTCGCGGTACAGAGCGGGTAACGCTAACGCACAAAGGGGACCGAACAACTGCGGGAATAAGCAGCCCACCCAGCTTTGCTGGACGGGGCACTGACTTGTCTCTGGGTTGAAGAAAATCTCAAAAATCAACGGCATGGAAGTCTGGTGGCGGAGGAGCTTTTTAAGAAGGCCAACGGTAGCAACAAGTAGCGTCTGTATTCCAAAATGGGCGGCCTCAATCGGTTATGTGTTCCACCATACAAAGGGCGGGTGTGCCTGTCGAATCTGAGCTTATGTATGTTATTAATCTTATCTCGGTAAACACCATGGTGGAAGGGTATATGCTGTAACATGAAATATAACAACAATTCTGAACGAGTCCCCAAGAGGTAACCTTTTTATGGAGAATCCTTCTATAGCTTCGGGTGCAGTAAACCGCTCATCGGATTTGGGGGTGCTGCATCTTTCATGCAACAGCGTCAATCAAGACAGCATAATAATAAATGAACCGTCAACAATTAGTAGAAGTCTTTCAAGAAATGTAATGGATAGTTTTGGCTATGGTATACGTACAAAAATCGGAGCTTGAAACGTTCGATCCTTGTATGGCGAAGGAAGTTACGAACAGCTAGAGCGCGAAATGCTTCGTCTTAAGATCAGTATCCTGGGCATTAGTGAAACAAAGTGGAGTGGAAGAGCTGAATAAAGATCTGACACTGGACAAATGGGAATGCTGTATTCCGGAGAGGATGAAAGAGAGGGTGGCCAAAGGCTGCATGGTGTTGAAATTATGTTGAACGAAGTAGCTAGGCGCAGTCTTATTTCCTGCGCGCCAATATCTGAAAGAATAACGACTGCAAGGTTCCGCTCAAAAATTCGGAACATCACAATCGTTCAGTGTTATGCCCCCACAAATGAAGCGACCGAAGAAGACAAAACCGCGTTCTACACTCATCTTAACTCGGTTTACAGTAGTGTTCCGAGAGCCAATATCATAATCGTCATGGGAGACCTCAACGCTCAAAGTGGGTGCAGACAATTACGGTCTGGAACGAGTTATGGGAAAAAATGGTGACATGCTTGTCGACTTTTGTAACGCGAATCGTCTTGTAGTTGGTGGGACTGTATTTAAGCATGGTGCACCCAGTTGGTCATACCGAAAATCAAATTGATCACATCATGCTTCAGCAGCGATGGAAGAAGTCTATGTGTGATGTCCGAAATATAAGAAATGCCGATGTGGGAAGCGACCACCATTTGGTTGTCATGAGTCTCAAATTAAAAACCGCGGAAATCCAAAATTCAATACGAATGCTTTAAGTGATCCCAACATAAGTCGTAGCTATATCAACACCCTTAGCTACAGAGCTTCGTCATTAAATGTAAGTGTTGACTCAGGTGTTGACGAGATGTGGGGTGAAATTAAAAGTGTTTTTTTATGGAGGCTGGATCCGAGACTGTACCTAGGCGTAAGAGAGTTAGTGACTCTTAGATATCCCAAGACACCTGGGAAAAAATCGAGCTTCGTAAATCATTGAAGCTGCAGATAAACGCCGAGACAGACGCTAAACGAAAAGCTGAATTGCGAAACGAATATTGGATTGCACACAAGATGGTCTATCGTTGTGTGACAGGAGGGTGAGGATAGATGGACTCGCTGATAATGCTGAAAACGCTGCAAGAAGAAGAGATATCCGAGAATTGTACCAAATTGCCAAAGAAGTTGTCGGGAAAAAAAGTAACAACAATCATCCTGTAATGGATTTGAATGGGACACTATTGGTATCAATTGAAGATTAACTTCGCAGGTGGAAGGATCACTTTTGTGTCCTGTTAAATCAGGGCCCCTTTGAACAACTTAACGAGATCCGTAGATCCTGCAGGGGTATTGAAATCGAACCCTCTTAAGTAAAGGAAATTAAAACCAACGGAATTCCTGAAAGCTGATCCCGCCACATCAGCTAGTACCTTGCATCCGCTTATACAAACTGTTTGGGAACACAAAACCTATCCCAGGGAATGGAAGGATGGAGTGATTGTTAAGGTGCCAAAAAAAGGTCATCTCAAGAACTGCAACAATTGGCGTGGTATTACCGTTTTGTCCTTTTTCCCAAAGCTAATGGCAACTTTAATCCTCGGACGGATAAAGGCCAGAATTGAGACTACAATCAAGAGGAATCTGGCTTGCGTTGACCATATATCAACACCTTACGCATTGTTCTTGAGCAGTCTGCAGAATTTCAAACACCGCTAAACCTCATGTTTGTAGATTTTGAGAAGGCCTTTGATTGTGTTAACCGAGAATGTATATGGAGATCGCTTCTTGGGAGAGGAATTGCGCCAAAAATTGTTGATATTATAAAGGAATCCTACAACAGGTGTTTCGTGTTGCATAATGGGCAGCTATCCGACTCTTTCGAAGTACGTCAGGGTACAACTGAGATTCAAATTATTCAATGGAGAACGTTTGAAAGTCTTAGCAATTTAGACTATGTCGACGATATATGTCTTATGGCAAATAACATCAGTGGGCTGAACAAGATGTGTCAAACTTTACGGGTGAAAGGAGAATCGTGCGGTCTTAAAATAAATAGCAAACAGATACAAATAATGCTAACAGGCCCCCCAACACAACATCGTATTATTCTGCATGACACGTTTGTTGAAGAGGTCGAACAATTTAATTATCTCGGAAGTATTGTATCAGCAAATGGTGGAACGGATCTGGACGTAAAAAGCAGAATAAATAAAGCTCGCGTTGCCTCTGTCCCAAATTTGGAAATCCAGTCAAGTCTCCTTACGCACTAAACTGAGATTCTTCAAATCCAATGTGAAATCCGTGCTATTATATGCTTGTGAAACATGAAAAGTTTCGACCACCATCTCGAGAAAATCGCAGGCTTCTGTCAACCGCTGTCTGCGTCACATCCTTAAAATTCGCTGGCCAGAAACAATATCTAACCAGAAATTGTGGCGTAGGACAGGTCAGAGGCGCTTGGACATCGACATCAAAAAGCGCAAATAGCAATGGATTGGTCACACACTGAGGAAACCAAACGATGATATTGCGAAGCAGTCCTTTGAATGGAATCCTCAGGGGTCACGGCGGGTTGGAAGACCAAGAACAACATGGAAATCTACAGTGCTATCGGAAGTTAACTCCCAGAGAAAGACGTGGCCACAGTTAAGGTATCTAGCTGCAGATCGAGAAGGATGGAGACGTTTTGTTGACGCCCTATGCCCCGTACGGGGTTACAGGACCTGATGATGATGAGATCCTAGTACAGGGATCACAGGGAATATATAGATAAACACGGCTAATAATCATGATGCTATATAAAATCCATTTTCCCAAAATATTTCAACTTAGTCGAATCACTAGTCTCTCCAAGAAACCTAGTTCGTACTATAAGCTCAGGTATCAACTACCTTATTCTTAGGCCTTTAGATATGACTTGAATAAGATTTAATTTTCTAACACAAAACCGTACTATACGATAACAATATTTATTTTTTTTAGTCAAGAAAGTCAAATGCAAATGGAAACTTATTGGTCACGTACAGAAAACAATGTGAAACACTACGATGTACGATTACGATAGTACACATTATGGAGTACTACGAATATACTATTCTATTCAAATAAAGTTCCGGTAGAATTAATTAATCACACATCGCGTACAAGGGTTATCAATTGCAAAAATATCGTCCAGAAAACAAAATAAAAACAAAATAAAAGACAAACAAAATACAAATTCCAACCACGCAAAAATGAGAATTCTTAAATAACAAATAAATAAAAATGTTAATTGGATTTGAAATTGTTTACGTTATTTAACCCGTTCCTTGTATATTTTTTTATTTTACAATAATTTGATGTTAAATGTGATGACATTGTGATGTGACACACATTTAATCTTGATAGAGAATGATTCCTCGCCAATAATCTTTAAATTTGTTCAAGTACTTACAAAGCTGTGGTATTGAAAGATTTTTTTTTACATTAAAACTTAAATGTTAATTGATTTATTGTGTTTTTGAAGTGTATAACGTTTCATTTTTAGTAAAAACGTAAAGAAACGTCAACAGATGACATAACACGGTGGAAACTTTCAATGCAAAATAACGTTACGCTAACTGTCATTGTAAAATGTTCGGGATTTTCGTAATGAATTTTAAGAACTTAAAAATGTTGTTAACGAGTTAAAGGTAAACCATACTCACATGGTGTCGTGCCGATTTTGACATATTGAAAAGAAACAATTGGACTCTTATGAGGCAAACTGAAATGTTACTTCAATCTCTGTGCTCGCTTTAGATCATAAGTATCGTAATAGATTTTTTTCTATTTTGTCATGCTTTGACAGTTGAAAATTTTACTGTCATCGCAATTTTGGTTCTTTTTTTATTTCTGATTCTGTTGTTTAATTTAAAAAAAAAAACATATTAAAGAAATAAATAAACAAATCAAAAAATGTAAGTAAACTTCAGTAAACTTTCTTCTTAACAGGGTTCAAAACTACATTACGTATCGGAAATTAGTTCATGCTTTATGACACATGATATCGTAAAATATCGTTAAGTCCTTAAAAAGAATGTCAAAAGCCTGACTGACATTACGCGTGGTTGTATTTAAGTTAAAGTACATCTTACTTGTCAAATGTCAAATGCTGAAATAGTACATTATTATAAATGCTAATTGTTTGTGGAAAACTTATGCTTTGTTAATTATCATATTTCAAATTTGAATCTTGTTTTACTTTTTAATTATCATATGACACCTGAACATTTCTTCTAAGCAATCTTTTAACATTTTTCGTCAAAAAGTATTGTTAAGAAGAAATTTAAACTACAAGTACGTCATTGTTTTGCAAAAGTTTGAAATGTTTCTTGTAGGATATTTTTAGCAAACAATATTAAAAAACCGTTCTTTGTTCAACCTACCAAAGTGCTAAGTACGTAAAGTACCTCGTATTCAAATTGATTTTTTCCATTAAAATAAAAATACAATGAAATGCTTTGATGACAAAAGAAGAACGAAATAACACCAACTCTTATTGTAATGAAGAACAAATAGATTATGAGCTTGAATTTAGAAAATTATTTAGCGCTTAAAAGTAAATATATTATGTTCATAAATAGCTAAAATCCTAAAATCTGAAAAACGACAGAACTAAATACAGTTTCAATTTAATGATACTTCACTGGAAGCTTGTTTGGTTACTATTAAACCTAAGAACTATTACATTTTTCCACTCAAGGCATTTTATTATTAATAGTTTCCGAAAGTAGCCTAATTTGATAATTGATTAATTTATGTTATTTCGCATTTGACAACTATCAAACTCAGTTGTCAGTTGAAGTGTCAAAATTCTAGTGGAATGTTTTCCTTTTATGGTAATGGATCGCTTGATAATCGAACAAATAACAGGCTAAAAATAATTAAAACTAATCTCAAAAATAGCCTGTGCGGCATTATGGTAATGCATGGTGAGGTAAAAATATTGCTACTGTTTGTGCAAGTTCTGCTGATGATTTAAACTTATGTATTGATATCCCAGAATTGCAGAAATGGACGATATGTGTTAAGGCCTGTGCAATACGACAAAGGGCAAGAAGTCACATAACGAGACTTTACAGCGTAATTTCACGTTTCAACGATGTCAATAATTAGCCCTCAAGATCATGTGATTTGACACCGCTAGATTTTTTTCTGAGGGGCTACGGCGACAGACCTTATACCGGCTTCCAAACTATTAACTTTTTGTATAGCGTGCGCTCACTTTTGGGGCTACGATGAATACCCTTATAATGATTAGACACAATGCGAGCAATTAGGAAAGGAGGATAGGATTAGTAAGGAGAAACCGATGCACATTGGTTTTGAATGTCTCCACATTGTAATCAGCAGGAATAGTTAAGCCTGGTAAAGCATTCCACATTCATGTAGTGCAGCAAAAGAAAGAATCTCTGTGCTTAACAGTACGTCTAAAATTGAGCTCGAGGGTAAACTGATGGGCATTCCTAGCAGTACCTACGGGTATTACGGTTGAATTGTTAGAAGGAATGCAACTAGCATGTGACCGACCTTGCGGCGGGCGGCGGTGTTCAAGAAAAGCTAATTTCTCGGTAAGAGAATGATCTCTTATCGATTTTAGAGCTCTCTTTTCCAGAAGACTCAAGTACGTTATTGCGGCATCTGCCCAAATATGATAATTATACTCAAGTTTTGGACGGATAAAAACTTTGTAAATTATAGCCAGTTTAGAAGGGGTAAAAAACTTCTTGCATCGTCTGAAAAAACCAAGCAGCATTTTTGGCAATGTTGAATATGTGATCACTCCACAAAAAGTGGTTTGTGATACGAATACTAAGAATTAGGAGCTTTTCAGTCTATTTTTTGCAAGTACCACCTATGGATAGTGGCATTGAGGAAGGGTAACGCTTTTGAGACAGTTTATTTACTTAGAGTTCTTAAGATATCATTGAACTCAATCATTGGAATATTGTTGACATGTTGGTGCATATGTGGATGTGTATGTATTTCTTGATTAAAATCAAGTGTTCCCAATAAGAATTAAGTATCTGAGGATAGAAGTGATCACTGAAAGCACAAGTGATCCGAACAAAATGAAAATGGATCGCTTTCAGTTGAATGCATATGTATGTTCTGATGTATGAAATCAACAATCAGCTGTTCATTGAAAATGTTTTGTATTGTATATATTAATTAATTTTGGTAGGATTACAATGTTTACAATTATAATTTAATTAGAAGACGTTGGAGATAAGGCCAATTTAAAACAAAAAAGAGGCTGGGATGCGACCCACACTGATAACTTCCCATCCCGTCTGTGGATTTGTCTTGCTTAAAAGTTTGACCATATGTACTCGTATCAATTTTTACCAAATTTGCGTACTATTTTTAGTAGATTTTATATTTTTTATGAAATAACGGACTGTTAGATTTTTATATACAAATTACTTAATATTGAAAACATTATTTTCTGTGAAATAAAATAAGTTTGAAGCCAATATTTTTAATTTTTGAAAAGCTATTTCAGCCGAAAGTAAATTTTTACCAGAGTTTTAGAGTTTTATTTTTTGTAAAAAAACTTTCAATTCGAATTTTTCAAAAATTTTAAAAAATGTTGAAAATAATATTTCTTATAAGATAAAATTAGTTTGAAGCTATTATTTCAAAGTTTTTAAAAGATATTTGAGTCGAAAATCATTTTTTACCAACTTTTGTTAATTTTTTGTTCGGTTTTTAATTTTTTGTAAACAAACTGTCATGTCGATTTTTTTCAAACTTTAACTGAATGTTGACAACAAGATTTTTTGAAAGATAAATGTAAATTAAAGCCAATATCTCAAAGTTTTGAAAAGATATTTGAGTCGAAAATCAATTGTTACCAACTTTTGTTAATTTTTTGTTCGGTTTTTATTTTTTGTAAAAAAAACTGTCAACTCGATTTTTTTTTAAATTTTACCAAATGTTGAAAACAATATTTCTTAAAAGATAAAATTAGTTTGAAGCCAAAATTTAAAATTTTTAAAGAGATATTTGAGTCGAAAATCAATTTTTACCAACTTTTATACATTTTTTTTTAGGTTTTTAATTTTTGTAAAAATCTGTCAATTAGATTTTTCTCAACATTTTTTAAATTGTTGAAAACATTATTTCTTATAAGATAAAATAAGCTTGAAGCCAAAATTTCAAGTTTTTGAAAAGATATTTGAATCGATATTCAATTTTTACGAACTTTGAGTAATGTTTTTTTTAGATTTTTATTTTTTATAAAAAAACTGTCAATTCGATTTTTCTCAAAATTTTATCAGATGTCAAAAACATTATTCTTCGTTGCACAAAATTGTTTTAGAGGTGAAATCATATTTCAGTCGTAAAATATTGCAGGTGACAATTTTTTTTTTTTCAGTTTTATTGATTTATAAAAAAAACCGTTATATTGATTTTTTTCAAAAAATATAATTGTTTGGTATCACGATATAATATATTATATAAAATTTAATTCAAGTCTCTAGCGTTTTTGGTTCGTAAGATATTTAGGGTTAACCAAAATTTGCACCTGTTTTTCAAACTGCTATGGTAAAAAAAACACCCACGCAATTTTGTTGAGAGCCCTTTCTGCATCTTTCTGCCTTATTATCTGTATAACAAAATTTATTTGAAGTCGATATCTCTTCTGGTTCTTGAGCTATGGACGACGAAAAAAACGTCGCGAACGTACGGACGTACGGACGTACACACGCACGCACAGACATCTTTCTAAAAATCTTTTATTTCGACTCTAGGGACCTTGAAACGTCGAGAAATGTCAAAATTTTCAATTTGACAAATCGGACCCATTACAACAAGTTTCTATGGGAAGTTAAAAACTATTAATTAAGTGATAGATACTAAGGTTTAAATTTGTACGTGACCACGTAAGCCGTGACCTTACACTTTGTTGGAAAATGGTAAATACTCTAAGACTTCTTATTAAGAAAAGCAATTTATTAAAAACTGAAGGTGCTACTATTGTAAAGAATCTGCGAAAGTGAATTTTATTATAAGATTGGATAGGTGCTAAATTCATAGAGTTCACTCTAAAATTGTATCGAGGACTATTTCTTATTGATAGATATCCACTTCTAATAAAAAAAACACCCTCAGGACTTTAAAATAGTATACATGTTTTAAAGGAAGAAATTTTAACTCCTGAAATAAATTTAAACTATTATGAAAGAGATTTTTTGTACAAATAGTTCTAATTACATGTATTTAATGTAGTACCCGTAGAGTGATGGACTGTCATGCGAGGGGTCTTGGGTTCGATCCCTGCCTGTGCCACCTAAAATTTTATTCACAGGTACTGCCTCTTGTGAGGAATTGACAAATTCTTCAAGAGTAAATTAATTGCTTTAAGTGCTTTCTCTAATTAGTCGTTCGGATTCGGCATATAAACTCTAGGTCCCCTCCATTCCTGCAATTACTCGCACACAGGAATGGTTGAGAGTTGTAAGCCACTAGGCCCTGGTTCTCTACGGACTGTTGCGCCACCTCATTTATTTATTTTACATGTTTTTAAAGAATAAGAAGCCGATTAATTTTATTTTTATAAGACCCTCCCCAAAAATTTATTGCATACTAGATTTTAGAGTAAACAATACCAAAGTAGATCGTAATAAGTATTTTTTTTTCTAGGAGATAAACCAAGTGTATAGAACTGTCTAGAGCAACATAGTAAATAATTTGTGAACCATAATGTAGGATCGGACCAATTCATTTTACTATCAAGTTTGATACCAAGTTATTTTAAAGTATTCACAAGTTCTATCTTAGAGAAATAAGTTGAACAGGGCTTTTTAGAGACAAAACTATCAGATTCATTAGCAATGAATTGAAATTTTTGGCAATCTGAGGAATCATAAAATATATCCCAATCAACTAAGTTAGATGATTCTGACAGACTAAAGTTTTGTTTTATTGCTTAATACTATTTTATTAACTGCGAACAGCGTCTTAAAATTTCCAAGTCTGAGTTAATGTCAGAAATTAGTTAACCAGAGAACTGCAACCGTATGAAAAGGCCTTATCATCAGTAAATGCTAGGGCCATTAAAATTCTGATTGAAAATAGAATTAATAAACATTGGAAAAAGAAGGGACCCAAAACTGAACCTTGGGGAACGCCAATACTAATATCACACAAAATACTTAACCTATAATTTATTTTCACTAATTGCTTTCTATTGGATAAATAAGAATTTAGCCCATTATAAATAAATTAAATAAATTATCACGCATTCGTGCATTTTTTAATTTTCTCAAGATAATATTATGATCAACTCTAAGGCCGAGATCTGTGATGCCAAAGGTGGTGCGATTCTGGAGTTAATGGATGCATTTGATTGCCGAGTACTTAATGGAAGCTTTGAGGGAGATTTGCGTGGGGACTTCACATTTTATGTGGTACAGCATGTTCTGTCATAGATTACTGTTTTGTAACCGAAAACGTGTGCTCTTTTCTTAAGGAATTCAAGGTGGGGAGTTCACATATTCTGACCACATGCCTCTTGAAGTTACGTTTTACTTGCACGAAAGCCCACTAATTAGCAGCATAACACAGTTGAGCTTCCTACCGAAACTACTAGGGAGAGATAGTGTTTGAAGATCGTATCAAATAAACCTCAACAAAGAACTCGTAGCTCTGACAAATATTAATGCGTCACCAAATATTGAAAGCCTTACAGAAAGCCGTATCCAAAATAACACCATTAAAAAATGCCAAAGGTAGGAGCAAACAAAAATGGTTTGATTTAGACTGCAAGCGAGCTAGAGATGCATCTTTTGCATTTCTCAAGCTTGTTAAAAAGAACAACACCAATACGTTAAAAACACTGTATGCAGAATTAAATAAGCATTTCAAAAACGTATGCCTTTTTAAAAACAAGCGTGGCCTTTTAAACAAAGCAAAATGCCCAGCAGAGTTTTGGAAAGCTGTTAAGAATGTCTGTTAACTTAACTCGGCAAATTAAAGAGGCAATTTTTCTTTATTTGAATTAAGTTTATTTAATCTTGGTTTAAAAATTTGTAATTTTGTATGTGTTGCGACCGCTGCCTTCTATATTCCTTTTTTGACTCCAATCAACCGCTCATTCCCGTGTCTGTTTTAAGAATTTACAATAAAAGGTCTCTTGCCATTGGCTAGCCAATGAAATTAAGTCTTTCATTTGCAAATTTGACGATTGCCATATTTTTATACGCGTTCGGCGACTAGTTTGACGACGACAGGCAAGAGACCTTTCACCTCATTTTTTGTACGCGTTCGGCGACGAGGTTGGCGGCGACATCCCACCCTCCGTGAATCCTCGAAGTGATTCACCATCAACTTGAAGCAAGGCAAGTTTCGATGCTGGTCGACGAAGTGTTCCCTGCGTTGTTTTAACATCGGCGCTCTTCACTTGTCCATCTGCTGCTGGATAAACGTGCACAATTCTTCCTCGTTGCCATCTATTTCGAGACTGACTTGAATCACAAATTATGACTTGATCATCTACTTTAAGAGGGCTTGCTCTCTCATGCCACTTGCTTCGTTTGGTTAACATTGGAAGGTACTCATGTATCCATCGCTTCCAAAATCTGTTTTTTAACTGCTATTGGTGTGTCTTCCAGGTTCGGTGTCTGAGTGGAGTTCACGCTTCCAATTAAGAAATGGTTGGGTGTAAGCGGCTCATCCTCTTCTGATGTCAACGGTAATTCTGTTAGCGGTCGGGAGTTGACAATGTTTTGGGCTTTGATTAACAGGCTTCGGAGTGTTTCCAGATGCGGTGCTTCTTCTCGGAGTGTTACCATCAGCACCTTCTTCACCGACTGCGCCATCCGTTCCCATATGCCTCCTTCACTGGGATTTAGTGAACACGAAAACTTCCACTCAATTCCTTTAGTGGCCAATTCATTTTGAATACGATCAGTGTCAAACAATTCTGGTTCCCGTCCCAACTGTTTTTTGGCCCCAATAAAATTCGTTCCGTTGTCACTTCGTATACGGACAGGAACTCCGCGACGATTGATAAAATTCCTCAAGCAAAGTATACAGGCATCAGTTGACAGGTCTGCAGCTATTTCTAAATGGATGGCTCTTATTGTGAGGCAAGTGAACAATGCCACCCATCGCTTTTCCCTCCGTCGCCCTACGGATACTTGTAGCGGCCCGAAATAGTCCAAGCCGGTGTATGTGAAGAGTCGAACGTACGGCGTTAAACGGTGGGGTGGCAGGTTTAGCTTTAGCAATTTTACATCTTTGGCAGTTTCTCTTTGTACGTTTAAGCACTGATCGGATATGTGAAATCCAATAACGCTGTCGGATTTCGTTGATGATTAACGCGTCATTTTGATGATGTAACAACTGATGATAGTGGCTTACTACTAGGCCTGTAAAGGCATGGTTCTGTGGTAGGATGACTGGTCTTCTTACATCTGCTGATAGACAATTAGCAAAATCAATTCTTCCACTTACTCGTAGTAAATCTTCCTGGTCTAGCTGTGGCGTTAGCTGGTAGATTAGACTTTTTCTTGAAACTGAATTTCCCATCTTGAGTGCTATTCTTTCTTCTCTAAATGCTTGGGTTTGTGCTTGTCTACCTAAGAATATTTCGGCTGACCTGATTTCTGCAGCTGTTAATACTTTCCTTTGATGAAGTTTGCAGTGTTGTTGTGTAGAATTGCATTTTGCTGGACTAAAATCTGTAGCTTGTTCTTGAGGTTTTCGAGCAGCTATATTTTCCCTAGCTTGTCTAAGTAGTGAATTAAAGTAACGCATTATCCAGGCTGTGCTTCGTTTCAATCTAGTCAACGAAGAAAAATTTGTAAATTTAATTATAAAGTTACTTGCCTGATTTATATGTAGAACTTTGGCGCGTAGTTCTTCATCGAGCTTGTCTGGAACCACAACAGTAAGATCTTTGGGCCATTGATCCTCCGGATGACGAAGAAATTTTGGACCAGTTAGCCACCGGCTGTTTTGTTCGAAAGTCGGAGGGCTAATAGCCCTGGTAGCGGCGTCTGCTACATTTAATTCTGTAGGAACCCAATTCCAATCTGTCGAATTCGAAGTGTCCAGAATTTCGGCTACTCTGTGGGCTACAAATGGTTTGAATCGGCGATGTGGAGATCTTATCCACCAAAGAGTCGTTTTTGAGTCGCTCCAGTAGGTAACACGAGATATCTGGAAGTTATGACCATCTCGAATCGATGTTTGGATACGACATCCTAACACTGCAGCTTGTAGTTCCAGGCGTGGGATGGACAGAATTTTCTTGGGTGCACATCTCGTGTTTCCGAAGGCGAAGGCAATGTCGACTGCATTTAGATATAGGATACGAAAATACCCAACCGCTGCGAAGGCACTTTCACTGGCATCTGTGAATATGTGTAGTTCGATGGCGCGGGCATGTTGGATATTCTGTGAGTAGCAGCGATTTATTCGGAAAGGTGTTACGTTTGCTACTTCTTTCCACCACAGTTTCCATTGACAGTAGATATTGTATGGCAATGGATCCGATGCCAGTTTTCCAGGTGTTTTTTAGAAGTATTTTAGAGAAAATGACGAAGTCTCGACAATGTCAATGGTATAAAAAAAAAACAATATCTCATTAAACTTGCAATCGGAACAACTTAAAGATCATTTTAAAAACTTGCTCAACACAACACAAATCTCCCAGCCATTTTAATATGCAGGACCCTGGATTGTTGATGAATTCCTAGATTCACCGATAACTCTAGATGAGATTCAAAATGTAATTTTATAAGAACTGTACGAGTGAATTCCTTTTAGCAAAATATTTACGCTAACTAACATCGTTGAAATTTACAAG
This sequence comes from Eupeodes corollae, assembly GCF_945859685.1. Classification (NCBI taxonomy): domain Eukaryota; kingdom Metazoa; phylum Arthropoda; class Insecta; order Diptera; family Syrphidae; genus Eupeodes; species Eupeodes corollae. The sequence continues at coordinate 34,941,911 of NC_079147.1, forward strand.
AGGAACCACAAAAAGCGTTACGCATTTTTTATAGATTTTCGAGCAGCATTCGACGCTGCTTCTAGAGAGTCGCTTTTCTATAAGACATTACGCCAGATCTTAATTCTGAATCCCTAAGAAGACAGTTTGATAACATATTAGAAAAAACTAGAAACACTATATATCAAAAATATGTCAATGAAGCTAAAGCTTCCCAATACAGGGTGTACTATAGCCAACTTAAATACAATCTTGAAGAACAAACATATCTTTTAAACTTCTATACAACTGATAAAATAAGCACTATTGTCATTAGTTAAACCTTTAATAAAGAAACAGTCATTTCTGTTCCTAAATACCTCAGTAGAGACATTTTCAGCAAAAGAAATAAAAATTTTATTAAAACGATTAGCAATTTTAGTTGTATCAGTTATTTGAATGTTTTCATCTTCTAAAACTAAAGGCTTTTCTGATTGGGAACTGCAATTTAAAAGTTTATTCACAATTTTTAGTTCCCCTTTAATAAAGGGTGATTTTTTTGAGGTTAGGATTTTCATGCATTAGTATTTGACAGATCACGCGGGATTTCAGACATGGTGTCAAAGAGAAAGATACTCAGTATGCTTTGACATTTCATCATGAATAGACTTACTAACGAGCAACGCTTGCAAATCATTGAATTTTATTACCAAAATCAGTGTTCGGTTCGAAATGTGTTTCGCGCTTTACGTCCGATTTATGGTCTACATAATCGACCAAGTGAGCAAACAATTAATGCGATTGTGACCAAGTTTCGCACTCAGTTTACTTTATTGGACATTAAACCAACCACACGAATGTGTACAGTGCGTACAGAAGAGAATATTGCGTCTGTTTCTGAGTGTTGGTGAAGACCGTGAAATGTCGATTCGTCAAAGATCTTGGTGTAAAACCGTATAAAATACAGCTCGTGCAAGAACTGAAGCCGAACGATCTGCCACAACGTCGAATTTTTAGTGAATGGGCCCTAGAAAAGTTGGCAGAAAATCCGCTTTTTTATCGACAAATTTTGTTCAGCGATGAGGCTCATTTCTGGTTGAATGGCTACGTAAATAAGCAAAATTGCCGCATTTGGAGTGAAGAGCAACCAGAAGCCGTTCAAGAACTGCCCATGCATCCCGAAAAATGCACTGTTTGGTGTGGTTTGTACGCTGGTGGAATCATTGGACCGTATTTTTTCAAAGATGCTGTTGGACGCAACGTTACGGTGAATGGCTATCGCTATCGTTCAATGCTAACAAACTATTTATTGCCAAAAATGGAAGAACTGAACTTGGTTGACATGTGGTTTCAACAAGATGGCGCTATATGCCACACAGCTCGCGATTCTATGGCCATTTTGAGGGAAAACTTCGGAGAACAATTCATCTCAAGGAATGGACCGGTAAGTTGGCCACCAAGATCATGCGATTTGACGCCTTTAGACTATTTTTTGTGGGGCTACGTCAAGTCTAAAGTCTACACAAATAAGCCAGCAACTATTCCAGCTTTGGAAGACAACATTTCCGAAGAAATTCGGGCTATTCCGGCCGAAATGCTCGAAAAAGTTACCCAAAATTGGACTTTCCGAATGGACCACCTAAGACGCAGCCGCGGTCAACATTTAAATGAAATTATCTTCAAAAAGTAAATGTCATGGACCAATCTAACGTTTCAAATAAAGAATCGATGAGATTTTGCAAATTTTATGCCTTTTTTTTTTAAAGTTTTCAAGCTCTTAAAAAATCACCGTTTATTACCTTTATTTTTGTCCAGTTGAGCTAAATAATAATTTTCCTCACAAGTTTTAATTTCTTATGTTAATTGTTTGCATACTTTCTTTATTAAAAAATTAAAAATGAACTACATATATATGTAAAAGAAAAGTAGTGGATTGAATATGACTTTTTTTCCTGTTTAAAATTTACAAGTCATTATCCATATTTTGATAACAAATATAACAAACTCGAATTTCTTAATAACTTTTAAATCTCGAAACAAAATGCGCCTTACCAATAATTATTGACTAAACAAGCGTTTAGATAAACGCCACGTTAAACTTGAGAGACGAGTTTATTTGTGTGTTAACCAATAACCAAATTAAACACGTCTTTAACTAAACTGTGCTCTATTACATTATCTACTACATTTGTTGTCAAACAGACAGCTGCTGTCGAAATGACATAAATAGCCCTTAAAAAGATAATAGTTGTTTTGTTAAACGTTTCTTTCCTTTAATTTTCATTTGAATCGTCTTTAAGAAATGTAATTAACCTAATACGGCTCTGGTTGTGAGGAATATTTAATAGAACAAAATTGTCCCCACTTCAAGTGCCAATTGGTATGTTTATTTTTTCTATAGAAATACTGATTCTATTTGGCAAAATAATATTAAATAACTTTTATTTACCCAAGACTTAATTATTCAAAATAGCACCAGAGTTAAACATTCTCGCGTATAATGTGCCAAAACGCCAAAAGTGATTTTGTTTCTTAGAATTTCATTGGAATAAGTTAAGGTCTAGCCGCAAGGATTATGTTACACAAATAAAATTCCAAGTAATCGCACATTGATACTTCCTGCCTTGAAGGCTTTTTTTTGGTATTGTTTAATTCACCCCTAATGCAAGGTTGCAAAGAGGAAGTGCAGGGTATTGTTTTGTTTATACGGTGCGGGCGCAGCGCGGTGTCGGTGGCCACAGATTTGAAGGATTACGAAGGAAACGAATCAAAAGAGGAATTTAATGCGTGTATGCTGGTCAGAGCAATTATTATAGAGGGTTTTATTTCAAAAGATCGGTTTTTTATTTATACTTTGTGTGTTTTGTAATCGAACTTGTTACTGTGTCTCAAAACTAAATGATTAGTGCACATTTTTATTTGATCCCTTAACCATAAACCCCTATATGTGAACAGGACATATATATTCGAACATCGTACGTACAAGTATTTGACGGTGGCAAGTGCATAATTTTTACACATGATTTGAAGACGTTGCGTTTCCTCTTTCACATGGAAGTGGTATGACCCGACTGTGTGGTGTGTATGGCTTCAAGGAAAAATAATATGAATAATATCTTTAAACTCCCTGCACTGATTTTGTTTGATCTTTTTTTTTTTTAAATGTAAGATATGTAGAAAATATAAGTCTAGAAAAGGATTTTGTTGACAATAAAAAAATCTTTGCTGACCAAAATGAAAACAAATATATTCACTTAACTTATTATAAATTATAATTAAAGTATACTGATAGCTTGACTTTTATAAAACTCTTAATGGGCTTAAGGGGCTCTCAACATGAGTGAAACGAGGTAATTTTAAATGCAATTTAACATCTTTGCGAAGCTTAGAATTGAGATTTGAATACTAGAGATTTCTATAATTAATATTATTTTTGTTATTATTATTATTATAACTATTATTATATCTTTCACAATATTTAACACAATTCAGTTAAAAGATTTACAAGCATAGCTTAAAAGCCGTCTACCGAAAATGCAGCTCAAGCATTGCAACGCCTATTGTAAAGACTATAGTTCCCATGACCGAGACATAAGTAGTTTAGGGTAAGCTGGTTTTTGAAAGATTGCTTCGTCTAAAATAGAAATAAAGTTATACATTTGGTATCTCAGTGCTTCTAAATCATCAACGATAGCGATAATATAAAGTTATATTTTGATGCCAAATCATACCAATCCTTAAAAAAAGGGAACCTTCCCAGTAGAGCTTTTCCGCGTGACTTTAACAACAAAGTCTGCCTTAGCTTCAATACTTTTTAAGTAAACTGAAGGTATTCCTACATACCTTGAAGAAAGTCGAAAATTCAAACTAACTTATAAGACGAAAAGAAAGCTCTACTATCAAACGTTATGTATCAGTCTTAGAAACGTAAGTATTGGGGTGATATCGCTAACAAATTCCGAAATAGAATAGAGCCAAACAAAAAAAGTTGTGATTTTAGAGAGCATTTCCTACGGCTCTTGAACCCACCACTTAGGGCTATTGCGGCACTGGGAGAAATGATAGAAGATTCTTGGTATGAACAGCTTGATGGCGAGATCACGAACTTCGAACTTCGAGAAGTACTGAACAAAGCAAAGAAAAATAAAGCCGCCGGATAAGACCGTGTCCCATATACATTTTTTATTCATGCACCTCAGATGCTACAATAGGATCCAACTCACAGAAATCGTGGAATCATCTTTTAAGAAGTCTTTGATTTTTTCCTATTTTCCAAAATTACAGAGGAATTTCTTTTATGCAAAGGCGAAAATCTATACAGGCATACTTCTCAAAAGGCTACAGGATTGGGAAAAAAGAAACAGTATTCTTAACGAACATCAAGCAGGGTTTAGAGAGGGATATAGCACATCAGATAATATATTCAATCTACTAAACATTGTAAGAATCAGGATGAATGAAGGCAAAAAAAAACATACTGCTTCTTTGTAGACTTCAAAGCAGCGTTCGACAATATTTATAGGAATGCTCTGTTTGTGAAGCTAAAAAAAATGGGTATTTCAACAATATTCCTGAACATTGTAAAGGCACAGTATGGGATGGAAAAAATTTATTAGAGTGGTTTGATACAGAAATGGGTGTGAAACACGGTTGTCTCCTAAGTCCTATGTTATTTGCACTGTTTATTAATGACATCCATGACTTCATAAGTGGAGGAATACATCTAAATGACCATGTCATCCAAATGTTACTGTACGCAAATGACATTGTAATTTTTGCGAACACTCCAAAGGACTTACAATTAATGGTAAACAAGCTCTATGAATATTGCCAAATGTGGAATCTCATAATTACCCTGGAAAAGTCAAAAATCAATATATTCAGAAAAAATTGAGGCAAAAGGAGTAATCTAGAAAAATTTACTCTTGGTACGTAAGAGATTGAAGTGGTCAACAAGTATAAGTACTTGGGCTTATGACTGACGCTAGGGTTGAGTACGACCGAAGATTTTGCACAGCAGGCAAAAATGAGCTTAAATTTGACTTGGCACACTTTTGTTGCGAAAAAGGACATCAATAATTCATCAAAACTAGAGTTATTCAACACAGTAGCAAGATCAATCTTGGGGTATGGAGCACAAGCCTGATTGCACCAGCAATATACGATGAAATGAAAAAGGTCCACCGATATTTTCTAAAAACGTAAGCAACACTCGTTAGAAAGAACTAAAAACAATAATTTTGGTGAAGTTTTCCAGTAGGTTAGGTTCTATCTTTTTAAAGTGTAGACATGTGTGAAAATCGGAAGCTATTTTGAATTTTCTCATCACAAAACATTTTATTTAGTAAAATTAAAATTGGTTGCGTTCAATTTCTTGTTGGATAGGCTATTCTGCATAGGTCAACTTCTTGTTATTGAAGGTGTTAGAATGCTAGACAAGAGTACGATAACTTAGGCGACAAGATATTATAACGGATTTGTATAAAACAGTTCAAAACAAGCATTTTACTATGGGAGGGGGGGAATTGGTGGTTCTATCTCCCCTCGTTAAGGCGGGAGGGGCAATTTAAAAAAATAAAATATTATTTAAAATGGAAACAAATAGTTAAAAAAAAAACGATTTTACTTCAATTAAGTACAATACATTTTTTTAAATAAAAATACTTTTAAAAATTTGAGTAAAAAAAGTAAAAAAAAAAGGTTTAAAGTGTAATTTTTCAATACTTCAAGATTAAATTGATTGATCGATTTAAAACAAGCTATTAGACAAAAGTTTTGGCTTTAAAAAAATGTATAAAACTTTATTGTTATTATTGATATGATTGTATGAATACTTTTAGATTACACTGTAATATTATCATCTTTGCTCTCTTCTCCTTATTTTCTCTAACCCATTAGCTGTAAGTTAGTTTAAGTTATTGTGAATAAAATAAATTTAGTCTTAAGTCAAATCTGGTCGTTTTCATTTCTCCTCCGTTGAAACATAAAACTGGCGACGAGGATAACGGGAAGTTTAAGACGTTATAAGTATATAGTTATAAAGTACCGATTAAATGAGCTCTGACGAAATAGACGAAACAAAAGAGGTCGAACAAAAAAATATCGTTGATGAATTTATAAAAAGCCCTGAAATTAAAATGTCGGGATTCATTGGACGAATTGAATATTTTAATACTGGTGATAATTTTAATAGTTATATTGAACGACTTAATCATTTGCTTAAGCTCAATAAAATAACGACAGACGATGATAAGGTTTCGTTTTTAATCGGTGTCGGAGGAGGTGATTTGTATAATATATCGAAAACATTGGTGGCTCCAAAAAAGCCAGATGATCTAAAATATGACGAGCTTGTACAAAAATTGGTAGCACATTTTGAGCCCAAGAAAAATATTACCGCTGAGCGTTATAAATTTTTAAATAGAAACCAAGAACTAGATGAAAGTGTCTCAGATTTTATAGTTGCTATTAAGCAGCTGGCAGAAGGTTGTAAATACCTTGAGTTTTTAAATGAAGCTTTGAAAGATCGTCTACTCATGGGACTCAAGAACAAACGAATACAGTCCAAATTAATCGACGCTGATGAATTAACATGGGAAAAAGCATGTGAAATAGCTTTGAGTATGGAGCTAATAGAGACAGAGATGGCGAATATGAGTGGTGGTTCGGCAGTGGCTGTAAATTCGGTGAGGAAAAAACGTAGTGATGGTGACAGAGATTCCAGGAGTACAACAGTACGACCCCTCGGTGAGCATGCGGTTCGTGGTAATTCAAGGTCAAGAATGAGAAATTTTGATAAGTTACAATGTCATTTTTGTAAAAAGTGGGGACACACACAGAAATATTGTTATGTGAAAAACCGTAATAACAGTTATTTTAGAAATCGTTCAAAGAGTAGAAATAGAAATAATTCGTATAATGCTCAAAGAAACAAAATCAGTGCAGTTAATGATTCTGATGTTGAAGAAAACTCAGGTTTAGGTTATTTAAATAACGTGATATATGATAACAGTAGTGCATTATTTATACATGTAATATGTAATGGCAAGCAATTGAAGATGGAAATTGATTCTGGTGCATGCACGTCTGTTATGCACATAAGCTCATGGAAATCACTGTACCCAAATACAGAAATAAAAGAATATAATAGAAATCTTAACGTCATTTCAGGGGGAAAAGTCAATATAGTAGGTTGTGCGATGGTGAAGGTCAAATTAACACTGGAAGGTGATGAGTTTGAGTTGGAGTTGGTTGTTATCGGTGGTCCTAAGGTGTTTATTCCATTGCTAGGAAGGTCATGGTTGGACAGGATAGTTCCATTGTGGAGGGATAAAATTGTATCTGGGAACAAGTTGATTGCTAAGGTGGAGGTCACACAAAAATGCGTTAAAGATCTTTTTACTAAATATCCAAATGTTTTTAAGGGTGAAAAAACAGTAGCCATCCAGAGGTTTAAAGCAAATATATTGCTTGATGAAAACACAGTTCCAGTTTTTTGTAAGCCTTATTCCCTTCCATTTGGAGTCAAGGATAGGGTGAAGAAAGAGTTAGATAGGTTGGTGGCAGAAAATATTATATACCCGGTCAAATACAGCAATTGGGCTTCTCCAATCGTTGCGGTAGAAAAACCAAGCGGTGAAGTTCGACTATGTGTTGACTGTAAGGGTACCATTAACCCTTATGTACGAACAAATCATTATCCTTTACCCAAAAGTGAAGATATTTTCGTTGCAATGGCGGGTTGCGCTGTTTTTAGTGTTTTGGATTTAGAGGGGGCTTACCAGCAAGTTGAAGTAGAGAACTCTTGCCAAGAGTTTCTCACAATCAATACAGATTGGGGGCTGTTTAGGTATAGAAGGCTAATTTTTGGTGTAAAGTGTGCATCAGCAATTTTTCAAGATATTATGGATACAATTTTGAATGGGTTATCAAAAGTAAAGTGCTATATTGATGACATAATTATAGGAGGAGCGAATTTCGATGAATGCAAAAATAATTTAAGGAAGGTTTTAGAAAGGTTAAATGAATTCAAAGTCAGGGTTAAATATGAGAAGTGTAGATTTTATAAAAATGAAATCGACTATTTGGGTCACATAATAAGTGAAGATGGCATTAAGCCAAGTACAAAGAACTTAGAAGCCATAAAAAACGCTCCCCAACCTCAAAATCTTACTCAATTGAAATCATATTTAGGTCTCTTAAATTATTATTCCCGATTTATTCCAAATTTGTCTACTGAACTGAGATCTCTATATGAATTAACGAAAAAGGAAGTAGCATTTGAGTGGTCCAGTAAATGTGAAGAGGCATTCATAAGAAGTAAAACCCTCATTTTGCAAAATAATATTTTAGCACATTATGATCCTAGTAAGGAAATAGTATTGCATTGCGATGCAAGTCCGTACGGGGTCGGGGGAATTTTATCCCATATAATTAATGGTATTGAAAGACCCGTACTTTTCGCATCAAGCACTTTAAGCTCTTCTGAGCAAAATTATTCGCAATTACACAAAGAGGCCCTAGCTATAATATTTACAGTGAAAAAATTTCATAAATACATTTATGGAAGAACTTTCACTATATATTCGGACCATCAACCTTTGCGGGAGATTTTTAATCCTAAGAAATATACGCCAGCTGTTGCGGCAGCTAGAATTCATAGGTGGGCTGTTTTTCTTAGCACATATCAATACAAAATTGAGTACAAGAAGGGTTCTCAAATGAGCAACGCCGATGGACTTTCCCGTCTTCCATTACAGTATGCTACAGGTCTAGAAAATGATAGCATAAAAGCCATACGGTCAACGAATTACATGAATATAAATTTTGAAGATGTTCGTCAAGAAACCGAAAGAGACTGGGAGTTAAAAAGTGTTCTCAGTATGATTCAAAATGGTTTTCCCAGTTTAGTTCAGCATAATCTTAAAATATATGTTCAAAAAAAGTTTTCTTTGTCACGAGAAGGAGGCTGTTTATTTTATGGAGAACGTCTTATTATCCCTAGAACATTGAGAGATTCAATTTTAACTTTATTGCATGATACGCACATAGGAGTTGTGAGGATGAAGATGTTAGCTAGACAATATTTTTGGTGGCCTGGCATCGATGGCGACATCGAGAGCCACGTTTTTAATTGCAAAGCTTGTATTTACTCTAGTAACAAACCCGTGTCTAGCCATCATCAACCGTGGCCAGAATCGAATTCATTTTTTGAGCGAGTACACATAGATTTTTTTTATTTACAAGGTAAAAGTTACTTAATAATCGTAGATAGTTTTACAAAATGGGTGGATGTTAAAATAATGAAAAATACAAAAATTGAAACCTTAGTAAAAGAACTAAGAACTGTATTCGCATATTTTGGGTTGCCCTCCACATTAGTGTCCGATAACGGACCCCCCTTCGATTCAACTTTGTTCGCAAAATTTTGCAATGACAACAATATAAAATGTATGAAAAGTCCACCATACCACCCCCAGTCTAATGGTGCTGCCGAAAGAGCGGTGCAAACGGTAAAGACATCATTAAAGAAAATGATGATGGACACAAAACTTGTCACTCTTCCTACAGAATTATTAATATGCAATTTTCTTCTCAAATATCGTTCCACGCCATCGACAGCCACAAACTATGGTCCCAATGAAATGATTTTTAAAAGAAAACCGAAAACTCTTCTTGATAATATTAATACAAAAGTAATCGGAAATTCGAAACAGGTTGTTGAAAACAAGTTAAAAATATCAAAAACGTCTTCAAATGCATGTCAAATGAATATAAGAAAACCCTTGAAATTTTTAAAAAAAGGGGATAAAATATTATACAAAATGAAAAATAATTTTAGTTATAATTGGATTCCAGGAATTGTTGAAAAAAGAGTTGGAAACGTAGTATATTTAATTAATGTCGATGGAATCTATAAATCTGCACATATATCACAACTCAAGAGATGTAACTTAAAAGAAATTTGTTTTGCGCCTTCTAATGTACTAAAATCTGATTCAAAAAAAACAAAGCATGTGAGATTTAAAAACCAACAAAAAACAAAGGCGTCTTCTTTACCTATTTACAGGGAAAGACGGCAATCTGATAGATTAAAAAGCAAAAATATTGTAAGTTATAAGTAAAATAAAAATGAAGTAATAATGAAGAAATATATATAATATGTGAATTACGAATGTATTTATATTATTAATATTTAATAATTTAAATAATAATTAATCATTTTATCTAATGCATTGGCTTATAATGTATAAAATAATATTATGGTTATGAACTTATTAATAGATATTAAAGAAAAATCTTTTTAAGTTGAGAGGAGTGATATGATTGTATGAATACTTTTAGATTACACTGTAATATTATCATCTTTGCTCTCTTCTCCTTATTTTATCTAACCCATTAGCTGTAAGTTAGTTTAAGTTATTGTGAATAAAATAAATTTAGTCTTAAGTCAAATCTGGTCGTTTTCATTTCTCCTCCGTTGAAACATAAAAATTATTACCAATATTATTTAAAAATTTTGTTTCCATTTAACGTACATATTTTTATAATTGCTCCTACCCCCCTACCGCCTAAACGGGCGAGATAGACCCCTCGTCCCATAGTAGAAAATGCTTGTTTCAGTTCTGTGCAAAAAAAATCGTGTACCCGTGGCATGATGGTTAGTGCGTTGGACTGTCATGCAAGGGGTCTTGGGTTCAATCCCAGCCTGTGCCACCTTAATTTAAAAAAAAAAATAATTTTCGCGAGTACTGCCAATTGCGAGGAATTGACAAATGCTTCAAGAGTAATTCTTGTCATGAAAAAGTGCTTTCTCAAATTAGCCGTTCGGATTCGGCCTAAAATTGTAGGTCCCTTCCATTCCTAACAACAGTAAACGCACACGGGAATGGTTGAGAGTTGTAAGTCACTAGGCCCTGGTTCATATATATTATATTTATACAAAACCATTATAATCAGCCCTATTACGGTTGTCAATTATCAATACGCTAGTTGACATTTCAATGAAATTGATGAATTGGTATTATCGTTGTCAGCAATCAAAATTTTTGATAAACTGTGAACGCTCTTCAGAAATTAGATCTATTGTGAATGATTCAAATTGTCAGTCTTGGTATTATGGTTGTCAAAATATTTGTTAAATATCAAATTTTCAGTCAATCACAAATTCCTTGTTGATAAAATATTTTACGGATCGCAAAAGCCAAAAGCATGTCTACTATTGAACTATTTTTCGGTGAAAATGAAATTGAAGAAGAAAATACTTTGGAGCAAGCAAAGATTCGAAGAAAACTACGCGATGCTTCAAATCCGATGGATTTGGCACATATGTATGTACATATGTAGATAAAAGATCTTTTTTAGTTACATTACAAAATCTAATTTGGCTCACTTTTAGATTCATTCAAAACGTTAGACTTTCGAAAGAAGCCTTCCTTAATGTATTTTTACATATCAACGACAAGTTAAAACCAACGAAAAGACAACAATCCATCCCAAACATACTAAAATTTGCAGTAAATAGGCACTATTCACAATGAATTTTTGATCTTTGTTCACAATGGATCAAAAAATGATCAACTCGCGTTCATAATACCAATTTATCAATTAATTGACAAAATGTTTCAATTGTCAATTAATTGAACTTTGACAACCGTAATAAGGCTGAATATCTTGTCGCCTGAGTTATCGTACTCTACCCGAATGCTAGAATGCGATAACTTTCAAAATATAAAAACTTTCATAGAAAGATTTCGAGAAAAAAAAATCATAAAAACTTGAAATCAATTTTCAGGTTCCTTCGAATTCAACTATATTTTGAATCAGCTATTCTGTTAGTTAGCCACATACATATGTACATATGCATACCGGACAGTCTTGTTCTTTAGAATTTTATTTTTAATAACCCATCTAATTTCGATCAGTTGTTTTTTTTAAACTATTACCACTAAATAAAAAAGTAACGTGGCAGCCTCTGAACTTGTTAAAATTCACTACAAAAATGGTAAAAATTTAAGAATCAAAACGAAAAAAATTCCAATTTTTAAACCAAAATATAGAAAGTGTTTCTATTAAGATGCAAAAATAATGTTACGACAAAAGCTGAAGAAATGTCTTTTTAATACCTGGATATTAAAGTTTTTCTTGCTACTTTATATTATTTACTTTCAATAAATCAAAGTCAACTTTAACAATTAAGCAAATTTAGATTTTCCCTACTTTATTACTTTTTATCACTTCGACGATCTCGCAACAAAGTCTTTTACTTAATATCGTATAAAATAACATTAAATGTCAGCTGCCAGTAATTCATCATTTTGTCAAGAATATTTTATATTTATTTATGGAAACACATTATATTTTTACTGCATCATATAAATAAGTCATAAAATTGAATAATGTAATAGGTGTACATATATATTTGAAATAATAAAAGAAAAATCCAATATTTTTCAATTTTTTTTTCTTTATTATAAAAATACATCAGAAAAGATCAACGAATTTCAAATGAAATGTAAACATTTATGACTCATTTATGACAATCGCACATAAATATGTTTGCCTGAGCACATTATTCCTCATTTAAATTTAACCCTGACCACAAAATAATTGAAAGACACCAACAACAACGAAAGATACTTTACGATCATTCATCTCCATCTGTATGATTATAATTTATTTTATCCACAAGTTTAAATAACAACAAAAAAAGAAAAAACTTTTATGTTTTTCTTCACAGATCATCAATTGCTTATGTGACATTTTTGACATTAATTAATGAACTATTTAATACCAATTTTCCAAATATAATTTTGTCTATTAATACATTTTTTTATTTTCTAAGCATTCTATGAATACGATAGACGCTTATTCCATTATGCGTCTTTATTATTGTGCGATCACGCGTCGTTTTCTTGACACACATAATATTTTACCATTAATGAAATTCCAGCAATTTTCGATTTTGCTAAAAAATATCATAGACTGTTAACTTTTTCTAAGCAGTTTTTTTTTTTTTAATTAATTGGCGCCAATTTATATTTTATATTAAAAAATATAATTTTTCCTTAATAAAATTTATTTTTTTTACATTGACAGGTATAAGAATGTGTGTGCTTACGAATTACTCTCTGTTTACAAAAATATTCGAGTCCAAAAGAAAAATCATTGAAGACGCAGAGCATTGCACTCCCATCATTTTTCCGCGCGGTATTCACAACGAAAATACGTCGATGGAAAATATAAAAACAAGAGTGCCCCACTTTGGACGCACGTTCTTGTGTTTTTTGTATATATGGTTACCTACCCAGTGACTTGGAAAATTGAAGTGAAGTTTTCCTTAATTTGTCTTTAGATTGTTTTAAAGAGTGATATTTAATTTTTAACATTATAAATTCTTTTGACAGTTAACTTAAATGATCTTTATTTCAAAACGTTTACTTGATTGCATCATTCACTTAACCTTGATTAACATTAACTGAACGAGCCCAAACAAACAAACCTTTTCCGCAGTTTTTAAAGTTTTGTATAAAAGTACTAGCGGACCCGACAGACTTCGTCCCGTCATAAAGATTTGTAAGGTGGCAGTTTTTGTTCCAAAGTATTTTATAGTCGTGGCTTAGTATTCTCCTGAAAGGAACCTTAATCGTGGGCGTTGTGAATAAAAAATAATTTAACGAAACTTAAATATCGATTTGAAAGTAAATAATCGCTTTATTGTTAATCATGTGAATCATAATTATTAACAGAGATCAGTTTAATTACACTGGTCAACACTGGTTTTGTCACACGAACTTTGATAGCTAATTTTGTTTTGTCAATCAAGTCTCATTATTAAATCACAATTGTCAAGTGTCAATTAGCCTCAGTTTTGTTGTGATACGGTATAACTAAAAACTTGTACTACGCAGCAAATGAACAGAAGCGCTTCCAAGTAAACCGTTTAAAAAATATTTTTGGTTGCATTTTAACACATTTTTGTTTGAGCACTTTTTTGTTATTTACCCTGTGAACATGTCGAGGAAGTGTAACAATGATCCTTTCTATTTATGTTATGTTTGCGGAGATCTGACATTCAAAAAAGAAAGACGAAACTTTACGAATCTTGTGTTGGAGTGTTATCACCAATGTTTTGGTTTTTCTGTCGCCCATCAAGACAAATCCAGGGCTCCTTATGTCTGTTGCATAACGTGTGTGAAAAATTCAACCGACTGGAAGAAAGGCGCACGACCTATGCCGTTTGCTGTACCCATGATATGGACTGAACAGCGAGATCACGTTTCGGATTGCTATTTTTGTCTCACTGACATAAACGGTATAAAATACAAGAAAAAAAATATTGTTATTTACCCTAACTTATCTTCGGCTATAAGCCCAGTCTCTAATTTAAAAAAAACGCCAGAACTATTACTAGTTGCAACTACGTCTGTTAAGAATGACCATTCACACCCGTCCACTTCAGATAAATGTGTTGACGAGGACGATGACTTTCAGTTTAAAGGAATCGCAAACGTGCCACATTTCATAACTCAAGGAGACTTAAATGATTTAGTTCGGAATCTAAATTTGTCCAAAAAACAATCAGAACTATTAGGATCTCGTCTAAAAACAAAGCGATTTAGTAAAATCTCCATGGAAGGCTTTTAAAAATGTTGTTGCAAATTTGTTGGGAACCACAAGAGTGACAGCTACAGGAAGTTCGTTAGCGATCTGTTAATGACATATAAAGCTTTGGTTGCAACATGTCACTTAAGATCCACTTTTTAGACTCCTACCTGGATTTTTTTTTCCTGACAATTTAGTGCCTGTCAGCGACGAGAACGGTGAGAGGTTCCATCAACACATTTTGAATATGGAAAAGCGGTACTAGGGCAAATGGAACATAAATATGTCAGCATATTACTGCTGGGCAATGAAAAGGGACCAACCAGAAGAAACATGGAAGAAAATCTAAGATTTATTAAGATATTTATAAAAAAAATACAGTTTTGATTAACAAGATCTGTGTTATTTCTCGCAATATTTTAAATTACTCAAGAAAATAAAATCTCTGGCCAACAAATTTTTTTTAACTATTTATTTTTTCTTATGATCACCAACTAAAGCAAAAATATCAAAAAAGTTAGTGTGGCAAAAAAAAGTTAAAATTTTGTTGACCAGTGTTATCATTGTAGTGCTTTGTGATATACGATGTTTTTTGTTTGATTACTTGGCGCATAGACAAACAAATCTGATGGTTTTCTAACAAGGGAACAGGTTTTCTAGATTGATACCACAAACATTTTATGAATGCTCCTGTGACTCGTTTATTGTTATAACAAAAGCAAGCCGCACTGGAAACTGTAGTCGCTTACACTCAAACGGCACGGAATCAAACAACGGTATGAAAACATCTTCTCCTTTGAGTATAATTGCTTCTATCACATTTTTTAGTAATTTTTTTACCGCTAACCGTGTACTGTAACGCGGTTGGTTAATATTTCGCAACCTATAACGATTGATCCAACCTTTAATTGAAGACTGTGAGGTGGCAATCCTGGCAAATCCAGCGAGTTTAAAAATTCCGGTGGATAATTGACTACATCATCTTGGTTAGAAGCCGAATCAAATGATTTATACTCGTATATCCTCGGATCGCCTGTAATTTAAATTTTGAAATTCAATTCATTTACATAAATTTTTTTTGCAGCCAATATAGCTCAATCTATCATGGCTTCTGTAATTTTGAGAAACATCTGGAAACACCTTCTAAATAAGTTCGTCTTTTGATTGCGTTAACTGACAAAAACTCTGAAGAAAGATAATGCAGCCAATTAACATGTCTATAGGAAATTTGCCATTACCAATGAGTTGTTTAGAGAATATGTTTCCAGATTGGTCATTTTGCAACGCGACACGCATATTTTTGCTTAAATGAAGTACTTTGACAAATTGGAGGCCTTTAGACATGCATTGATTTCATCAGCTCGCGTTGATCGTGGAATCACTGGCAATGTTTGACGAAAATCTCCTACTAATAAAATCATTGCAACATTAAATATGATGTTATTGCTTCGATTCTGTCTTAAGCCTCCAAAGATTTGTATGTGCTATCGTACATTCATCCCAAACAATTAACTTACATTGGTGCAAAACCCTTGCCATTTCAGAGTTCTTCGAAATGTTGCAGGTTGGAGTTTTATCGTTTTGCATATTTAATGGTAATTTAAGTGCTGCATGGCTGTTCGACCATCTTCAAACAAAGTTGCTGCGATTTCTGACAAAGCAAGTGCAAGTGCAATTTTATTTTGTGAGCGAATTGTTGCTCATATTATTGAAATCAAAAAAAAGGTAACACCAGGTGCATTTAAGAGTAAATCCCTCCAGTTTCATCATTTATTACTTTCTAAGGGTATCAAATACATACTTCTGTTGTTCATTTAACAGTGGAAGATTTTTTTTTAATTAATTCTTTCAAAGTGTTGAGATGATACGGTTTTTTGCAAATCTTGGCTAAAAGGATCATGCACTGGGCGATTGGGCGCGGTCAGGCCTAGTTGAATTAATAGTTTGTTTGACATTATCAAACACATGTTCTCAATTGAAATCAATGCTCTATTATAAATTTCTTCATTGGTTTGTATAAATACACAGTACTTATTTATTTAACTTTAACTTATGGGTTTCCCATTCTATTTAAAAAAAAATGTTCCAGAACTACATTTGTTGCCCAAAATGAAGTCACTTAAAAGCAATTGTTATAGTGTTGGATATGTGTCAAAAAGTGTATGGAATCTGTTTATATTCCTGAGACCAATTAGTACAATGGCTCTGGTAGTTTTAGCTTGTTTTGTAACAGTTCGGGTTTTTCTACCTAAATTGCTTCGTCTTTTAGACTAACTAAATAACCACTAACACTAACACTCTGCACAAAACACGTTTATCAGTTTGCAAAAGTAAAGTCAGTAGATAAGGTAACAGAAGATCCAAGAAAAACAACAGTAAATTGAAGTCAAATTCTTTAAGCCGAATACCTTTTAATAAGAAAACATTTTTTTGGGAAGAAGAAAAAAGTTGTTTTATGGTTTTTCCGGCAATTTTTGGAATTTTTCTCACCGTAAAAACCATCCTTGAACTTCAACGAACATTTGAAAACAAAAAAATTGGCTAAATTAGTTAAATTAACAAAAACAGCTGAATGTCAAAAAGAAATATAATTACGTATATCCAAGAATTTCTATCATATGTTTGTATCTGACAAAACAGAGGTCTGTTCCTTTTTTAACTATTGTTAACAATTGTTAACTATTGTCGTTCCTAAACGTTAAAATTGTTACGTTTTGTAACAATATGTGGTCATTGCCATCATTTGTAGTTCCTTAACTCATTAAGTGCGTTTTTTTGGAATTCCATATATAGTACAGTGAGAAATTGCCAACAAAACGATCACAGTAGCCAGATTTTTGTATTTAAAAATTGGTAAAACTGAAAGAAGATCAGTCAGAATAAATATTAAAAAAAAAAAACACAAATAGACGAATGTTTTGTGAAAATCAAAAGTTAAAATTAACTTAACTACATTTAATAAATTGGACAATTTTCAAGAAGAAAACATCTGGAAATTGAGATTCTATAAACAAAAATTCATCTAACAATTGCTTTAAGGGGAGGTTTGTTCGTAGGTGTTGAAGCGAGCTTAAAGCTCGCCTCAATTCTTTATATACCTGAATCGAGTTGAAATGAGCTTGATTTGCCTTGATTCTGATAGGTGATCGGAGTCGAGTCAAAATTTGTGAAGAAAACCCTTTGTGCAGGAGTTGGTTTTACAGATAATAGGTTATGGTCTGTTTATTTGCATGTTTGTGTACAAAAAATATAGTTTTGTTTAAATAAAGTTTAAAAAAATTGGACATAGAGTAGGTAGCATATTTTTTTATATGGTGCTGAACTTTTCAGTTTTTCATTGTTTAACACGAATCAAACTATCTCACTTGCACTTCATAAGAAACATTGAAACACCATTTGCGTTTTAGAAAGTGCTGTCATATTTAATCATTTTGAAATCTTCTTGTGTGGTGGAAACACCAAAAAGATTTATTTATGAACTGAGATAAACTTTTGGTGGAAACATAGCAAAACTTGATTATCTTTTCTATTGTTTTCTCTTGCAAAATAAGCCCAGTTAGTCCATTTTCATGAACAAAATTAAATAATATCAACAGTAACAGATTGATTTTTTCCCCAATGGGAAACACATGATTCCAAATGCACAACTACTCAACAAACACAGCCATCGCGATACAAATGCAATATCAATCGTACCAACATTTGAGAACGAAATCACATGATCCCTTCGAGACTCGTATAAATGTCAAAAACCATAGTAATATTCTACTCTAACTTTTATAGGTGTTATTCATAATATGGATAGATTTTCCAAAAAACCAGGGGATTGTTGAAGTGTCAAATAGGTACAATACACAACTAACCAATGTTTTTCGTTGAATGTTCTATTTGTGTTTAATCCTTTTTTGAAAACATAATAAATATTTGGCTTAGGATATTTTCTAAAAACATGTGTCTTATTAATTTGTATTAACTTTCTCAAGCAATTTGAAAGCTGCTTCAATTTTTCTTTGATTATGGAATTAGACATTTAAGTTTTTAAAACGATGTTTTTAATTTGACACTAGGTAGTAGTAGTAGTTTGACAGATCAACAATTTTTAACAAATGTCATTCCTAAATGATTCTAAAAAACTCCATTCGTAACAACTACACTTGAATATATTTTTTGACATAACAACACTAGTTAGCAATTGTTCTAAAAAAAACCGGCCTCAGCTGATCAACATATAGTTTACCTTGAATGAACTAAAAAATTGATTTAAAGTTTGTATGTTTTTTATTAAAAAATCAGCTGAATTATTAAAATTATTCATCGAACATTTTATTTTACAATAATTTTGACGTCGAAAGCTAAATGTTTGTTTGTCTGTTTTTGTGAAAATCTAAGAGTTGTTTTTATTCTTGCCAATTATTTCAATTCACATATCCTGGATAGCCTATCCAACACAAATCAATCCTATTTTTCAAGATGTCTGTTCTGTGATTAAGAGTGAGGTTGCATTGTAGAACAACTTTGAGTTCTTAGAGTCAGTTTGTAAACAGGGGCTTAAGTTTTTAACAAAACTTTTAAAAGTTCTGGCTCAACGTGGCTAATCAATCGAAACTGAATGATTAACTAATCCTAAAACAAACGTTTGACAATTCTGAAGAGAATTGAGAAATGAAGTTACAGCATTTTCTGGTATCTAATTGACTATAGCTGTCAAGAAATTGACTACAAACTAAGGCAAAATTGGGCCGGTTCAGACTACTCAAGGGACTTGAAGTTAATTAAGGCAACTTTATTGCAATGTTAGTCAAAAAAATTTCACTAACTATCAAAGCAAGTCCACGTATGTCAAAGTGACAGCTGACCATGTTTTTTTTATTCAAGTGAAAGCTGAACTTTTTTCCTTAATTTATTATTTCCATTCCAATTCTATTCAATGGTTTGTTTAAAGGGGTTACTTGTCAAATTTGAAAAGGAATAAGTAACATTCCTTTACAATTCAAAACACAAGTCAACAATTGTTTTTGGCACGATCAACTGAAGAATGAAAGAAGTTAGTGAGATAAAGTTTTAACTTTGAAATTTTTGACACTTAAAAAAAAACTAATAAGTTGTCTTCGTCAAAATGTACGTTAAAAAATGCAGTTGGCTGTAAAGAAAGTCTTATACATTGTCTGAACCTGTCCAATATTTTTAGAAATTTGACTAGAAATTAAGGTTGCGTTAAAAAATGCAACTAGTTGCACAAGCCATGCCGACTATATTCATACAATACATTTATGAACAGAAAAACTTTTGCACGAATGCGGCAGATATAGAATATCAAAAACCTGTTCATAAACTTCATAAAAGTAGGCTCCTATAAAAAAGTATGACAAAAATAATTAAGTTTTTTCTTTGAGTTACGCGGGTTTTTGTTTTTTAGAGTCTTAACAAAATTCTTTCAAAATGTTCAATACAAATGTTTTATTAGGACTTTTTTAAATGTTTTGAATGGAACAAAATTCGTTAATTTTTATGAAGTGAAAATATTATAATTGAACTTATTAATAACAAATCATTTTATTTTTTGCCAAAAATTTAAATAATATTCAATTATTTTACCTACACATCTTGTTCTGACATTTTTCTGCAGAGCGACAACAGAAATAAAATGACTGCAGGTTTTATCGCATTTCAGCTGTCAAACTATTTTTTTGAACAGAGTTACCGACTGCAGTAGTGCAGTGTGTTTACATGTATGAACGCAGATCTTGCATTACTGCTGCATATTTACTTTATTGAACTTATCCTAAATCTACAAAAACATCCCTTATTATCATAAGACAAGTTAGGTGTCAAAAATTAGCTAACAATATTTTTTTAATTCACTAAGTAAAGCTGTTTCTTTCTAATATCAAAAATATTTCTGTCTTCTGACAAATGTAAGCAATATTTCTCATGACTCCAAAAACTTTGTCATTTGAATAGAAGGAGACCTAGTATTAAACACGGTTGTTCTGATTTTTTTTACTTGTCTATTTTCTTGGCCTCTGTAAAAATCAAAATTTCCGACCTAGAGTTCCAAACGCAAGATGTCTTAATATTAAGTTCCTTGCACATGAGAGCGAACAACGAATGGACGAACAAACGTGATTTTACACATTTCAAGAAATCAATTTCAAACAAAAACACATTTAAATTATAAGAGACCAATTGATACTTATGTATATGTTAGGATAATAAAATTAGCATTTTGTTTTTTAAAACAAGACAATTTTGTAAAAACAATTTGGTAGTAACGAATTGCCGTTTGGTTGCTACGAACTGTCAAACTCTATTCGCGTTCCACATACCATCCACACTGCAACGAATAAATTCTTCGCGCTCAACTTAACCTCAAATTTATACCACTTTTGCTTTGTTTGTTGAAAAGGTTAATTATAAATTAACAATTCGTCGCTGTCTGCGAATAGAAACACAACTCATGTCAAAGAAAAGTCAAAATATGCGAACGTCCACAGTTCGCAGTTCGTAGCTCATGTGCAAGATGCTTTAGGAACACAACGAAAATGTCTGGTTTATTTTTTAATGCAATCAAGTTCTACGATTTAAAGCTAATAATTTAACTAAAAATTCAGCCTTATCTGGTGTCTTTGAATGTTGCTTTTATACAAAATTCAGGTTCGACCTCTAGGTCTAAACACAACATGTCAAAATCGTTAGTTTTTTCAGGTATAATAAAAATACAATAAATTGGGTGGCGCAAAAGTCCGTTGAGAACTTAAGCCTAGTGACTGACAACTTTCAACCATTCCTGTGTGCGAGTACTGTTATCATGGATGGAAGGGACCTACAGTTTTAAGCCGAATCCGAACGGACAATTTGAGAAAGCACTTTTCCTGACAAGAATTACTCTTGAAGAATTTGACAATTCCTCGCAAGAGGCTGTACCCGTGAAAAGATGACATAAGCAGGAATCGAACCCAAGACCTCTTAGCATGACAGTTGAACGCACTAACCATCATTGGTATCACAGTTTTTTCAGGTATAGCCGATTTTAACTTTAACGGACTAGTTTCTTCACCATAAACTCTTCTATTTCAAGCTTGCTAAATTTTCTTCACTTTAAGGCCAACCCCATCTCTATATACCCCCAATACTTTCCAAAAACTGATAACATAGTAAAAGTGTCAAAAAATCACTTCGAATCCTATCGAAATTCATTCATCGGATTTTGTAAAATGCAAAATAAATTTTGATTTGGAAAAGGATAACTTTAAAAATAGAGTTCGGTTTGGATTCTGAATCTCGAAGAGAGTTTTCCAAATTTCAAAAAAGGCCTTGATGGCGTGAAACTTTTTAACGGTCATTATATGTTTGGATTGGACAAAGGTTAAAATAGGTTTATATATGACGGATCACAGATATTGCTAAATGTTCGTCCTTAAAGAAAAACTGTATGTAACTGTCTTAAGCTTTGTACTAAATTTTATAATTCTACGACAATTCAATTTAACACCATATGTTGGAACTACATTTTTAGATAATGGCCCACGCTTAGCACTGTCTGACAGTAAAATTATAATTAAAAGCTACAACGTGCGCCACAGCTGCCGCCAATAGCTATGGCCTCCTGATCAAAACACACGATCGGAATATATCAGTACGTGCGTCGCAACGACGACGACGAAGACGCCTTGCCCCATACCCCTAAGACATACAACATAATATATAATGTAGAAGCCGGCCGGCAGCAGCAGCGGCGGTAGCGGCCAGCGGCGCCGGCCGCACCTTGTCCGTATAATTCATAGCGGCCTCACTTCTTAATTTTAATTTTCATAATGTAAACCTCGCGTATCGTAGTCGTATAGTCGTCGTCGTCGCGTCGAGCGTCAACTAATTCATTGAATCCCATGACGATGACGCACTGAAACTGAAATGTATGTGCACAACGCGACCGACGATGAGGTGCGCAACGACTTCCCTGTTTATGATATTAATGTTATTAGCACAAATTTAGTGCATTAAATTAAAGTTTATTTTTTGTGTATAGTGGATATTTTCAAAGCAGCCGGTAAATCGGTGGCGACGCGACGGGTTGTTAGTAATTTAAAAAACAAAATTAAACACACCATCGTGTTCAAAACTTACCAATTTTATTTATTTGTTTTCTTGCTCTGGGATCTCACTATATTTATTATATTTCTGAGAAATAAGCAATAATTACCGTTAATTCTCAGAACAACTGTTTATTTTTTAAACAGAACGCACATTATACAAAAATCAGAGACGACGAGAGAGCGAAAGTGTAAAAAATAATATTTAAACGCGAACGCGCTATCACTCTATAAGTTGGCGCTAATCTTCTTCAAAAAATGTAACAGATGTTAAAATTGACTTGAACTTATTTTACATAGAAGTAGGGAGCAGGAACATCCTTACAAATCAAAACCGTCATTACAAAGATTTAAACAAATAAACACAATAATAATAATTGAAAGGACGATGAAAAGGATTTAAATTTAAATTATTCACTGTACAAAGAATATTTGTTGAAAACTTCTATTTGACTTCCTCCATCAGGATTCAGGAGTCCCGAAACAAAGGTCACAGTTTAATTTTTGGCTGAATTAATATTCCGAACGCACCAACGGAACAGCACCATAAATTTACTACGGTTCCGAACAGAAACAGACGAAAAGAACTTTTTGTAGCCAGGAGAGACGCACATTAAATAGACGACTGCTCAGGAGCACGGACGCTGATGAACTGTTCAATAGCTTTCAATCGTGAACGAATGAGGGTTCTTTTTACAAGAGATAGTCCAACGTCCAACGACGACGCGACGACTGCGAATGCGAAACGGTCGACGACGCGACAACAACGACGAAATCTCAAATCTGGCTCGTTCCGTGTCCGTGGTGTAATATCGTAGTGACAGTGACTTAGTTATGGTGGAAATTGGAATGTACACAAAAACGAAAACACACAATCGTTGGTCTTTGGTCGTTACCGGTTGTTCTTCGGATTGAGATTACTTGGGCTTCAGAATTTTAAGACTTATGATGCGGGAGAGATGAACTCAACAGCACAGTGAGACAGCAGACAGCAGTTTAGTTTATGATTCCTCAAACTAAAATACAGAAAGGGCCACTGGGGCGAATGTGCAATGTAATTTGGTTTGAGCTTCGAGGAATACAAATTCCACTCGAACAATGTTTAGGTTGTGGCTTCATGCAGCAAATTATTGCAACACACTCACTCAGGGGGATCATGATTGAGTGAGTTTATTCATTTTATGATTTATGATGTGTCATTTGTGGTACGCCGAATGGCGTAAAAAGAGACCACTGTTCCACAGCTGGAATGAATTTAAAAACTTTTTCAAATCATTCAATTATTCAAATCAATAAAAAATGAAATTAGTTTTAAAAGATGATACATTTTTAACTTTCTATAGGAATTATTGTATTTGATCCAATTGTTCGTATTGAAAATTTTGACGTTACTCGACGTTTCAAGAAACTAAATCAAAGATTTTTAGGGAGATATTTGTATGTGCGTGTGTGCATTCATACATATGTACATACGTACGATCAGGATACCATTTTTCGTAGTCGACCGGCGGAGGAGATGTGAACTTCAAATAAATTTTGTTTTACAAATAAAAACATCAAAAGGTTCAGAGCGACTTTCAAAAAAAAAGAGGCTGGGATGCGACCCACACTGTTAACTTCCCATCGTCTGTCGATTTGTCTTGCTTAAAAGTTTGTCTATATGTACTAGTATCAATTTTACCAAATTTGCGTACTATTTTTTATAGATTTTATTTTTTATTAAAAAACCGACTGTTGAATTTGTATACATATAAAAATTACTGAATATCGAAAACAATGTTTTCTGTGAAATAAAATAAGTTTGAAGCCAATATTTTTAATTTTTGAAAAGCTATTTGAATCGAAAGTAAATTTTTACCAAGTTTTAGACCTTATTGTTTTTTTTTTTAGAGTTTTTTTTTGTAAAAAAAACTGTCAATTCGATTTTTTTCAAAATTTTATTGAATGTTGAAAACAAATATTTCTTATAAGATAAAATTAGTTTGAGGCTAATATTTCAAAGTTTTGAAAAGATATTTGAGTCAAAAATCAGTTTTTACCAAATTTTGTTAAATTTTTTTAGGTTTTTGATTTTTTGTACAATAACTATCAATTCGATTTTTTTCAAAATTTTATCAGATGTGAAACACATTATTCTTCGCTGCACAAAATGGTTTTGGAGATGAAATTTTTTACTTCAGTTTTTTTGATTTGAGTGTACTTCTTTGATATCACTGTACAATATATTATATACAATTTAATTCAAGTCTCTAGCGTTTTTGGTTCGTAAGATATTCAGGGTTAACCAAAATTTTCACCTTTTTTCAAACTGCTATGGTAAAAAAAAAAACACCCACGCAATTTTCTTGAGAGCTCTTTCTGTATCTTTCCGCCTTATTATCTGTATAACAAAATTTATTTGAAGTCGATATCTCTTCTGGTTCTTGAGCTATGGACAACAAAAAATCGTCGCGAACGTACGGACTTTCTAGAAATCTTTTATTTCGACCTTGAAACGTCGAGAAATGTCAAAATTTTCAATTTGACAAATCGGACCCATTACAATAACTTCCTATGGGAAGTTAAAAATTTTTAACTCGAAATTTTATTTATTTATAATTGTAGTTTAATAATATTTTACATTTGCATATAAGTTTACTTAAGAAAATTAGATATTTTACAGCTTCAATATTTATGTAGATACTTAATACTAATATATATATACAAATTATTTAACTGAGAAACAATTATTCTTAGTGGAAAACCTACGAGAAAAAAATCTTATGTATTTTAATTAATTAATTGTAGTACCCGTGGCATGATGGTTAGTGCGTTGGACTGTCATGCAAGGGGTCTAGGGTTCAATCCCTGCCTGTGCCACCTTAGTTTTCGCGGGTACTGCCTCTTGCGAGGAATTGACAAATCCTTCAAGAGTAATTCTTGTCATGAAAAAGTGCTTTCTCAAACTAGCCGTCCGGATTCGGCCTAAAATTGTAGGTCCCTTCCATTCCTGACAACAGTACTCGCACACAGGAATGGTTGAGAGTTGTAAGTCACTAGGCCCTGGTTCACAACAGACTGTTGCGCCACCCCATTTGATTTTGATTAATTAATTAGTTATTAATAATGAAGGTTAACATACGATTTGTCTTTTTGATTTGAAAATAGTAAACTTGATTGTTTTCCATAAATACATGCTTCGCGCATCAAATTAGTAGGAACGATATCTTTTATGACTTCACTTTCTGCAGCCATTTTTCTTTCTCGCATTTCTGTAAGTTTTTTTTTACTTATATGACCTAGTTTTTTATGCCATAGCATATAACTTTCGGTATCTTGCTTATAGGTAGGTATTCATTCCTGAACTTGTTTTCAGATTCAAATTATAAAACTGTAATATAATTAAATTTGTACATAAATCATTCTTAACCCATATTTCGCTGCATTTTTTAATTACAACTTGTCTTTTCAAAATGTACCGACATCCCTCCCAGCTTCTTGAATTCTTCGAACAGACAAAATGTTATAAGGAACAAATTTTTTGTCACTTGGGATAATAGTTTGAACTGCTCCGATCTGCTCCATTCCTTAAAGCCCAAATATAATAGACTTAACCGAAAGTAAGCTAATGTCAAAACCGAACGAAAAGTTATCATCAAAACAAAAAGTAACCATAATGGATTTAAGTAACTTAAGCAAAATTTGACATTTGCGCGAAAGTTAGCGAAATTTAACGAAACTGATCAGAACGTCTATTATGGTTAGTGACATATAAGGCTGCGTATTGGTTCGTTCCCTTAAGCTGGCTTAAGCTCCGTTAAGTCTATTATAGTTGAGGCCTTAGTCCTTTTTGTTTGAATTGCGATGTTTATTGTCTGAAATAAATTTCTTATAATAAAAACAGTTTGCTTTGATATGGTTAGAGCGTCCGCAATGATCACATTTTATTCGATTTGACATTACATTAAATTTATTTCTTTTGAAAGTATTGTGATGTTTACGTGCATTTCTCATATTATTGGTTGGTGTATTCATTTCAATCTGAAGCACTTTGGATGATTTATCTGTTTGATCAAGTTTTATTTGGTAATCAAGTAGCCTGGTTTTGACTAGTGTCAAGTCCTTTTCGGCTAAAGTTTGTATGGCCGTCAAAATTCCATCACGCGATGAAGGTAGCGATAAAAGTAATTGTGCCACCTTATTCATCTCGTCCACCTTAGCTTCTGCTGCTTGTAGCTCAGTGATAGACTCATCTTGGAATTTAAATGTTAAGAACTTAACTATGTGGCCAAACTTTTACGCTCATAAATTTCGTCGAGCTTTTTAATTTTTTCCAACGCTATCTTTTCTTCAGTTATCATGCCAATCATTGTCTCGTTCAGATGTTCAATGATGCATCCTTTTGCAATTCGCTCCATTCTCCTGAGTTCTAATTTTCGGGAGAGTCCTCCTCCAGTGCTGGAAGACAATTTTCTTGAGGAAGTAATGCTTTCAACCATAGACACACCATATATGTATATATGCTGTGTCCATGCTTTCAACCGAAATTTCCAAATACTATAGTTTTCTCCATTGAAATAAGTTATATTCCTCTTATTTTTGGAATTTGACATCTTGGTCAACAACAATAATTAATTATTTAAAGACATACAGAAAGCACTGACTGAGCACATAACCTATTAGAATTTTAAATCAAAAACACAAAAACACCTTTTTAATTTTAAATAATCTTTTAATGAATCCGCTGAGGCGTTCATAAAAGGAATGGATGAAAAAGAACAATTGTAAACATAAAGGATCACTTATATTAGGAAATTCACCGTACAATATACAAAAGCTTATATGCTACTTTGATTTGAATTTTACAAGTGATCACAAAGAGATGGCAGAAATGCGATTTTTTTTATTTACTACATTTGTTACGTCTGCTACATAAATGAGGTAGTTAATGTAGTTAAATGTAGTTAACGTAGCTAAATGTAGCAGACGTAGCGGTAGACGTCAAAACGTAGTTTGAAATGTCCACTCAACCACCAAATTGACAAATTGCATCGAAAAGATAACTGTGAAAGTTTGAAAAACTAACTCTCGAAATTTGGAACAGGCTTAACCAAGAACATTCCAAAAAATTGATAGATATCAGATACACTATACTCTTAAAATGAACGACAAAAATAAAACAGATGATTAATAAATTTGCATTTTTCTTTCATAAAACTTCGAATTCCTTGATTTATTTCATTTAAGCAACATATTTGGTTCTTATGTATAGTTCAGTGTTTTTAATCGTTAGTCGTTACTTATTCACTCGTTTTTTTAAATTCTTTTTGAAATTTAACGTTTTTTGTGAAGGTAGCACACGTAACAAATTTAGGGCAGGAAAAGAAACAAATCAAACGTGTACTTTATCCAATTAACTACACGTAGTTTACCTGACGTAATCTACTCTGCCATCTCTAATCACAATAAATTTATATAAGTGAATAACTGGAGTATTGTATTTTGCCTTAAGGTGCAAACTCAATAAACTCTGTGAACCTTTTTTATGTAGGTTTCAGCGCAGTCAAACCACACTGGAGCACCATAAGTAAGTATAGGCTGCAATTTTTGAGTATTGACCTTGATTTTCCACTTATGAAAATTCTGTATAAAAGTGCGCACTTTTTTAGATTATCAAAATAAATTTTATTTTTTAGTCTCATTTACAGCATTTTGAAATACAGAATTTTGAAAACAAAATACTTTTTTTAAGAAAACATCATAATAACTTCTTTTTATTTTCTCTTTCTCATTTGCTTCTTCTTAGTTATTTGTGTCTCTCTCACATTTGTACATAAATTGTTTCTATCATAATCAACAATTGCACCAAAATAATTGATCTGTCAAAACTTCCAGTATTATAGAGTATTATAAGATACAGTATTTTAAGAATACAGCATTTTGAGACACACTATTTTAAATGTACAGTATTTTGAAATACAGAATATTAACCATACAGCATTTCGACCCGCTCCCTTCTGTATTTCAAAATACTGTACATTATTAAGCCCATGTCAATTTTATTAAATATCAAGAAATTACATAATTCATGCTTTTTATTTTGAATTCTTGTTGCATTCCAAGTGATAATTTTTGGGTTAATGTCAATCTTATTGAATAAAGATATTTCACTGCAATAGGGGTAATTACATTAAATTGTTCAGATATAGAACGACAAGTACTTAATTTAGAAAATACATCATTAAAAAGAGAAGAAATTTCATCAGTAAAAAAGAGTAAAGCCTCAACTATAATAGACTTAACCGAGCTTAAGCCAGCTTGAGGGAACGAACCAATACGCAGCCTTATATGTCACTAAGCATAATAGACGTTCTGCTCAGTTTCGTTAAATTTCGCTAACTTTCGCGCAAGAGCCATTTAAATGGCTCGAACTTAAGCAAATGTCAAATTTGAAACGCATTTCGTTTGACATTTGCTGAAGTTACTTGAATCCGGTTTTGTTTTGACGATAACTTTTCGTTCGGTTTTGACATTAGATTACTTTCGGTTAAGTCTATTATAGTTGGGGCTTAAGTTACTGCTACAGTTTTTCTCAGAGCCCAGTGTATTTGCACTAGTAATTGTTGGGGTTACAATTAGATGGTCATCTGAGCGAGCTTTGACAATATGGTTTTGATTTATTGCAAATTATTGAGAATTATTATGAGGAGCAACATAGATTCTCTTTTGTTGGAGTTGTGGATAATCTTCGATGTAAAATTTAACATGGTTAGTTCTTGGCCGATTTAATATTTATTTAAACCGGATTGTTGACGACTAATGCATGAAGTATCTGTGGAATCGTTAGCTCCGTTACAGTTGGCACATTTGACAGTTATTTGTGGTGCTGTGCAGTAGATTGTTTTGTGGTTCCCACTTCCCAGAGCACAATGAGCAAAAAGTTTTTACCTGACAGTGTCTATCTTCATGACCATGCATCTGACAATTATGGCATTGTGTGATTTTATTAGGTTGTTGTCTCTTGAAATCCTGCTTGACATTGTTTTGAATACGCTTTTGTAATTGGTGCGCAACAAATGAATTCTGTTATGTAATAATTTACAAAAACTTACTTGTAGAATCTCAAATTGAATGTTTTGTTTTTGAAATCGAAATTGTGGAACTGTCATTTTTGACAAGACACCTTTTTTCCACCACTCATATGTATTCACCGATACGGAATTTGATAGAGTTCACCTTAAATATAATTTGAGAGTGTTTAAGGCAAGGTACCGGTTCTTCTCTTGGTAAGAATTTTTCTTTATGCTTACATCCATGAGAGAAACAGAAATGGTGCATTTCTAACTGTTTTTTGGTAAATCGAAATTAACTTTGCTACCTTTTTCTTCAATTTAATTGCATTAGGTTCTTAGAATATTTCCTATTTTATTTATAATTAATAAATATGATTTAAAATCATGAAAAATAAAATTTTTATTTTTAAAATCATAAAATGAAAATAAAAATAAAAATAAACCAGCATGGTGTTCAAATATGCGTTTCGCCCCGGTGCAATGGTTGGGCTCATCAGAACATCACCATTGCACTTTGTCTTGATTTTAAATCATATTTATTAAAAATAATTGGTGTTCAAGAACAAACAATTCGACTGTTAACAGTCAAACATTTCATCTTTATTTATAAGTCAAAAAGAAGTTGTACAAACTGAAAATCAACAGATTAATAAAAGAAACTTAATTTTTGAGATGGAAGTTAAAAAATAATTCCTGTGTGCAATTTTTACAACGTCATTTTAACACAATTTGTTTTTCTCAACCGGAAACAGCCTTCTACTACTTTTCGTTCTTGGACACAAAGCCATTACTCCGAAAGCGCTGAATATACTTTTGACAGTCCCAAAACGTCAAAACGTTTTGACGTTTTTAATTGTCAAAAATTATATACGTCAAATTTGTGTGTGTAAAATCTTGACCTGAAATTTCTGATCCTTGTGTTGTATATTTTCAAAATAACAAATGTTTTTAAAACCATATAAATTAAAGAGCAATGCTCCACTAAAGGGTTCCGATTCGAAGCGCCTCCGGCTTCGTATCCAGCAATCGTTTCCCGATGTGACTGCTGAACAAATTCAACAGCTCATTCCAAACAAATCGGCCGTCGCTATGTTAAAGATAACTACACACTCCGACTTCCATACGTCTGTTTATTGTGTGGACAAACGACCCATGTTCTTCGAGGCAGAAGGTGGGATATTGGTTCCTACTTTGTACACTATGTGGATTATTCCAGATCTGCTGCCATATTTCAAGACACACGCCGGCGTCCTGCCTAAGCTCTCCAATGGAGCTGATCTCATGCTGCCGGGTGTTATCCACCAAGGAGTTGGCATGAATATGTATGGTCGATATAAAAAAGGACAACTGATTGCCATTAACCTGACAACGAACGACTCGGCAGTTGGAGTTGGAGTACTGACGCGATCCAGTGACGATCTGTACATGTGTGGCGGACATGGTTCGGCAGTTAAGATGTTACACATATTCGGAGACAAGCTCTGGGGACACGAACCTTCTCTGGTGTCACAAATTCCTGATAAAGCTCCTGCAAAGTTAACTGATGATGACTTCCCTACACTGGGATCTAATCCCGTAGACAAAACTAAGTTGAGCAAAGAAGTTCCCATACCCACGAATGATCCAGTCATTGCTGCCGAAGAAAATAAAAACCAGACACATGATACAGATTCAGAGCTCATTGAGAGTAATTTATCCGATGGTTTGGATAATCTCGAAATCCAACCAGAAACACCAGATGCAGTTACAATCGCCGACAACATTCTCAAGAATGCTTTTCTAACAGCTCTTAAGCATCACGGAAAAGAAATAACACTACCTCTCCTCACGAGTAACTTCTATCGCCTCCATGTTGTCCCAGAAGCCAAAACTCAAATCGATCTGAAGAAAACTAAGTACAAAAAACTTTCCAACTTCCTTAACCAGATGGTCGATGAGGGTTTTATTGTGGTTCGCGAAGAAACTAAGGGAATTGATAAGATAATATCAATCGATTATGACCATCCAGAACTGGTGAACTTTATTGCAGATGCTAAGTTGCCAGGTGAGGACAAGGAAAATGGTCAACAGCCGCTCTATCATTCTGAAATGACTGAGTTGTACCTGGTAACGGATGCAGTGGTTACATTCTTCACCAAACTTAACTACAAGCGAGGCGAGGGTATATCCAGTGTTCAAGTGAAGAGAGTTTTGCGGGAATACGTGAGTAAAAATAACCTCCCTGTAGTTGATCCCGTCAAGAAATCAATCAAACTGGACGAATGTCTGCAACAAATTTGTGGTCGAATGGATGCCCCATTAGACACGGTGTACAATATTTTAATCAGCAAAATGAAGCATACCTATGAAATGCGAAGCACAAAAGACGTTCCCAAGAATAAGCCGCTAATCCAAATGTCCTTAGCTACCCGCTCGGGAAATAAGAAGGTTACTCTTGTGAGTAATATCGAATGTTATGGCATTATTTTGCCAGAGTTCATTAAGTTGTGCAAGCAAGGAGCTGCAGCATCAACGACCATAGTCAAAGTACCCAATCAAAATCGCGAAATGCTGCAAGTTCAGGGTAATCAAGTTCGTTTCATTTTCAATCTCCTAACGGAAACCTATAAGATTCCGCCGAAAAATATTCTAGGATTAGATTTGGCGAAGCCAATTAAAAAGAAGAAGTAAAACAATATGAGATGAAAAGTGGTTTTAATTTAAATGTTAAAGATTACAAATGCGCTTACATAAATATAGAACGGGAATTTCAAGATTATTTATATGAATTTTTATTTAAAATCACAAAAGTGTACAATATTAATTTTATCAAAAATTAAATACTTTTGTTCTCAATTTTAATTGTTTTATTTTTTGTTCCATCATCTTGGGGATTCAAAAATATCACCACCTTAGTTGTTTGTTGCCAAATAAATAGTATATTTATGAAATCCTCATTTTACAGTGTTAGGGGCCAAACTGCTCCGAAACGACTTGACTGATTTTGACGATATTTGGTAGGTCTGAGAAACAGTAGAAGACTATTTTTTAAAACCCTAAGTTACTAATTTATATTCCTTTCGACATTTCTATCTAAGAAAATTAACAGTTTAAGTTTTTATAAGTGCCTGATGACACACAATCAAATTGGTGGAAGTTGAACATAGGACGTTGCAAGATTAACGAAGAAAGCCGTTAGGTGGTGCAATAATTGTATTGGCAGGTAGTTTCGGCCTACGAATTTAACACATGTTTAAAGTCTTTTCAATTCGTAGGTATACGTTTCATATAAAAGTCACAACATCCAATTTGAAGAATTTTTTTCCTTATCAATTGTTCGATATTAAGAATTAATTAATTAGGTGGGTCAACATTCCGAAGAGAACAAGGCCTAGTGACTTAGAAAATAACATTTAGCTCCTATTTATTTAGCTTTACTAAATTTAAATAGTCTTGTTTGTTTGAGCAAACGAGTTATATTGCTTGCAAATATTACCAAAAATATTGTGCATATAATGAAATAGTTTGATTTCAAAGTCTATTTTTTGTTAGATTATACTTTTGTATGTGTGAGAGGAATTCTACGAAAAAAAAAAGATTTATTTGAGGATAACTAGGAAAAACACGTCTTGTATATTTTAGGATCACGTTAAAATTCAAATTGCTTTATTATTCCAGTGTTTCATCTTAACAAAAATAATATTAAGTATTGCCAGAAGGGCTGTAATAATAAAAGTTAAAATTTATGCATGAAGATGTCGCTGTGACATGGTATTTTCTTGAGAAATTGACTCTGTCAATTAAATTTCATAGTCATCTAACCATTTCGGTGTTCTTCGTGCGCGAGTGGATATAAAATTTTCCAATTCTTCACTGCTGTCGTCTTCGTCTTTGGCTTGTGTATTAACCCTTGAGTTAACGTCATTACTTTGAATTCTCTGTTGTAACGGTCGATGGCATTTATGCGATTGGGATATGGTCGTATTCCTTCAGCTGATATGCCATAACCAGTTGGCATTTTTGAAGTGAAATACGATGACCGCTTTTAATTAGATTGATTATTGCATTTTCAAAATTATTCAATGCCGTGTTGACGTTCGATGCTGATTGTCCAATATCATCCATGTAAGTTATAGTGTTGGTGGTGTTTTTGAACGTGTGTCGCATAATGCGTTCCATTGTTTTTGAAGCGTTTGCTAAACCAAAAGGCATCCTCAAGAACTCGAACACTCCGTCCTGTGTCACGAATGCCGTTTTGTGGATATCTGAAGGTCTTACTTCTTTCACCGTCATAAAGGCAGTTTTTATGTCCATCACATTGAATAGTTTGGATTCGTGTTGGACAAGTTTTTCTATTACGTCGTCGATGTGTGGTGGTGGAAAATTGTCTTTTAGTAGTTTTTTATTAAGATGTGTGTAATCGATAGTCAATCTGCTCGGTGTACTTGGATGGTGTTGTTGGTTGACAATTACAACTGGTGATGCATATTCGGATTGTGAGTCTCTAGCTATTTTTGAGTTGCTTCCACTTTCCTACTGTTTCATTTATAAATTGTCGGTCGCTCCAAGAATAGCGATATGGCTTTCTAGAAACTGGAATGTCGTCACTCGTATTCAGGGAATGTTCACCTATTGTGCAGTGGCCGAGAACACCATCGTCCGTAGAAAAAGCTTGTAAATTATCGTGTATAATTTGTTTAAACCTCAAAATCTGTATGGTCGAAAGATTAGTAAAAGTTGTTATTTGATCTTCGATTTCTTTTGATAGGCACTTCGGAATAGTTTGAAAGTGTTTGATAATACATGAGTTGATGTTAAGTCTGGTTTGTGGGATCAAATTTTTTTGAATTTGGATATCACCGTTTGGTTCGAGGGTTATCGTTAAATGGTTTGCTTTTCTCCAATCGCTGCCAAGTATGAGTGGCACTGGGCTGTTATTGATAACTGCGACAGGTCCAAAAGTGCAAGATATCTCTCCCACAGATATGAATAAATCTATTTGACCTGTTGGGTGACACTCGTAGCCTATAGATGAAATGGAGGGTCCGTCGTATTTTTGAATAATTTGGTTTGGTGGTATGGATCGACTGTCGATGACCGATTGTTCTGCTCCACTGTCGATGAGAGCTGATATAGGTGTTCCGTCAAATGCGATAGCCTCAACTATCGGAAGACCACGGTCGCTACATTTTGACTTTATAGCGCAGTTAGCTTGTTTTGAAAGGAACTTGTTTGGGCAGTTGTTGATGGAGTGGCCTGTTTTATTGCAAATATGACATGGTAAATGACATTGGGAAACTGGATGTGAATTTTGCTTGCATCGTGGACATTTGTAGTTATTTATAGGAATCGCGATGTTGTTAGGAGTTTTAAGTATTATTTCCAACTTACCGCTTAGATACTGCGTGATGGTTTCGTTTGGTTGTTGAATCCGAGCGTTGACGCGTTCGTTCCACTCGCGCAAGGTTGGAGGCTTGACAAAGCGTGTCTTGAAGGCTTCTAGCCATGATGACCAGTCCTTCTTCTTTTCACCTTCGACATTTTGCCAGTTTTTTGCGATACCAGTTAGCTTGCTTCCTCCAAAAGTGAGCATAATTTCATCACTCCACCCATTGACTTTTGCTGCTTTCTCAATACATTTTATGAAATTTTCACTGTCGTTGCTATCCTCGCCGCTGCATTTTTGGATTGTTTGGGTCATGTCGGGATTAAGAACTACATGTTGGACGTAGGGATTGGGTTGAAATGTTTGGACATTTGAGATGCTTGCAAATGAGTCATCTTTGCTTTGGACGCTACATAGAAGGGTGTTGTTTTCAAGTATTATTTTGATTGCATCATTTTTGTCCGAAGGCTTTGCCTCCAGTCCTCTTTTTTTATTTTCATCCTTAAGGAAATCTAAGGTGAATCGACTTAGAAAGGAGGATTCAGTTGTTGTTTGG
Organism: Eupeodes corollae; assembly: GCF_945859685.1. Taxonomy (NCBI): domain Eukaryota; kingdom Metazoa; phylum Arthropoda; class Insecta; order Diptera; family Syrphidae; genus Eupeodes; species Eupeodes corollae. The sequence continues at coordinate 34,977,536 of NC_079147.1, forward strand.
ATCAATTGTTCCAGAAGGGACATTATGTTTATTTTTTTTGTTTAACTTGGTTTATTGTCTTTTATTTATATATTTTAGTGATTAATGAGCGAGATTAACAAGTTCGAGTAACCGACTGCGCCATGTGAGAGGAATTCTACGAAAAAAAAGATTTATTTGAGGATAACTAGGAAAAATACGTCTTGTATATTTTAGGATCACGTTAAAATTCAAATTGCTTTATTATTCCAGTGTTTCAACTTAAAAAAAATAATATTAAGTATTGCCAGAAGGGCTGTAATAATAAAAGTTAAAATTTATGCAGGAAGATGTCGCTGTGACAGTATGAAAAAAACAGACTGTTAAATTTTTATAAAAACAAATAGAAATAAAGTTTGAAGAATATTTTTAATTTTTGAAAAGATATTTGATTCGAAAGTAAATTTCTACCAACTTTTAGTTTTGTTTTTTTTTAGGTTTTTATTCCTTATAAAGTAACTGCCAATTGGATTTTTCTACAAATTTTACCGAATGTTGAAAATAATATTTATTATCAGACAAAATTAGCTTAAAGCCATAATCTTAAATTTTTGAAGAGATATTTTAGTCAGAATCAATTTTTACCAACTTTTATTAATGTTTTTTTTTAGGTTTTTTTTTTATAAAAAAAACTGTCAATTCAATTTTTCTTTAAATTTTACCAGATGTCAAAAACGTTATTCTTCGTTGCACAAAATTATTTTGAAGATATAATCATTTTTTGTTCGTAAAATATTCTAAGTGACAAATATTTTTTTCAACTTTTTTGATTTATTGGTTTTCATCATTGAAAACAAGCATTGGAATTTTTTTGACAGGTCGTTTATAGCTATCATTAAAAGTTTCTGTCATTGAAAAAACCTTTACTGTCAGAAATCTGTCATTGGAATTGTGTGAAATTGGAACACAAATCAGTGGAATGATTTGTTTCACTTTTGAACATAAAAGTATTTAGTTGTTGATAGAACCTTTTAAATATTAATGACGGGCTTTAGGTCAATGAAAAAACAATTATTTAAGTTTTCACGACGTTTCGTTCATGTCTATGAACATCATCAGGTGTGGCAATTAATCTATATTTGCATTAATAAATTGGTAACAATTTGATAACATTAAAAAAAAAAAACAAAAAACAAAACAGTTTTGTAGTGTCCAGAGGTCGACTCCTTTCTCGTTTCCTTCAGATTTTTTCAAGGCAGTACGACAAACGTCCGAGACAAAAATTCATCATCCCTCGGAGGGCTCTGAAAGAGATAGATTGGTGGCTCCAAGCGTTAACGAAGGACTTGTTAATACACAAAAAAGAAGTGACACATTTTCTGGCAACGGATGCTTCAGATACAGGATGGGGTGCTCATCTGAACGAAACAGTCTTATCAGGTCAGTGGTCGAGAGATCAGAAAAAAATGGCATTGCAATTTAAAGGAAATGTACGCAGTTTTCATGGCAATAGACAAGAGGGCATCAGTTCTGAAAGACGCACATATTCTTCTGCAGTCAGACAATCGAACTTTGATTGCTTACATATACGGAAAGAAGGAGGCACAAGATCAGTGAACCTTTTAAGTTTAACATACCAACTCCTTCAGCTTGTCGATCGGCTCAATATAACAATATCCGCATTTTATCTTCCGGGAAGATACAACGGAATAGCCGACAGATTGTCAAGAGGTCGTCCGACGCCGGAATGGCATCTTCTACCTCAAGCAACTGCGGAAGTTTGCAAAAAATGGGGAATTCCAGAGATAGATCTCTTTGCTTCAAAAGAAGCAAAAGTTCTCGACAACTATGTATCGATAGACTGCAAAGATCAGGCCACAGCTTACATAAATGCTTTCAGCCGGATTTGGGATCATTGCCTAGGTTGGATTTTCCCACCGCCCAACTTAATGCCGAGGGTTCTAGCACACTTGAATAGATCTCGCGGGAAGTACCTAATTGGGACCAGACCTTCTGGATGTCCGACCTCAGAGCTAGAGCGCTGGAGCCCGCCTTTGTAATTCAAAACCTGCGGAAGGTGTTAATAGATGTAACAACTGGCCAGCCTCCTCGCAGGTAGACAATTTAACCCTGAAAGTATGGATAGTTGGGGCTGGGAAGGCCAGTTAGTAGATTGGACTTCCGAAGAAAAGAATTTATTGAGTAAAGGATAGAGAGATTCTACACTTAAAACCTATTCTCCTGCTGTCAAGAGATGGCTTCTTTCGTGCGAAAAAGTTGGGATATATCCTAGATCTCCTAAGAGTTCTAGCTTAGCGAGATATTTGGCCAATCTTTACCTAAAGGATAAATTTGCTTCCAGTACTATCCTTGTGCAAAAGTCTGCGAAATCAACCTTTTGTGATCCATCGTTAGTTGATAGTCTAACAAAAGACTTTTTTGTACGGCGTATTTTAAGAGCTATTTGTTCTTCTCAACCACCTTCCGAGAAAGCACCCATATGGGATCCAAGGTGCGTGTTTAATTGGTTAGCAGAGAATGAGTTTAAAAACGAAAACTTATTTGAGGCCTCGAGGCGAACAGCTTCCATTCTACTTTTAGCGTCAGGAAGAGTTCATGACCTCACACTTTTGAAAATATCATGCAATAACTACATAGAGAATGATGGCAATATAATTTTGCATCCCTCATTCGGATCCAAAACTGATTCAGCCAGACACAGGCAGTCTAGTTGGCAGTTAATTTGCCATGAAAATAAGAATGTCTGTCCTGTTTTTTGGATAAAACAGTTGATTAGACTCTCTCAAGCTAGGAGGGCTCTTCAGAGCAACTTAGATAGCTTGTTCATAACCATTCATGGACCGGTAAAGCCGGCATCAAGAACAGTAATTGGAAGCTGGATTCGCACTATCTTAAAAGATGCGGGCGTTGGTGCTCCTCCAGGAAGTTTCAGAGCAGTGGTTGCTTCATTGGGTTGGCTAGAGAACCAACCATTAGATGAAATATTATCAAGAGGAAACTGGAGTACTGAGAATACGTTCCGAAAGCATTACTGCAGAGAGATAAGTTTAAATACTAACCTAAGTTCAACTTTTCTTTCTTTCTTATAAAATGTTAAGTTATGTTATATGATAGTCACGGAGACTTTTAAGTTATTAAAAATGAATTTCTTTATTTGTAATTATTTGAATTATTTATAAAAAAAAAAAACATTCATCATAGCGTTGTGGGCAAACACCAGCAGATAACAGACAGGTCTTCAACAACGACGCTGTGTGTTTCGGTAGGTAAATAATATGTCGGTTTTACACTAAAATATATTATTTGCCGCAAAACACACAGCGTCGGAGCAAGTTCCTTCCTCTTTTATATTCCTCTTTACATATACTGATATTTATTCAAAGATACTACTGATGCCCTAAGGTCCAAGAATTGGTAAATAATCTGGACAGACGGTTCCGAAAGCCAAAACAGCACATCGTTTGCTTTAGCCTAAGAAGATGGTTCCCTTCTGTCTATTGGAAATCAGGACAATACTGTCTCTGTATTCACCGCTGAAGCTATTGCCATCTTAAAGACTGCAGAGATAATATCAAAACTACAAGGCCACTTTGTGATTTGTTCGGACAGTTTGGCAGTCATACTTGCTATACGAAATCCCAATAACAGCACCGTCATAATTAGCAAAATAAGAGACAATCTAATTAAGTCTGTCAACAAACTAAAACTAATTTGGGTTCCCGGTCACGCTGGGATTTTTGGAAACGAACAAGCTGATAAAGCAGCAAATACTGCTCATGTTTCCCCTGTAAAGTCTGTGCCTGCACTGACAAAACGTGACTTATTACTTGAAGTCAAACGTAAAATCAAAGCACATAGACTAAATGAATGGCAGAATTACCAGCATTTCTACAGTTCCGTCAACATTGACAAATCTAAACCAAGCTACCCAACCTCAACTTCAAGACAGATGAACACTACTTTGGAAAGACTACGACTAGGGCAAACTGCTCTTACACATCAACACCTTCTAAAAAAGAAAACCCTCCAACTTGTACAGGCTGCCAAGCAATCTTGGACGTTAATCACATTCTAGGAATGGGTGCATGCAAATACTTGACTTTTTATACAATGCAAATCTAACAACCATCGAGATCCTAGGAAACTTCGATCCAAATAACATCAGAGAAATATACAACTTTATATACCTTCATAAATTTAAAATCTAATTAAATAATTCTCAAATAACTTAAAAACATACAGTTGTGTTCATAAAAATAGCAGTGCTTTCCAAATAAAGCAAAAAGGCCTTCAATATCAACTACAAATATTTTATTTATAATAACAGAAAAAAAGCACTATCGATTTTTACCGTTAGCTTTGTCATAGTAAAAACCGTTTTTTAAATATATGGCTGTTCATGACAAAGTACTAGATCTATTACGTAAGAAATAAGTTATATGAAAGTATACAAATAATGTTAGCTTACAATTAGTACTTTGTTGCATAACCATTGTTTTTTATGATGCTTCGCATCGAGTCCACTAAAACCTGACACCTCATCACCTGAATCACGCACTGCTTCCCACAATTTTTTCGAATTCTTTGGTTTTGCTTTATGAACTGCGTTCTTAACATCCCGCCACAAATTTTCGATGGGGTTAAGGTCGGAGGATTGAGCGGGCTACTCCATAACTTCTTCTGCTCAAATCACGATTTTGCCTTTTTTAACGTATGTTTTGGGTCATAGTCTTGTTTGTATACCCAAACTAACGGCATTTCCTCTTCAGCATAGGGTAACATAACCTCCTCGAGAATTTTCACATACTCGGTTGCATCTCTTATACCCCCGATTGGATTATTAGGCCCGACCTCGTAATATGAAAAGTAAGCCCATATCATAATTTTCCCTCCACCATGCTTCGCACATATTCTCGACGACCCTTGGACCCAAAAAGAATGACTTTGGATTCACCGCTCCATAGAACATTCCTCCATTTCTCTATTGCCCAATCTCTATGTGCTTTAACAAACTCCATTATCTTTGCCACATGCCTTTTCTTCAAAAATGCTACCTTGCGTGGACTTCGGGCTGGTAACTTCGCTCATTAAATATGTCTTCGTATTGTGACGGCATTAACAGGCAGTTGACGTCCATTTCTTATTTTCCTAGAGCCTATGGAAAGGTTCTGTTTTGCTAACTGAACAGTTTTTCTGTCAGTTCTTTCAGTAGTCATCCTTTTTGGGCCTCACGTTTTCGGTTTATTTTGCCATTTTAAAGTGTTACTGACCATTTTTGCTGAGCAGCCTAGGATGTCTGGAATATTTTGGTAGGTTTTTGAATAAGTTTTCGAATTGCTTCGGTGCAGTGTCTTGACCGTCCCATTGTTTATTTTTGAGCCAATATTTATTAATTTTTATATACTAGTATGTTAAAAATACTTAAAACTTTAAATAGTAAAATATGTACTTACCGAAAATTAAAAAAAAATAATTTGTAACCTTCTTATTTATAAAATTAGCACTCTATATCCAGAGAGTTTGAAATATTGTGTGTTCACCGGCAAAAGTAGAGTATAACATTAAGCTAAAAGTATCTTATATGTAAACGAAAGACCGCTAGATGCAAGCAACATGTTAATTTTTTGTATAAGCATTTCCGTTCTTAAAATAATTGACAATTTAATAAAATGTGATCAGCACTGCTATTTTTATGAACACAACTGTAAAAATTTAATTCTAACTATTTATACTATTTACTTTTTACATTATTCAGTTAAAAAAATGCACAAGCTTCGTTTTTATAAAGAGTCAAAAGCCTCAGCAGCTAAGTCTCTTTACAATATGTATTGAATGAAGAAAAGAAATGCAAAGCTATTTTGATTGCTAAGTGAGAATCGAAAGGGAATTGTCATAACATTTCACTTTCCTGCTATGTCTATCAGTCCATCTGAGAAAATTCTCAGAAATCTTAGAAATTAATATAAACTGAGCTGAACGCACGAATAGATCTGTTTTCTATTTTTTCACTCACACTTTGACAGCTGACAACTGTTTTGTCATCTTTGTATATAAAACCTAGCGGCACCTAGTGACTGCGGTGGTCGTACAAAAATACTTCATGATAATCCTATAGGTTTAATATACAGTAGTACCCGTGGCATGATGGTTTGTGCGTTAGACTGTCATGCAAGGGGTCTTGGGTTCAATCCCTGCCCGTGCCATTTTAATTTAAAAAAAAAATAATTTTCGCGGGTACTGCCTCTTGCGAGGAATTGACAAATCCTTCAAGAGTAATTCTTGTCATGAAAAAGTGCTTTCTCAAACTAGCCGTTCGGATTCGGCCTAAAATTGTAGTTCCCTTCCATTCCTGACAACAGTACTCGCACACATGAATGGTTGAGAGTTGTAAGTCACTAGGCCCTGGTTCACAACGGACTGTTGCGCCACCCCATTTGATTTGATTTTTTTTATATACAAAGATGACGTTATAAGAAACGAACACGCTTTGTGGATTTATCTATTTTTCAACAATCTCTCGTGGACTCTCAATTACAAATCCACAGAAAAATCAAAAAGTGAAAAATGCATTCTAATCTCAACGCAAATATAAACCGCTTCTACAATCTTAGTTGTGTACCCTTCGATGTCATGAATTTATCAAGGAATGAAACGAAGAAATGTCAAATAAAGTTAGCCAAAAAACTTGACGTTAAGATGTAACTCACCTTAATATCGTGAGTCATAAATAATTTAATGTAAGAAAAATAAATTCTTAGGAAAAACTAATTGCGACATTAAGCTTTATTTATTTAAATACAAATATCTTTGATAAATATTGTATCAATCTGTACACACATTGTTGGTTTTTCTATTCAAAAGGAAATGCAATCAAATATATTTAACCATTTTCCAGATTTATTTTAATGATAATTATAACTGGTTTCTTTAAACGGCTGCCAAAATTGCCCTAGCTGACAGATGAAAAAAACGAAGATTAATGTAGTTTTTAGATGAACCTAACAAAATTGAAAATACTGCAACTTTTAATTCATAGAGGAAATATAGTATCATAATAATCTATTAATATATTTCCTCTATGCTTTAATTTTTGAACTTTCCCAAGAATTCACTTGTCGTTTCAGTTTTGTAAGAATACAATAGGTTCCTTCTGTGAAAGGAAGCGTATTCCTCGTGTGAACAGGTATTAAATTAAAATTTCCAAACGCACCCTTTCGACTCTCGAATCTCGAACTTTTCGCCGATGCACGAATGTCACACGTTTCAAACCAAAGAAAGAAGAAAAGAGTGATTTGCACAAATTTTGTAAAAAGTCCGATAAACTTGATGAAATACCGTCGTTTCGGCAAAAACTTATAACATAAAATATAAACTCAAAAACCAAACAAATTTATTGTTAAAAAGAAAATAAATCAATCTCTCTTTTTTTCATATTATTTGTTGAAAGTTTAAGTGAAAATCCAAAACATCATTTTTATTGGAAAATTTACATTTCTTGGTGGAACAAAAAGAAAAGTGAGTGCCATTTTGAATCTTTTTCCTCTGTGTTCTTTTGTTCTGTCCATTCGTCCGTATCCGAATCTACTCTACAACTTATTTTACACCTTTTTTAGTCCAACAGAAATGAGTCTTACTTCTGCTGCGGGGATTATATCCCTTCTGGACGAACAAATGCCCGATTTAAAGGTTTTCGCTTTGAAGAAGCTCGATAATATCGTCGATGAATTTTGGCCAGAAATCTCTGAGTCAATTGAAAAAATCGAAATGCTCCACGAAGATCGTGCATTTCCAGAGAACAAACTGGCTGGAATAGTTGCCTCGAAGGTATTCTATCATTTGGGTTCCTTCGAAGATGCCCTCACATACGCCCTTGGCGCTGGTGACTTATTCGACGTTAACGCCCGCAATGAGTACACAGAAACCATCATTGCCAAATGCATTGACTTCTACATCGCCCAGCGAGTGGCTTTCATTGAAAATCCCAAGGAAGCCAAGCCAGTCGATAATAGACTGGAAGGCATCGTCAACCGAATGATCCAGCGGTGTCTTGACGACGGACAGTACCGTCAGGCATTGGGAATTGCCCTTGAAACCCGTCGCATGGACATTTTCGAATCGTCCATCATGAAATCCGATGATGTCGCTGGAATGTTGGCATACGCCTACAATGTTACCATGTCCCTAATCCAGAATCGTGGTTTCCGCAATGAGGTGTTACGTTGCTTGGTGGGATTGTACAGCGACTTGGGTGTTCCCGACTATGTCAACATGTGTCAATGCTTGATTTTCCTCGAAGATCCTCTAGCTGTTGCAGAGGTGCTGGACAAACTGACTCGCACTTCGGTGGAGGGTAACAGCTTGATGGCTTATCAGATCGCTTTCGATTTGTATGAATCTGCCACCCAAGAGTTCTTGGGAAAAGTTTTACAAGCTCTCAAGGAAACAGCTCCAATTCCAGCTGCTTTGCCGAGTACATTCAAGCCCCAAGGTACCTCTACCGAGGACTCAAAGACCGACGAGGAAAAGGCTAAAACTGCTGAAGAAGCACCTGCTAAAGCTCCAGAAGCCGATAGTGAAGGTAAATTTGAACTTCAAATGATTATTTAATTTGCCTAACTTTGCTTTTTTTTACAGGTGATGCTAAAATTGAGCGTACCATTGAATCCCTCAACGACTCGGAGAAAGCTCATCAGAAGAACGTCGAAAAACTCATCTCGATTTTGTCTGGCGAAGTTACTATTGACTTGCAGCTTCAGTTCCTGATCCGAAGCAATCATGCCGATTTGCAGATTCTCCGTGGAACCAAGGAAGCCGTTCGTGTGTCGATTTGCCACACGGCAACCGTTATAGCCAATGCATTTATGCATGCTGGAACCACGAGTGATCAATTCTTGCGAGATAATTTGGACTGGTTGGCCAGAGCAACAAACTGGGCTAAACTTACGGCCACAGCATCGTTGGGAGTAATTCATCGTGGTCACGAAAAAGACTCACTGGCCTTGATGCAGAGTTACTTGCCGAAGGAAGCCGGACCGAGTTCCGGGTACTCTGAGGGAGGTGGCCTGTATGCTCTTGGACTTATTCATGCCAATCATGGTGCAAACATTATTGACTATCTGTTGCAACAACTCAAGGACGCCCAAAATGAGAATGTCCGCCACGGAGGTTGCCTTGGTTTGGGTTTGGCCGCCATGGGAACCCATCGTCAAGATTTGTATGAGCAGTTGAAATTCAATCTTTACCAAGACGATGCTGTAACTGGAGAGGCCGCTGGTATTGCCATGGGAATGGTTATGCTTGGTTCTAAGAATGCTCAGTCCATTGAGGATATGGTCTCGTATGCCCAGGAAACTCAGCACGAAAAGATCTTGCGCGGATTGGCTGTGGGTATATCCTTGACTATGTTTGCCCGATTGGAGGAGGCCGATCCATTGGTCACCAGCTTGTCCACCGACAAGGACCCTGTCCTTCGTCGATCCGGAATGTACACAATTGCTATGGCTTACAATGGAAGTGGCAGCAACAAGGCCATCCGACGTTTGTTGCATGTTGCCGTTTCCGACGTCAATGACGATGTACGTCGTGCTGCCGTAACTGCTATTGGTTTCATCTTGTTCCGCACCCCAGAGCAGTGTCCATCGGTGGTGAGTCTCTTGGCCGAATCATACAATCCCCATGTGCGTTATGGAGCTGCAATGGCTTTGGGTATTGCCTGTGCAGGCACTGGCTTGAGGGAAGCTATCGCACTCCTCGAACCCATGGTCAAATTCGACCCCGTTAACTTTGTCCGTCAAGGAGCTCTCATCGCTTCTGCTATGATTCTCATCCAACACACTGATCAAACTTGTCCCAAGACAAACTTCTTCAGGCAATTATACTCGGAAGTCATAAGTAACAAACACGAAGACGTCATGGCCAAGTACGGAGCTATCCTGGCTCAAGGTATCATCGATGCTGGAGGTCGCAATGCCACTCTTAGTCTCCAGTCTCGCACAGGCCACACTAATCTCCAGGCCGTCGTGGGAATGCTCGTATTTACCCAGTACTGGTACTGGTTCCCATTGGCTCACTCCCTTTGCTTGGCTTTCACTCCAACTTGCGTGATTGGCCTGAACTCGGAGTTGAAAATGCCCAAAATGGAATTCCGATCAAATGCAAAACCTTCGCTCTACGCCTATCCACCGGCTTTGGAGGAAAAGAAATCCGAGGAGCGCGAGAAGGTCGCCACTGCAGTTCTCTCTATCGCTGCTCGTCAAAAACGTCGTGAAACAGCCGACAAAAAGGAGGAAGATAATAAAATGGACGTCGATGAGGATACGACTAAAGCAACGACAACTTCAGTAAAGAAAGAAGAATCGTCTGCCGAGAAGGCCGAAGAAGCGCCTAAAGAAGCCACTACCAGTGCTACTGATGACAAAAAGAAGAAGGACGAAAAAGAATCGAAGAAAAAAGAAGAAGACTCCAAGGACTCGAAGGAAGGAAGCAAAGATGCAAAGGATAAAGATGCTTCAGCCGATAAGAAAGAAAAAGAGAAAAAAGAACCCGAGCCGAACTTTGAGATTTTACAGAATCCTGCTCGAGTTATGCGTCAACAATTAAAGGTTTTGAGTGTCCCCGAGGGACAAACTTTTGTTGCTTTGAAGGATGTGACTATCGGAGGAATTATTGTTATGCAACACACCGGCAAAACAGACCAGGAATTGGTTGAACCAGTTGCAGCTTATGGTCCCAAGAACGACGATGCCAAGGAACCTGAGCCACCAGAGCCATTTGAATATATTGAAGATTAAATTTAAACAAAATTACTAACATTAACATACTCTTATGCATACATTAATATTCACTGATTATTATTAGACAACAACAAAAATATAATGTAATCGCGTAGAATTTATTTGTTTCTCTGCTTTTCAAATAAAAAATAACATGATTCAACATTTAATTGAATGTTTTCTCTTGATTTTAGAATTAATTCAATCCTTAACTAATTAAAGAAAGGAATTTGAAATTTTGAAAATGATATATCATTTTACCATCATACGAACTAGGTGACCCGCCTAGCCGTCTACCGGTCAAAGAGCTTGTCGAAACATATGCTTCGATGTAGATAGAGTTCAGGGAAAAGTATTTTTAACGCGAAATTAATTTTGTTAAATAAAATAATAATATAATATAATATTTTATTGATTAGAACGATTAACAGTCGAAGGAGAGTTTGACCTTGTGTTTTGGCATCCAGATAACATCTGGAATATCATTTAAATTTTATTGGGGGCTTAACCTATAGTTTAACTCAAAAATTTACTTAAATCTAAACTATTAGAGTCTGGTTGTTTTACAAAAAGGATATAATATATTTATTTATATAACAAAGAAAGATGTTGTATCAACAACGTTTGAAATCGGAATAATAAAATTTGTGACAACTAATTTTCTCATAATATTAAATATTAAAAATGATTGCTTATGTTTTTCAATACCCCTTCAATCGTTTAAACCAAGTCTTAAACATATGTTTCAACAGCTGAATCCAAAGTTAGGAAGGGAAGCAAAAGCTTTTGGAATTTTATTAACTCCAAAAGAAAATTTAGTGGTTTACCAAATTGTATGGAGTTTTCGGGTTCTATATCTAGTGATTTGCAAACTATCTGCAATCTTTTTGCCGATTTTTTTGATTCTGTTTACGCAGTTACGTCTTCTAACGAGCTTCCTGAATTTACTCCATCTAATGTAGTTGATACAGGAATTATTCAGTTAGAAATATCAGATGTACTTGAAGCGTTAAATGGGATTGATGAAAACAAAGGACTTGGTCCAGATTGTATATCTCCCAAGATAATCAAAAAATGTGCAACGTCCCTCGCGTTACCCTTGTTGCTTTATTTTTAATAAGTCTCTGAAGACAGGCGAATTTTTAAATGAGTGGAAAACATCGTACATATCTCCGATTTTTAAGTCTTAAGCAAAGCAAAAAATATGTAATTACCGACCAATATGTAAGTTATCTATTATTCCTAAAATTTTTGAAAAAAATGTATGTGATAAGCTCACTTTTCTTACTAAACAAATAGTATCTGATTCTCAGCATGGATTTGTTTCCGGCAGATCTACAGCTACAAATCTCACTATTTTGTGTGATTTAGTTGTTAGTGGATTTAAAAGTGGTCTCCAGGCCGACATCATCTTTACTGACTTTGCCAAAGCATTTTATAGAGTTAACCATGAAATATTATTATACAAATTGTCCAAACTTGGTATCCACTTCATACTTTTAGAATGGATACGTTCGTATCTTACAGATCGAACCCAATTCGTTAAGATACACAGATATGTTTCTAAGTGCATAAAAGTAACCTCGGGCGTCCCTCAAGGAAGTCACATTGGTCCTTTGTTCTTTAATTTGTTTTTCAATGATATTCCTGACATTTTCCAGTTTTCCAGGTATTTATTATATGCTGACGACGTAAAAATATTCAGAACTATACATTCTATAAATGATTGTTATTTATTGCAAGAAGATTTATGTATGTGAACTTGCATCATGGTGCAATAAAAATCTTCTTTTCTTAAATGTAGCCAAATGTCAAAGCTTTATATGCTCAAGGAAAGTCGCACCAATAGTATTTGATTACACTATAAATAATATAACATTAGATAAAGTAACTGAAAAGAAGGATTTAGGAGTCATTTTTGATAGGAAGTTCACATTTAGTAGTCACATTGACTATATAGTTAATAAAGTTTATAATATGTTGGGTTTTCTAAAAAGGAACACTAGAGAATTCTCCGATTCATATGCTCTTAAATCTCTTTATATGGCTTTTGTGAGATCTACCCTGGAATACTGTTGTGTGGTTTGGAATCCGTACTATGCAAATCATTCATTGAGAATTGAAAGGATTCAGAGAAGTTTCACAAGATATTGTTTTTTTAAGCTAAATTGGAACATTATTATGCCCGCATATAATGTGAGATGTTTGCTTTTTGGTATGCAAACGCTTGAGGTCAGAAGAAAGTATTTTTCTATTATGATGATAAAGGATATAGTAAGTAGTCATATTATGTGTCCTTACTTGCTAGAGCAAATACAATTTTATTTTCCCAGTAGAGGCCTTCGTATAGGTTTTCATTTAAGGGAGACTTTTTCTAGAAGTAATTATGGTAGAAATGTACCGATTATGCGTTGCATCAGAGAAACCAATGCTGTAATTGAAAAGATAGATATTTGTATGCACAGTTCACGAGAAACTTTTAAAAAACATGTAATGTTAATTTTGTTATTTCATTAATTATTGTGATATATACATATTATGTCAAATTTATGTTTTCTGTACTTTTTTTTAAATATTTATTATATATCTACATAAGTTACTATTTTTTCGTTATTTTTATTTATATTTATGTAATCTAAAAGAGAATGTTAATCTCAGATTGATTGATGAAGTAAACTAAACTAAACTAAATCTTGAAAACGTGTTGAATCAAGGAATTTTGTAAGAACGTCTGCAAGTTGATCCTTTGTTCCAATAAACTTGACTTCAATCAGTCCATTTTGAATGTGATCTTGAATAAAGTGGTGTTTTATAAACGGTGATTTTTTAAGAGCTTGAAAACTTAAAAAAAAAAAACGCATAAAATTTGCAAAATCTCATCGATTCTTTATTTGAAACGTTAGATTGGTCCATGACATTTACTTTTTGAAGATAATTTCATTTAAATGTTGACCGCGGCTGCGGCTTAGGTGGTCCATTCGGTAAGTCCAATTTTGGGTAACTTTTTCGAGCATTTCGGCCGGAATAGCCCGAATTTCTTCGGAAATGTTGTCTTCCAAAGCTGGAATAGTTGCTGGCTTATTTGTATAGACTTTAGACTTGACGTAGCCCCACAAAAAATAGTCTAAAGGCGTCAAATCGCATGATCTTGGTGGCCAACTTACCGGTCCATTCCTTGAGATGAATTGTTCTCCGAAGTTTTCCCTCAAAATGGCCATAGAATCGCGTGTTTTATGTAGCGCCATCTTGTTGAAACCACATGTCAACCAAGTTCAGTTCTTCTATTTTTGGCAACAAAAAGTTTGTTAGCATTGAACGATAGCGATCGCCATTCACCGTAACGTTGCGTCCAACAGCATCTTTGAAAAAATACGGTCCAATGATTCCACCAGCGTACAAACCACACCAAATAGTGCATTTTTCGGGATGCATGGGCAGTTCTTGAACGGCTTCTGGTTGCTCTTCACTCCAAATGCGGAAATTTTGCTTATTTACGTAGCCATTCAACCAGAAATGAGCCTCATCGCTGAACAAAATTAAACGGACGTAAAGCGCAAAACACATTTCGAACCGAACACTGATTTTGGTAATAAAATTCAATGATTTGCAAGCGTTGCTCGTTAGTAAGTCTATTCATGATGAAATGTCAAAGCATACTGAGCATCTTTCTCTTTGACACCATGTCTGAAATCCCGCATGATCTGTCAAATACTAATGCATGAAAATCCTAACCACAAAAAAAATAACCCTTTATCTATATGTTTAGGCCGTTTGTTCTCTAAATTTGTAGCCATTCCAATACATCCCTTATTGTCTTCGTAATTATTGCTGGTTCCATGTTAATTTGCTTAAGGTCTTGTAATATGCCTCGGATCCTAAGGGCCATATACTCTGCTTCACTTGAAGAAGTCGCAACAGTAGTTTGCTTTTTGCTAGACCATGACACAGTACATCCATAAACTTAAAACGTATATCCAGATACTGATTTTCTATCAATTACATCACTTCCCCAGTCAGCATCAGCATATCCAAAGGATTACTACTACTTACCTCGAAAACGAGTTTTTTCTTTGTAGTCCCTTTTAAAAATCTCACAATTCGTTTGAGAGCCTGCTAATGAATTTCTGATGGGTTTTCATTATTATTATTATTTCTTTATTCATTAATGGATACATAATCTGTTGACTACAATTAAATTATAATTTATCATTATACATCATTAAAAAAGTTTAAAGCAATACTCTTAAACATATCCCTATTCATTTGAAGGTCGACTTCACTATGAATTAAATTTAAAAAAAAAAAAAACAAATTACGAGTTATGGGTTCATTAAGTCCATTGTTCGTCCTGTCACTAGAAATCAAAAAGAGAACTTCCCTATTTCTTAGATGTCTCTCAGGAACATAAAAAGATATAAGAGCTAGTAAGTCCGAAGATTTTATTTTACCATTGAGTATGTCCTTGATAAAAAAAACCCCAAGGGTTTCTCTACGGCTTTTTAAAGATTTTAAAGCTATCAATGCGCACCTAGAGCCATAATTGGGAAAACCATCTGACCACCTGAAATTCCTTAAAGCAAAGCGCGTGAATCTTCTTTGAATATTTTCAATCCTGTCTGAGGAATTTTTTTTTTATAGTGTCAAAAATAACACCAAGGTCCTTTATTTCACTCACGGTTGAAAGACTTTCATTGCCAAGACTGTAACTGAACAGCACTTTAGGTGTTGTACGAGAAGCTCTAAATATTTTACATTTAGAGATATTAAGCTCGAAATGATTATATTTACACCAATTAAAAAACGCATCTATATCTTTTTGAAAGTTAACACAGTTTTCAACTGAAGAAATTTGGGAATATAGTTTCAAGTCATCTGCGAACATCAAACAATTAGAGAATTGCAGACAGTTCGGAATGTCATTGACGAAAAGATTGAAAAGGAGGGGTCCCAAATGACTTCCCTAAGGCAGTCCTGATAAGACTTCAATAAAAAAAGGATTGATTGCCTTTGATTTTAACAATCTGTTTTCGATTTGACAAATAACCATTTAAGAAAACCGAATCTGAATCACATCCTCTCCAACTTTCTTAATAGAAGTCTATGATGGACTCTATCGAACGCTTTCACAAAATCCGTGTACAAAACATCGACCTGCATTCTTTTTTCCAAAGCAGATAAACAAAAAGTTGTAAAGAGACACAAATTCGTAGTAGTGGAGTGACCACTACAAAATCCATGCTGTCTCGAAGATATTATGTCTTTCACCGTAAAACTAAGTCTATTGAACACCAACTTTTCAAAAAGTTTTGGAATCGCTGAATGTTTTGAGACTGGTCTATAGTTTTTAATTAAGTGCTTGAGACCACTTTTATAAATATGGCTGATGGATGATATTTTCCACTCTTCTAGAAAACCCCCAGAATGGAGCGATTTATAAAAAATAATTTTTAATCTTTTACAAAGCGAAACAGCACATGCCGATATCAAAAGAGGAGGAATCAAATCTACTCCAGCTTTTATATTAACATCAAGAGAAACTAAGCCTTCAAATACCTCTTGATTAGATAGAGAAAACACATTAAAATCAACTTGAGAACTAATATCATTGTACAGGTTTTCACTATTAGGTATAATATCTATATTATAATTCACTTGAAAAAACTTAGCAAAAAGATTGCATGTAGCTTCAGTACTATGGGAGGTCTCTCCATCAAGCTCCATAGAGCTAGGAAAAGCAGAACTTTTGCGTTTAGAATTTAAAAAAAACCAACAAGATTTCGAGTTGCATTTGATATCCCTTTCAACTGAACTTATATATTGTGAATATAGAAATCTACTCAAAAAATCAAATTGCCGTCGCAGTTGCATAAAACGAATTCTATCTTCAGATTTGCCTGTTGCCTTACATCTCTTTAAAGCCTTGTTTTTTACATTTTCTAAATTCTTAAGTCTTTTATTGAACCAGGGAGATTTAAAAGACGAACTACCGGAACGAACTTTTGAACACCCTCAAACAAAAGTGTTTTAAAGATGGTATACATCTGATTTAGAGATTTATCTGCAAATAGTTGCTCCCAATTAATGGTATTAAAGTAATTATTTAGCGGAATGAAGTCAGCCTTCTTATAAATAAATATAAAAATAGGTTGAAAATTATAAAGTTCTAATACAACCATAATGGCTTTATGATGAATTTGATTTCTTACTAAAGAAAAGTCTGATTCAAAGACCATAAATTTAAGATCCTTAATAATAAATACAAGATCGAGAAACCTATTTAAAATATTTTTTACATGATTAATTTGGATTAATCCTAACGAGGAAAAGTTATCAATTAATTCAACTTCCACATCCCTAGAAACATTAAAAAGGACAAGGATTTGCTCATCTTCTAAATAACGCCAATCAATGTCACCAAGATTAAAGTCACCGAAGTTACATGGATATTGATTAGAAGATCGGCCATTCAATAAACAACTAACATTTGAAACAAGTTGAACATATAATTCTAATTTACTCTTTGGTCTAGTATAATTTACAATAAAACAATATTCAGCCCTGTTTACATTATGTGCTAAATGCTCTGAACTAACAAGAACGCATAGTTGATCAAAATAAATAGAATTTGTTTGAAAATTTAATTGTTTACTATTAAGTGAAGTACGACATGCAATATAGTTAATATCTTCCCATGTATCCAGCTGGAAAACTTGTATCCGGTCTAACGCACATCATAAATTCATAATATATGTACATTAAGCTTCCAAGCAATTTTCTGTTGGGCTTGTCAAGTGTAATTTTGAGTTATTGTCTTTTTAAGTTGTAGTCCTTTTTCCATGGGGGTTCTAGTGGTATTACATTCTTTCATGCTAAACTTGCTTAAAACTTTTTCAATGCTGGATACTTACGATAAATGTATTTCGTTTTCATGAACATCAATCTTAATTCCAAGAAAATATTTAAGATTCCCGCAGTCTGACATCTTGAATGTCTTTTCCAAATTTTTCTTTAATTGCTCTATTTGTCTTAAGCTTTTTCCAGCAACGAGTAAATCATCAACATACAGAATAATTATGATGATGTCATCTTCTTCTTATCCCATCTTGGTGTACAAACAATAGTCGTGATTGGATCTTTTAAATCCCAATTGAAGAAGAAAATCGTTAAACTTTTTGTTCCAACATCGGGGTGCTTGCTTTAAGCAGTAGATGGATTTGAGTAAGCGACAAACATTTCCATCTGCTTCGGAAACCCCTTCTGGAACAGCCATACAAAATTCTTCCTTCAACTCACCATGTAAAAATGCAGTATTTACATCTAATTGATGGAATATCAGGTTTTTGTACAGTCTAATAGCTAACACAATTCGTATGGTTGTCAATTTCGCAACGGGTGAGTATAGGTTTCGTCATAATCAATTCCAGCCTTTTGTAAATATCCCTTCACTACGAGTCTGGCCTTAATTGACAAACTTTGTTTTCGTTCATTGAAGAGAGTTCGTCTTCAATAGCCTTATACCATTTTGCAGCATCCGAGCAGGAATTGATTTCACCAAAAGAATTCGGAATAACTGTTAAAAATTCATCCGCAGAAGTTGCTCATCAAACTTACTTGGAGGTCGACGCTCCCGTTCGCTGCGCCTTACAGTAGCCTCGCCTTGAAGATCACAGTTGTAATTTTGCGAAGGAAGCGCAACTAACTAACTAACTGTATATTCAGTTATGGTAACATTACCAGAATCTTCAACAGTTTCATTCTCAGTAATTGTCAGATCTTCATCACACAAGTCATCAACAAGTTGATCTTCTGTTTCATCTTGGTTATAATCAGAACCGACGAGTATTTCAGATGACTCTTCCCCCCTATTATGAATATCAATTTGATAGTTGATAATTTCTATCAACTATTTGATGAATCGGTTTTATGAGTATCAACTTTTAATTTTTGAACCGATTGTGAATATTTATTGTGAATTAATATTTTTGATCTGGTTTGACGTTTCAATTATTAGGGGTATTCACGATCCGATGAAACAAAAAATGTTAAATTGCGAAATTTGTGTTTTTTTTTTACATCGTGAACACACTTTTCTAAACATAGCAATACCATAGTAAAAACGTCAAATCATGACGTTTCTCATGACACAAAAAAAATTGAAACATTTGTGTTCAATAAATTTGTTCTGTTCATAAAAGATGCCAAAAAAAAGTGAAAAAGAAAATATAATTGTATATTTATTGAAAATGCTGTTGATTTTTGCCACTCTGTAGCTTTAGAAAATGAAGTTTTAAGGCTTCTCATTTTCCACCTGATCAACTCCCAAGTGGCGTCTAATGGCTTCTGTTCTAACAGTTTTCTGTAAAATATTTGTGCTGTTGGCTTCTAAAATAAAATGTTTTTTGAGCAAAAAACATTTTGAAACATTTTGATTATATCTTACCTCGAAGTTTCCAGCTTCTTGAATGTAATCTAATATAATTAAAATTTCTTTTTCCGTCCATTTTTTTACCGCTTTGTCACGTCGACGGCACTTCTTTATATTCCTTAGATCTGATTCTTTTTTTTCCATTATTTTTCTGATTTTTGTCGTTGGCATAAATGCGGCAATAACTTCAAATTCAATTTAAACTTAAAGCCCACCAAAATTTCTGATAAAATGACAGCTGCCAAACTGTCAACTACAACAGACAAATTTTGCACCGTTGTATTTTTGTGTTGCAATAGGGTTCGGGTATAGCAAAAGTGCAAAAGTGTAACAAAATTGTAGTCTGTATATTTTGTTGTTTTAGTGCAAGAAAATGTTACACTTTTGCACTTTTGCAACGATACAAGACCACTTGCATCGAATCGTGAATACCCCTATTGTTTTTAAAATGTTGTTATGTGTCTGGAACTAAAATTGTTTTGCAAAAAATGTAAGTTGTCATTTAAAAAAAAAAATATTTTATTTAGGAACAGAAAGCAATTGGAAAGAATAGTGAAGTTAATGGAGCAAAGTCCTGAAGGGGCAAGGAAGATGTTGTCCAAAGCGGACCTAGCAAAAAAGTGGGAAGGTATCGCAGTGGAGTTGAATAGCTTGGGGCCTCCACAACGCGACGAAAATTAAAAAAAAAGTTACAAAAAATAAATTAGACACAATTGCAACTGGCAGAGGATCTAATAAAACAATCCGATTGACTGATTAGGAAGAAGCAGTTAGTCATGTAATGCATTTTAATGCCTGTGTTGATCCCCCCGGTGTTGAATTTGGGTTTGAATTACCAAATTTGACTGATGAAATTTGGAAAGCCTGATTTTTTGAATGAATCTGCAATGAAGTTTCATCAGCCAATGCAAGATTTAAAGAAAAGTATCTTATCACAAGTGTTCGTCCATGGGGTTGGAAGAATCACGTAATGTTCTGCGTATTTTGAGTTGCTGGCTTGCGTTAACTTCATCATAACTTCCTTCAAAAAACAATTCTGTCGAAGAGAATAAAAAAGACGTACCTTTCACAATTATATTCCTAAATTAAAAAGTATTTGAGACGTATCAACCAGGAATTTGTGGTTGATATGAAAATTGATGTGCATCTTTTTTTTTTTGATATCCATAATATCAAGTGTGTCGAAAAATTATTCACAATAACGATAAGTTCATCAACAAAGTTAATAGTTGATAACCATAATAACAATGCATCATAAATATTGTTATGTATCAAGTAGGTATCTAGTTGATAGCCATAATAGGGCTATGAGGTTATAGATGCTGATATTGAAATCAAATAAATTTGGATTCGAATTGACCAATTGAAACATACAGTTTAGAGGTTCGTAAAGCCCACAAATGTGGGGTAAGTTAGTTAATAGAAGAGTCGGGGGTTTCTCAAGTTATGGGTGTTAGTGTTGAAATAAATCCAGTGATAGAAAGAAGAGCAAGAGCAACAAGATCAATCTACCGTCAACTTTCTGAGGAGCTAACATCGACTCGGACCACTACCTCGTTGTAGCCAAAGTAGCACTTCGGGTTTCCAAACCCAAAGCAAACCCAAGGCAAAACAAGGAGATGCTGGGAGAAGGTAAGAAGTAACCTCTCTCGAATTTTTCTGCCGCCAACACAATGTAGAGAAAACCAGTGGCAACATTGCCGAGATGAAATCAGAAAAGCCGCCTCTGATTTGGTGGGTTTTAAGTAGCCACCAACAAGGAACCCCTGGTTTGATGAGGAATGTCGGCAGGCAACTGCAGCCAAGCAAAAGGGAAAGCGGAGCTGCATAGAAGAACGAGAGCTGCTCATGAGCTCTATGAGCAAAAGAGGCGAGAGAAACACCGACTTCTCAGAAGGAAAAGGAGAAAGCATGAGAAGCGTGCGGTCGAAGATGTTGAGAGGTTTAAAATCAGGAATGAAGTTCGAAACTTTTATGAACAGGTGAAACGAAATTCACAGGTACATAAACATAGAACCGAAAGCTGCAAAGACGAAAGTGGAAACATCATAGTGGAACTGCAGTCAGTGCTGAGGATATGGAAGGACCACTTCTGCAGACTGTATTACGGTGACGACGAACCGAATTCCGCTATCAGGCAGGATAATCCATTCAACATACTCGTAGATGACGAAAGCCAACAATCCCGTCCTCCCGACTTAGACGAAGTAAAGATTGTCATATCTAAGCTGAAGTCTAATAAAGCCGCTGGAGCGGATGGCTTGAATGCCGAGCTCTTTAAAGCAGCTGGAGATAAGTTGGTTAGGAGCATTCACCAACTTATCTGTAAGATATCGTCGGAAGAAAGCATGTCCGATGAATGGAACCTCAGTATTGTTTGCACGATCCTGAAAAAAGGAGAACCTCTAAACTGCACCAACTATAGAGGAATCAGTTTACTTAACATCGCCTACAAAATTTTCTCTGCTGTAATATGTGAACGTCTAAGGCCCATCGTCAACAACCTGATAGGTCCTAATAAGTGTGGTTATAGAACAGGAAAGTCCACAGTCGATCAAATATTCAAATTATGGCAGATCCTGGAAAAAACCCAAGAACACCGAATCGACACCCACCATCTTTTCATCGATTTCAAGGCCGCATATGACAGCATCTACAGGTACGAGCTGTATAGAGCCATGTCTAGTTTTGGCATCCCTGCCAAATTCGTCCGTTTGTGCAGGATGACCATGGAGAAATCACGCTGCTCAATAAAGGTTGGAAACAACTTAACAGAGCCTTTCGAAGTCAAAAAAGGTATTGACATTGACATAATCGGAAGAATTCAGCGTGATGTCAATGAGGCTTTTGCGAGTATTGAGGCAGAGGCAGACGTAACTTTGAGGTAGTCAAGGACTTCGTCTAGCTATGCTCCGCTGTAAATGCAGAAAACAACACCAGCGCTGAGATCAAAAGCAGAATAACTCTTGCTAACCGCTGTTTCTTTGGACTAAGAAAGCAATTGAGTGATAAAGTCCTCTCGCAAAGGACCAAAGTTTCGCTATATAAGACCCTTATCATCCCAGTCCTGCTATACGGTGAAGAAGCATGCAGGACTATGACAAAAGCGGATGAAAGCACCTTGGGTCGGTTTGAGAAAAAACTTCTTCGTGTGATCTACGGTCCCGTATGTATCGAAGGGGAGTGGAGGAGAAGATGGAACGACTAGCTGTACGGGCTGTACAGCGACGTAGACTCAGCCAGAAGGGTAAAAGTCCAACGACTAAGATGGCTGGGTCACGTAGAGCGCATGGAAACCAATGCTCCGGCCCGGAAAGTCTTCGAATCCACACCCACAAGACAGCCAGTAGAGGAAGACCACTGAAGTAAGTGAAAACAATATTAACTTCATTTACGTTTTCTAAGACTCTTAGCTCTTAGAGTGAACGAAACGAATTCTACAAAGCTTGTGGTAGGAGCTCTATTTTTTTAAGAAACCCTACTGTGCGGGGATAATGAGTGAAAAATATAAATTGCTTTCAAAAATGTTTGGTCGACCATTTTTCATTTCTCTTGAAAATACCAAGTGAACCATAATCCGCCTGAGGCAGGGTCCATGCTTCTACACGAAAGACCAGAGTTTTGCACGTCTCTTTGGTGATTCGCGATAGTGCCATATTTGTAAACTGAAGAGTAAAAATCTACGCTTAATTTCAGCACTGATATCATCTGCATAGTAAACAAAAGTGTCACTGGTTACGTTCTGCCGAAGTCTTCGTCTTGTCCTCATTAATGACAACACCCATTTTATTCGCTCCAAACTCAATACTGGAAAAGCACCCGACAATCCTCGTTTGGTTTTTCCCATAATGTCGAGCTCATCTGCATATCCAAGATATTGTGTGCATTTTGGAAAGATGGAGCAGTTCCTCTCTCTCTCTCTAAAGAAAAATATTAAAACAGATAGATCTAAATCGACTGATGGTTTTAAAAGAATACCAAAACTCGACATGGAACGGTATAGATAGTCATTGTTGACACTGTCATAGGCTATAGAGGGGTAATGTGTACCGATGTTGTATTCTTAAGATTTTGGATAAAAGTTTGTGTATGCTCCTCGGCGTACTTGAAAAGTTCCGCCTGTAGCCAATCATCACCGGCCACTTTTGTTCGGATGTCTTGATCTCATTTGAGTTGGGTGGATGAACATCCCGACTATCAACCAGATGGATTTGTTCACTCTGCACTTTGGTGGGTTCCCGGCCTTCATCGTTGTTAAGCAGACGGTTGAACCATTCTTTCCCGATTTTAACTGTCTCCACTATGCTTGTACTTGCAGGCTCCAAGGCGTTACATACTGTTGTTTTCTTCTTTGCTCCTTTGTAGAACTTCCGCACCTGCATCCTGATAAAACACCTCTGGATCTCCTTGACGCTCATCAAAGTTCTTTTTTTCTGAGCAAGCTGTTTTCATCCCTTCTTTTGTCGACATAGAACTGACTAGAGGCACCTACCCTTGTTTGATGCCACAAACTGTAGGACTCAAAACAGGGATTCCTCTGTGGTGGTTTTGAGAATCGTAGCACATCTTCAGCGGCATTACTTATGGATTGTTAGTAAAGCATAAGCGGTAGCAGTCGCTACAACTAGGCAAAGGCTTTGCCAGTTTCTACCTACTGCAGTCTTTTAACTTTCCATGTTCTTCTCGTCGTTGTTGGCTAAGAGTTTCCATGGATATCCGCACAAAGTTTAGAACCAACCAGGAAGTCATCTGTGTCAATGTTGGCTGATCTGTATGTACGAAGTATAGTGTCTATTAAGTCTCTCTTTGTTAGCAAAAGTTATATTTTATTGAAAGTATAAGTGGTTTTACAAAGTTAATTTGGTTGCAAAATGCGAAATGGTTGTCGGTTTGGTTTCGAGTGAGAGGCAGTTGGATATATTGTGAAGTTGGCGTACCTTGCTAAAAGCAGAGTAGCTGTGTTCATCGCTCTGCAGCTCATAGGTTCGTTCAAAACTATTAAAATAAATCCATATTTTTAAAAACATTTTGTAATCCATTTAATACCTTTTTAGCGTTTAGAGCATTGAAACTTTAAGAAATACAAGTCGCTTTAAATAATAAAAGATATAAATTCTTTTACCAAAGTTTAACACAAAATTAAGTACAAATGTAGTTACTTGTTTGGTTTTTATGAGAAAGGCATATCTTATATAAAGAGAGTAAAGATCAATTAATATAAATTTATTTTAATATATTAATAGTTAACATTGAAAATACAAAAGAATAATATATGAGGCATTGTTAATTTATAACGAAAACTTTTCCTTCATTTAACAAAATATTTAAGAAGTTAAAAAATAAACGTATTAATTTGCTCATCCATTACACAATTAAACACAATTATTGTTATTCCAAAACCAGGCTATTCTTTTACTTTGGTTGTTAGATTTTAAGAATTTGATCTTGAAAACATGATCATCTGGTTCCAAATCCAAAACCAAATCTTTGGAAAAGCTTAGTTAAGTTTTGTGTGTAATTTTTGTTGACCACCTTTCATCAGTACTCTAAGTATTTAACTCTATTAATTTAATCAGATTCACTTTCAGAATCCGTACTAACAGCTTGGTCCTCGTTTTCCACTTTGGGAGGATCGTAGTAGTGAAGCTGCTTGCGCCAGATTTTGATTAAACCGTCGAATGCACGCCGGCTATATTTACCAAATTTATTTGGTGTACGAGGGTGTTCTCGAGTTCTTAGATTCCTTACAAAAAAAAAAAAAAACAAATACAGATGAGTTTATCATTCCAAGTGAATATCTATAATTATGATGAAGGATATATAAAGTTCTACTTACTTTGGGACCCTTTCAATATAATGATCATATGCAACAGTATTCTTGCCATAATCAATTTGTTTCTGCCTTCTGGCCAAAATGGATGGATCAGTTTCAGTGCCTTGTGTCGATGAGGAAGAAGAACTTTGACTACTGTGTCTAGCACGCTTTTCGTTGACTCTTCTGCGATAAGGTTTAGGCCTCACTTCGCAGTTATCACTTTGCATACTACTGTTTGGGCTTCCAGAGCGACTTTCATTGCTAGGAGTATTCGAATGACGTCGTTTGAAAGGAGTTTTGAGTTTTTCTTCTTTGACAAGTCTCTCAAATTTTTGTTCATTTACACTATCTAATGACGATAAAGAAAATAACAATAAAATAATTTACGTCGAGGGTAGCTTTTTAATGTTTTTTATTTACCTATGAAATCCAAAGAAATTTCACGATCTTCTGATCTGATTTCACGTTTGATATTACTTGTTCCTGGTTCTTGTTTTATTACAACTGAACTATTGCCATCGCATCTTTCTAAGACTTTCTTTATCTAGAAAAAAAATAAAATACCAAAAAATGAAAATATATTTATAAATTGAGGAAGTTCGGTTAGGTTTTTGGTGGACATTAAAATAGAAACACATTGGAACATGGAGATTTATATTTAACTAGTATCAAAAATATTGGTTTTTAATATTTTTACTTGCGACATACAGGAACTACATAATATATGACAAGTTTTGCATTCGTGCAAAATTTCTAACTCGAGATTTTAATCAAACATGATATTACGATGGTAGAGAAGTCGAGAAAAGAGGGTCCCGCGATTCCGTACGGTCTGTTTTGTCTGTCTGTCCACGCTCCTACAGCATGAAACCATTGGGTCGAATGAGTTCAAAATTGTAAGTTAAGGTTTTGAGAAGATTCGCGTTAGGCGTTTTTTATTTTTTTTAAGATCAAAACTAACAGTAGCCCCATACATTTTTTTTGGTCAAATAACGAAAATTCGAATTTTATCAAAAACAAACCGATTGATTTTTTTTTAATTTTTTCTAAAATTTTATTTTTGACTTATGAATTGATTTCAATAATTTTTTTGAATAAGCTTTTATATTACTTACTTACTTACTTAAGGTGGCGCTACAGTCCGGGGCGGACCTGGGCCTCAACCAACAAGCGTCTCCAGCCAGCTCGGTCCCTAGCTAGCTGTCTCCAGTTTCGCACGCCAAGTTGGTTGAGGTCCTCTCCCACCTGGGTGCGCCACGTAAGTCGCGGTCTTCCTCTACTGCGCCGTCCCTCGGGATTGGATTCGAAGACCTTCCGGGCTGGAGCGTTGATGTCCATCCGCTCTACATGACCTAGCCATCTAAGCCGTTGGACTTTAATTCTGCTAACTAGGTCAGTGTCGCTGTACAGCCCGTACAGTTCGTCGTTATATCTTCTCCTCCATTCTCCATCTATGCGTACGGGACCAAAAATCACCCGAAGAATTTTTCTCTCGAAGCATCCTAAGACGCTCTCATATTTCTTTGACAGGGTCCAGGCCTCAGCGCCATAAATGAGAACCGGGATGATGAGTGTCTTATAAATGGTGATTTTAGATGGTTGAGAGGGGACTTTACTTCTCAATTGCCTCCTAAGTCCAAAGAAGCAGCGATTTGCAAGGGTTATTCTTCGTTTGATTTCAGCGCTGGTGTCGTTGTCTGCATTAATAGCGGTGCCTAGGTAGACAAAGTCCTTAACTACCTCAAAGTTATAGCTGTCCATGGTGACGTTTTGTCCAAGACGTCGTCGTTCAGTGTCCTTTTTTGATGACAGCATATACTTGGTCTTGCCCTCATTGACCACTTAACTCATCTTCTTCGCTTCCGTCGCAATGCTCAAAAACGCTACACTGACATCACGCTTTGATCTTCCAATTATGTCAATATCATCTGCGTATCCGAGTAATTGGATGGATCTTTGGAAGATTGTGCCTCTAGTGTTGACGGTTGAGTTTTGCACAATTCTTTCCAGAACGATGTTGAAGAAGTCGCATGACAGTGCATCGCCTTGTCTAAAACCTTTTTTGACATCAAATGCATCGGTAAGATCTTTTCCGACCTTGATAGAGCAGCGTGCATTCTCCATCGTCATTCTGCACAAACGGATAAGTTTGACAGGGATGCCAAAACTAGACATTGCTCGGTAGAGCTCTTCCCTATAGATGCTGTCATACGCGGCTTTAAAATCGATAAAGAGATGGTGGGTATCGATTTGAAGCTCCTGGGTTTTTTCCAAGATCTGCCGTAGTGTGAATATTTGGTCAATAGTGGACTTTCCTGGTCTGAAGCCACACTGTTAAGGACCAATCAGGTTGTTGACGAATGGCTTCAGACGTTCACATAATACGGCAGAAAGGATCTTATACGCAATGTTAAGGAGACTGATGCCTCTGTAGTTGGCGCAGTTTAGAGGGTTTCCTTTCTTATGTATCGAGCACACTATGCTGAGATTCCACTCATCGGGCATGCTTTCTTCCGACCATATTTTGCAGATGAGTTGGTGCATGCTCCCTACCAAGTCATCGACTGCTGCTTTGAATAGTTCGGCGGTGATGCCGTCAGCTCCAGCAGCTTTGTTTGACTTAAGTTTAGATATAGCTATCTTCACTTCGTCAAGGTCGGGTAGGCGGAATTGTTGATCTGCGTCGCCGAGGTTGAGTGGTTCTATCTCCCTTACAGCGGAATTCGGTTCGTCGTCGCCGTTATATAATTTGGAGAAGTGATCTTTCCATATTCTCAGCATCGACTGTGGTTCTACTACGATGTTCCCTTGATCGTCTTTACAGGCTTCGGTTCGTGGCTGGTACCCTTGGGAGGTTTTTTTTACCTTTTGGTAAAATTTACGAACCTCATTCCTGTTGTGACATCCCTCTATCTCCTCGATCGCGCGCTTCTCATGCTCTCTTTTTTTCCGTCTAAGAAGTAGGTGTTCCTCTCTCCTCTTCTGCTCGTAGAGCTCGCGAGCAGCTCTAGTCCTTTTGTGCAGCGCCGTTTTGTATGCCTCTTGTTTCGCTGCGTGAGCTTTCAGGCATTCGTCGTCAAACCAGGGGTTTCGCTGTGGTTGCCGTGCGAAACCTAGCACAGTGGCAATGTTGCCACTGGTTTTCAATGCTTAATGCAGGAAGCATAGGACTCCTTAGGAGGTTATTAGAGACTCGATCGGAAAAGGACATGGCAGTCTCTTGCGATTGTAGCCGTCTAACGTCGAATCTTCTCACAGTACTTCCTTGTTTTGACTTGGATCGGGATATCCGTAGCCATACCTTGGCTACAACGAGGTAGTGGTCCGAGTCAATGTTGGCCTCTCGGAATGTTCGGATATCCTGCCTTGCTTTTATATTGCATTAACAATATTTGATTTGCAATTTGGTATTGTTTGGATTTTAAAAAAAAAATTGATTTTTCATAACTAAACAACAAAACACGGTTATGAATAGCAATTTATTGTACTTGTTCGTATGCTTGTTTCTTTTAAAATTTAACGAAAAAAACACTGAACGTAAAAACTCCATGTTTGCGCTGAAAACTTGTAGGAAAGAAGGAATGTGGTTGGATTGTAGTAAGTACCTTCTACCTACCAATAATATTTCTTCATTATCATCATAAACATGGCTGAGCACGCCAATGAACTATTCTTTATTTGTTTTAGACAGATGCCTAACTACACAACCAATAGGCGATCGCTTTACAATTTAAACATACATACATGTTCTTCCTCTTTCTTATCTTCAGATAATTTACTTTCAATCCTGGTTCTTCTAATAAATAAACTAAAATAAAGCTATCCAAAGGAAAAAGCTTTGAACGAACTAGTTGAACAAACAAACAATTGTTTTCGTTAAGTATGCTTACAAGTATTTTTCATTTCCGGGATGAGTTGTGTCTTGGGATGATCGCGCTTTTTTTGACAAGTCAAATGGCATTTATATCTTTGAAGAGAACCTTATTTAACAGGTATATTTTTAAATCTTATATAGGTCGTGCTTTTTCTTTACTTTATAAAAGAAAAAGTTCACTTTAGGAAGTAAATTTAAATTATTTTAATAATATAACATTTCATTCAAGGAAAACATGGGTTGCGGTAAGCATTGCTCCCTAAAAGAGAAAGCTGTCATTTCAGTTATACGAAGTGAGGGAAAATCTTTGAGAGAAAAGGCCAGAATAGTGAGCAGATCTCTCAAGTTGATTGCAAAAGCAATTTGACAGCTGGGAAAAACAACCCTAAGAGAAGACTGAAAGATCATTTACGCCTCTAAAAAAGATCCTTACAAGTAGTCAAGGGAAATAAAAAACAAACTACAGCCTCCAATAACTTCCAGAACTGTTCGTAGAGGACTTATTGAAGCTAACTTGTTCCTTTTTAAGGAACACAAAATATAACAAGGCACTTTAATTCGCCCGCGATCATTTTGATTGGAGTGGGCCAGAAGGAGGCGCAAAAAGTGGAGGAAAGTTTTGTGGATGGACGAAACAAAGATAAATTTGTTCGGAGGTGATTAGAAGTATTCATTTGAAAGAACTAAATTTCAAATACATCTACAAAACGGTCAAGAATGGTGGCGGCAGTATAATACTTTTAATTTTCTGGTATGGCGGACGTTGGACCATTGGTTAAGGGTAAAATGGATCAAAATTAAATGAATGTGCGGACGAGAACATCCCTCTCAAATGTGTTTTACAGCAGGAAAATGACCCTAAGCACTGATCCAAACCTGCTCAAAAGTATTTTAAGGACCAACAAAGAGTGCCCATTCCAATCACCTGACTTAAATCTAGGGTGGGCTGAAAAAACACTTTTTGTTTTTTTTTTTTATCCTTTATACCTCACAAAAGTTGTTGATTGTCTGAAAAAAATGTCCAAAGAGAATAATTTTTTCCGTTGGCGCATTGCATTGAAACTTTTAAAAAGTTGTGTAAATTTGCTGTTTTCTTTAATTTAAAAAATAATGTACTATTATGAAAACGCAATAGGTCCTAATAAGAGTTTAAGGCATGAAGAAAACAAAAATCAATTTAATAAATTTGTATTGTTAAACGTTCGCGCAAAGCCGTTAAATATTATAATTTTTCACAAAAATGACCGATATAAATAACAAACAATTTTATTAAATAGTTTGCACTTTAAAGTCCGATTTCGATATAAAATTCAGGCATAATGCACCCTGACAGTAGGGTGGTTCTTATCAAACCATCTCTTGCGTCTATTCCACACACTTTTTTTTAAACTTTAGAAACGAGCTTTACACACCGTTCTACTGCTTGTGTGTGACAAGGAAAATCAGGTGCCAGAGGTGTGTAAGAGTGTATCAGTTGTTTAATTTCTTAATCCGTGATCCTCCTTTATTTCTTGAACAGATTGAGATGCAGCTGTAGCTAAAAAACTCGCTGTGGTATAAGCTGTCAATAAAAACGCTCACTAATGTAGCAAAGTTCGCCCACAATGGTGTAGCTACAGCTACAGCTACAGCTACAGCTACAGCTACAGCTACAGCTACAGCTACAGCTACAGCTACAGCTACAGCTACAGCTACAGCTACAGCTACAGCTACAGCTACAGCTACAGCTACAGCTACAGCTACAGCTACAGCTACAGCTACAGCTTCTCATTGTGTCGATGTATAGTATTTTCGTATCTGTTAACTTTGACAGTGCTACAGGCAACAGCTACAGGTACACCATTCTGTTCAGCCAGTAAAAGGGGAGGAGAAGAAAGTTTACATGTGTCCCTACAAATCACATCGGTGGTGTAGTCTGTAGCAACGAAATTTATCCTCAGAGTGTTGAAATTTCGATTTGGCTTTGCCTTATCGTGGTTTCCAAATTCGGCGCAACCCTAGTTCTCTGATGTACCTACTTTCAACAACTATCGTTGCAAGAAGCAAATTTTCGGGATGAGCGATAAATGCGTTCCTCTCAATCACAGGTTCAATGACTTGCAGGAAGTTTTGAGATACCGTGATGTTCTGATGGTTTCAAAAACAATTTTCGGACCATCTGTAAACTTTTTGCTGGTTTTAATTTTGAACAACAGAAGCATATAGCATTTTAAAATAAAATGTATTAACTGCTTAACCTCTTCAGAGGGTATTTTCATGCTTACATAAAGTCGGAGTACTCGATTAGCCGCAGTCAACCACTTTGAATGTGGAAGGGGGCCAGGGTCATTGGCCGCCAAATCTTCTGAAATGGTACCTGTATTGATGGCAACAGAAATGTCAAGTAGGTACATTTGATCCTTGCTCAGGACTTTTCTGTCTATAATAGGTATGGGGCAATCCACAGGCGTAAATTGAACCGGCGCGGCGGTAGTTTTTCACAGCCAACCAGTTTTTTTAATTGCTCTACTGAAAGATTTTGGCCCGGTGGTGAAAAAGGTGGCGGACCGGTAGCTCATTGAAGTGCATCATATGATCTAGAGTTACCAGCGTAAAGTAAATTTGCCCGGGCGGAAACCGGTTTTACATGATTTTTACATTCGATGATTACTTTAGAATACGACCACATGAACTGTTCAAACCGCAGCTTCGGTAGGAGATTGAAATAAGCGGTACTTACCATTACTAGTTTTGTTCAAAATTAAGCAAAAAGTTGTAAAAATACCATATTTTACACGATTTGGGCGGTCAGTTAATTAATTTTTTTACGTTTCTCATACGCTAAATTCAACATTAGGACCTATTGCGTTTTGATAATAGTGAATTTAGTTATTAAAAAAAAAGTCCAAGACGAGCAAATTTTCGCAACTTTTCAAAAGTTTAAATGGAATGCGCGAACGGAAGATATTTTTTTATTTAGAAATCTTTTTCAGGCATTTACTCAAATAGGTAATTAACAACTTTTGTGAGGTATTGCAAATAATATAAAAAACTATTTTTATTCAGCCCACTCTTCTTAAATCCCATAGAACATTTTGGGGGATATTTAAAATGCTTGGTTGGAAAAAATTTAACAAAAAAAAATAAAGCCGAAGGAGGATGGTTCAACAAAAGTTGTACAATATTTCATTTGACAGACGCCGCCGATTATTTGACTCAATGGCCAACAGATGTCACACTGTAATGAAAGCTAAGGGCCAGGCTACCAGATATTAAAAACGATGGTCACGAAGAGCGTATGGCAACTAATACACACCCAAAGGACGGCGCAGTAGAAGAAGGCAGTGCACAAGTGGAACTAGGGACCGAACAAGTTTGGTGGGTGAGTCCAAGTTCACACAGGACTGCATCTCCACCTTTTGTAAGTATGTTATGAGTCTAACCTATACGATGAGTGCAAGCATTTTATAGGTAGGATATAAAATTAATTAACAATATTTGAGCACATGGCAATAAAAGGTAACTTTAGAAGTGAGTGGTACATTAGGGTAAGGTAGTTAATAAACAGGAATTTGTTTCATTAGGGTAAGGAATTTAGGAATATCGTAATAATAGGGATAATGCAATTGTTTCAGGACTTTCAGCACTTTTTTAGATTAGATTAACTTATAACTTAGCTTAACTTTTCGGGTAAAAAGAAACACCTTAAACGATATATAACTATCTTTTGAACAAAATCAGGAAAAAGAAAAAATTGAGTTTAAAATGTAAACAACATCCAAACAATAGCAAACTTAAGAAATACCATGAAACTTTGTGCAAAACGGTAAATAAAGAAATTGATGATACTCGTAATAACTACTATGTTGAGAGGTTTTCTAGAGCTGAAGGTAATATTTGTGAAGAGTGTAGATTGGTTCTAGATTGATTTCTAGATAGTATTGTAGGTAAAAATAGAAAAAGCAAGTTGACTCTAATAAAATTGAGTTAGCTACAGAGTCTGATTCGTTGATCATTTCTAATAAATGTAATGCGTATTTTAGTGAAATTTCCGAAAAATTAAAACCTTCTATTGAACCTTGTTTAAATTGCGATTGTTCCATTTCTTCAAATTTGTTTTCGGATAATACACAACCAAATAGTTTTGTTTTTGAAAGAATAACATCAAGAGAAGTATTCAAAGTTATTATGTCTCTAAAAAATAATAATTCGTGCACTAGTGATGGTGTATCAAGTATTTTGTTGAAAAATGTTGCTCGGTATGTTGTTGACATTCCAACCTTCGCTTTTAACCAAAGTGTTGAAATTGGTGGTTTCCCTGACCATCTCAAATGTGCTGAAATCTTACTACTCTTCAAAAAAGGAAATAGCAAAATTATTTCGAATTATAGGCCTATAACGCTCCTTTCAAACTTTTCAAAATTTTTTGAGAAGTTACTTAAGATTCCAATAGTTTCCGTCTTGGAAAAGTTTAGTTTTAGAGCAGGTTTGTCAACAGAAGATGCTATCTTAAGGGTATGTAGTCAGCTTTATGGAAGTTTAAATAGCAATAAAAAACAATGGGTCTGTTTATTGATATAACTTAAGCTTTCGATCTGGTCGAAAGCGATCTTTTGCTAACTAAACTTTAAAATGCAGGCTTTCGCGGTAGTTTTTTCAATCTGCTGATTTCTTATTTAAAAAATAGAAAACAAAAAGTCAATTATAACGCAATCTTAAGTGAATCAAGGCTGTTAAAGAACGGTGTTCCACAAGGATCAGTTCTTGGCCCTTTGTTTTTCTTGATTTATATTAATTCCATTTTCAAACTGAAATTATGTAAATGGTACTTCAACTGCTTTCGCAGTTGACGACATTGTTTTTACATATTAATCTAGGACTAGCTTTGAAAGTATTGTTGTGAAAAAGATCTGGACGTATTAAGGTTGTGGTTTACTTATCATAAATTGATTATCAGCGAAAAAAAAGCTAAATATGTGTTTTAATGTAACTGAAAATATAGTCCAGTCATTTGGTAAAAAAACAGAGGTTTACCTGGAAAGTTTTCCGGGAGTTTTGAAAATTTCCAACGCAGAATTAGAAAGAATTTAATACAATTTTGATAGGTCAGTGGTACTCGAAGCGGACCAAGAAGGATGCTGTCAAGAACTTGCAGAGAAATTTGAGAATCAATTGATTACATTTGAACAACGTGGCCGTACAGCAAAATTATGGGTCCAGTATTTCCGGATGGTTACACTTGTTAAAAAATTCATTGAAGCAGAAAGAATGGGCATTGGAATTTACATTTCGACACTATTCAGAAAATTATTCCTTATTTTCATGCTAGTGGCCGGCAGGACATGCCGGATTTAAACAAAACGAATGTCAGCTGAAGAATACTTACTTTTTACTACTAAAGGATATTTTACAATTAGGCGTTCTGACAAATTTTGGTGTGGCACATGGTCTGATATGACAATTGAGCAATCGCTGATGAGAACGATGTAATGCCTTGGTGGTCTTACTCATGGACGAGGAGTCAACGAAAGCGTGCTTTCCAAGTGGACTTTAGGGATGGTATTCTTGCACAATATTTGCGACGATGTAGAAAACTTTTGCAATATTACTTTTTTTGGTTCCGAGCAGCACGTCGAAATGAGAAGTTCACAAGTAAGCCGCGACGACGACGATGTAAAAAAGCTGATGGATTGGTTGTCCAACCATTCGCCTTTTCCAGAAATAAAGGATATTATGTCAATAAGCACTAGAGTTGTTGGAGATGACAACATTAATTGTTACATGGCTCGAGCAATTGGTCGCACTGGCATTTCTAAAATCATTGGCAGCGTTTTTTATACGGCGAAATTCAAGAGGAATGACAGGATAACATCACTTGGTGTTATGACTGCAAGCATTCCAATAGAAGGTGAAATTGTTCCGATTAATCCATTATTAATTTTCCAACGCATGTGTATTGCAAAAGAATCTGAAGAGGAACTTAAAAACTTTCTTGCGTACGAACTTGCTCCATTTCCATTATCACTTTTCAATGGCGAAGGAATGCGTAAATGCATTATATCTTAGACGTATAAGGCGTTTATATCTTAGACGTATAAGGCGTTTAAGCAACATTCTGGAGACATCAATTTTGGTGATAAAATGTACGTCATCGACGGAGGGCACTTATTACACCGAGTCATTTGGCACCAAGGTGAACCATTTTCATGTATTTGCAAATACGCAGAACGATCCCGACGATCAAGAATAGCTGCTTCAGTAGACATACTCTTCGACGAGACAGTGATTCCAACTGTGTCGCAAGATAAATTCCTGGGGAATGATGCGAACAAGAACCGCCTCATTAGAATGTTGAAAACAAAATGTGAAGCGGAAAATTCCATGGTATCACAAGCCACGGAAGATGCGGATACGTTAATCATCAATACCGCAATAAATGTTTTACCAGCATTCGATACCGTAATAGTGATCGGCGAAGATATATATCTTCTGATTCTTTTCACAGCTCTATGTACGAGATCGAATGGGTACTTTCTCAAACCAGGAAAATGGAAAATTTCCCAACAAACATATTCCACTGAAAGTATCATAGATAAAACAGCTGCAGTTCATATGTTATTTTTGCATGCCTTCAGTGGCTGTCATACCACATGTGCACTCTTTAATCAAGGAAAAATTAAATTCTTTAATGTACTCCGAAAAAATCCTGATTTGAACGAAGTCATTGAGGTATTTAAAAATCCGAACGCTGATCTAGAGATCATTGCTAAAGCAGGAGAACGTTTCCTCCTTCAATTATACGGTTATAGTGACGTAAAAAGTAAAAAAAGAGTATATATATGTATGCTTCACAAAATCAGCATATAAAAGTAAATTTTATATTGCATCACTACCACCAACAGAAGCAGCAGC
This sequence comes from Eupeodes corollae, assembly GCF_945859685.1. NCBI lineage: Eukaryota > Metazoa > Arthropoda > Insecta > Diptera > Syrphidae > Eupeodes > Eupeodes corollae. Next base: position 35,013,292 of record NC_079147.1, read on the forward strand.
ACGATAACATTCATTCCGAGCCTATCACCAGGTTCAGCAGTGGTACGGAAATGAAAAAAATGCAGAAGAATGGGGATGGAATAGAAACACAAATGGACTAAATGAAGAGACGTGAGTTAAAGAAAAAGAGTTTTAGTTTTGTTTATGAGTTCTGTTTATTGCTGTGGTAGATTCACGACTGAATTTCTATATCTACATTTTGTAGGTTGTTCGATCAGATATGTTTCACATTTATTTTTAATATGCTGATCGAACAATTTACTTACAGTCTTATTTAATAGAATTCGCTAAACAGATGAATAGTTATACAGTGAATAAGGATTTATGTAGGCTCTATGTAACGTTGCAAAAATTCCTATTTATAAAAAAATCTGCTATAAATTTTAGTTATACAATGCTTATATCAAAAAAAGTGCCAAAAGTACTATAAAATCTGCTAGTTGTTATAGCAACTAAAATATAACAAAATAATTCCAATTATTTGTATGATATTCTCTTTCGAAAATCTATATTTTTTTTAGATTCTTCGTTTCTTCGGCTCACGAGCTAATCTCGAGAGGCATTATTGTTTTTATTTTAATTTCAAAAAGAGAGGAGAGAAATCAAAATGACATTTACGAAATAATAATAACAATAATTTCCTTATGTAGGCTCTATTCAACCTCAAAACGCGTTTAGCTTATTATGGGACTATGCAACCTTGTATAAGTTTTATAAATAGCATTTTTGCGTTTAGAGGCAGTATAGAGATAACATAACTTTATGTAGGCTCTATACAGCGTTTTTAAATAAGACTGTTAATATATTATTTTACAATTTAATATTTCATTAATTGTCAATTTGACATTTTAATTTACTCGTATTACATTTCATATGGAGCTCATTGCATATCCGTTTGGGGTTGTTGGACTACAATGGTGACGAAGGTCACCATACAAATATGTAACTCGTGTGATGAATCTGATAGTCACATCGCAAATGATGCGGACGAAATTTCGGTCCAAGATGTTTCGATCGATGCTCAGGACGAAGTCGTAACACCACCAGGAACAGCAAAGCGAAAAAGATTGCGCTAAATTTCAAAATAAAATGTATCCCACCCAAGTGGATTAGGCCTATAGGGGTAACCACAATAAAAAAAACGCGCCGCTTACTTTACCTCTAGGTGGTGTAGAAATGAGTTTTTTTTTTAAAAACGTCTATTGAAATAGACGTTGTGGCGCTAAAGACTATTGATTTTATGAAAAAAAAAATTATTGATACACAAATTGTAGGAAATTTTTTCTAGTTTAATTTTGTGCATAAATATATTTTTCGTAAAATGCGTGCGAGCGGCGGGGGTACGAGGTGGCAGAGTTTAAATTCGAAAAGGGCATACCCAAATCTATAAATTAACCAATTTTCAAAACTCAAGGAAAACTTTCCAGGTAAAACTACCAAATGACTGGACTTTCTTTCTTTCTTTCTGATTTAAATTAACAGTTTCACGCTCACGATTGTAAACAATTTTCTTTACCTCTTCATAAGTGTGGTAATAGTAATTTTATAACCAGTTTACATTGCGCAAATAATTGCTTTAAAATTAAAATTGATAGCAATATGAATTGGAAGAATCATATTCATATGAACAAACCATACATGTTGGTCACACGAAAATGTTTTTAATGGACTTGCTAACACAAAGCTGCAATACGGGATAACAAGCTGGGGTGGTTCCTGTGTTGATACTTTTCGACCTCTATTGATTGCACAGAAGCATTTAATACGAGTTATTTTAAATAAGAATCGGTTGGCTGAAAGTTAGCCTTTAGTTAAGGAATTGCTAAGGGCGAATTTGTTCACTAGAAGTTGAACATAACTTGGGGATTTTTATTGTCAACTTGAGAATTCGGTTTTGTTCACTCAAAGTTGACGTTAATAACTTTCGGTTTTAAACTCGAGAGTTTACAAACTTTTGATTTTCATAACTTCCCGAAAAAGTAGAAGTTAAGAAGAAAACTTTTGTTTTATATATTAAAAAAAAAATTAACAAAAATGTATCGAAGAAATTATTTTTGGGAAAATTCGGCATATTCATCTTCAAGCAGCGAAGATGAAGAAAGTCTGCAAATTGAGAGACGGGAATATAAAATGTTCAAACGCATTGAATTAAACACGTGGGATGACCTAGACTTTTTGCATCGTTACCGTTTCTCAAAACGCACGACAGTGATGGTGCTAGAAGATATAAAGGATTCCTTGCCGTGTGATGAAAGGAGGTAAAATTTTCTCGTTTTGGCTGAAGTGTGGAAGTGAAATATTTTTCATTTTTCTAAAAAGATCACGTGAATTACGACCTATCACGCAATTGCTAATTGCATTAAGGTATTATGCGCTTGGATCTTTTCAACTAGCAATCGCGGATTTTTCAGGGGTTTGTATTATAAGTGTACACGTTGTGTTGAAACGTGTGTCCAGAGCTCTTGCCGAACTTTCCCCACGGTATATTCAAATGCCCCAAACATAAAGCACTTTAGACATTCTTTTTGTCGTTTCCTTGATATTCATGTTTATTATTTTTTTTTATTAATTTTAAAATCAAAACATCAACAGCTCGTTTGCTTTTCAAATTAAAGCTGACATAATTTGTATTGACTGTCACAAATATCCCAAGGATATTTTCAAAACTGAAAGTTGGCCAACTTTTGTTTTTCAAACTCGAGAGTTATGAAAAAAATAGTGAACAAAATAGATTCTTAACTTTTGTTTTAACTCTCGAGTTAAAGTCAACTCTCAAGTTTGTCAACTCGAGAGTTTGCTTCAAGTTAAGCAATAGTGAACAAAATCGCCCTAATTCTACCAAAGAGGCAGTTATATGTTTTTAAAGTTTTGAGAGAGTTTTTCAAACAAAGCGGAAATATTCCTAGTAGGAATTATCAAATGTACAACCTTTGTGTGAACAATATGAGCTTAGTTAATGTACCTTTTGCTTATAGAAAACGTTTTTCTCATTTGTATACATATACAGCTCCACATATTTTCAATAAATTGGCCCTATCCATAAGAGAAACCTTTCGTTTTTCATGTTTTAGTAAAAAGGTTAAAGACTGGTTATTCACTTTAAATTTTAATTGTATTGAACCACTAATTTAGTATTTTGTTTATAAGCTACAATAAAATGGATGTAAAATAAAATTGCTATAAGATGTATATTATTAATGAATTGTTAAGTATCTTATAATATTTTTCTATACAGTTGCAAGCAAGCTTTTTCATTTTCTTATATTTCAATCTTCGTTTTTCTTGTATTTTAATTTACGCTGATTGTCACCCCACATCGGATACCAATGGATTTTCAATTGATGTGTCATTCACCACTAACTTCTAGTTAAGGAATGAACACTATTATTCACCTTTCTTATGAATTAAATGTTATATAGTTTTAAGTTTAAATGAATGAATACAAATACAATACAATACAAAAAAAAATACAATAAAATAAATATTACTCATTAGTTTCAAATAATGTCGTTTCATACACTTTCAGTATTCGGAGAAATCCGGATACTTAGAAAACACTGTTCTGAAATTAAATTTGTGGTTTTTATTCATATTTCTTACTTTTTTGTATCATTTTAAGGGGAAAACCACAACTTTATCGGTTAGAGTTAATGTTGGCCATGCATTAACGATATCAGTGCCGTTCATTGCAAAACGTGGAAAATTGTGCAGATTTAGGTGTGAATTCTATCAAAATATAGCTCGTGCAATAATTTAAGCAACACTATGTCGAATTTTTGGCAAACGAACCTTGAGATAATAAGCAGCTAGTCAGCATAACCCGTGGAATGGTGTTTAGTTAGTAGAAATATCATGCGGTCTTGTGTTTAATCCCAGCCTGTGCCACCTGAAGTTTTTTTTTTGCACGGATACTGCCGCTTGCGAGGGATTGACAAATCTCCCTAAAGTAATTCTTGTCATGAAAAAGTGCTTTCTCAAATTAACCGTTCGGATTCAGCATATAAACTGTAGGTCCCCTCCATCACTGCAATTACTCGCACACAGAATTGGTTGAGAGTTGTAAATTACTAGGTCCTAGTTCTCTATGGGCTGTTGCGCCACCTTATTTATTTATATTCAGCATCATAAGTTGAAACACACATTGCAAAAAGGTTTGCAAATTATGGGCAACTTAGAAAATGATTGTGTTTATTTATTTGAAGCGAAGTGTATAAACGTTTTATATACAATAGACAAGTCAATGAATGCAGAAAGAATGGTTAATAAGTCCAAATTTAATCAACCTCTGATAATTGCTACACATTAGCACACACCCTAAACTCATTAAACGATTTTTCTGAGGATTGCGAATACTTTAACTTTACTTGAGACTCTCGTTATAAAAGAGAAAGGAACATTTTACTCAAAGCGAAAGTATAGGAAGTTCAAAGTATTGTTTTTTTTTTTTTAAGCGTGAAAATATAACAACTAGGTATTTTGCCAAACTCTTGATCTTTAAAATGAACATAATTATAAGAGTTAATTGTTTAAAAAATTGTTTTTAAAATATTCACTTTCAGTCAAATTTTGTATTCCCTATTCCTAAGGGCTCTAGAGTCCTAAATTTGATATAAATACAATTTTCTTTTTCCCCCTCTATCCATCCAGTGAAAATGTTATCGAAATTTGTATAGTTGCGTGTAATAGTTGGCATACATTTTTTCTGATAAATGAAGCTTGCTTTTCTTTTAAATGCTTTTCTCTATTTAATATGGTTTCATTTAAAAAAAAAAATCAAATAACTTTACGAATAGATCACTTATTTTTTAAAATGATATCTAAATGCATTGTTTTATATTAAGATACGCACCTCTTCCATTTTTCCGTGGCCATATTCGTGAACAATAACTTCTTCAGCCCACGAGTATCTGTTTGGATTTCCAGAATCCTTCCGAGGTGAATTATTATCGATCGACATTAAATTGTCGTTATAAACCATCATATTCTATAAAATAAATAAAATATTAAAATTTTTTTTAGAGGAAATTCACTGCAAGAATTTTTAGAACCTAAAATATGAAAAACTGTACTCAAGTTAGATTCATAAACAAATTATGCAAATATCTTAATCCTTTTTGCTTACCTTCCACACTTTTAGAAAAAAAAAAATATTTTTTTTATTTTGATTAGGAACTTGGTAGTATTTTTAAAATTGCATTGAATTAGTGAAATTATAAAAATAAAATTACTGCAACTTTCCAACTTTTCCACTTTTTGACTTCTTGTCTTTTGATTGTCGATGTTCGCTTTTCTGTTGATTTTCGCGCGTTTTTTACAATGTTTGGGTTTGACATTTTGCAATTGCCTTTTCGCCCAGCTGTTTGTTATCATTTTTGTGAATTTTCTTTTATTACGATATTCATAGAGTTTAAGGTAATGCTAGCACTTAAATAATATTTATAAAATTTTCAATGAAACGATGTACAATTAAAAAATAATAATATCTATGTACAAACAAGAAACTTCTACTCTTGTACATAAGTATTTTGATTATGACAAACAAAAATGACATTTTGGAAATCTTTCTTGACAGATAAGAGGCTTAGTTGCATCATCGTAGTTTTGTTAATCCATGGTTTAGCATTTTAGACTTGGTCTACTGCTATACATAGTTAGAGTCAATTTATACACTTAAATCTCGGTTATAACTATAAACAGACAGTCATCTTGAATTAAAGTTGCTGAACCACGAATTAAGCATTGAAACGCGATTTAGAATCAGTCGAAATTAATAGTTGTTCATATTAAATGGATTTTTAAAATTTGTATCACAAAATATCTGAACTTGTAAGATTTGTTATCCCTTTGTGAACATGTAGGCCATGTTTCATTTAAACAACTATTGATTTAATTTGTATATTATTATGCGTTGAAGTCCAAAGACGCGTAAGGATTTAAAGAATTTCTTTCTATTTATAAATTTGCGGAATACCGAAATTTGGCATTTGCAGGTTTTTGACCAGATTTATAAGAAAAAACAAACAGAGTTGTTTAAAAATATGAAATATTTCGTTTACAATTTTGTATGAAAATTGATTATTTGTATTAAATAAGATTATTTGTTTTCTGTAATCAACTTAAGACTGTTATCACACGAAAACTTAAAAAGAAGATAAGTGTAAGAGCAACATAAAAAGACCCTAGTGAAGTTGTAGCTAATTCCACATTTAGTCAATTTCTCCACTTTTTACGATTAATATATTTACGATATAAGGTGACGAAATGCTGTTAAAAATGTAAGGCAACAGATCTATTTTTTAATTTATCAAGGAGAGTTTAAAAAACTGTATTTTATAGCGCCCTATTTCCGTTTGGAGTTTATTTTTTTTTAAATTCAGGGCAAATGTCTTATTAAAGCCATGGAACAACACTTTTCTTAAGAATTATAGCGTTGCATACAAATTACAAAGATAGACAAACCTGCCAATCTAAAAAATACATTTCGGGTTGCACGGATCCATTTTTAAAATCAGCATCACTAGCATAGAGGAAATATATTATCTAGAGTCCCGACCGTTACCCGTCCTACCTGACTGGACTGACGATATTGAGAGCATTGATCCCATTCGAAAGTGTCTTCCCATATTGGCAACAAAGTCCACTACATTTAGATTTTCGTACCATGATGCATTATTGACGACTCTGAAAGAAAGAATATCAAATCGATTGAGTTTTTAAAGCGCATTAAGTTTCTATTATAGTTACGTAATAAGAGATGGGTCACTTTTGTTTTTACTAGTGTCCCAAAGTACATCCTGATGATTCTTGAATATTCTATTAAGCTGTTTTTCTATAGCCAATTAATTGGTCTAAATGACCGACGACACTAGTTGGTTTAGTTCAGTTTTCGGACTACCGTTTTAAGAAGAAGAGAATATAATTCATTACGATTTCTTGTAGTTTTTATAAACATACAAAACAATATACAACTTACCCAGCGTTGTCTGGAAAGTGATCCTGAAAGAATCCTCTATCAGCTAGAGCCAATAGGTTACGTTGGGAAATACTTCTTCGGATATGATGAAGGCACGTTTTAGATCGATGAAATAGTTGACTTTGGATCATTTTGTAACTTTTCATAAAAATCATAAATCATAGAATTTGTTTGCCACAAGCAGTCAAATATTATTTTTAACGCAGTTTTCACTAAAAAGAAGTTGCAAAATTTATTTTTCTTAAAATATTGCATTAATTTTTCAATGTCTGAGTTCAACTGATCTCTTTTTTGAACGGCTGAGTTCACCTTATAGTTTTTTCCCCGCGGTTGAGCAAAATGGGCACAAATTCCATAACAACTACATTCATAATGGTTTGGTCCCATAAGAAAGGCACGGGACAACTAACACATGCTTATCCTTATGGACAAAATCCTCTCAATTTAGCTTGTAGGCCGAAAGAGAGCAAACCCACCACCTGTTGAATTTGGCCATTCCTTTCACCGGATGGTCGAAAAGAATTTGGTAGTATGCAAGATCCCTGGTGAAACATTTGATAGTATTAAATATTTCGGATGCAAAATGGCAAATTTTTATTGTATCTTCTTTTATAAAAAAATGGAAAAATTAAAAAAAAATGTTTATTGTTTTACCTATATCAACTGCCCATCTGAAGTTATTGTAATCGGTCCGATTTGTCGAATTGAAAATTCTGACATTTGTGGATGTTGGTTGGCCCCAAATTTCTCACGAACAAATAACTCCAGTGATTTTAAATTACTTTAAAAATAATCATTAAATCCATACAACTCCTGCAAAAGGTTTTTATAAACAAAAAATCTTTTACTTCCAGAAAATTTTTATGCAACGAAAATCTGCTTTTGAGAAAAATCCAAGCAACGGTTTCTTTTATTGTTTTCAATATTTGGTACAATTTTAAGAAAAAGCCAATTGACAGTTTTTGTTTTTATAAGAAATAAGTATCTACAAAAAAAAAACTACTCAAAACTGGTAAAAACTAATACCCCTATTGCTATTACCATTGGCGAGTCGAATGAATAAACGTGTGAGTGCGAGAAATTTGTATTACCGTTGGCAAATTGAGAACCGTTGATTTGACTTAAATGTCATAAAGTTTTCGAAGATTGCCGATTGGTCTCACTCTATTGTCGCTATCGAATGTTCGTTGATTTTAACGTTTTTTTTTGTCGAACGTTTATATTGTGTGAGAAACGGTCTAAGCTTATGTAAAAGTAATGTCGGAAAATAAAACAATGTAAGTTCATGTTCATGTGTATATTTTAATTCATTTATAAAATAATATGAATCAATGCATTTTTATTCAGCTGCAAGAGCACTAATAAAAATTTTGGTTCTTCCGAAAAAACAAAAGGAATATTAGGGACAATTTGCTAAAACCCTTCCCTCAACTCACTTGGGCCACCTACTCGCAATGAAAAAAAAATGGCACAAGGTAATGTGAATTTGAAAAAAAAAACTTTCCCTATAAAACTTTATTCATTCAACAGGTTTGGCTGGATTATAAGCTTAAAATCAAAAGAAAACTTGCGATGAATAAAGTGGAAGTGTTGGAAACTGGTAGGGTAGATTCTCTCAAGTTTCCTTAACTCTTTGGAACAAGGTGTGGTTGAACTGCTCGGACTTCAGCGAGCTGTAAGGCCAGAAGGTACGTGCTTTGGTTCATCTAGCCAAATTGTAAAGCACTTATTAATTGGCTTACAAGACATTGAAGTGTTCAATGAAAAAGACTCTGGTGAAGACGATAAACAACAAAAAATTATTGAACTATGAAATAAAAATATAAATACTACCAAGGAACATTAAACGTTCTCCTATTTGATACTACGTTTCAAGTACTGACTTAAGATTACTGCAGTTCCATACAAAGGAATCGTGGGTCTATCCAGGATATCTTGCGTCAACATAACGAATACACATTTTATAGTCACACGCCTTAAAAACTTGCATTAAAAACCAAAAGCTACTCTCAAAGAAAAAACTTACTATCATTGCGTTTAAACTGTAATGTCCTTTTCTGTTAAGGGGGTATTCTGGTCTAGAGACATGAATTTTATGTAATTTTTGAAGTGCTGTAGAAAAAAGCAAGCTACAATTTTACCATCAATTTTTTTATACATTATTTATTCACATTAGAAGCATACAAAAAAAAATAAAAAAGTAAAAAAAAAATAAAAATTCCGTTAGTTATCAGCTGTTAGAGTAGTGCGTCTCAAAAATTTGGTGCGTGACCATACCCACGATTTTAACTCTCCTAGAAATCTGAAATCAAAAACTAAAAAAGATTATTAATCTACAATAATGTCGCAATGTCTGGAACTACGGAAAAGTTACAAACATTTTTTTTTACAAAATGGCGGCTGTCTAAAGAAAAATACAAAAAATTTACCATTTTTTTGAACATTCTTCGATTTGTTAAAAATAGTAAAAATAAAAATTTGGGGATGGCCGTAGTTCCGGACGTAGACAAGTCCCTAAAGAAGACTTTCTTAAAATTTCAAGTAAATCGGTTCGGCAGAACCTGAGAAATCGTGGGTATCAGATTCAAAAAGACAGTTCTGAGAAAAACGCGTTTAAAGTACCCCATTATGTCTTTTGTTCTATTAGTTGCAGACCAACCGATTTGGATGTCTGCTCAGCAAAATACTTATTTCTCCGAAAATAATTTGAATTTGGGAAAATCCTCTAGTGGACATATTCTTAAATAGTTAAACTATGAAAATATGAAAAGAAAAAAAAATCGATTTTTTTTAATTTCTAGACCAGAATACCCCCTTAAGATACACATGACGCAGCTAAATCAGAGCACGATTCTTATACGGGTTCAGTCAACACATCCAATTACTCCTGGTAACCTAGCCGTGGAAAAAAAATAGTTTCGTGCGTTTTGTTTATAATAGAATGACATGTTTAGCAGAGCTGTAAAAGAATGCAATCATTTGGTATTTCATCGCAAAAAGTCCCATTCATTTAACTGAATTTTGGGAATGCATTAACATTGCTTAATGCAATACTTTAACTTCGAAAATAAATTCCCAGTTAATTTTGAAGTCCTTTGTAAAAAAATCATTTAGAGCAGTTAAAAGACTTCGGCAACACTTTCACTTACAGCACCGATATTTTCAGTGGTAGGAGCGAAACTATTAAGCACAGGCCTTACAATATATACAATATACTTACTTAAGGTGGCGCTACAGTCCGGGGCAGGCCTCAACCAACATGCGTCTTCAGCCAGTTCGGTCCCTAGCTGGGTGCGCCACCTGAGTCGCGGTCTTCCTCTACAGCACCGTCCCTCGGGATTGGATTCGGAGACCTTCCGGGCTGGAGCGTTGATGTCCATCCGCTCTACATGACCTAGCCATCTAAGCCGTTGGACTTTAATTCTGCTAACTAGGTCAGTGTCACTGTGTCCATTCTCCATCTATGCGTACGGGACCAAAAATCACCCGAAGAATTTTTCTTTCGAAGCATCCTAAGACGCTCTCATCTTTCTTTGACAGGGTCCAGGCCTCAGCGCCATAAATGAGAACCGGGATGATGAGTGTCTCAAAGATGGTGATTTTAGATGCTTGAGAGAGGACTTTACTTCTCAATTGCCTTCTAAGTCCAAAGAAGCAGCCATTTGCAAGAGTTATTCTTCGTTTGATTTCAGCGCTGGTGTCGTTGTCTGTTTAATAGTGATGCCTAGGTAGACAAAGTCCTTAACTACCTCAAAGTTATAGCTGTCCATGGTGACGTTTTGTCCAAGACGTCGTCGTTCAGTGTCCTTTTTTGATGACAGCATATACTTGGTCTTGCCCTCATTGACCACTAAACCCATCTTCTTCGCTTCCTTCGCAATGCTCAAAAACGCTCCACTGACATCACGCTTTGATCTTCCAATTATGTCAATATCATCTGCGTATCCGAGTAATTGGATGAATCTTTGGAAGATTGTGCCTCTAGTGTTGACGGTTGAGTTTTGCATAATACTATCCAGAACGATGTTGAAGAAGTCGCATGACAGTGCATCGCCTTGTATAAAACCTTTTTTGACATCAAATGCATCGGTAAGATCTTTTCCGACCTTGATAGAGCAGCGTGCATTCTTCATCGTCATTCTGCACAAACGGATAAGTTTGACAGGGATGCCAAAACTAGACATTGCTCGGTAGAGCTCTTCCTATAGATGCTGCCACACGCGGCTTTAAAACCGATAAAGAGATGGTGGGTATCGATTTGAAGCTCCTGGGGTTTTTCCAAGATCTGCCGTAGTGTGAATATTTGATTGATCAGGAGATTTCCATGTCCCCTTGTGGATATTAAGATGCGTGAACTGCGTACTAGCTACCAGAACGTCTCGCCCCGCAGCGAAATCGACCAGCATGAATCCGTTATCGGATATGGTGTCGTGCAGGCTGTATCTCCCGAAATCTCATTAGACAATTTTAATGTCATAGCCAGGTCACTGCTCATATGTCTTGTCCAAGAGCTCGAAGAATATGTCTTTGGTGTCTTCATCTTTCTCCTCTGTTGAGCCATGCGCACATATTAGGCTTATGTTGGCGAATTTAGCCTTGATGCGGATTGTCGTGATGCGCTCGCTCACACTTGGCTTGTTGGTGCTTCGCAAATAAAAGTATTTTTTACGTGGCCAGGAAGTCACCCCGACGGCACAACCCGCAACCTGGAGGGCCAGATCCTTAGTATAACTCCAAGGACGGGGAGCCGGATAAACCGCTCCTTACAGGCCTGGGCTTCGAATGTGTCGAAGAAGCCCTATAAGGTGTTCACTAAGTAGTTCAACTTTACTGGAACTGTAGACACCACCGTTGATTCCATCTCGAGAATTCGTCCGGTGCCGCCTGAATAAGGAGAGGTGCCTTAGTGGAAACACCTCTCCCCACCCCTCTCGTTTGCTGCCCCCAACAACTGTCCACTGGGGTTGGAACCCAATCTCCAGTTGAGGTACTAGGCACCCGATGTTCACCGCGGGGAGGTGAGAGTAGGAGTTTCGCTAATTGCTTGCGTAGTTGGACGTTAATGTAAACCATAATCTGCTCTCAAAGCTCGATATGTTCATGTGACAGAATCATCAATTTTATAGTAGATTTTAACAATTTCTATGCGTCGTGATATTTTAGCGATCCATTTTCGTAAATGTCAAACCTGCAACTGAAAAAATTGATTTAACAACTTAGTTTGAAAGATGTGTAATTCTAACCCTATACTTTTAAAACCGCCAAACGGATAACCCGTAATAAACTGACCTAATGATATATTCTATTTTCAGATTTCTGATAGCAAAAGTAAGACATGTTTATAATTCTGAAATCTCAAAGATCTTGAAATATAAACTGACAAGTTAAAAAACTTGCCATGAAATTTGTACACTGTGTTGACATAAAATATGTACCTTCGATATACCGCTAGTTTGGTAACCTAAGCATTATTTTAAAAACACTACGGAACAATGGTCAAAAAGTTTATACTATGCTGGCACAAGGTCTACGTACCACTTTAACACAATAACCCAACATTTGAATAACCACTGAATGATGATATCCTTCAATTTCCAATATAAAGGCCTTCTAATGGTAAAATCTCAATAATCGGCTCAAAAACTTACCATGGAGTTCATTGACACTCCACAGCACTAAGTTTTATATAGCATTTTACTTTTAACCACAAGATCTCAAAATAACTATTGGTTTTCCAATTTATTAGATTTTCTTTATTATTATTTTAATGATGAAAACAACAATTTGAACACATCTCTAAGACAAATGCATAAAGAGGAACAACGAATACCAAACCATAAACAGAAGAAAACAAACTTTATTTTTTTTAAGTCGTATATCAGTAATTATTTTTCATTTTTTTTTGTTGTTGTTGATTTACACTTTCGTCCCTTTATCGTTATTTCGTTTTTCTTTTTTTAATAACTTTTTATTTAACACACATGCATTTTTTTAAACTTGAATAAAGCGTTTTTTTAAGAGCGAGTCACTTGAACATTTAATGCGCTTTTTTCTTTTTTAAAAAAATTACTAACGAACAAAATAAAAAGAAAATTAAATAAAATTTATTTTTTTTAGGTTTTTTTCGGTTTTTTCCTTTTTTATTTATACTTATTAATCTGTACTTTTTCGATTAAGAACTGTAATTCATCTCAAAATTATTCATGGATGTTTTTGTTTTGAATAATTTGTGTTTTTAAAATAAATTGCAATGAGATGATTTTGTTAACAATTTTTCACCTCTAGTTTTATTTGATTTTAGAACTTAAGATTGATAGATTGATGTTGTTGCAATAAATGTTTTGTTTTGGATGTTTTTTAAAAACAATATAAGGTTGGTGGTTGTGTAGTGATGAATATCTGCCGATAAACACTTTAGAAAGCGAAGAGCAGCAAGAAGGCCATCATAAGACAGAAAAGACCCATAGCTTCGGAAAGGGCGAAACCCAAGATAGCGTATGAGAACAACTGTTGCTTGAGGGATGGATTCCTGGCATAACCGATAATGAGGGAACCGAATACTGTTCCGATACCAGCACCTATTTTTATGGGGGGAATAAAAGAACAAACAAAAAAATGCATTAATAAAAAAAATCAATTTAAATTTAAAAAAAAGTCCATGATGTTGTATGGCTGTGAAAATGTGTGTCTCTCGAAGAAGTTTAAAAATAATTATTGTTATTTTTATTTTTTCAGTCAGTCACAGATTAGTCTGAATCGAGTTCTAAGAGATCAAATGAAACTTAGTTCCATTTTCCTTCTCAGCGAGCATATTGCACTTAAATAGCTGGTCACGAAAGATTTCAATGCAATGGCAAAGGAGATAACCCTTGGTTGCAGAATTTCTTGTCCCTTCGCCTTTTAATCATACAAGTTCCCTGCTGGGGAATTAAAGTTAGCTAATTTCGATATCAACAACAAGACCTCGAAGTTTTAGCTATTGACCAATTCTCAGACCTTCCCGAGGCAAATTGTGAGTAATTAAATACTCGTATGGATGCCCCAGATGCTAGGTTGCAACTGACTGTTAAAAAATCTTTTCAAAAATAACAACATTATATATAAATTCAAAGAGAGGGAGAAATGAAGCCCAATAAGTGTTTTTGATTTTTTTGTTGTTCAAAGATGTATACTGACCGGAACCAGCTACTCCAACGGTTGCAGCACCAGCACCAATGAATTTGGCAGCCGAATCAATGTCACGGGTGACTGGAGTGGTCTGGAATGACCTGACTTGTGGCAGTAACGAGACTGGGGTTGTGTTCTGGGCAGCCAAGGTTTGGCTTTGGCTGATAACTGCGCTGCTGATTGGTCGCAAGTAAGCCCTGGATCCAGCGAGCATCTGAAAGTATAAAAAGTGTTTTATAAGTTTAAGAAATGAAAAAGAAAGTACTTTTTTTCATGTACTCAGTGTCCTCTGATTTTTACTTAAGTTTGGACAATCATTTTAAAACCCTTAATCATCTAATTAAACTCGGATTTAGTTAGTTAAAAGGTTGTAAATCCATAAGGGTTAAAACGAGTTATGTAATGTATAATTTGTACACAACAAAACTGAGATTCATTTAAGTTTTTAGAAGGTTTTAGAAAATAGACTCACAAATTCTACTCAACTAAGTGCTTATAAGATTCATAAAATTAAATAGGTAAGTAAACGCAGCTTCTTACAATCGATGTTTCAAGTAAGATTTACTATTTTTTGCTAAAATAAAAGGAAATCTAGAACCTATTTCATCGAAAAAGCATGTTAAGCTGGTAGGTTTACTTTCAAGCTGTATTGAGTGGTAAAAGATTGAAAAGACTTAACAAGTTGCTTATCTAATTAACATTAAAATTTATTTTTTAATAAACAAATAAAATATTAACCATTTGTATACCTAAAGCACTTGTACGTTCCCAACTAGACCAAAAATTTGTATGTTTCTTTCGTGAATTTACCTTGTTTTTCATTATGTAATTGTATACATTTCTCGGAATTAAGTCGACTTGTGTCTTTCCCATTTGTTTTTAGTTCTATCGCAAGAAAGTAATGACACTAAGTAACAAAATTGGCAAAAAGAATTATAAAATTCACAAGTTGTACACAAATATAGAAAAGTTCTCTTATGCTTTTGTGTGTTGTGCAGAAACTTGTAAAAAAACGACTTGAGTATGTTTTTTTATTGGATAAAATGAAAACTATACGATATCTATACACATTTTTGGGCATACGACAGTTTTACTAACTCAAGTTCGATATATGTTGTTTTTCCTTGTGGCTTAATATAAATTTAATAAAATTTCAAAGAAGTTTGCATATAAATAGGCTAAACTGAAGATTGTAAAGGACTTGTAATAGATATTTTCTTCACTGCATTTGTATTAGGTACTTAAGTGAGAAAAAGTATCAAATAATCTTTTTAAAAATATCAAAATGCAATCGAATCATTATAATTTTTTAAATAAATTCTTATCCAAAAGATAAGCTTATTCAAGGAAAGAAAATGATAGAAACAATGTTAAACCTACAACAAAGTTCACATAACTGTTACGTAAATGTTAACTCCACGTGATAAAGCAAAAACATTCAAGGTTTTAACATCATATTGCTTGTTATACACAAAAGAAAATAAGCATAGAACCGGTAAAATCTATAATCTTGGCAGGGAAAATAATTGTTAACCCATCATTTTTTCTCTTCGCCAAAAAATGGGTGTTTCCACTTCTTTCAAGGTTATGTAAAGAACAGTGCTGGCTTTGATTTAAACGAGTTAAAAATATTGTTTTCATTCTTCTTAAGAGGAAAACTTAGTATTAAACTCAGCAAGGACCAATAATTGAAAGTTATTTAAATTTTTGAAGACACAACCAATGTCAATGAACTATCTTTTAACTCTAGAGAAGTTACAATTATGTCGAATTGGACTCTCCTTTTTCAATTTGATAGCAACTTAAATTTTATCAATAAATGTCCTTCAAGATAGTTTTGAGCTACCTTTGATGGCATTGATCAAAGGTACCTAATTGTTATTTCTGTCTGCCTTCTACTTAATTAGTTACAACTTTTTACTATAGCATCCCTAAATCTTTTTCCATTTAAGTTCATTTAAACTTGTTTTATTGTATTTAATCAAAATCATACATATTAAAAAAGTTTCAACTTATTTCTCTTCACAAAACATAAAAATCATCAAATTTGAGAGAAAAAAAACTTCTTTCTAACCTAAAAATTATGTAACTTGACAACATTTCCAAGTGCACATGCATCGATTTCTTATGTAATTGAATTCTCTATTCCCTTTTATCTTCTTCTCTTCCTCAATAGAAAAACTGAAAAACCTATTCTTAATCAATGCTTAAAATTATATTTAGTTTAAAATATAAAATGTTTTAAAATAAATTTTGCACTTACGGCGCTCCTGGCAATTGGGGCAATGCGAGATACTGTTGACACGAACATCTTCGAATGTATTTTTTTTAGAGTGGATTTGATAAGCTAGCGCAACAACTCTGAAATTAGAAATAAATTTATATTTTTAGTCAGATATTTTCTAATTAAATAAATAAATAAACAAATTCAGACAATAAGCAAAAAAAAAAGTTAAAAGAGAAAATAAAATTGTTCATTTTTAGTTCGAATTATCGGCAGTGGTCGTTGGACAGTAGTGGCGCTGTAGTTACGTAACCATCTTTTTCATCTTGTCATTTAGAGCGACTACATAACTTGAAATTTTTTTTCAGTAGTCCCTCCAACTACACAAAATGACATACAATTTAATTTATTAAAATAAAAATGTCATTCACTATTTTCTTAAATAAAATATAATCAAAATTCGAAACATAAAAATGTACTTCAATGGAAATTAACGAGATAAGTTGAGTTTCAAGAAGAAAAAAAACCGGAGACAAAATGGCCGCCAAGTGCCAATGTAGGGAGATGGTACCGAAAAATTAAAAATCTTTTTTCTTCTAAGAGACAATAAATTAAATTATAATAAAATTACACCGGAAATAAAAATTTCAGCACAAAAAAGAAAGTTTAATGAAATGTACAACACAAAATGTTACAACCGATGGGATTTGTAAATGGGAAAATTAAATCGATTTTAAATTTTTTCTTTTGATAAAAGAAAAAATGATTATTTAACACTTTGAAAATGAGGAAATTGAAAAAATTTGGAGAACTCACTTCGAACGAACCCTTACAACAGTGGTCGACTTGCCGAATTGAATCAAGAATGGACAGAATACAGGTACAGAAAAATGGAGATGAAAAATTGCAGTACAGCCGGCTCACGTGGTGAATTAATTGGCACGATATTTTTCGTTGAATTTGGTGAACGAAACATTTCGATCAATATATGGTAAGTTCGTCAGTTAAACACTGTCGCCCTCAAACTGTTTAAGATTAAAGTGCTTTCCATTGGCAAAGGAAAAATCAAAAATTTTTATTTTGACAGATCTTATTGGATGCCTTTGATTTGACTCAATTTAGTGTTTAATTATTTGGAGCGCCGCCTCCATTACCGCACCACGAATTTCATTCAGATTTTTTTTTAATAAGGTGGGGGTCTCAATAGAACATGTTTTAAATATTAAGTCGGGAAACACCGTTAAGTCATAATTAAAATATTTTCTTTTTCGGGCTTAACCCTACTTTTTTTGTATTGTATTTTTTTGAGCCAAAAACAAGTTTTGTTTTTGTTTCGGTATATGAAAAGTACTTTTTGCATTTGAACACTAACATCAAAGAAATCAAGTATGACAAGACTGAACAGAGAACAGGGAAGAAATGTCTAAATCAACAATTTTTGCGTGTGTTTTATGTGAAAGAGTGAACTTTAAATATTAATTTAAAGTAGAAAAAAGTGTTTACGCGTATTGAAATTCATGCTGCGTTACGATTAAAAAAGATTAAGTGAATTGATGTTTTTAAATTTATTTAAAATAAGTGTGGTCGGGATGCAAGTCTTAATGAATCGCCTTAAAAGAGATCCAATTTGTAATTGTGAACACCGGTAATCACAATTTTTATTTCCAATAAGTGATTTCAATTTTTGACAAGGGAAAACTTCACCATTACTAAAAATCAAACAGCTCATTTTTTAACGATGTTTCCTGACCGTATTATTTTTCAAAGAAATGATTTCAATTGTCCATCGAGAGCCTTAAAGTAGTCTTACACTTACGATTCAGCTTCGGCTTCGTCTGCGTTACGGTAGACCTGCTTTGAGGTTGCTTTGAATGACATTCCTATTATTTCATCCCTCCAAAGAGCAAATATTTTGTTTGTTGACATTTTTTTACAGCTGTTGAGCTGTCAGACAAAGAAAATGTTCAGATAATTGATCTAGAGCTTCCGTTTGGAGTCACACTACGTTCTTTTCCTAACGATTGTCAAAAGAAACGTTAGGTCGAAGCTCCATTGTAATAGCATGCATTGAATTCCTATGGCTGAACTCGTAAACGTCAGGCGAAGTCGAAGCTGAAGCGTGTTTGTGTTTCACCCATTATGTACCTGCTTCTGCATAATGCAGAAAAGTGGAGGGAGGCATACGTATATGACAAAACCGGAAAGTGGGAGAGAGTACATCAATAGTAACTCTTTTTAAACAAATAAACCTTTCGAAACATTCAGCGCTCAATTTAATGTAAACAAAACAGCTGATAGCTGCCGTCAAAGCAAATATTTCATTTTGAAATAATTTTGGCCGGGGTAATTAATATTATTTATACAATTTCCTTACAAAATAAGAATTATTTCTTTTTGTTTTATATTTACAAAATATGGAAGAGAAAAAAAAACGTCGAGAATAAAAGCTATTTGCGGAATTGGCAGTTCTTTTATGACCCTTCAGAGTTTCAAATGCTCTTTGTTAAGCGAGGAACCGGAATTCACTATGACTACTGGCATGACGACTCCAAGAACGAGGAAGACTTGCTCATAGTTCGTAATGACATCTCCAAGGGTGAAGAATAAGTATGAAAGGAAATCTCTGGTGGAGGTTAAGTCGCAGCGAGCTAGGAAAATTTGAGCCAAAACATTCCACAATATGCGAATAAAACCACAACAGTGGGCTATCGCAACTTGATGAACAGCCTGGCAAAATCAAGAAGATCCTCAGTGCATTGGACAAACCAGGCGAGTCCTCAAGGGAAGAAGCCAAAGAGATTGTCATGGAGAAATTGCATCTCATCATAACAGGTTCAGTGATCGCTCTGGATGAGTGTGATTTTGATACGAATCTGGAACTAGGAATTCACCTTTTCTGCTCCTTCCATAAGAACTTACACGAAATCGTTCAGAATATTTTCAACCCCACCTATAAGTTGCTCGAACCGCCAAAATATATGGCAATTCTGAAAGGACATTTGGTCAGCAGAAGCAATAGTCATAAGCTCAGTATTTTGGATTGAATTTGTTGTAAAAGAAGAAGAAAATGTTTTAAATAAAATGAATTTGTATTGTAATAGTTTTGTTTGTTGTTGATTCTATGATATATTTTCTACACAATTAGCTTTTCCTTAGTGAATTGTTTGGACCGGTTGAAGTGAACTAAGAGGATAGCTGCAGCCAAGCGAGCTTGTAGTTCTGGTTCATGTTCATGTCGTGAGCCCATTTCACCCATCCCCAGAACTTCAGTTGAAACTCTTTTTCTTGACGAGCTAGTGTTACGTTAAAATCAATTTGAATTGGTTAGAATTCATTTGATTTCCACAAATAATTTGAGAAGAACAAAACTTTTACTCACAAATTTTTTCATCAATACAAAATTTGACAGCCGGTGTTAAACAAATTTAAATATCAAATGAAAACGTGCAAATGTTCGGTGTGAACGGTTTTCGGGTTTCCAAAAATATGTTTCTTAACCAAAAAACATTGCTTTGAAAGAAAAAAAGTGGCTATAATTAGGTACACAGTGAAAGTTAAAACGTACTTTAAATTTTGTATATAGTAAAAGCACATTGAAATTCGGTAAAGTATCTTAAAGTGTTCGTCTTCACTATAATCTTCATCCAATTTCTTTTAATCTACATTTTTGAAGACGTCGGAATTTTGATCTTCTTCTCTCTATCAAACTAGTTTGAATTTATAATTTTGCATTCATTTTGTCTGCAAACTTCAAAGTGCGTGTACATGTAAATCCACCAAAATGGGGTTCGTGAAGTTATCGAGCGCAAATAAATAACATAATAATTAATACAACATACAATAATATAACATGAAATAAACGAGTAGTTCTGCAACTGTAGCACTGTAGTGAAACCTATTTCGATGATACCGTTTTCCATTGCTAATTGCATGGCTTCCTCCTTACTATGAAATAAATAATTATATTTTTCTCTTAAAAGTAATAAAAGCCGAATTGCATAATCATTGCTCAAATATATTGAATACTATAATATAATATTTAATCCACGAAAAGAATATAAAAGATCAATAGAATATCAAAGAAGAGTGAGACCCCTTTACTAAAACGGATATAAATATCAAAAATTAAAAAGGAGAAATAAATATTTAGCGTGTTAGCTCAAAGTAGTAACAAAAATTAACTACCAGTTAGTTGGAATTCCGATTTAAACGGGTTGAAAAAACTATTTCAAAATCATGCTACAAGAAAATATTTCCATTAAATATCTTCTATACCAAAAACGAAGCTTTCATTTAAGTCGATGCACAATTTTTAATCATCCTAGGTTCTGATCTGACTCAGGTCTTGCAGCGATTGTTCAAGCAATACTCAAGTCGTCTGCACACAATTTAGCCTTTTTGGCTATAAACGAAAGGGATGGAGCTTGAACTTTATTATCCCTTTTTTAAATTATAATTTGATAATATATATAAATATAAATTTTGGGCTACAAATTGTGTGCAGAACATAAGTTACCTGGTCGCCTTCTTCCATGATTCTGGCTGATAAACTTTTCTCAAACAAAATAAAGTTGGCGGCGTTTCAATCTGTAAGCCAAAATGCACGGAATTTTTTGCACTTTTGTTTTTCCGTAAAAACATATTACTATATATTTTAAATCTTTTGGGTAAGATGTGTGTGAGATACGATGAAGGAAAAATTGAAAAACACAGTTTAAAGTTGTACCAAATAACCTCAATCGGCGATGCTTGGGCCATTAGATATTAGTTCCTCTTTAAAGTTTTTCAAAGCAGATTGTTTAGTTCTTCATAAAAAGCTAGCAATCTCAACTATATTGAGGCCAGAATGTTGAAGATTTAGAGCAAAAGTCCAAATCAATGAAAACAAAACTCGTTATTTTTGTTCCTTTCCTTTTTAATCATGTAAAAACTTTTATGAACGTATACATATGTGCATAAAAAGGTCCCAACTCAGCGCTCAGAACAGCTTCTATTTCTAACTGATGTATCTTTAAAATAACTTTTAAAGGTCACTTTACTATAGTATTCTAGACATGTTAAGAAAGTAATTTATGGAGAAAAGGATGGCCCCTTTAATCCATAAATACCCCTAAATGACAAAATAAAGTTAGATCACGACCGTCAAATTGGTTGGGTGATATGCTAGCTGCTTATACTTGTTTCCATTAAATTTTTGTTTTTCACCGATATGAAAAGTCGTGTATATTCAAGATTATTTTACTACATTACGAACCGTTCAATACAAATAAAATAAATACCCAGGGCTTCGTTTTGTCTCCGACTCTCTTCCTTATATTGAAAGTATCACTAAATTCCAATCCCGTTAGCATTAATTGGGTAGTAATGCTTTAAAAGCTCAATGTTCAATCTGGCTGTAATTTACAAGGCATCTATTCGCCCAAAACTTGAATATAACTCGTATATTCGGGCAGGTGCCTCAAAAACAAGTTTAAGTCTTTTTGATAGGATCCAAGAAATAGCTTTAAAAACGATAGGCGGTATAACTTAACCACAGCAATGTTTCATGCTTTTCGTTGTTTCCCAGATATGTTTCCAAACAATGTTTTGTCGAATTGGCCAGCTGAATTCCCCTACACATACAATACAGTCGATATTAGCACTTAGGTGAATGCTCATCAGTTTATCTTTGAGTTCAATTTCGGATGTACTGTTAAGTACAATGATTCTTTTTTAACCATTAGTCGAGAATGTGGAATGCTTCACCCAACTCTTTTTTCCCTTTAATCCTTCCCTTTTTACCTAACATTCACATTTTGCTTAAAAGTAAACATGTTAAGGGTGTTAATAACCTCCTGAGTGCCTGTAAATCGAAAAAAACCTTAAAAATTTGAATGTGAAATCTATTACAATTATCTACTTATTCAATGTTTTTCTCATAGGAACAATGTATTTACTTCATAATTGAAGATAGAACAAAATAATTATCGTAATTAACTTAATAATTGAATCGAGATCAATTATTTCAAATTGCCTAGTTGGCCCAACCCATAAAATACTCTAGTTTCTAGTGTAGACTACGTGTAAAGAGACATACAACAGTTTGATATTCTCTGTGTTGAATTACTTTTGTGGTTCCGCCTTTAACTTAACGAATATTTTGACGTAAATAAACTTATCTGTCAAAGTGTCAAATCGACTTTATTGAAAAAAAAAAAATACTTTTAAAAATTATATTTTTCAAAAACTCACAAATTTTGAAAAATATAACTATAGATTCCTTGCTGCCGTTAGTTTAAATCAGTTATCCACTCTACTGTTTGGCTCTAATATTGCAAAATGGTTATCACCACTGATACTCATTTACCTACTGAAGAGGAACTAACAGTCCAGGAACTGAACCTGTCCACGGCAGCCCTCAGAGCTGGGTCTTTTCATTTAGGAAAGCATTGTGAATTTCAGAATAATGTAAGCACAATTGACATACATAATCATAGTCATTCCATTCCTATCGATAGACCATTGAATATATTCTAAATTATGTAATAAACTGCCAATACCTAACCTCAACAAGCGAAAATACACCCCAGTTTTTGTTCACAGGAGTTCATGTTATGTCGACAAGAGTTAGACGATCCTAGGGCTTGTATTAATGAGGGGAAAGCTGTTACGGGGTGCGCTCTTGACTTCTTTCGCAAGGTGAAGAAAACTTGCTATGAAGAATTTATGCAATATGCAACCTGTCTGGATAAAAGCAGTGGAAACATGGCTTTTGGACAGTAAGATTGAGTTATATCTTCATTTATAAGAGTTTTTCTTTAAATGTTGTTTCCAATACTTAGCTGCCGCAAAACCCAGGGTGTCTTAGATAAATGTGTGTTGGATAATTTGGGAATCGAGAGGCCCGATTATGGATACTTTACACGAGCAAGAGTAAGCTATTATCACTTGTAGTTTGTTTGGGAATACAAATAGGAAATAATGTGTTTTTTTTTGTTAGATTCATGCTACTGAACGTCCAGCTCCTCCAAAGAAGGAAAAGACAGTTTATCCCGATGCTACGCCTGGACTCCCAGACGACTTCCCAAGGCCACCAGCAAAGTATGGTTCACGTTTCCACTTCCTCGAATAAGTTTGTTATAATTTTTTTGAGTAAGTAATTTTTTGTCTGAGAAATCCCCGAAGATGGAACATTTTTCTTCAATAAAATTCGCTTAATTGAAAGTTTATTTTTATTTGATTTTGAATACTCATTTTGGACTCAAAGTAAACTTTAAAATTCCAATGAACTATCGATTTTAATACAAAGCTTTATATTTATGTAACACAACTGCGTACATTGTGTTTTTTACTAGAATATTACTTACCGTAAGTGATACGAAAATAAAAAAAAATGGTTTTATTGAAAGGACGACATATTCATATATAATAAGATGAATAAAATACAAAACTACGGCGTATACGTATTTTTTATTTTACGTAGCAAACTTCGAAAAATGTCTCGGAAACAAGATCTTACTTACACGAATTTTGTCGCTTTGTTGAATTCGAGTTCGACACAAGGATTAAAAGAGCCCATTTTTTGAAAATGTATACAAAAAATTTAAATACCTTTTAAAAGTGAGTCGTTTTTAATGTAAAAAATTAGTTTACCTTATAAATGTAAAAAAAACTTGATTCAAACAAGCTCCCGTTTGAGATATAATTATATATACAGTAGGGTGGAGCGAAAATGGCAAAAAAAAAAAAAATCAAAATTTTTTTGTTCCTGTATTGTTAACTGGTGACCCTTTATTAGGACATCAGTTATGCAAAAAATCAGGAAGCTGTGACTTTATCTTCAGGTGGCGCAGATGACTTTAATTTAAAAAAAATTAATACCTAATTTTAAAAAGTTCTTCGCTCTATTCAGAGTTATTTTAAATCAGGAACCTATGATTTTTCTTTCAGTTGCCGCAAATTAATTGAATTCAAAATAAATTTAAGATCTACAATCTTATTCTTCATTCGATTCAGAGTAGTTTTTAATGTTCTTTTTAAAGTAATGTGTCAGAATCGCTTTCTATGAAGTGTAATTGTGCGTATTAAACTATTTTTATATTTAAACCTTTAACTAACTAAGTTAATTCGTTTCACCACTTTTATAAACATTACTTTGACATCCATTCTTTTAGTAATAAATTCGTTTGCTACTGACTTATTAAAATGCCTAAGACTCGTAAAAATACGCGTTGTCCTCTTTTTGGTGATTCACAAAAACTGAATAATAATTTGTTGCCAACTTATTGTGATATAATTAAACATTATTTGTGGATTAGAAACGATTTAATTGCATTGCATAATGGAAAAGACCCTTCAATCAAGGAGGTAAGTGAAATAGTTTCCAATGACGTCGAAAGTATATGGAATAAAGCATCACTTCCTACCATCAGTCATCAACAAGTTGTTGCAAGGTTGATTTCGTATTATAATAAGTATAAAAGTACGAAGAAACTACGCGGTGAAACAAAAAAGCAAGAGTTTTATCAAGATTCTCTGCAAAAGTTGTTTGATATTGCAACATGTAAATGTATTTCAAGAGGATTGTGTAAATGTGAGACAAAAATACCCATTGGAGAAGAACCCTTCTTAAAAGATCAACGAAATGCTCGTAAAATGTATATTGGATCTGTTGATCAGGTGGCAACCAAGTCTTTGCATCGTAAGGATCTTAGGAAACGAAAATATCAAGAATTTTTAAAAACTACGGCCGATACTCCAACCAGTAGCACTTCTACTACTGATGCAGTTGTGGAATATTTGTCTGACAGTACTTCTACTGAAACTGAAGTCAAGGAATTTTGCCCCTTAAAACCCTGCAAACAAAAGAAAGAAACGCTTCAAATGAGAAAAAAACTAAAGAATTTGGCTACAGCTTGCGATAGAGCTGGGGTTTCAGATAGATCGGCTGCTATCATAGTAAACGCTGCTATGTTGGATTTAAACGTCATAAGTAGTGAAAATTCATCGAAAGTGATAGATCGGAGTAAATTACGACGAGAGCGTCAAAAAGTCCGTGTAGGTTTACAATGTGAAGCTGCAGGTTTAAGAAAACCTATATCCTCACTTTATTTTGACGGCCGTAAGGACAAAACATTATTCATCGCTAAGACTGACAACATTTTACATCGAAAGACTGTTACTGAAGAACATATATCACTTATATCGGAGCCAGATTCAGAATACATAGGACACCTTTCAATTGATTCGGGAAAAGCAGTTACTATTGAAAGAAGTATAGTTGACTTTCTAGAAACAAATTTTGAACTTCGTACGTCTTTGGTAGCAATTGGGTGTGATGGCACTGCCGTAAATACAGGACATAAGAACGGAGTCATTGCATTGTTAGAAAAACATTTCGGTCGTCCTTTACAATGGTTTGTGTGCTTATTACATGCAAATGAGCTACCGCTTCGTCATCTGTTTGCAAGTCTCGATGGAACCACCACCGGCCCTAATAGTTTTTCTGGAAGCATTGGGAAAATGCTTGAAAAGTGTCTTAGCTTCAAAGTAGTGAATTTTGAAGCAGTAAATGCAGCACTTCCGGATGTGGATGCTGACTCCTTAAGCACAGATCAAAAATATTTGCATCAAATGTGCTTAGCTATTTCTAGAGGTTCAATTTTGCCCGCTTTAGCTAGCAAGGATCCAGGAAAGCTGGCACATTCCCGATGGCTAACTTGTGCAAACAGGATTCTTCGATTATATGTTGGCACAGAAAATCCTTCAGACAACCTCAAAGAACTTGTCATATTTATTGTGAAAGTCTACGCTCCAACGTGGTTTGACATAAAAACAAAGCCATCATGTAAAAATGGTCCGCTTCACATTTTCAACATGCTAAAAAGATCATTGTACTTGCGGGATGACCTTAAGAACATAGTTATAAGAACTATACAAAGAAATTCATTCTTCGTACACCCAGAAAATTTGTTGCTAGCTATGTTGCAAGATGACCAATCACACATAAGAGAACTAGCTCTCCGAAGATTAATAAAGGCAAGACAACTTAGAAACGGCAATGAAGTTCGTCAGTTTCAACTTCCTAAGCTACAAATAGATGCATCTAATTACTACGAATTAATAGACTGGTCGAAGGAAAAAGTAACCGAACCACCAATGACAATGAAATACAGCGATACAGAAATATCGAACATGATTTCTTCAAAGGACAATTTAATGTTTTTGCAGAAGTTGCCTTGTCACACTCAAGCAGTAGAACGTTGCGTTAAGCTTGTTACAGAAGCCTCATTATCTGTTTGTGGACAGGAGGCACGAGATGGCTACATTAGAGCAAAGATCAAATCCAGGCAAGAACTACCGTTTTTTGAAACAAAATCGCAATATTTCAACCGTACCGGAGGCCCAACAACTTCTGCTGGAAGCAATTAAATTTATTTCAGATTTCAATTATTGTTCTTTTATCTATTTTTAAAGTACATATAATTAATAAAAAAAAAAAAAATATTTTAGTGCATTTTATTTCCACCGTTTTGAAATGCCTTTTTTTGCTTATACTTCAAAGTTCTATTCTAGCGCGCCACCTGAAGATGTTGACGTAGAAAGCTGAAATTTAGAATTTATACATTTAAGACCATGGGTCAAACATTTTGAGTACAGGAAACAAAAAAAATTGAAAAAAAAAATTTCGCTCCACCCTAATATACAGTGTTGAAAAAAATAATACTAGTTTACAGTACATCTGTTGCCAAAGAAATTTTAGTTTTTGCTGACTACACATGATATGATATTTTCAAAAATATAATTAAAAGATTTGTATCAGCTCCATTTTCTGAGATTCAGCTTTGTAGGTATTAAGCAGAAAAAACAAGTATTTATTAAAAAAAAAAAAAACTAATTAGAAAGAATTAATCGTTGAGTTCTGCAAAACTTCCTTTTTAAAGCTTTTCAGTGATGTGTAGACTTTGTAAAGTGACGCATTAATGACCAACAATAGTCAGACATCATGTTCTTATCCCAGAAACCCTGGTAGCGGTTTTTCCATGACCCGTAAGTCTTGGTGCATACGGGAAGTGGAGTTTTATGCTCATATTGCACCCCATATTTTTTAACTGTAGCAGAAGGTCTACTACGAGTTCAATATAATTTCTGGATTTCTTATTTTCGAGAAAATTTTGAATTACAGAGACGAAAGCTGTCCAAGCTTTTATTTCTAACTCAGTCATAGAATTTATAAATTGGGTATCTTTCTTCAGTTGTCTGATTTGGGGGCCATCAAAAATACCGGCTTTAATCTTTTCCATAGTGACCCAAGGATATTTTTGGCAGATGAAAGCAAAACAGTTTCCATCTTTATCTAGTGATTTAACAAGCTGTTTCATGATACCCAGTTTTATATGTAATGGTGGAAGGATAATTTTGTCACGAGCTACTAATGAATTGTAGACAATGTGTTTTCTTCCAGGCTCCATATTTTCTCTCAACGGCCAGACATAAAACAGGGAAATTTAGTGTAACCACTTTGTTGACCGAGAAGAATGTTCACCATTTTTAAATCGACTCAAATTTGGCAATTATGGTCATTGTATTTGATTTTGTTCAAGACTAGCGTAAATGTTAAAATATTCTTCCTTCAACTTGTTATTGTGGACAATAGGTACCCCAGCATATTAGTTTCCATTATGTAAAATAATACATTTTAGGCTTCGTAACGCCAGTCTTTTGGTTCGTATATTTTTAAGCCCACATTTAACAATACGTTTTTGATATCTGAACAAAAGGTAATATCGTTTTCTTCGAAAAAATAACACCGTAATTCTTTATCTCTCTCACGATAAAAAGTTATTTTACTATCTTGATGCTAGCAGTTTTGAAGCTTTTTTAGACAGACTCAAATCTCTTACCAGATCATTTACCTCCTTTTGGGAAAAGCATTTTGACTCATTTGACATTCCTTGAAAATCAGCATCAGTATCATTTTGTGATGAGCTTGGTCTTTCAATGTCTTGTTTTAAGGGTTCAGATCTATTTTTGAGCACTGAAGAGTCAGGTGAACGCTGCCCTCGACGTTGAACACAACTAGTACTTGGGTACTGCCATTTAGCTCGATTTTTAGCGTTCAAACCGTTTATATTCACGCTACAAAAATAACAGTCCTCGAGATGATTTCGTTGTCCTCGCCAAATAGTCAGTGTTTCAAATTGAAGGCACTTCTTTTACCACTTTTCCATAATCTTAAATATTCTACACACGACTTACGAACACAATTGGGAGCCCAGCACTTCTCATTTTTATCCAAGAGAATTATGAATGAGAATGAAAATACTCAAAATAGGTATTTTTAACAACGATTTTGTAACACATATTCCCCGCACATGTAGCAAAAATGATCTGGGTTATTTAAACAACATCTTTTTGAACTACTTATGACGCAAAAACTTGAGATAATAATCTTAACATATTAAAATACGTCTACTATCGATTAATATAATAGACTTCAATGATAAAAATCAAAACCAAAGTCACGCAAGTTGCTAAAAAAAATTTAACGGTTTATTTTAAACAAACAAGTCATAAGTAAGTACTATCAACTACAAAATTCGCGGCAACAGTCAAAAATATAAATTTTGTAGACCAGTGTCGTTATCATTTTCAATACACAATATTTTTTTAGCAATTAAGTCCTTTGTCATTAGTGTTTCTATGTTTTAATCGTACCTAATAATGCTCTCTAATAGTAAATTGTTTCGTGAAAACAACTTATTGCTTTCACTTAACAATCAAAAATATAGAGCACAATGACGATTTCGCCTGGAAAAATAATAGAAACAAGTTACTTTAACTGTCATTCTAACGTAAGGATCAATTTTTTTTTGGAAAATAGGTGCTTTGAGTTTCTTTGTTATATGTTTTTTTTTGATACTAGACAAAAATTTTAAAAGTCGTCTTTTATTTTAATAAATATGGACAGATGACAAAACTAAGCCAAACTGGAAGAACGATGGTTGGAATTGCGAAAACCTTAAACTGATTCAAGAAAAAAGTATTTAAAGCTCTACAATCAAGTCCAAAAAAAGAAACAAGATGAAGAAAAGGATAAACTGCTTCGCATTTTGATACATTATTGGTAAGAAAAAACAATTTCTTTGTTCTATTAAGAACTCAAAAATGAATTAAACGGACCAGAGACAGCAAGACAGAACAAGAAGAAACAAATTTAAAGATGCAAGTCTTTCTAGTAGAAGTCAACATAAAGTGCGGTTTTTGAGTAAGACATTATACAAAGGCTTGCCTCTGCAAACAAAAACTTGCATAATTCTAATGGTGCTATATCGTTTTGTGGTGGAATGAAACGGAGGACAATTTGTCTGGTTCCGATGGATAAATTTATAGTAAGAAGGCTTTAAAACAAGGAATTTATCTCAAAATACACAAAGCAGACAGTGAAACACGTTGGTGGAATAAAATGATTTGGTGGTGCTTTT
Source organism: Eupeodes corollae (assembly GCF_945859685.1). Taxonomy (NCBI): domain Eukaryota; kingdom Metazoa; phylum Arthropoda; class Insecta; order Diptera; family Syrphidae; genus Eupeodes; species Eupeodes corollae. The sequence continues at coordinate 35,043,119 of NC_079147.1, forward strand.
TAGTGTCTGGTGTAGGTCCAATATTTTGAATCAAAGATAAGACACGCATTGTGGATTAGGTCCACATATTAAATTCAGTCTGCTACAATTAACTGAAGAGAAGGTGCCGCTTAAATGGGAGTTCATGCAGGATAATGGCCCGAAGCATTCCTCCAAGGTGGCTTAAAAATACTTAAAACAAATTGAACACTCATTGAGTATAATTAAGCGAAGGATCGGAGATTGTAGATTCAAAAAGTAATTACTAGTTGTGCTCGAAAATTAAAAATGAATGGTACTCCATACCCGTGGAGACATGTGCCAAATTGATGAATTCGAGGGGTCGAACGATTAAATCAGTTTTTAAAAATAAGGGTACCACTACAAATTACTAAAAGAATTTAAAATACTTTAACCGTTAAGTTACTTTCTCATTACAAAAAGAGTACCATTCTAATTTTGTTCTAGTTTGTTTTTCAGGATGAAACAACTTAATAATCATAATTCTACTTTTGATCATTATAGCATTTAAAACAAATTGTTTGCATTTAAGCAATAAATTATTAAAAATTTATCTGTGTAGTTTTTATTTTTCATCTCTACACAAATTTATTTTTATATGTTAAAAAGAATAAAGACGAATCTTGTTTTTATTATTTTTTTATATATATATATATTTTAATACTTATCCCAAAATGTAAAAGAAAAGTAAATGAAATTATAATTAAATGAAAACATTTTAAATTTATGAGATAGGTTATACACTAAGAAACTCTAATGGACGTTACCAAGAAATTGAATCTTAGAAAACTAATTGCAAGAACATTTAGCAGTTAATAAATATAAACGTTTAATATTTAACAACTCCATTTGTAAAAATTATAAAATTGGTATAAGATAGTTTAACTAATGAACTTGAATGAACCAAGAATTTGAATCTTAGAAAACTCCTTGTAGTAACATTTAATTACATTTATAACAATTATAAAATTGGTGTAATAAGTAGTTTATTTACTTTTCAAATATCAATAACGTAACTACAAATAACGTTGACATAATTTTATTGATAACGGAGTGCTCAAGGATAGAGATGTCAACTAGGCTGCCACCTGTTAGTTCTTTGATAGCGGTATTTATCAGTGATTAGCTCTGTTTTCTTAAAGGAATGTCCCTATGCTATCCTTTCTAAATAAATAAATAAATTGGGTGGCGCAACAGTCCGTTGTGAACCAGAGCCTAGTGATTTACAAATCTCAACCATTCCTGTGTGCGAGTACTGTTGTCAGGAATGGAAGGGACCTACAATTTTAGGCCGAATCCGAAAGGCTAATTTGAGAAAGCACTTTTTCATGACAAGAATTGCTCTTGAAGGATTTGTCAATTTCTCGCAAGAGGCAGTACCCGCGAAAATTAATTTGCTACGGGTACTACTATCCTTTCTATTGCGTATTTGTTGAAATAAGATTATCATTTATTATTATAATAGACCAAGAGCCGGCAGCAAATTTTGGGAGTGGAGTGATAACCAAAATATATATACATATATGTGTAGATATACGCAACATTATGCCAAATTCAACCGTCTGGCAGGTTTTTTTTTCAGCCGGGGGCGGGGGTGGGGGTTCGAAAATGGTCATTTTTCCGATTTTGGGGTCGAAGTGATAACCACTTAAATGCATATATAAACAATAGGGGGTGGTACCCTGATGTCAAAAAAGTGTGTCCAAGACGTTTTACTTTCAGCCTTCCCCTTGCCAGACGGCCGCCAAAATGCGCGAAAATCAACTTTTTGGGTCGAAATGATAACCACATGAATGATACATCAAAAAATCAGAAAAATTCCCCTGATTCTAAAAATGTGGGTCCAAGACCTTCCTCTTGCCATTTTTGCAATCATGAAGTGTTTATGATGTTTTTTTTAGTAATAACTAATAACAAAGTGTTTTTAAAAAGTGTTAAAATGCGTCTGGCAAGGGGAAGGCTGAAAACAAAACGTCTTGGACCCACATTTTTAGAATCAGGGGAATTTTTCTGATTTTTTGATGTATCATTCATGTGGTTATCATTTCGACCAAAAAAGTTGATTTTCGCGCATTTTGGCGGCCGTCTGGCAAGGGGAAGGCTGAAAGTAAAACGTCTTGGACACACTTTTCTGACATCAGTGGACCATCTACTATTGATTATATATTAATTTAAGTGGTTATCACTTCGTCCAAAAAGTTGATTTTCGCGCATTTTGGCGGCCGTCTGGCAAGGGGAAGGCTGAAAGTAAAACGTCTTGGACACACTTTTTTGACATCAGGGCACCACCCCCTATTGTTTATATATGCATTTAAGTGGTTATCACTTCGACCCCAAAATCGGAAAAATGACCATTTTCGAACCCCCACCCCCGCCCCCGGCTGAAAAAAAAACCTGCCAGACGGTTGAATTTGGCATAATGTTGCGTATATCTACACATATATGTATGTATATTTTGGTTATCACTCCACTCCCAAAATTTGCTGCCGGCTCTTAGACTATAACATTGAGCTTTACTTTGAATTTAACAACGTATAATGAATTCCATATCCAACTCAATTAATTATAATTTGTATTCACTGAATTTATATATAGTTTAATACAATATTGTTATTGGCATCACTTTTATTAAACTTCCTTTTTAATAAAATGTCTGGCTCCTTCATCTCTTGCCAAATTTCAAACGAGTAAGTTGTGTTTCTCTTTATTTCTTCCTCCTTTAAATCATAGATATCCGCCTAAACTCTGCAACAGTATTTAATCAATATCAATATGCAAGTATATTCCTATTTTAATGGAAAATATCCTATCTTGTGCCAATTCACAAATCTGAATCTGTAAATAAAATTGAGAATTATTGTAGAATTCACAAGTTACGTGCCATTCCTAAATTGTTTGAATGCGATACACACTGATTTTAGTAAAGCTTTTGGTTCGGTGGATCAGCTCAAAAGTTTTTCAAAGAAGTCATTTGGGTCCGCTCCTTTTAAATATTTGTATAAATGTTGTTTTTAAGATGATGGTTTTAAACTGTTCTTAAAAATAAATTGCCGTCATAATTGCAAGCTGCTGCTGAATGAATTTAATCGTGTCTTTAAATAGTGTTAATTAAACGGTCTAAAATTGAATTAAAAATTGCAATACTATCTCCTTCTATAGTACATACATCTAAATTAGCTTTTTTTAACTTTTTTAATATACTATTCTAGTGCTTTAATTTTAAAGATAAAATCTGTTAGCTTTAAGCTTGTTGATAAATAAATGACTGCATCATATATTAAACAGACATATTGATGCTTATGCGGTTGGAGCTCCGCAGGTCACTTACTTTGCATCAGAACTCGAGATTGTTTTTAGGGAACTTAAACTGAGCTTGGAAGAAAACTATTTCATCTTGGCCGGTGATTTGAACGCAAAATATGAAAATTGGGGATGATCCCAGAGGTAATCATCTTTTTAATTTGATGAATCTTTACGGCGTTGAATATGACGTCGACCTGCTGGCTACTGAAAGTCCATCGTATCCAAGAAGCGGCTCCTTTCTGGACCTTTTACTGTACGACACCAGACTGACAGTTACAGACAAAGTGGGTAATCACCCGCGAAACTGCTTACAGACAGTCGAGTACGACAGTGATCACTGCGGACTGGCTGCTGTAATGCAGATTCCGAACGAACGCGTGGAGTTGGAGGAATACATTCCAACGCATTCTTACAATTACAGTAAGATGCGGTGGCCTCGTTTCACCAATGCCCTAGCGAGAGAACTTTGTTCGAGTGACATAGCCGCACCAAACAACAGAAACCTGACAATTACAGAAATTGAACAACACTTGGAACAGATGGACGAAACAATAAAACGAACGATGGAACGGACAATCCCAAAGTACAAAGAACGGGACCAAATGGACGCTTACAGAAATTGACGCACTACGTAGGCACAAGAGTGGCTTACTGACAAGACTCAAAAACTTGCACAGACGACTTACAGACCCACGCGACATGGAGGTTAGGACACTGAAATCGTCAATAAAAAATGTCAATCTGTTGATTAAGGGGAACTACAGGTTATCAATTAACAAGGTACTGGGACCGCAAGATCCGGTCAGTTAATTCGAGTGACCCTAGTATGTTCCCCAAAATCAACAAGATATTCAGGAAAAAAAAACGATAATGACCTTCCGTGTCTTAAACTCCAAAGAACTGAAGAGAACAGAGACGTACTCAGGACAGCGCAAATAGATCCAGAGGAAGCCATCTTTGACGATGACTTTTACATAATTGAAGATCCGAAGGAAAAAGTGGAGGAGGTGGGAGCTGCTTTCCAGCAAGTGTACAAGGTGAATGTCAGCATTCGCCCCAACCACGACCTGGAAAACAGAGCCCTACTTAATCACTTTTAACTCCGTAATGATATCACACATTGGCGATCTAAAAACCGCGGTTTCATGAGGTTCAATGACGATTCCCTGGCAAATGCCATAATCGTCGAGCATACGGGACCAAGTCCCTTGTTAGTGACGAAGGTTGAGCTTCAGCTCATCTTTAACTCAATAAAAAACAAAAAGTCAGCAGGTGTCGATGGTATATCCAACGTTGTACTAAGACATTTACCGATGGAAGCAATTGATATTTACACCACACTCTTCAATAATGCACTGAATAATGCATATTATCCAGTGCATTGGAAGACCGCTGTGGTTCATCCTCTCCCGAAAAAGGGAAAAGAAAAATCCAACCCGTCAAATCTTCGGTCGATAAGTCTTCTTCCGAGCATCAGCAAAGTTTTCGAAAAGATCATAAATATGGCTCTGACTAAGGGGGCTGCGGACAACAAAATAATTCCGGATAAACAGTTCGGGTTCGAGGCGGGTCATGACACAATTCATGCTGCGTCTAAACTCGTTTTTGATATCCAATGGAATAAATCAAAACAACAATGCACAGGTGCTGTTCTGGTTGATTTGGAAAAGGCCTTTGACACCGTATGGTTAGAGGGTCTTTACCTAAAACTGAGCAGGCTTGGCATAAGCAAGCCATTGTTGTATATACTTTATGATATGCTGAACGGTAGAAAGTTTGTTGTCAAAAGTGGCAATATAACTTCTACCACAACATTCACAATTAAAAATGGTCTTCAACAGGGAGCGGTGAATTCGCCGATTCTCTTCAGCATTCACACCAGCGATCTGATAGGTAGTCTTACAAAGGCAATTGCGTACGACGACGATCTAATTGCGTACAGAACGGAGCGAAAGGTTGAGGTTATTAGAATTCTCTTGCAGCGTGATTTCGACAAGATTCAGCGATATTGCGACGACTGGAAACTGAAAAAACAGAAGTCGGAGACAATTCTGTTCCGGACTCCGTTGGCTAGGGCCACGAGGGATACGTGTAAGAATTGGCGCAAGATGGTCATCGTTGATCTTCACGGGCAGCCATTAGCGAGCAAAAGTGTAGTGAAGTACCTCGGACATATAAATGCTGCTCTGACCAGGGCCAGAGGAGCCTTCGCTCTGACGAAACGGCATGTGCATTACTTTTCCAACGAGGTCCTGTACAACGGGGCTCGAATCAACAGAATTGACAATTTCGTGATAAAACTCGTTCGAGGTCACATTGCAAGAGCTATGTCTTCGACCAACAATTTAATTTTCGGGGCGTTCTATCCGAACGAGGAGTATTTTGAAAGTGCACGTTTGAGCGGCTTTATTCCACCAGAGGCATTCCTCTTTTTAGACAAATGCGGTCTGATACAGGAAAGATTGGCAGTTCCGATAATCTACCACGTCACACGAAGAACCGTGGATAGGCGACTCCCGTACAATCGGGACGTCATGGCACAAGGTGGAGCGGAGCTCCTTCGGTTCAGTAGGGCTGTGTCCGAACGGGATCGAACTGATAGGGTGAAGCAGGAGAACCAGTTTTGGTGGCTTCAATCGGCACTTGATAGTGGGTAGTCGGGATGGGGTTTTAAGCCTTGACCGGCTTACATACTTGTTTTATAGTTTTAGGGTTTAGTTTTAAGTAGAATAGGCATGGTGGCACAAAAAAAATACAAAAATTAAAAAATAAAAAAAAAACAAAAAAAAAATTTAAAAAAAATACAAGGAATATAAAAAAAACAAAAAAAAATAAAAAAAACATATAAAAAAAGACAGTAAAATATAAAAACAAAAAACGTTAGATTTGCTGCTGTGGTTGTTCTAGTTTTAAGTTGTTTATAGGTAGAATAGGTAGTTTAAGTAAGTTTTAAGTTTTATATTAGGGACCTTTTTTAAGTAGTTTTTAAGCAAAAATAAAAAGGATATTGATATTAGTTTTTTTTAAATTTTCTAATTAATACAATAATAAATAAAATTGAATTGAAGTTAAAGTAGATCTTAGGGCCGAAAGGCAAGAGTAGTTAGTGTTATAGTTTAACTTAGAGTGTCCGTATGGGACCATTAAGTTAGTTGTAAGTTATGGATAATTAGGCTAGTTTTATGACAAAAAAAAAGTGCGTTGGACTGTCATGCAAGGGTTCTTGGGTTCAATCCCTGCATGTGCCACCTTAATTTAAAAAAATAATTTTCGCGGGTACTGCCTCTTGCGTGGAATTGACAAATCCTTCAAGAGTAATTCTTGTCATGAAAAAGTGCTTTCTCAAAACTAGCCGTTCGGATTCGGCCTAAAATTGTAGGTCCCTTCCATTCCTGACAACAGTACTCGCACACAGGAATGGTTGAGAGTTGTAAATCACTAGGCCGTGGTTCACAACGGACTGTTGCGCCACCCCATTTGATTTGAAAGAAGGGTCAGAGAACAGCTTGCGTGGGCACCACAGGGGCCATGCGTACTTGCCCAACGGACGCCTTAAACGTTATTTTGGATTTTCTATCAATCGACCTTTTTATTAAATACATAGTTTCCTGCAGCGCTAAAAGGCTGAAGGAATCAACCAGCTGGTTGTCAAAACCTTATGGTCACAGCAACACAACGAAATTGATTCCCTCAGATATTATCTCGGTAGACACTGACTACTCCACTCCTACTTTGAGCCTTAGTAAGGGTTTTAAGGTTATTTTCCCATCCAGAGAATATTGGGAGGATGACATCGTGTCGATAGGTTTCAACACAGCCATCTTTACTGACGGCTCAAAGGTGGAGTGCGGAGTTGGTTCTGGGATCTTTTCTGAGTCCCTAAATATGCTAGCGTTTTTCAGGCTGAACTGCTGGCAATAAGGGAGGCATGTAAGATACGAGTAGGTACTTAAACAAAACCCAAACCAAAACCGATAAATGTGGCTATCTTTACAGACAGTCAGGCAGCTGTCAAAGCCATTAACATGGCCATATCCTCATCTAAATTGTTTAAGCAATGTTGCGATGAGCTTGCGAGCCTGAATATTAACATCGTTGTAGTGGTATCGTGGGAAATGAACGGGCTGACGAGCTAGCCAGGCAAGGATCGGCCCTTCATAGCTCACTTGCGGAAATGGTTAACATTCCTTTTGGTGCTATGAAGGGTAAAATCTTTTCTATCTACCAAACTGAATCAAACCGAAGGTGGATCAATTTACCCAACTGCATCTAGGAAGATATGGCCCACCTATAATAAAACCCGTACAAACGATCTTCTATGCAGGCCAAGGAGACCTAATCTTTTTTCTCAATGCGACAAAATGGCTCTAACATAATCGCTATGAAGCTTCTCTATAAATGTATCCCTTTCAATCAAAGGTCAAACGAGTTTTTGGTATCAAATCGGCGCACTACAGCGCTAATTGGATCTCAGGCTAGGTTGCTTTGAGATCGCCATTTCTACCTACCATACATTACTGTTCGCTTATTTTTATTTTAACTTTCACATCTTTTCACTTTTTTCACTATATTTTAAATTTATAGTGGAGCTGAAGTTCACACAAATTATCTTTCTTAAGCCTAGTACATACTTGTGAACCATCTCGTGAACCCATACAAATTTCAGTTTTTGGTTCACCCGTGAACTTGCTCGTGAAGCTGAGTGGAGAACAAAGTGGAGAGTTTTCGTTCACGGGAAATTCACGTGCAAAATGTACGGGAACTGTTGGTGAAGCTGAAGTCAAATGTTCACAACGTGTACTCACAAGTGTGTACCAGTGAGCAATGTCAAAAGTTCACTTTCTCCACTGGCGAACGTTCACTTCACGAGGAAGTATGTACTAGGCTTTACAAAAAATTAATCAAAATATATGAAAGTGACACCTAAATAGCTGTCACTAACAAACCATAGCAAAAAAGTTATAGTCAATTTGATAATCACCTTACGTATAGCAAAATCATCAATTTGATGGTCAACAATCAACTTACACGATTCCACCCCTGCTCCACTTGCAACACCCGCCTTGATCAAAAACATATTTTGGTACATTGTCTGTTGATACAGCCCATAATTAAAAAAAAAATCAAACGTATTCCCGTATATGAAATCCTCAAAAATCCCAGCTTAACAAATATAAATAATATTACTGAGTTTCTCATAAAAGCAAAAATTGTAACTAGAATTTTTAAGCAAAAAAAACAATAGTCTCTGCAGCTAGGCTTGTTAAATTTTATACTAGCTTGTAATTTTAATCGCTTGTTAATAAATATTAATAATAATAATCTATTGACCTCATGCATTTCACAAACCAGTAACAAATTTAAATTGGGTAGTCTTGGTTATGAAACTCTAAAAAACTTGCCTTGAAAGTGGAGACTTATAATGTGCTATTTCGTCATTCCCTACAATGAACCATTTTTGAGGTATACATTTTTAAACCACCCTTCGAACACACTCCTAAATCTCTACACTGCCAACTGTCACACATTCCGTCAATTTGCGGCCATTTTTGTTTCAAACACCACTACTTTTTCTATCACATGATAGATGTCAGTACAATATCTAAAGACTGGAATCCAATCCAAAAGTCGATTCTAGTCTAAAAAAAAAAGAAGTTAAATACAATATTTCAACTGCGCTGCGACTGCGATTCGCCGCAAAAGTAAAATCAATCCCAACTATTCTACAATCTACAATTAGAGCTAAGTTAATCTTCGCACATAACTGCCCCGAAAAAACTTTAACACAAAATCAACTATTAAATAAATTAGAAGAAGAAGCCCTCAAAATGTCAGAATAATAGCGTAACGAGATGGAGGCGAATCCCAGCCCTAGCCCCAGCGCCCAGCCAAGCGACAGCAGCAGCAGCAGTAGCAACAGCAACAGCAGCGATAGACAGGCTGGCCAGGGATATTGTAATTTATAATCTAATACCTGCCCCCGCAATCGCAATAATAATAGTTTAAAACTCCTTAAATAATATTTATCAATATGTTGCTGTCGCCATCGCCTTTGCCATTCCTGTCGACGTCGCAATTGCTAGGCAACCTCTGTAACTCGGGTAGAGTTTGACTCGGTTTTGTATTCGTTCGTTTGAGTCAACAACAACGAAAACGAAACGAACAGCCCAGTAATCAGCTCGGCACGGCACGCATTACAGAATTTCAGAGTTCAGCTTCAGACATTTTGTAAATATATTTATCATCAGCGCAATAATCGTAATCGTAGTTTCTTCGTTTTCGTTTGGTTTTGATTTGGACATCGTCGTTTCGTCGTAGTCGTCGTCGTCGTACATCGTACCCCGTACCTCGTACGTCGCCCATCGTTCATCGTCGTTTGTCGTTGCCCATTGCCTAGAAAGAGAAGAAACTAATTGCATAACATATTTGTGTTGTGTGGTACTTTTCGGATTCGGGTGTTTTTGTGTTTCGGTGTAGTTTGTTAGTAGTTTGGTTTCAGTGGTTGCTGGTTTGGTTTGGTTGGGTTGCCTTTGGCTTTGACTTGTGCTTTCGGTCGGCTTCGGCGTTCGACGTTAGACGTTAAACGTTCGGCTTTGGGTTTTATCGGACGGACCGGACGGGTAGAAATTGATTGTTATTGCTGCGCTGCGCGGTGGAGGCACGGCCAAAACCTGGACAGCCGCTACCTACCAGCGGAAAGTAGCCGTAGCAAGAAAGGAATATCATCCACTTCCACTTGTACTTCAATTTCCATAGCGACAGCCCACAGCATAGCTTGCCACAAAAATCTGTGGTTAAGCGTTGAAGTTGAGAATTGAAAAGATTGAGATTGACACAGGAATAGGAATAGGCATAGGCATAGGCACAGGCATACAGCTCGTGAGCGAGCCAGAGCCAGAGCCAAGAGCGAGAGCGACGTCGACATTTCGAAACGAAAACGAAACGTCCCATCGCATCCCATTGATTCCGCAGTCATAGTCGAGAGGACATGGCCGTGTTTTTGATCAACATCTGCAAATTCAATGGCTGCGGAATCACATTTCCTAGTTTGGGCGATCTGATCCAGCACATCGAGGACACTCACATTGGTATGTACCAACCTACCTATATCTACCTAAATCTAATCTATCTTCTAACTATCTAATTACATATTGTGATTTGTGATTGGTGTGACTTGGGAGGGGCTGCTGCTCTTTGGGGTCAGTGGTTTCAATGATATTTGCTTTAAAGCTTCAATGCAATTGAAATCACAGATCCATCTTTCTATTTTGTTGCTAATTAATTTAATTGATATTTGATATTATATTGGCTTTGATAGAGTGATAGAGGCAGGGATAAGAGGGGATAGGCATACAATAGTATAGTCGTGTGCATTCGTGTGTGTCTGTCAGCAGGTAGAGCAAGAGCACCTCGTGAGTCGTGAGCAAGCGCTAAAAGAACTCCATGGATAGATAAAGTTGAATCAAATATAATAATAATATAAATGTGAAGTGTAAAGTACCAAGACTCCATTTTTGTTTTATTTTGTTTAAATAAGGTTTACTTGGTACATAACTACATAGCTTCATACATAGTAACCTGTATGTTTTGATTTCAAATGGAATGGAATGGAGAAGCTCCAGTTTTGTGATTCTGATTACGCTCTGAGTTCTAGAACCTATTTCGCATGTGCATCCCCCGGTTCGGTTAGATTTCATTTAAATAAACACAAAATAGAATTCAGCATTTTATTGATTTCTTGAATGGATGGTGTGTGGATGTCGCTGTATTTAGGGTTGGTTAAATGTGTTTGCTCTGCAATCAGCTGCTTGATAATGATTTTTATTTTTATTATGGAATTACAACAAAAAAACAAAACCTCTTCAAACAATATGATGTTAATTAATATGTTGTTTGTTGAAGTATGCCTCACTGTGCAACCTTATTACATAAAACCTATAGAATTTGAGAAGTTGCCTAAGCCTAGAACTAATTTACCAGTAGGTAGGTAGGTGGGTAGATGAAAGTGGTGTGAACCGCATTAACATAATGATTGAAGGGGGAGATTTGTTATGTTAAAATTGGGAGACACACTTTAAATTTACATCCTCATTAACTTTTATACTAAAATATAAAGTTTTTTTCTTACATATTTTTTTATAGACTTATTTTTAATGTTTAACTAGAAAGATAGGTACATGTCATTAACGAGAATATATATGTACTGTACATATGTTTCCATTAATGTGACTTCGCCTCAAGGCTTAGTTATGTAAAACATATTTGTCATATTGTGAAATTTTTGTAGCAAATTTTAAACAAAAATTTATAATTTATAGAGCAACTAAAATTAAGAAATTTGTTCTAAAGCTTATAAATAGGAATTGTTATTTGTTTCAAGCCTTTATTTTCAACTTGTATGACACTCGCAAAATACTCATTTCTGTCAATTTGTATTTCTAGCATATGGGACCAAAATTTTGTACTCAAAGTCCTTAATTCCTTAGATAGACATTTAACCAAACTTTTAATTAATACCAATTTCACTAAAGTTTTCAATAATTGCATAAATATCATTGATTATTATTACATTACAGGCTCTGTCGGAAAAGATTTGTACTACGAATTTCCACAAATAGGACTCATAGCTTCATTCGTATCTAAATAGAAATATAAACTATATATACTCCTTTTCATGAACACCAAGCTTAAGATTATTATTATTTAGATGAAACTATGATTTTTCTTTCGGTGTCGTTCGTATGAAAAATTACTACCAACGAGACCTGTGATAAGGCTCGTTGACTTAAGAAGAATATAATAAATAAATAGCTGAAATATATAATATACCAACTTATCATATGAAGAGGGTGAGATTCTCTTGTGCAAAGCTGGATTTCGGTATCTACATTAGTAGTATTTTCTTTTCACTTGTGTTTTTAAAATTTAACAATTTAATTTTAGGAGAACATTTTTATACGAATTTTGTCTCATTATTCCTTACTTAAGGTACTCTATAGTCCGGGACAGATCTGGGCATTAATCAACATGCGTCTCCAGCCAACTCGGTCCCAAACTAGCAGTGTTCAGTTTTGCACGCTAAGTTGGTTTTCTTCTCCCACTTGCGTGCTCCACCTGAGTCGCGGTGTGCATATACTGCACCGTCCGTCGGGATTGGATTCAAAGACCTTCCGGGCTAGTGTTGGTGTCTACACGCTCTACATGACAAAGCCATCGAAGTTGTTAAACTTTTATTCTTTTACCCAGTTCATTGTCGCTGTGCAAACTGTTCAGTTCGTCGTTGTTTCTTCTCCTTCACTGTCCATCTATGCAGATAGGACCAAAAATCTCCTGAAGAATTTTTCTCTCAAAGCATCCTACGACGCTTTCATCTCTCTTTGGCAGGGTCCAAGCTTCAGCGCCATAAATGAAAACCAGGATGATGAACGTCTCATAGATGGTGACATTAGATGCTCGATGCCTTCTAAGTCTAAAGAATGAAAGAGTTATTCTTCTTTTGATTTCAGAGCTGGTGTTGTTGTGTGAATTTTTTAACGGTGCCTAGGTAGACAAAGTCCTTAACTACCCCAAAGTGGTGTCTATGTTTACATTTTGTCCAAGACGTCGTCGTTCAATGTCATATTTTCATTGAATACTAAATCCATCTCCTCCGCTTCCGTCACAATACTCAAAAACGCATCCACTGACATAACGCTTTGAACTTCCAAGTATTGCTTTATGATCGGCGAATTGGAGTATTTGGATGGACCTTTAGAAGATTGGGGTTCTAGTGTTGACGTTTGGGTTTTGCAAAATTCTTTCCAGAACGCGATGTTGAAGAAGTGCATCGCCTTATCTAAAACATTTTTTGACATCAAACGCATCGGTGAGATCTTTTGCGAGCTTGATAGAGAAGCGTTTAACAGATAAGTTTAACAGGGATGCCAAAACTAGACATTACTCTGTAAAGTTCTTTCCTATAGATGCTTAAAATTCTATAAAGAGATGGTGGGTATAGATTTGAAGTTTCTGGTTTTTTCGCATTATTCCATCTTAAACAAACATTGAATACTCCCTCCACTAAGACAATAAATCCTTACTTTTAACCCTCGTTGAAATTTGGTATATTTGCAGTTTGATAGTTCCAGAAAGAAATGAGAAAGAGGTTTTTTTGATTAGGGTAATTTTCTTATTTTTCCCGGGTGCTTGAAATATGCATATTTTTAAAAAGTAAAAAAAAACAGGCTTATTTATAATGAAATGTGTTTATTGAATAAAATTTTGTAAAAAAAAGTTCAAAATATGTAGGAACATCATTTTTTTTTTGTATAATAGGTATTAATTTATTCGACGGTGTCTACAATTAATGCATATTGTGGTGTTCATCGCAAACGCGACGATGACAAACTGCGCATTTTGCACGAGTCCGCGTAGCTTGCGGCCCTGTGCACAAACCATACTTCGCTCGAATTTCCTGCCTCACAATGCTGACATTTGTGATGATTCTCTCGACGATTTTCAAAATTTTGTTCTCCGATCGCAAACTTCGTGACTCTAAACGCTTGCTCAACAGGTTTTCCACTAAGGTAAATCCTAAATCTTTTAAAAACTGATGTAGGCATTAATGTCAGCTTGGTCGATCATGTTTGTAAAAAATTTGAAAGGCTTACCTGCCGAGTATGCGTGGCATTTTTGGTCAAACACGTCAGTTCCACCTTTATTTTTATTATAATCCAAAACAATAAATGGCTTATTTTTTATTGGGTCTATTTCCGATTTATGGTGTACAGAAGACAAAAGCAAAACTACTTTTTTTTTTAGTGTACGACAGTAGCGTCAAATCACGAGTAAAACCAAATCGCAAAGAACCGACGGAACTTTACGACACTAAAGTGACACGGGTGCAAATTTGGTATATGTGCAAGCGACTGAAGCCGCACTGTAATTATAAGGACATAATTAACCTGCATACTAGATGGCGCTAAAGCGCTTGTGTGTGGGAACTTTGAATGTTTTGGCCTGCCCGATTTGCACCCGTGTGACTACAGAAGGTTAATTATCCGCGATTTAAATGCTTCGCACATTAAATGACAAACATTTTTCATTAATTACAGTCAAACCGATATTTCTTTGAATCATGTTTTTTTTTGAAAATGTTTGCAAAATAAACCCGCTTTCGGTTTATTTTGTGTGTAGTGGCACTTTCATTGGTGATCCAGTTTAAAATTTAACTTCCGATAAATTTAGCGCAGTGAAAACATTGCTGCACTGCACATACATATATGAACTAAATAAAAATCTCCATTGAACAATTGAGCAATATATTAACCGTTTGTATAATATACACCCTTATTGCGAAGTAGTCCCCGTGGCATGATGGTTAGAGCGTTGGACTGTCATGCCAGAGGTCTTGGTTTCGATCCCGGCCTTTGCCATCTAAAGTCATTTCACGGGTACTGCCTCTTGCGAGGAATTGGACAAATTCTCCAAGAGTAACTCTTGTCATGAAAAAGTGCTTTCTCAAATTAGCCGTTCGGATTCGGCATATAAACTGTAGGTCCCCTCCATTCCTGACAACATTACTCGCACACAGGAATGGTTGAGAGTTGTAAGTCACTAGGCCCTAGTTCTCAACGGACTGTTCCGCCATCTTAGTCGTTGGACTTTTACTCTTCTGGCTAAGTCTACGTCGCTGTACAGCCCGTACAGTTCGTCGTTCCATCTTCTCCTCCACTCCCCTTCGATGCATACGGGACCGTAGATCACACGAACAACTTTTCTCTCGAAGCGACCCAAGGTGCTTTCATCCGCTTTTGTCATGGTCCATGCTTCTACACTGGTGTTGTTTTCTGCGTTTACAGCGGAGCCTAGGTAGACGAGTTCCTTGACTACCTCAAAGTTACGTCTGTCGATTGTGACGTTTTGACCAAGACGTCGGTGTTGTATGTCCTTTCTAGACTACAGCATGTACTTTGTTTTGCCTTCATTAACCGTTAAACCCATTTTTGCCGCCTCTGTCTTAATACTCACAAAAGCCCCATTGACATCACGCTGAGTTGTTCCGATTACATCATCAGCATATGCCAGGACAGACTTTTGAAAGATAGTGCCTCTAGTGTTGACGTGTGAGCTCTGCACTATTCTTTCAAGCACGATGTTAAAAAAATCGCATGACAGCGCATCACCTTGTCTAAAACCTTTTTTGACATCGAAAGGTTCTGTTAAGTTGTTTCCAACCTTTATGAAGCAGCGTGAATTCTCCATGGTCATCCTGCACAAACGGATGAGTTTGGCAGGGATGCCAAAACTAGACATGGCTCTATACAGCTCGTCCCTGTAGATGCTGTCATATGTGGCCTTGAAATCAATGAAAAGATGGTGGGTGTCGATTTGGTGTTCTTGAGTTTTTTCCAGGATCTGCCGTAATGTAAATATTTGATCAACTGTGGACTTTCCTGGTCTAAAACCACACTGATAAGGACCTATCAGGTTGTTGACGATGGGCTTTAGACGTTCACATATTACGGCAGAGAAGATTTTATAGGCGATGTTAAGTAGACTTATTCCTCTATAGTTGGTGCAGTTTAGAGGGTCTCCTTTTTTTCAGGATCGGGCAAACAATACTGAGGTTCCATTCATCGGGCATGTTTTCTTCCGGCCATATCTTACAGATAAGTTGGTGCATGCTCCTAACCAGCTTATCCCCAGCTGCTTTAAAGAGCTCGGCATTCAAGCCATCTGCTCCAGCGGCTTTATTAGACTTCAACTTAGATATGGCAATCTTTACTTCGTCTAAGTCGGGAGGACGGGATTGTTGGCTTTCGTCGTCTATATCGAATGGGTCATCCTGCCTGACAGCGGAATTCAGTTCTTCATCGCCGTTATACAGTCTGCAGAAGTGGTCCTTCCATATCCTCAGCATTGACTGCGGTTCCACTATGATGTTTCCACTTTCGTCTTTGCAGCCTTCGGTTCTAGGTTTATGTACCTGTGAATTTTATTTTATTACGAAGATCAACTATCAACACATTGACACCTGATAGAATTTATGAATTGAAATTAAAACCGATGTATTGTGAAAGTTATTTGATAAAATCGTTGCAAATTGCAAAATCTATTCTGTCAAAAGTCTTAGTTCGGCGTTCCCCTACTATTGAATTATATAGAATCAAACTCCCAAAATCTGATAACTTTGAATGCGAATATCTGAAAAAATCTACTCCGTTAGTTTCAATAAAACGACGACGTATTATATTTGAATACTTTCAATATTGTGAATGTGCGTTTAACAAATGTTTTATTTGATATTTTTTTAAGGAATATATAATGAAAGTTATAGAATGCGAAAAAGTTTAAAGGATTCATCTAATTATCTTCTCTGTAGTTAACTGGACCAATCTGCACAACTATCTTTTATTGCTTTCTACTTTGGAATCAAATTGATGGAAATGGAATCGATTACAATTAAAGATTGAAAGAAAAATTTAATAGCTTACGAAAAAATTGAAGAAAACTTTTGGATACAATACAATGATTGATAATTATCAATAATTGATAGTTAGACTTTGCAATGGTGACAGGTTTTTTAATGAAATTTCACTTTTACATGATTAAGAAACACTGCTTTAATCAAAACTACCGTGGTTTTATTATTATGAAGTATTTAAGTTCCTTCTAGGATTGAAATGATTAGTAGGTTGGGCTTGGTTAACATTTACCAATTTTCCAAATTTTGTATAGTTTGAAAACGTATTCGATAAATCATAGGTATTGAAAGTATTTATTTTAATACCATAACAGATTGAGTTTTAGTTAAAGAGTGGATACTGTTTTGTTTTGGATACTAGTTCTTTCCAACAGTTTTTAAGTATCATTTGGAGTAACCTGGAGTTCATGTTCTGCGGTTTTATTATTATGAAGTATTTAAGTTCCTTCTAGGATTGAAATGATTAGTAGGTTGGGCTTGGTTAACATTTACCAATTTTCCAAATTTTGTATAGTTTGAAAACGTATTCGATAAATCATAGGTATTGAAAGTATTTATTTTAATACCATAACAGATTGAGTTTTAGTTAAAGAGTGGATACTGTTTTGTTTTGGATACTAGTTCTTTCCAACAGTTTTTAAGTATCATTTGGAGTAACCTGGAGTTCATGTTCTGCATTTGTTCTGTTATGGTTATCTGATGTATATTATCTGTACTTAAATGTGACACAACTATAACTTTTGGGACATTTCTAAGTGTTATAGACAAGAAAACCTTCTGGTTTTATAAGATCGAAAATTTAAATTTGATTATCGTTATTAGTAAAGCTATCTCAATGTTTGAGTTTGTTTGAGAGGAACTTCTTTTTACTTCATTAAACAATTTTTCTGTCAAATTCCTCACTATTGTTAACTAATTCATCTGTTGACAGAATTCAAAAAACCAAAAGAAATTTGGAGTTCTTTTTTAATGTAATTTTCAGCCTGAAGGTTCCTCAAAAACTATTTGTTTAATTATTTTATACTCCGGGGAAAATTTTTCAAATGTACTTACTCCTCAAATTATTGACGTTCGCATACATTTTAATATTGGTAGAAATAATTTTAACAAAGCGACTATTCGCTGTCGCTGTTAGTTTATTTTCAGTAAATCTATGTATTTTAAGTTTACTGAGAATTTGTGTGAAGACCGTAGGAAAGACCAAATGTTCTTTTTCATTTAAATAACTTTGTCGTTTTGCTATCGCTTCAATTGAATTACTATAATAGGGTTGATTATATGTACATACATACATACATATATTCTTAAAAATGTACAATTAATTTTATTTAAACAAAATAATTACAAAAATAAATCATTGCATTACATTTCATTCCACTATCCGCATGAATGTCAGGAGCGGAGATACTATGCGACTAATAATTAAGTTATCTAGCAAAAGGCATTGTCATGTTTAACCAACATAGCAGACTTCATATGCAGTCAACTGCATTCTTTGAACGCAAATTTAGACCAAGGCAACTAGTAAAGTTCTTCAGGTGTCATTAATTTCAAACTTGAAATTTAATTTCACCAACCTTTGCCTTCAAAAAAAAAAAAATTACTTGTACAAGATACAGCGTCAGTTGTATTTTGTTTGGTAAAAAAATGATTATTGTTATATGAAGACTTTAAATTAAATAAAGCAAAACATGAATACGAATTTTTAAATTTCGTGGGTCTGGAGAGTCCGAAGGTCATTTGTTTTGTATTGTGTTGGTATACATGTCCCTAAAGTATGATGCAATTTTGAGCTGTGTATATTCACTGTTTACTTTGTCTGTGGTAGTTACTAAGGTTCGACGTCACCAACAAAAAAAGCACATGAAGTTCGATCAAATGTGAAGGTTTTGCTTACTGCTTTCTTCGATTATAATGGCATAGTGAATCAAGAGATCTTACCACAAGGTCGTACAGTTAATAAGGAGTATTTCCTTGAAGGTATGCGAAGTTTGCCTGAAGCAATCCGAAAAAAGCTCAGATTTATGGAAAAACAATAAATGGCTTTTGCACCACGATAACGCACCTGCTCACTCGTCGTGTTCGGAATTTGTTGGCCAAAAACAATATCGTAGTCATGCCCCAACCAATATTAACTAGATATGGCTCCGTGTGACTTTTTTCTGTTTCCAAAGTTGAAGAGACCAATGAAATGACGGGGTTTTTCCTCGATCGAAGATATAAGGGCCGGATCAGTGAGAATGCTGAAGGACGGATCAAAAAGTGAATATCAAGGGTGCTTCGAAGATTGGAAAAAAACGCTGGCATAATTGTATTATATCTGGGGGGGGGGGGGGGGGCTACTTTGAAGGAGACCATAATGATGTAAACGAATAAAAAATATTTAAACAAAGAAACGAAAATTCCGGGTACTTTTGCAACACACCTAGTATATCATGAGCAATGAAGTTCAGCTTTGTGTAAAATTTTAAAAAAGTAGTCATTACTTAGTAGCAAAGCAGTTAGCTTTTAAACAAATTTTGTACGTTTGAACACAATTTTTAGTAGCTGGCCAATAGACGTTAGAAACTTGGATATATTTCAAGTCCCTTATGTCATCTTCTACTCTTATTTACTGGTATTTGCTTTCGGCAATTAACATTAAATACAATAAATCGCCTTCATTAAAAATGTCACACATAATTTCTTATATCCCTTCAATGCGCTATCCTTTAATTACAGCTAGGTATTGAATTCTTGATTCAATATCAGTTTAAAAAAAAAGCCTTATTACTAAAACGTTTTAGTGAGCCCCATATTTGTTTATATCAATAAATAATATACACTAATGACAATAATGATTGATTGCATTAGTTGAGCAGCTTACATTTTGAAAATCAAGTTTGTAGATACGTATTTACATATCAACCCACCACTATATACTTTACCTAATGATACAAAATGAAATACGCAATATACAAAGCCACTAAACATCTCACACTATATTATTATAAACCACAGCTCCTGTGTATAATTAGATTCCCCCCGAAAATACAGTTTTAATCAATATCTAAGGATATCAATAGGGATATTATTACACAGAGGATATCTACAGTTCAATAAACAAGAAATGTACTGTGCTCATGTATTTAATATCTATTGTTGTACTCATATGACTTAGAATATCAATGAATTGTAAGGTAATAAATTAATGATAGGGGAGAAAACATAAGTACATACATATATTGGTTGCGAGTATGTATATTATTATTTATGTAAATTACTTGGCCTGTTGTAAACGTACACACATAGAAATTAAAATAATATCTATTTTCAGGTCATTAGCTGGACAGACTTTGTTCTAACCTTTGGTTTCTCACTCATATAATGTATTGTCCGGAATTAAGAAAATGTTAGTTTATTATTTATAGAATAATAAAGTGCGTATACGCCCGGGCATACCAGAATGTATTATCGTCCTTTTTAAGAATAGAAACAAGGTAGAAATGGGGACGAAGAAATTTGGTGGTTTGATTATTTTGACATGAATGACGTTGGAATGTTTTGCTGTTCCTTTCTTGACATTAACAATAAATGTATCTATTATGTTTGTTAGTGTAAGCCAACTTGATCTATAAATATAAGGTTAGTTTTTTTTGTATTCCGTTCCCCAGGACGCCATATGGAATGTCAATTTACTATCATAAACGGGAAAGCTGCTCGTGTTTTGATTGTTCACCTTAGTGTCATATTAGTACGATACAAATATACTAACTTTAACTTATTAGCCTTTGTGATTCGGCATACAAAACTTCTATCCCCCACATTTCTCTCAAACAACAATGGTCGAGAAGTGTAAATCACTTGGCCCTGCTTACTCGCCACCAAATTTATTAAGTTACTGTTTTATAATAGCTCAATCGCGTTAGGGGAATGCTCAACAGTTGGGCTTATAAGCAAAATGATGTCGTCCTTCCTAGGAAACTTAAATCTTTATTTCTTACATTACGTTTACTTTTTTTTTAAATAGTTGATTTATTTGTACTAACTTTCTCTTATTTTAAATTTGTTCTTTCTTTTGAAGTTTAAATATAACACTCTCAAAGAGTGGTACGTAGAACCCATTTGTTTTGTCTTATGAAAATAAGCTCCATATTTTTAAATTGGGTACTGGTAATTAGACATAATGTAGCTCAGTTTGGTATTCAAGTGATTTGTCTAAGAGTCCTAAAATAGTGAAAATTGTATATAAAATAAACCCCAATGCAGGGAGGTCATTCCGTAAAACGATAGCGTTTTGACGATAGTCTCACTTCATGTAAGACTTTTATCGTCAAAACGATAGGTTTGCACGATAGCTAAATAGTATCTTCCGTCATTAATTTCCAAATACTGACTAAGCAAAGTGAAAATGAAAGCTCAGAAAAAAGAACGAATACGGTTATAGAGACAATTAAGAGATAAATCATACCCTTCCATCCTATATGTAAGCATTTTTGTTTTTTCTTTCTCACTTGTCGAAAACCATTTAAACAATCATAGTTTTTTTCAAAGTTTTTCAAAAGAGGCCTTTATAAAGATACCTATTGGAAAATAAATGCTTTTGCACGAAGCACATTATCCAAAATAGTTTCAGACATAAAAAGCTTATATGTTGAAATTTTAGTTACATCGTCGGTGGCAAAAAATAAAAACAATAACAGTGAGAATGAACACCACAAAATAGTTGGTAAGTTAGGTAAAAAGCAATTTGTTACAAATTTTCACAATTTCCCATAGACAAAAGCCATGTTTAATAACATTTTCAAGTTATTGAACAAACATTATCTTTTGTTAAGTTCATTTTGAAAAAGATAGACGAGACGATACAGACAAAGTTACGCGAAACAAATTATTGACGATATCGTTAATGATAATCGTTTTGAAAATTACGGAAGGGCAGGACTTACATTTTTACAGTTTTAACCTTTTTTTTGAGGAATATTTAAATCCAGTCCTTTTTTTTCTTAATTTTTAAAAAATGTAAATGTAAAAGATCCAGAACTTTGATTGATTTCGAACAGGTCGTAGAAAATCTGTCATTCTAGTTTTATTAGTCGAACGGCCATCCCGAAAACTTGACTTTTACGAATTTTATCATTATTTTATTATTATTATAATAGATCAGGCAGACGGCAAAGCCATGCTTATCGATTTTTTGTAATATATACAAGAACAGAAACAATACAAATCAATCTAATCTATCTTAATATTATAATAATGCAGAAAATCTGGAAAAATTGGACTGTCATTAGAGAGGCCTTGGGTTCGTTCCCTGCATGTGCCACTTGTTGGAATTGGAAAAATTGACAAATTCTCCAAGAGTAATTCTTGTCATGAAAAAGTGTTTTCTCAAATTAGCCAGCACTTAGATAAATATAAACATAATTTAACTATTTGCTTTAAAATTAATTGCAAATGCATAGGCAATCAGCAAAAATATCAAATACCAAACAAACTCAATTTGAAATCATGATAGAATTCATGTCAAATCATCGGGACCTTTCCAAAGGATATTTTAAATCACCCGAAGCGAGACAAAAATCATTTCAGACACTGAATTAACTGATATGTTATATTATGATTTAATTTCTCGTACATACATACATATGTTAGTCATTATGTTTTGTTATTGAAGTAAAAAAAAAATGAACTAGGGCCTCACCCAACAAACTTCTCCATCTAGCTCGGTCCCTAGCTAGATGTCTCCAGTTTCGCGCTCCAAGTTGGGTTAGGTCACCTTTCACTTGTGCGCGACACCTGATCCACGGTCTTCCTCTACTGCGCTGTCCTGTGGGTGTGGATTCGAAGACTTTCCGGGCCAGAGCATTGGTTTCCATGCGCTCTACGTGAACCAGAAATCTTAGTCGTTGGACTTTTAGCCTTCTGGCTAAGTCTACGTCGCTATACAGCCCGCTAGTTCGTCGTTCCATCTTCTCATCCACTCCCCTTCGATGCATACGGAATTGTAGATCACGCGAAGAACTTTAATCTTGAAACGACCCAAGGTGCTTTCATCCGCTTTTGTCATAGTCCATGATTCTGCACCGTATAGCAGGGCGGGGATGATAAGGGTCTTATATAGCGACACTTTGGAGAGAACTTCACTACTCAATTGCTTTCTTAGTCCAAAGAAACAGCAGTTAGCAAGAGTTATTCTGCGTTTGATCTCTGCGCTGGTGTTGTTTTCTGCGGTTACAGTGTAGCCTAGGTAGACGAAGTCCTTGACTACCTCAAAGTAACGTCTATCGATGGTGACGTTTTGACCAAGACGTCGGTGTTGTATGTCCTTTCTTGACGACAGCATGTACTTTGTTTTGCCCTCATTAACCGTTAAACCCATTTTTCCGCCTCTGTCTCAATACTCACAAAATCCCCATTGACATCACGCTGAGTTCTTCCGATTAGTTCAATGTCATCAGCATATGCTAGTAATTGGACAGACTTTTGAAAGATGGTGCCTCTAGTGTTGACGTGTGAGCTCTGCACTATTCTTTCAAGCACGATGTTAAAAAAATCACATCACAGCTCATCACTTTGTCTTAAACCTTTTTTGACATCGAAAGGCTCTGTTTAGTTGTTTTCAACCTTTATGGAGGAACCAACTAACCTTTCTCTTAGCTATATTAAAATAATGGTCGTTGTGAGTTGAATGTTGTTCCAAGTTTATAGGGTTGCCATTTTCTTCCAAAAATATGTCTTAAAAAGGTTGAGGTAATGGGATTCTGAACTTTAAGCAGATGCTGTGAAGTGCACAACAAATGTTCTTGGGCGACTTATGCAATTCTCTGGCCGACAAAAGATATCGGAACCTTGCCTTCAGGAGACCAAAAACTTATTTAATTATTGACCATACAATCGAATGCTTTTCATTGAATTTAAATTCAATAGAACCTTTAGCTGCAGTTCTATATGTTGTGATAATAAAAGGCTCCAAGGGATATCTGTAATCTCCTATGAAGTGATTTGAATACCTAATGTTAAATATTTTCGTTCAAAACTTTTATGTTACTAACCTAAGATCCAAAAATAGCGTTTGGACTTTCGTTGGTCTTTCTTATTCATTTCCAAATTCATCATCAGCGGGCACATGAATCTTTCGATTGAAGGCAAAACTACGGCAAGAAATGTTGATATGGTTCGCTGTGCAAGTCCAGCGTTCTTGTCACCACCACCGATTTGGTGTTGGTAACCTCCTGTTGCCGTAAAGCCCGTTGGTGATTCCTAGCATACATAGGTCCTCAACTACTCTTACGCGCCGTAGTGTACGATGTCCGGCGATGTTTTGAGCGCCGGCTAGCTCTTCCCCAATCTTTTAACGATTAACGACTCTTTTTCGTTCTTGAGTGAGTGGACTCCACTGCATTGTCTTTCTTGCGATGCAGCCACTTGCGCCAAGTATTAGTGTTAATGGCTTCCTGACCTGTTATTCTATCAGGTTTCTTCTATATTCAATACGGTTGGGCCAGAAAATCGGTACAACATTCCGTAGATACCTATTTATGAGGTCTGCAGTTTCCTGGTAATTGTTGCTGTTATTTTCCAGCATAAAAATACTGATTCGACGATTATGGAAAAGTCGCCGCTTGGTCTTTAAGATAAAAGAGTTGTTCTTCCTAACATTGGACAACATTCCGAACGCATCCTTAGATGCTCGGTTCCTTCCTCAGTAGAGACCACACTTTCACGCTACTTGAGCAATGTTTACCATAGAGAATGAGTGGGAAGTTCCGAGGCTGAACATTTTCCCGTGTTGATTTTCACGATTACTGCTTCTCTCTCAAACCTTGTTGCCATTTGATAAAAAACCAATATCCAGTGAGATAGCAAGCATACATCGTCTGCATAATTAAGATGTTTTAGTATATTGTCAGAGTTTATCTTATTCCTCCGTTACCTATCAAGGCCACCCGCAGCACATCACTAATCACCAATAAGAAAAATTATTGGTGACAGTATGTAGCCCTGCCTGAATCCACTTTGGACTTCAAACTCCCCCGACAAATTCCCCGACCTCCGTGTAAGACGTGACATCAGTCCGTTGAGAACTAGGGCCTAGTGACTTACAACTCTCAACCATTCCTGTGTGCGAGTAATGTTGTCAGGAATGGAGGGGACCTACAGTTTATATGTCGATTCCGAACAGCTTATTTGAGAAAGCAGTTTTTCATGACAAGAGTTACTCTTGGAGAATTTGTCAATTGCTCGCAAGAGGCAGTACCCGTGGAAAGACTTTAGATAGGCTTTTAAGACCCATCATAAGTCGCCTTAATATCCGTGATACCCGTCCTACGCAATCCAGATAAAATACCTATGCAAAATCGATAAAGTGGGGACCGACGATGTCAATTTATTTCGAACTATGACTTTATATTGTTCTAACCCTGGCTATACGTACATCGTAGGCTTCCTTGAAGTCTATAAATAAACGAAAGGCTGGAATATTAAAATCTACAAATTTTTCTTAAGCATCATTCTTTTTGTTCTTGTACTCCCTTCCCCGCATGTTTTCTTAATTCTTTGTTACTTTCAGTGATTTGCAACGATATAATTAACTTATAATTGAAAGTTTGAAGTCCTTCAACTAGGCATTTGATTGTGTAAACTCAACATCTCATTTCTTAATTAGATGTGTTGATATTATTAAATGCAGCTTTACATCAATGTGTATAAAGAAAAATAAATCATTCAATTAAAAAAAAATAAACAGTAACTTGTAATTCTAGATACAGCTTTCTTATAATATGTTTACGCCTTAAGTATTGTGTAATTCTTAGAACCTACAAATTTGATACTTTTGATTATTTTCAATAAGAGTAAATTAAGATTTCTTTTTCAACAAAAATAAGCTCAATTTAAGCAAAGCAATTAATTTATTTTATTCAAGACGTAATGAATTAAATTTGTCTTAAATTTCACCAAGAACAATAATAGCTTGTATAATTGAATTATATCTGTTTCTGTTTAGTCAACACATTCGGCATCAAATCGATTGAAAATGTCTTTTACCAGAGTCTCTACGCCAAAAATTGTAAATTGTTTTTTTAATATTTTCTACATTCTTTTACTTACAGACTATGATCCAAAAGTTGTTGAACAAAAAGAACAAGCACAACCTGCTTGTTTACCTCTCAGCTATGTACTGCGTTTCATATCGGATGCAGCACGCAAGGAGAGTCCATTTTTGGGCTCCTCTGGAGTGGAGCTCAAACGAAAGCTGGCTATCAAACACCATAGCTACAGCTTATCGTCTTCAAATCGGAGCAACACCCCAACTGGTTCGTCATTGTGTTACCTGTTGTTGTTGTTTTTTTCAAATTGAAGATACCTTTTTGAAAAATATACTTTTATCAAGATAAGAAAAATTGAAAATGCCTAAAAAATATTTACATACATTTTAATCGACAGGTAGTGAACTGGACGAAGATGAAATGATTGTCTCTGAGTCGGAGGATAGTAATGATTCTTGGACTACAGAGGAATTCAGTTCAGAGTTCATTATGAGATATGGGAGCAGGTGAATGCTCACAAACACTGTAAACAAAATCTTTTATATATAAAAATGTCTTTTTTCGAATTATTTTGCAATGCAAAAGGCATTCCGGATCGAGTAATGGGACACCAGGGAATGAGAAACCATTCGCATGTCCTGTTCCCGGATGTAAAAAGCGATACAAGAATGTCAATGGCATAAAGTATCACTCCAAGAACGGCCACAAAAAGGATGGCAAGTAAGTAGACATTCAAAAAAAAAATAATAATTAAATTAAAATAAGTTAGAACAACTTAAGACGATGCTTGTAATTGAAATTTTGTTGTAAAACAGAGTTCGTAAGGGTTACAAGTGTCACTGTAACAAGAAGTACAAAACTGCCCAAGGACTGAAGAGCCATGCATTAGTGGCACACAATACGTCACCCGACAATGTTTCCAATGTTATTGTACGCAGCACATCACCCTCACAGTCGCTAGGCTCGCTTAGTCCGTCGAGTATCAGCAACATGTCCAGCAGCAATGGCAGCTGTAACAACATTAACCAGAGCACGAACGGTAACTGCATTACTCAGGCACCTCCGCCACCTTCACTTCAACAGCAACAGCAACAAAGTCAGCAACAAACTCCACAGGTTAACCATCTGACAAATGGTGGTAGTATACAACAGCAACAACAACAACAGCAGCAACATACGTCTATTACCACCACGAATAGCATCAATCAATCTGTTGCGGGTTCCACGGTTGCTGCTGCCAATCATTTAATGCGCGGCAACATTGGTCTCATCTCCATTAAGTCATCATCCAAGCCCAATACGACGAATCTTATAGCGGCCAATGTGACCGCCAGTAAGATTCTGAAATTAGCAGCGGCTTCAGCTGCTGCCAGCGGCAATGAGGGCACCACAGCAATTTTGGAAAACGGTAAATTAAAATTTGAAGCATGCACCACCGCTACCACATCGACGACAACGCCAACAGCCAAAACAATGACTCTACCAAATTTAGTTAATTTGGGCATTCTAACACCTGCCACCTCACCAAATAACAAATCACAACAACATACAACATTTCAGACTTCGTCAGGTGGTACAGTAACCACTTGTGGTGGTGTTAGCGTTTTGAGCACTTTAAATTTAAATTCATCTTCCTCCTCTTCTGTTTCCTGCACGGCTTCCTCTGCCACTTCTTCTCAATCGCTTAGTAATCAAAGTAACTTAACTAGTCTAAGTCCAAATAATGGTCAGCATCAGCACGATCAGAACAACACTTCGCTTCCGCTTACTTCGATTAGTCCAAATATTGTGCAACAATCTCAGAAAACAGTGACTGTTGCCTCTGTTGCAACAGGCACATCCAATAGCGGAGGTTTAGCTATTAATACTAATAATATTGTGGGCAGTATTCATTTAGCCACCACTTCGGGTAGTCTTGAAGAAACGTAGCCTATACTCAAGACATTACTTATGCGAAGAAAGACATAGATTTTCTTTTATTTAATATGATATGATATGATACAAACAAAAATAATTACATAACTTAAATTCTATATTTCAAAGATTGCCAATATTTTGTGCAAGCTTTTATCATACATAAAATATAATATGCTATACCCTTAGAAGAAAAACAAAAACATAATAAGTAACAAAAAAATATCAAGCTTTCAGCATGCTCACACACTTTAAAGCGTATGAAGTTAAAATAGCACTTTAAATGGGTTAAATTTGAAACTTAAAAAAAACAATAAAAACGTATAGTCCAAGGAAATTTAATGGTATTAGCAAAATATGCCGATTAGTTCAGTTTATATTCACCTATTCCAAAATTTATTAAGGCAAACGAAAAAAGCTAACTTACTAAATTTATTTGTAAGGAATACCTAACTAAGAATTAAATATGCGATCGAAAGGAAACTTTCAAACAAAAAACTAAAAACAAAACCGAGCTCCTTAATTGATGAGTATTATCATTTTTAATGAATTCTGTTTTTTTTTATCCTACTTTAGTTTATTTAGTTTTATTTCAAAGATCTCTTGCTTGATTTAACCTACAAATGGTTAGTTAAGTGGCAAAAGTAAAAAGAGTATTTTTGTTCAGTATTTTTTAAAAAATTGAAGAAAAACAAGAAAACTTCTTAGTTATACGGCGACTTTCGATGTGCCTAATTTCCTCGATTTTCATTTTAATGATGATTCTTAAATCAATTGAAAAGGAGAACGACACATTAAAAAGGAGCCCAGGACTTAAAAAATGTATTATTCCTGCCAAAAAAATAAATCGAACAATTACGTTTGATTCGCGCACAAAAGCTTGCTTTAGTTTTTTCTCCAAAGTTTTTATTTTCTTTTTGATTTTTCGTTTATTTTGTGATGAGAACTCCATTTTCGAAAGCGTTCTACAATATTCTCTATTTAAGTACATATTTATGTATATTTTTCGCTATAAATATTTCTTACAATTTTTTAGACTTAAAAAGTGCACGTTAATTTCGTTTAATTATGTGGTTATAGATTGAATATAAATATACAATTATAAAGGCCAACATAACGTGATACTGCACTCCTTAGGTTTGATAAAGTGGTTTCTTCTGCAATTTGTCGAAAATTATCCAAATTGTTAATTCTAGCTTATCATTATCCTTTAATGTTTGGTCCAGTAGAATTTATGGCCAGTTTTTCTTTGTATTTTGTTTTTATTGCTTTTGAGTCGAGAGATAGTTAAATATGTACATTCCATTTATTAGCATTTATTGAGACGGTTTCCATGATTAGATTAATGTAAAAATATCATTGAATAAGGACCTTATAACTGATTAATGTAATTGCACGTCAGTATTTGGCTTTTAATTCAAAGAAATTAAAAGCATAAACTGGCTTAAAATCATGACCAATGTTTAAGCACATTTTCAGCTTCATATTAGGACGTGTCGTAGAAATTATTGGCATTTACTTGCTCTTCTTCAATAAATTAGGTATTGAACTAGAATTCTAAACTAGAGAAACTGCTATTTACAAAGTCAACATTTCAGAAGAAATATTTGTATTACAAATGATGCTATGCCACTGTTTTGTTGCATTCATTGTACGTGCATCTTCTAAAAAGCCTCTGATAGGGCTGACTGATAAAGTAAGAAAGCCATTACATCAACTGATGTTTCAGCTGCTGTTTTTGAGCCGATTGGACTTCAACTGAACATTGAATATGTGTTTAATGTTCAAACTTTTAGACAAACGATTTTATACTTTGTTCAGCAAAACAAGTGAGTACAGGGTTGCATAAGCAATTCAATTTTAAAGCTCTGACATTGTTTTGTTTTGTTCTCAAAAAGCTTCAAAACGCTCCTTAATAAAATACACTGAATTAACTCTTTATTGTAACTCTTTGATTGTAATTGAAAGTGATAATGTTAACTCTGTTGATATGTAAAGAACAAGCGTACGATTATATTGACAGTAGCCCATTAGCAGTGGGTACACTTTTTTATGAATAATTGCAACAACAATTCTTTAAGGAATGTCAGTGGCTTAGTAATTTGTTAGAAACATTTTTTCTGAAAGTTTAGTAAGTGTAGATCAGGCGCCACTGCTTTGCAAAAAGCTGGTCCATTAGGCCTCCAAAAACTATTTTTGTTCAACAGAGTATAATAAATGTTATGATAAATACAATTCAACGCCAATGTTGTAGTTATAAGCCGGCTTATGTTCAAGGCTGATCTATGTGAATATTATGCCGAATATAATCATAAAATGAACGTTTTAGCACATTTTTCTTCGGTTCTAGATTTCTGGATTGATCAAGAAAAGAAATCTCAAGAGCTTCATATTAGGTTGTGGCACTTATTGGTGTTTATTTGATCCTCTTCAAAATATTCAATATTGAAAAACAATTCTTAACTAGAGAAACTAATTTTTGCAACCTCCTAACAAATGTTTGTATTAAAAATGTTGCTGCTATGCCACTGATTTTTGCATAAGTTGTATGAATCATGTACGACGAAGCTAAAGTTTCAGCTGAGACTTCAAATGAACAATAAACAAGATTATGTTTTTGATGCATAAACCTTTAGACAAACGATTCTAAGCATAAATGCCTGGTCTAAGATTATTGCACTCGTTACTTACTTAAGATGGCGCTACAGTCCGGGTCGGACCTGCGCCTCAACCAACATTCGTTTCGAGTCAGCTCGGTCCCTAGCTAGCTGTTTCCAGTTTCCCACGCCAAGTTGGTTGAGGTCTTCACCAACATGAGTGCGCCACCTGAATCGCGGTCTTTCTTTAATGCGCCGTCCCTCGGGATTGGATTCAAAGACCTTCCGGGCTGGAGCGTTGCTGTCCATTCGCTCTACATGACCCAGCCATCTAAGCCTTTGGACTTTAATTCTTCTAACTAGGTCAGTGTCGCTGTACACCCCGTACAGTTCGTCGTTATGTCTTCTCCATTCTCCATCTATGCGTACGGGACCAACAATCACCCGAAGAATTTTTTATCTTGAAGCATCCTAAGACGTTCTCTATTACACTCGTACGAACTCTAAATTAACCGACTCTATATAAGAGAGATAAGGAAATAATTACTGTTAATCAGTTTAGGCGCTTATTAACTAATCTAGTCTCAAGGGTGACGTTTAGTTTGTGCATGGTTAAATTAGTTTAGGTTAGAATGGCTGTTTGAAATGGAGTAGGACCCACTTAGACTAAATGAATCTTGATTTCTTCTGAGCTCAATGAAACCAATTTGAGTGCCTTAAGAAACGTGAGATACTAATTATGTTAATTTGATTGATATCGTTATAGAGAACTCTCATAGGTAGTTCTTGCGATTCTGAGCAAGAGCATGGCGTATACAGCGGAGATCCATGCATCATTTGGCTCGCTTAGCCGCGAGGCGTGCTTTTCAATTAGACAGTGCCCAGTTATGCCACTGATTATCGAGCTTATATGCTCGAGATAGCAAGCACATTTAGAGCTTGAAATCTAGTGCATGGCATATGTTTTTGTGACCTCAAAAATGACGATATTGTTCCACCTTGGGCAAATATTTTAAGACAAAAAAACGATGCGTATCTAAAACTTAGCATTTAGCATTAGCAAATGTATTTGGAGAAATTCACAGACTGCCATCTTTGTCAAAACGTCTATCAAATGTTTTTTGTGCATTGATCTCAATATTTTAAATTTCCATCGGATGGATTTAAAAAGCGCTAAGAGCAAGTAAGTGTTTTGAACTGTCATACAAAGAGCGTCTCTCACATTGTCCAATCCTCATTAATTTGTAGATTTTTTGAATTTCAAAGTTTTAAGACCTAAAGTTCTAGTTCCTTTGACTCATTACCATGAAAACAACAAACAATTAAATAAGTTTTAGGAATCCATCGCTCCTCATAATTCAACTGGAGTGCAGTATTACTTTTCGTACCACTTTGCAAACAACATTCAATCAGAAAAAATAATTCCTTTCTAAATTATTCGCAAATAACAGCACAATAAAACTACGAAATTAAATTTCAGACTTTAAGATAAAAAAGAAAAACAAAAACGAAACTGACCCTAACTAAAGTATTAAATTATTAGTTTAATTATAGATAGTGCTTAAACAAAACAAAAAAACTATTAAAAAAAAAAAAAAAATTAGAAAAATATTTGGAAAAACAACTTCGTGTTAGTAATTTATTAGTGCAATATTTATCAATTCTTTTTTGTTTACATATATACGAGTATACTATATACATTTACCATTTATTTATTATTTTTTTTTCTAATTTTTGCAAAGGACTTCATTGTGTTTTGTCCTCATTTTATTTACATTTATGTTTCGTTTCTTTTCTATGTGCCTCCTTAAATTTAATAATAATTCATGGCGGAAAGAAGATGCAAGGCACTTTTAAAACGTGAAGCAACTTTTTTCGGTCTTTCCAATATGACAAAAAAAAAAAACTATTTATTTTCTCCTCACACTGCTATTTTTTGTTTTGTATGTTGTTGGTTTAAGTTCCAAGAGTAATTTTGTTTGTGTATATTTATTTATGTATGTTTATTGATAATATTTTTCGTTTTTACTTTAAGCTTCACGTTTTTATTTTCTAAACAAAACAAAAAACAACAAATATATATTTTTGCAGAGAGCCCCCTGCCTCATGGGAGTGTAATTCATTCGAAAACAAATGCCACCCCTTTTGCTACAGAAAGTATCGGCTCTGAGCAATGTGAACAACCTTTGTCATGTTAATTATTTTTTTTTTATTTTAATTTTTAGTTTCTTTATTATTATTATCTATTCTTTTTCTTTTTGTTATTTAAATTATAATGATGTATATTATATTATTAAAAAAAGAAAACTAAATAATACACATATTTATACATACTATAACTTTCGAAAAGTTCTTATTTATTTCTACATAATTTTTAAACATATTATAATTAATTAATAGATTTATTAATATTGTATATACATACTTATGTTTCTTCTATTCATGATTGTTTCCATTTAAATTTTCCTTTCTCCTATTTTTCGCAAAATACTATATATACACGTAAAATGAAAATGAAAACAAAAACAAAAAAAAAAGAGCTTTATAATGTGTATGTATGGCAAAAATGGGAACTCTCCCTGAATTGTATTATCCTTAAATATTAATAATAATTAAAAACAAATAGGCAAATTTACACTAACCATAATGAAAAACAAAAAAAAAATCTTATTTTCTGTGTTGTTACATTGGAAATTAACAAAACTATTATTAATTGTATAAAAATGTAATTTTCTGAAGGGTTATTCTTCACCTAGTCACTATTTTATTAGGTAATTCAAATCAAACAAACAACAAAAACAAAAATTTACTGAAATTAGGCGTATTCCCATTGTATTATTGTTAGAGCTTAATTTGTTTTTATTTATCCTTTTTAATTTAAAACAGAAAGAACAAAATTTGTTTGTTAAACTCCCAAACCCCAATTTTTATGTAAATCTATTACAATCTTTTGTGTTTTTTTATTTTATCATAGTTTTAAACTTGGCTGATAATAATATTTTAATAAGTTATTCTTAAAATAATAAAATGTTTCGTTTCTTTCGTGACAAATGATGAACCGCTGTTTCCTTAAAATTATTTAAAATATGTACACAAAAAATGAGAATAACATAATAAAACATTGTTTTCACTAAAAAAAATAAAAAGCTAAGGAAAACATTGAACAAATTATTGAAGTAATCCCTAAAAAATATAAAACTAAATAATTAAACGTTGTTGTATATTTTTAATTTAAGCTAAATTAAAAGTTTCATAAAATACAAAAAAAAAAATAATTACAATTATTTAAAAAAAAAAATATTATTAAAAAAAATTCATCTTAAATAAGACTGCTGTATTGTTCGTATATAATAATTTATTATAAACACATTAATGTAAAATTAAAACAAAACACTGAACAAAAAAAACTACAAAAAAATATATATTACATATATACATATTTAGACAAATATTTTTCTTCATCTTTATTCTGCTTTTTGTGATTAAATGTGAACATATATATTAATTAATAAATGAGAAAATTGATTTTCTTCATTTTAATGATATTATGTGGGGATAGTTTGGTATGTTTATGGAGGTCGAGATGACCATTTTGCATTTGTTATTAGTTTTTCATTTGATTTAGGTAATGTGATGCTAGAAACATTCCGGATTTTTTTTTTGTATAATGCCTTCTTTAATATCAACTTGGAAAAATCAAACTGAATTTGCATTTATTTCAAAAACATATTGGAATACCTTATAATTACTTTAAAAAAATAATGATCTAATGGTAAAAAAAAATTAATATAAAATATATAAATTTACTCCATAACATCCCTGATCAAAACTAACCGGATTTTATAGAAAATTTCGCGTCTTGATGTTTAGGTAACGGTTTTTCTTGTCATTTGGATAACATAATTAATAAAAAAAAACTAAGCAGGTTGTGAGCTGTCTAAATAGAAATTAATTCGATTAATAAAATGGCTAAAACACGTCACACAACACAAACGCTATTCGTTATAGTGTCATAGACAAACCATTTACAATTTTGTATTTTTATCTATGCTCTTGAACTAAACTGCGCACTAGGCTCATAATTATTACCATTAACTTTATTCACTAAATCGAATTAAGAATTATTCGCTTATCATGATGTTATTTCTTTTTATTAACCATTAGTACAAAAGTCCCAGTGCCAATACAAAAAGTTTTTCAATGACATAACTCAATGTAATAGGTAAATAAAAATACCAATTCTCCTTAGTAATTATTTTTGAAAATTCGGTTTGAAAATATCCAAAATTATACTAGTTTCTAAAGCAATTAGTTGTTTATCTTTACCATTCGAACAAGATTGGTAAGACTGCTATTTGCACTATCACAAATGAAAATAAATAACACAAATCATCACCAAATTATCGATGAATCGTTCCAAAAATGTCAAGACATGATTACCATATAAAAGAAAAACTTATTTTTTGTTTCATTTACATAGCTACATATTACTTCTTTTGTTGAAACTTGAGTTACTGGTAACCACGATGATCTGAGAATACTTGTTTGAAGATTTTGTGAGCTATAAAAGAAGAAATAAATACTTTTAGAAAAAGCAACACACAGGACATTGGACACAAATATATGAGCGGGTCTACCTAGTGCTCGAGATTTATGAAAATTATTAGGTACTCAATAGTGTACAAACTTGCGAGTATTTTCTAAACAATGGGAGTTAATTAAAATCAAGAACCAAAAATAAGAATAGCAATACAATGAATGTTCATCACTGTTGTACGCTTAGGATATCAACATGTCGGGTCAATATACTACATTAATATGATTTTCCGCATACCTATCATACGAAAACTAAAACCATCTTTGAAGAAAGTTGGAATGTACTTTCAGTACATAATTGATGGATAATTTAACACAAATTTCATACACACTTAGGAGAGTTCAAAAAGAATTTTTTATTGAATGAAAGTTGGTTGAAATGGGCGGCCACATTCAAAGCAAACAAATGTTTAAAATTTGATAGTTTTATATATGTAAATGTTTCACCAACAGTTCCATCGACCGTATTGTAACTTGGGTTTATAAAGAAATTCATTTAACTATATAATAAACAATTTCAAATCAATTGATTCAGTAAATAGAAAATTCAAATTTGCATAAAGGTTTCTTTTAGTAAACAACTCGTCGTAGACACACAGCTATTTAATAAAAAAAAAACATCTGTCGAAACAAGTAATTCAAATATTTAATCAGGGTTGAATTTGCAAGAAACCATCTGAACTGGACTATAAGCAAATGGAAAAGTGTGCTTTTCAGTGATGAAAGCAAATTCAACTTATTTTACTCCGATGGTAGAATGACAGTAAGGCGATCGAAAGGAACACGTTTAAAGCCAGCAAATGTACTCCCTGCGGTTAAGCACGGTGCACAGTGGGTCCCCTTCATACTAAGCAGTGCTCAAAATTTAGTATCCTATTTTTAATTATCACTATTGTTGAATATTGATACTCACTACTATAACAAATGAAATTTATTAAATAATATGTTAAACTAAAAAAGTATTAACAACAATTTTTAACGTTTTTGAATATTTTATTTTTAAGAAATTAATGGTTCTTCAATTAACATTTCAATGACTTCAGGGTGAAAAATTTTCCGGTTGATCACTGGCATTGTGCGTGTATAAGTTATTAGGGGATCAGAAGAGATAAGCAATCTATTAAAAACATCCGTCATAGTATCCTTTCGTGATGTTTTCCTGCTAAATTGTTCCCGATATACTTTGAAATCTTTGTTCCTAGCCTCCTGAGCTTCTTCACTTAACTGTCCGATTGGAAGTAGAGCATGGGTTATTATTTCACTTCCATGGATTAGGATTTTATGAACACTTGTGCTCATGTAATACCAGGGATATAGTTCAACATACAATCGGGCTGTTTCTAAGCAAAATCTTCGAAATTGATCTGCATTAATCCTAAAACCGCTCGATAAAGTTTGCAGAATTATATAGAACCTGCGAATAAGATTTTTGTCTATTCCGGTAATAGTGGCAGATAATTCATATTGCTGAAAAAACTTTCTTGCAACATTACCATCATTAGTATTACCATAACCAGGTTTCGGTTTATCGACTATAAGTGACATTTGCTTTTTAAATTCTTTTTGGATGTTGATTTTGGTGTCTTTAACTGTTTGTTTATTTTCTTTAGTCAAACGCCATGATTGCACAGGCAATTTGTATGCAAGATGTAAAACACACTCAAACATCCTTATCCACGAATGTAAAACAGATATACCGAAAGATAAGAAGTTTCTTTTTATAGGCCTTTCTATCATATCGTCTATTTTGTTGAAATTTTTAGATGTCGCGTCGCATAAATAACATCGCAGAGTTGAATTAGTTTCAGATAAAGCGTTGCAGATTTTTCCATCGACCATTGTTAAGACGAGTTTATGTTTGATTTTAAACTTTTTATCATTAATTATTAATTCCGTTGGTGCTAAATTTTGTATTTGGTATTCAATGTTCTCTTTTTCGGCTTTAATAAGTTCATTTGTTTCTTTCTTATATTGCAATTTAATAGGCCTGCAAAACCGTGGAGATGAAGGCCGTGGATTTTGCCACACTATAGATTTCATATTATTTTGTTCACCTATTATTCTCAAAGGTACCATTGATGATAAGAACATGTATTTATCGTCACTCTCTTCCGATGTAAGCCTTTGCATATATTGGGTATGACTAGAGCTCCCATCGAATCCCCACTTGCTAACTAGTGTCAAGTTGATTGAAGGGTTTAAGGTCGCAATCATTTCTTGTTGGGAGTCCATCAGACGAGTAACAGTATGGTCTAATAACGACTGTACTGGTACCTTGGTCTCAATTTCTGTTACAGATATCATATCTGGGTAGCACTTTGACTTTTCTTTTTTTATTTCCTTATAAGATGGAAAAATTTCCTTGGCATAGTTTCGAATGATGTTGTATTGGTTCTTAGATAACTGAGCTTCCATAATCATAGACAGAGCTTGTACAGAAGACACTTCGGGAGATCTTTTTTTATCTACTCGTATATTTTGCTGGCTGGGATTATTTTCACTTAATTGCTTCACTAAATTTGATTCTTCAGGTCTCCCGCTAGCTCGGAAATTCATCTGTGCAGCATATGCTAACTCATCTGCAGTATAAGAAGCGCGTAATTCTGCTGTTTTCCTCCGTTTCGTTTGCTCACTACTCTGCCCAAAATCGGTTCTCGGGCGGCCACGTTTAAGTGAACAATATAATTTAAATTTTAACTCTCCTTGTAACCAAACGCTTTCGTTTTGCAAGAACCTTTCCTTGTGCCTATTACAGTTGTTCCATTTTAAAAGAAATTGTTTTTTAAAATTTCGTAATTGGTAGTTGACTTCTTTTACGAATAAATCGGGGCAATTTGTTTTTGCAATAACAAATTTTTGGAGTTCTAAAAATTTGTCTTCAAATTTTTCAAATTTACTGTCCAATAATACTTCAGATAAGGTTTTTCTCTGTAGTATTTTAATATTATTCGTTGTGGATTCACCTGAAGAAGAACAAGAAGAAGAAATACTTAATGCTTATACCAGCTGCTTATGGAAGTCGCAATTTGGACATGTTTTATCTAAAACGGAGTAAGACATTGAAGCATTTTGATCGCGACAAGTCAAATTTTCAGTAAAAAAAAAACTACAAAAATTGATCCGTTATTTATCCTAACTCACAAAAGCTTAACTTTGACCATCTGATTAATAGAACTGAAAAAATAAGATTTTTAATCGAACCTCTTCGTTCGAAATTTTTTTTTTGATTTTCCGCCGATGGGGTTAGCCTAGCAAACTTTTATTTTGAGTTGTTTTGGATCATCGAGATAAAGGTATTGGAACTTTGGAAAAATTACATAGCACCATTTTTCTTATTAAATATCTATAAGAATTCAAGCGGTTACACACCTGAGAAAAAAATCCCTAATTTTAAACAAAACCTACCCCTCCCCCACCTTGACCTATAAAAAAACTACCAAAGTTTTGTATTCGATACTTCGACACAAAAACCTATAAGCCCACGTACTTAGCTTTTCGGATATACCTCCATTACCCATAATTTATGTCGAATCTTTTACTATAAGTTTACTAAGTCTCTAACTCAAACTTATTTATTTTAAAAACGCGCTCCATGCTCTCACTTCTCTCTTCGGATTTATAATAAAGAGAGTTTGGTCTTTCAGTCTGTATCATTAGATTTAAAAGTTCTCTGCGCAAATTAAAAAAAAACCGTTCTAAAATTTGTATTGCTTCCGAGTAAAAGCCTTTTCCGTCGATGTACTTTATATACATAAAAACGCTTTTAATAATTTAAAAAAAATATAATTTGTAATCTACATACCTTCATCAACAATCGACATATCTATATTTTTTTTTAACTTAATAATTTAACTTTTAAAAATAAAAACTTCAACCGCTAGATCAAGACACTGCATATGTGAATCAAAAACAATTAAAAAGTGTCGACTTTGAAGTACCGTAACTTGGCCGCCAGACCAAGAGAGAAAGTAATACTTACGTATGACGTGTGTTACACCGTTAATATTGATTTTGAACTTTTATTTTATTTTTATTCCCAAAAATTAAAAACGGTATTTTGAGCACTGTTTTATATGGAGAGGACCCACTGTGCGGTGGTGCCTCGGTGATGGTGATGGACTAAACATTAAGATTTAGTGAAAAAAAATCCGGTTAGTTTTTAGCAGGCAAATTTCTGAATTTATTTAATTTTTTGTTACCATCATTTATTATGCGGATAATTTTAACTTGTTTTTATTTTTGTATGATCTAATTACATTATAGAAATATATAAAAAAGAATTTACATTCTTGGGTAGCAAAACATGGATTAATAAACTTGACCAAAAAAATCCGGAATGTTTCTAGCACCACGTAATAAATAGAATACGAAAATTAGACTTCCTAAATTAACATACAATGTTGGAAAAAATAATAGAAATGATATCTTAGCTTGTAAATTCTGTTGCAACAAACAACGTATAAGGAAGAGTATAAACAAATTAAAAAAATATCATACACCTCTCCATACTAGGCTAGTTTTTTCATCGTCGGTATTATTTTATCCATCACTGTACATATAAATTAGTTGCATTTTATTAATCTGTACATAATATTGCCTTACATTCTGTTATACAACTCAAACGTTGATGCTCAGGTTCTCTTGAGATAAAATCGTTAGATTATTTTTCTTAAATTTAAAAGTTTTCTTCGCTAAAAAAATTAATAACAAACAAAATGATAAAATGCATGCAATATCAACATACCAAAAATAAAACAGTTGTTCAGAGGGTTCAACGTTGCCACCACCCTTCAGCTTCAGTAATGGTTTAGTGAAGAGCTTTACACCAAGGTTCCAAGGGATGGAGATAAATGGATGCTTCAACCGGACTCAGTTGATGCAAAGTGGAAGAGCTTTGAGTCGCATCATAGGTTCTATTAAAGCTGAAAATTATCCTTTTTGGAACTCGGAGTTGTGTCCTCTAGATTATTGTTAGAGGTCAGATTTAGAAAATGCAGTCTGCGAGACACCTCTTAACAATTTGGAAAGGCCTTTTATTCCACTAACACATTTTTTTATTTAAAATAATATTGTAGGATAATAAATGAAATAAAGTTAAATATAAAACGTAACACAGTTTTTATCTTATATTAACAGGACTAATGGCAGGATTAAATAGGTAGGAACATTGCAATGACTGGGAATGACAGAGTGATGTAAGGAATTCCACATTCGCGTAGTACGGCTAAAGAACGAATCTCTCTACTTCACGGTACGACTGAAGTTGGGCTCGAGGGTATACTGATGAGCATACCTAGAAGCGCAAATATTACGGTTAAACTGTTTAAGGGGAGGAATGCAACTAGCTATTTCACGAGCGCATAAATCGCTAAAATAACGGTAAAACAGGGTAAGACAGGAATTTTTAGGACGATGTTTGAGTGACGTAAATAAGTAAGTTGCAGGAGCACTAGCCCAGAGATGGATGGAGAAACTTTGGACGTATATAAGTCTTGTAAATGACAACCAGATCAGTGGGGGAGAAAAACTTCTTGCATAACCTTAGA
The DNA here is from genome assembly GCF_945859685.1 of Eupeodes corollae. Lineage (NCBI taxonomy): Eukaryota > Metazoa > Arthropoda > Insecta > Diptera > Syrphidae > Eupeodes > Eupeodes corollae. The sequence goes on from NC_079147.1 coordinate 35,083,569, forward strand.
AAACCCAAACATCTTGCGGCATTTTTGGTGACATCGCGTATGTGATCGCTCCACAAAAGGTGGTTGGTGATACACATACCGAGAATATCGAGATGTTCAGTCTCCTCGATGCAAGTGCATAGATTAATGGCAAGGGGTATATCTCGCTTTAACGATACAAGACAGCATTTAGTTTTCGAAGATTAAATTCCACGCGGTTTTATTCCCCATTGTACAATGCTGTTTACGAGTAGATCTGAATTTAATGAACTTTTTATATTTGTCGTTGAAGTTCCACATTCGAAGGTGAAGATGTGATTCTGCAAACGAATATGAAAAGTTAAGAGTACTATCGTCAGCGAAACAGTGTATTGGATTAGAAGTTGCAGAAAGGAGATCGTAAATAAAAATTTTAAAATGAGTGTTGAAGATAAAACGGAGCTCTGGGGCACACCAGTATTTATTTGTGGTTTTCAGACTTGAATCCATCCAATACAACTTGTATTGAACGATTCAAAAGGTAATTACTAATCCAATGAAGTAGGGATTCGTGAAACCCGAAAGCACACATTTTCGGTAAGAGAGCCTGATGCCAATCCCTATCAAATGCTTTTTTAAATATCAAGTGCAATAATTTTCCTTCCTCCAAAACGATGTAAAGATTTGCTCCACTGTTCATTGAGATGAACCATGAGATCACCAGTGGACCTATTGCTACGAAAGCCATATTGCCGGTCATTAAGAAGCTTCAGATCTTCGAGATACTTCTTGAGCTGATAATTAATCAGCGTTTCCATGACCTTGAAAAGAAGTGATGTAAGTGCAGTCGGTCGGTAATTAGACGTTGCAGAAGATTCGCCTTTTTTGGGAATAGGCTGGACAAATGCGGTTTTCCATCCACTTGGAATGAGACCTGAAGAGTAGGACAGATGAAAAGCTTACGCAGTGGTTTTGCCAGCGTTGAAGAACACCTCTTCAAAACAATAGCGGGGATACCATCGGGATCAGTGGATTTATGAATGTTGAGATCTTTAAGAACTTTTACCACAGTACGAGTGCGAAAAAAGATTGGTCCCATAGAATCTATAACTCGCTCAAGTACAGGCGGAGTCATAGCACTCACTGGCAGCGTTGAATAGGCGGCGAACTGCCTAGCAAAGATATTAGCTTTCTCTAAAGAGCTAACAAATGGAGTGTCATTGGCAACGAGCGTAGGAACCGAGAAAGAACAATTCCTCACATTTTTTACAAATGACCAAAAATTTGTACTTCATTTGGGATATTACAGTATTTTTTGGTCATGTAAAAATTTGGTCCGTCGAATATGGGCGTTGTAGGCTTTCCGGGCTTTGCTTGAACTTATTCCGGTTTTCCTCAGTTGGATTGGCCTTAAAACAAAAGTTCTCATTCCCAGGAGAATCAAACTTGTGATCATATCAGCGCTGGCTTCGACGTCACTATCGAGAAAGCATAGTGACCAGTTAAAGATCCTAAAATAATTGTTGAGATCGTCCCAGTTGGCGTCCTCGTATTTCCAAACGGTTCTCTTAGGAATTTTTTTTTTAACTGAACAGTTTTGACACGAGAAATTTGCTGATATAACACAATAGTCAGATGTGCCTAGAGGAGATAAAACACTAACAGTGTACTTATCAACGTCCGATATTCGGGTGGGCTCGTTGACCAGCTGAGTTAGGTGGTCCAACTCAGCGAAGATTTGTGAAAAGTGTTTGATAGAACTTCAAATAAATAAAAAAAATGCTCAATAGACCAGCTTGATGTTGCTTAGAGTTCATGTTGTCTTAATTTATCCATTTGAAAAAAAAAATTCTAAACACGAAATGCAACGATAAAGTTTCAAAATTTAATTTTTTTTTTGACGGTCGAATTGTGGGAAAAAATTGGTGTTTTCCCGTTCTCTTACTTTTTTGTTGTTTTGTTTTTTTATGAGAGAATTTTACTCCACTCTTAAAAATATCTCTTTTTATGAAATGTTGTTCAGAAAGTAAGCGAACAAACCTATTTTTAATTCTAATTTTGTGTTTCGTGGTTAACTGACGGGAAGATATTGTATATTTTTCCAGTTCATACTCATAAGGTCTTTAGCAAATTTTTAACAACCCCTAAATTATTTAAAAAAAATCTCCTTCATTGTTTTCTATTGCTCAGCATGGCTACCAACTCAACAGTCTTAACCAATCAAGTAATAAAAAACTTGTACAAGGGATGTAATACATGCTGATTTTTCTAAGGCGTTCGACAGGGTAAATCACACTGTCTTGAATAAAAAGCTTTTCGTCCTTGGTTTTCATTCCAAGCCTCAGACGGTTTGCCTCGGCGGGCAACGAAGCGATCTAGAGCTGATAAAAAAGCAGTTGAAGTTAAGTCTCCGACTAATTCGGTGTGGATTGCTTTTGTTACAAAGCAAACGAACAGAGCTATGTAGGCCTTTACAAATTTAGGGTTCCGACCTCGATTTAAACGAAGTTATAGGCCCTTCGTTGTTGCTTTTTGTTGACGAATACAGCCAATGCATTCTCGAACCACCTTTCGATTTCTGCAACCGAGGATATACAAATTTGGTTTGATTAACTCTTTTTATTTGGAGCAGCGGCCAACCAATGCAGAACTATTGATGAGTCCAACCAAATACATTCACATCTGTAAAGCGGTCCCTAGACTATCAATATTATTGAACAATATATTGCACAATATTATTGACTGGTACCCCACACTAAACAATATTTCGCACAATAAATCATTTGAGAGTTCTTTATTTGTGCTTCAACATCATGCTCGATGATACGGATTATTGTTGTGTGGCAATTGCTCTTGCTATTTCTGATGGCTGTTGTAAATTCAGACTATGAATTTATGATGGTAGATGCTGGCATAAACGGACGAATATCGGATGGAGGAGTTTTAAATCACACGGAATTTGGAAAAGCGTTTACAAATAAATCACTTTGTATTCCTGGACATCGTAAAATACCAAACAGTGATAAGAAATTACCATTTGTTTTTATTGGTGATGATGCCTTCGCACTGACCGACAACTTTATGAAACCGTATGGACAAATTGGATTAAATAAGGAGAAACGAATCTTTAACTATCGTCTTAGCCGCGCGCGCCGAATTGTTGAAAATGCTTTTGGCATTCTCGTTTCAATATTCGGCGTGTTTCAGCGGCCAATTAATTTATCCCCTGAAAAAGCTCAAACAATCGTCTTAACGGGTTGCTATCTGCATAATTATTTAAGACGAAATCAGCAAAACAAATATATTTCAAGAAACATCATAGATGTTGAAAACCTAGACTCAGGACAAATTATCGATGGCGATGTAGTCAATTGACTACATTACAAAATTCTCACAGTTTCATATACTTCGATTAATTCCACTATGAATTTGCGTTCCTCTTTTTTATTATTATTGTTTGCCATTTTGACATTTAATGCAGGGAGATGTTTTCACTACGAAAATTCAAAACAAATGACAAAATATTGCGCAAACACATCCACAGACTGTACAATAAATTTGGTTGCACAATAAATATCAAAAGGATTTTGATTTCGTACAATATATTGCACAACCCTTCAATATGAGCCCTAGACTCTCAATAATATTGTACAATATCAAAAATTGCACAATAATATTGATAGTCTAGGGACCGCTTAACCTGTAAAGAGAGCTTGATTTTATTTATCAATCGAACAAGTAATAAAGCTCCACACAACTCAAGCCTTGAAAGAGGTAAAACCTTTAATGAAGCGACTTTAGATTTTGCTGCGACGAGAGTCACAGAAATGGAATTATCAGATTTGACGTTTCGACAATAGACCACTGCTGCGTACCAATAGTTCGTAGTCCACTTTCGTAGATTAAGTCCAGCTGATTTTAAAAGTTCGACTAGTTCCCTCCGAAGAGATATGATATCATCAATAGTATCTGAGCCGGTGATGACATCATCAACCTAAAAATCTTCCAAGAAAATTTTTGATACTCAAGGATGACTTATAGAAGAATCAGCTGTTAGCTGTTTGAAAATTCGGACAACCAAAAATGGAGCAGAAGCTGTTCCGTATATAACGGTGAGAAGACGAAAATGTTTTAATGGTTCATTAGGGCTCTCACGCCAGACAATTCGTTGAAAATCTGTGTGTTTTCGAGCAACCCAAATTTGCCTGTACATTTTTTCAATATCTCCTGTCATTAGGTAGGCATATGTTGATGAGATCTTAAGCAGATTGAAAATATATCGCGCTGGATAGTAGGACCCACAAGAAGAGTTTTGTTTAGGGATTGTGATTCACCAGTTTTTGCAGACGCATCGAATACGAAACGGATTTTCGTAGTACTACTATCTTCTTTAAAGATTGCGTGATGCGGCAAATAGTAGTTCGAAAAATTTGATTTTTGAATTTCGTTGGATGGGATTTCTTCCATATGTTGAAGAGAAATGTATTCATTCATGAATTTTGAATATTCCGATTTAAGAATTGGATTCCAATTGAATTTCCATTCAATGGAATGAAAACGCGCTAAAGCTGTGAAAGAATCTCCGAAATCGAAATTTGTCGAAGGTTTAAACAGAAGTTCTACTTCATATTTGCCATCTTGACAACGAGTGTGACTTTTGACGAAGTTTTCTTCTGCCAATTGCTCCTCGACAGAAATTTATTGCTCGTTGCATTTTTCCTCAAGTCTCCAAAACTTTCTAAATCGAATTCTAGATCCTGATTTAAACAAGTGTGAAGAGTCTGAATTCCTGGGGGCTTCGAATTACAACCAGCGGTTACCTAGCCAAAAATGGTTGGAATCGAAGTAAGGAATCCACCTTCTTCGATTTTAGCAGCTCCCGTAATGATATTAAAAACTCTATAAGCCCATATCAGAACATCGATTGGGTCGCTTTGATGATACTTAGGATCAGCAAGATTTGAGTCGAGAAAATTTGGTAAAAAAAACAACCAATTTCGCTGGCGATTGAATTCAGAATGAATAAGAACAAAATTGTTAAGCTTAGTTAGAATTATAAAAGTAAGGTAAGGAAATGAAATGAAAAAGAATACACAAAAACCAATATTTTTGTTTGTAGAAGAAAATCGCAAGTACAAGTAAGTAAGTATATATAAGTAAATATGTATAAATTGTAAATAATGTACAATAATTAAAAAAGAGAAAATTAAAATACGTACGATGTATTCTTCTTATAATTTAGGGTACTTTATCTAATGTTTGGCATTCTTAAACAGGCATTATATTTTTGAAACAGTTGGTATCGAAGTGAATTTAGAAACAAAATTTACATCTATATTTCTATTCATATTATTCACATTTCCGAGGTTCTAAAAATAAAATAAATTGGGTGGCCCAACTGTCCGTTGGGAACCAGGGCCTAGTGACGTACAACGCTCAACCATTCCTGGGTGCGAGTACTGTTGTCAGGAATGGAATTTCCGAGGTTCTATTGTATGAATTAATGGTTTATCCTTATTTTACTCAGACATTTAACAGTTTCATTCATACAAATAAATTGGAATTACAAAATTACCACTGTTGTAAGCGTTGTGGGGGTGCAATTATATAATCAATTTGACTTTCTGCTTATCTTTCAACATCCGGTAGAATACCAGCATAACTAATAGTAGTCCAATTATGTGGTTCTTAAAATGTCTTAAAATGTAGAACAGACAATTGATTGCCTAAAATATCATATGAGTCAATTGAACCTAATATGCGGAACATGGATTGGAATAACAAACAGAATTGTATCGCATTAATTACACTGCACAAATTGAGTAAAATTTTCAATGCGGGCAAGCACTGCATATTATATTGAGATATGTACATTGGGGTGACCGCAACTCCCGAAGATTTTTTTGTCGAATTCGTTACGGGGGAACCAAATAAAATGATCAGCCTTTGCAGATTTTTAGCTAGCCAAAATTTCAGCTCGATTCGATAACGGTAAATGCTGCCGACACGCGCTCAAAGTTTCAAAAATCTCAGATTTTTCCCCGTTTTACGAATAAAATTAGATCGAACTCTCAAACAGCTGACCGTATTGTCACTGTTTATGTACTTTATTATAGGTAGTACTTTTGTCAATACTCAATACAAATATCATGAATACATTTACGTAAAAATAAGAAAATTTGGATAAAATTGATAGATATCGTTTTTTTTTTCAAAGAATTTTCCTATATTTTGGAGAACGAAACATAAAACAGTTTTCTTGCACAAAAATACTATAATATCGTGTTTTACATTACTGATACATAATAAATGAAATAAATACTAAACAAAGATTATAATTTAATCTAGAGATTTACATAAAGTGGATCTTGAAACATTTGGATACAATTTTCGGCACTCTCTGACTACTTGAAGAACATATTGCTTTTGATCCTCATCTTTTGTTAAAAGGTTATTAAAATCTGTTATTAATTTGACTCCTCTTTCTGCCATGTCATTTACGACCTTAAGTGATTTAACTATTTTGAAACCATCCTTAAAATGGGGGTTTTCGGGACAAATATTTGGAGGTTCTTTCGAAAATCTACGTTTATTTTCAAGCGGTTAAAAAAGTTTAATGTCTCCTTGTTGATAATGTTTTTTAACCCAGCTGATACAAATTGGTCAAGTTGATGTTTCGGAAGCCTTGGATTTACAACTCTGTTATCTTCTGCCTCGTCGCTTATCAAAAGTATGTTGACCATTTCAGATTTTTCGCTGTCGTATAAAGTTGGGTCAAAAACGCCAGACCTACCAACTCTAAACTCAAATACCATAAATGGTTTGAAAATTTTGCAAGAGCTTTCTCAGAAATGTCCTTGTCTATTTTCTGGTACTCGATAAAACTACGCAAAAGATCAAAATCTTGTTTAGGAGCCATATAAGCCCTTGGAGCATTAAACCAAACCCAAGAGCATTTCGTTCTTCATTACTCATGCTAAACTGGCTTCGAAACATAAATATTTTTAAACTATAAATAGCTTTAGCCATCCATCTGGCATGATGAGTAGCACCTGGTGTTCTAAATCCAACTACGTTTCCATCTAGCACACCAACTAACACTAAAACCAACTGCAGGAATTCTTTGTAGTCATCTCTAGACTGACATTCTCTGAGTTTTATCTTTAATTCATCTGCAATCTGGGTTATAACATCATTGGTTAGGTGTTTTTTATAACTTTTTTATCACTGATGCCTGTGTTATACCGTTTAGGGTCTATTTTTGACCATTCATTTTGAAATCTTTTGAAAATATCAGGTTGAGGTCCAGTGGTTGAACCCAATTTACAGTCAAAATGTTGGAAAAACCTTTTAGCCTTTCAGTGTTTGAAGCAGTGGTGTCAAAACACATTGCTTTCACAGCGTGTGAAACTCCCCATTGCTCCAGAATTTCATACACAGCAGCGGCCTGCTCTTCACCAGTACTATTTTCTATAACTGGCACTCCAAGGAGTTGTTCATTTTTACCATAGGATATAGATATAGCAATTCGTTCATTCTGCTCTCTCTTTAGAACACCTGGTAGCAGTTTCCCATCGCAATGAACAACCACTGCTTCATTTTCTGATATTTGTACTCGTTTTCGGATGTCCGCGGTGTATTTTTCCCTAAAGATTCTTCTTCTCGAATGTAAGGATGATTTTGAAACTACAAACTCCATTGGATTCTGCCCTAGTGCTTCTATTGTAGCTATAATTATGCGAGAAGCATTTCTGTCAGATACCTTACATCGATCTAATAACATTGAAAGTTTCATTGTTAACAGCTCTTTCACCCCACGACTGTGTCTCATTCTTTTGCTACCCGACGGTCCAGAAACTTCCGTGGTTTCCTGAGATGTAGAAACGCTTATTCCATCCCAATGCGCTGAATGGTGGTAATATTCATTTCTTGAGCTCCCTCCTCCTCTTCCGCCTGTGCTTCCTCCTCATCGTCAATATCTTTTAAAATCAGAGCAAGAATAGCAAAAGGTCTAAAAATATTGAAAGGAAAGCTTACCGATATCAAAACTGAATTCTTTAATTCTGCGTTTCATTTTCTCTGCATTCTTTTTAGCCTTTTCCTCTTCAGCTCGACTGAATCGCAGATCGACTCCAATCAGACAGCCTTGACGATCTTTTTCTCTCTGTTTCAAAAGAAAAACCTTATCTTCTGGCTCCATCATGATCAAGGCATCGCGATGGGCTACATCAAAGAGATCGTCTAATTTTAAGGCAAATTCTCTTATTTTGTTTTTTGTGGTTTCAAATGATTTATTTGTATTTCGTTTATGATTTCTCCACTCATTGTATAGTTTCTCTATTTTTTAATTACATCTTTTTCGTATTTTGATGGAATTCTTGCTTTTTTCCAAAAAATAAGTACCTCTCGAATGACAAGTTTTGCTGATTCTTTCAGATTTAACTTCACAGTCCGCAAATTAAACAACAAAGTTGCCAAAACTTGACGATTTGGGGGTAATTTACAACCTGTTATTTGATGAGACGCATAGCCTATAAGAAATATTTTTGCACGGGTTCGGCTTTTTATATTTGATGTGGATGCCATATCAAAGAACATAATAAATATCTGTAAAATCCTTAAAATTACTTAAAATATTGTAGAAAACACAACAGAAACAACACTCACAATTTTTAATCTGTCAATTTACTGTATATTAAAAATAATAAGCGAATAAAAAGCGTGTTTTTTTGTTGAAATATACGAACTTGCACTTTTGTTAATTAAACAATATCAACGACTTGAAAGCTTTTGGTCCTACTAACTAGATTGTTGTTAGTGACAATAAAAACATTTAGCATGTGAATTATGTGTAACAGTACTAACTTTAGGGTCAGTTTGTTCACATTTTGCTAAATCTGTAATAAGTTTTGTCACAGTCTCTGGTTAAATAGAGGGAATCACCCAATATTGGCTGATTAGCTATTTGGATAATTAACAACTCAAATTATGGATTCATTGACAGCAATTGTGGTTAACATGCAAATTCGCAAAATAAACAGTCACAACAATTGTTGATTAAATTTGATGTATAAATAATGAGAATAGGGACAGTTGTTTGGGAGCAAAACAGAGAAAAAAGAGAGTTTTTTGAAACTTTGAGCGCGTGTCGGCAGCATTTACCGTTATTGAATCGAGCTGAAATTTTGGCTAGCTAAAAATCTGCAAAGGCTGATCATTTTATGGGTTTCCCCCGACCCAATTTCAAAAATCGATTTATTGCGGTCACCCTATTGTACATATATGTAGGTCGGTCCAGAAGGCTTAAGGACAATTATCACTGCTGAAGATTGAGCGCGGGCACTAAAAATAAAGCGGATGTAATGAAATAGTATTGTTTTGGGCTTAGTTTGGGAGGCAAAGCTTTCTCTTGAAGTTTATCATTATCTTCACACACAAGTTAATCTTTATTCATTCAACAAAATAAAGTTTTGTTTGGCTCATCTGTAAAGGTTCGAACGCAAAGAATGGTTTTTTCCATAGCCACAGAAATATCCGTATTTATTTTGCACATTAAATTAGTAGCGACTTAATTATGTACATATCAATGTGTATTGCCACCTTTTTTTAAATTGTTTTGAAAATTCGATTTGGGATGAAGCCATAAGGTTTTTATAGATATTGCAGTACTGTCCACCTTTTTTTATTCAACCGATTAGGGATCGGGTAGGTTCAGACGACATACTGCCATAAAAATACCTTCCAATTAAGGCATCTTTATTAGAAAGTTGACTGGAAAGTTAGTCGAAAAAAATGTGTACTACCAAGTCAAGTCAACGTATGTCAAAATGACAATTGATCATGTTTCTTCATTCAACTGAAAGCTGAACTTTATTACTCTATGATATGTTTATTTTCTGCACATTTCCATTTCATGCTTTGTGTTAAAGGGTTCCTAGTCAAATTGAAAATGAAATAAGTAATATTTCTTCACAATAAAAAATGCCAAGCGTGATGGACTTGTAGCTTGCCTGAGGAGTGTTTTGTAGACAATAACGTTTTGTATAGTTTATGTACTATTAGCTGAAGTTAGTGCTTAATGGAGTAAAGATCCAAGTTTGAAATGTATAACACTTGAAAAACTTACTAGCTGCTTTGGGCAAATTTACGTTCAAAGGATGCAGTTGACTGCCAATGAAGTCCAATGAATTGGCAGGTTCAGACAACATAAGAGACTTGCAAGTTTCTAGCATCTGATTGGCCAGCGCCAAGTCAAGTCTTCTTTAATCTAAATGACAGTTGATCATGTTTTTCATTCAATTGAAAGCTGAACTTTATTACTCTATGATTCATTTATTTTCTGCACAACTTCATATAATGATTTCTGAAAAAGGATTAATTGTCAATTTGGAAAAGAAATAACTAATATTTGATTATGATATTATGGAGACGTGAAAATCCCAATCCCTCTACATTTAGATTCATACATTTTGGATACATTGTTTAATCGACCTCGGTGTATGGATAGGGGCATTATAATGCTGGAATGAAAATGGTATTGGTCCTAAAATGTCAAATAATTGTGGGAATGCATTTTTTAAAACTTTTTACACGTTATAACTCTTCGCCACTCTGTTTTCCACGACCTGTATTTTTTGCCAAATTGTATAAGAGTTCTTCGTTTTTCATTGATGTGGTTTTTCTCGATTTGTTTTTCTTTTAAAATGTTTAACATACTTTACACCCCGTTTTATCATAGGGAAAATGCAATGCCAATGAAAAATTCTAATGGTTGTGTTGAAAATAGGCTCTTTTGCTAAAAGATCAGAATAAGAATAGGTCCAACACAATCAACGAAAATTTGTTGTGTTTTATTTTTCACTCGGAATCAGACGTATTTGAAGCAGATCTGGATGTTTGCACGTCTGTTGGTCATTTATGTGCGTTTAAAAGTTATGCGTATTAATATTTTTCTAGTAATTTTAAATGACCCGCAAATATTTATCCCATAGTACCCGTGACGTGCCCATAACTGTAATGCCAGAGGCCTTGGGTTTAATAGCTGCCTGTGACACCATAAGTTTTTTGTCACGTGTACTGCACCTTGCAACTTGCAAGTAATTGCAAACCCTGTTCTGTTCTGTACATCAAAAGTGCTTCTTCAAATTAGCCGTTCAGATTCGGCAAAAAAATGTAGGGCTCCTCCATCCCTGACATGACCAGCACACATGAATGGTAGAGAGTTGTTAGTCAGTAGATTCTAGTTCTTTATGGACTGTTGCGCCACATAGTTTATTTTATTTGTATTTTAACATACAAAATACAGTGGAACTATTCAGATAAGCGGCTAATGTACATATAAATTAATTATATTATTAATTTTATACAAAATAAAAAGGTACATTCACCGCATTTAGATTACTGAATTTTTAATTAAACAAGACATACTTCTTAAGGGACAGAACTTTAAATAGGTCTGAGCATACATTTTTTAAGTAAATCCTTATTTTGTAATTAGTGTATAAGTAATAGTAGTATGAAAAGGAAGTTTGAAACCATAGATAATTCTATTTTTTAAAACATATTTAAATTTTAAATAAGACTAGAATTAGAATAAAAAGTTATAGCCATTGTGTTGAAGGTTTCTGTTTCTGCTACTAAGCCTAGCACGTCCAGTATAAAAGCTGACTGTTTTTAAGTTACAACCAAAATTAAAAAAAGGTATGTTCAGTACCTATGCTTATATTAAAATGTTAACTAATTGCCACAACCAACCAGACGCTATCCAAATTCAAATAAAACATATGTGGACAAAATGTACAGTCAACTCACGAACTAGTTTTTTAGTAGAACAAGATGTAGTAAGTAATAGAGCCCATACACTACACCAACTGTTTGAGCAAACAAATGTATTTAGTTTTTGTAAAAATGTTTGTGCAAACTTTTTGAGTAGTGTGTAGCGATGATGCGTGTTTGCGCAAGCGGTTTGAACAAAATCCAAAAATTTTGAATTTTCCGTGCCTGCACAAACATGTTTGTGTGGTGTGCATTGAAATTTGTTTAACACTTCTACTGTTTCTTGCAGCGCAAGAGGTTTTTCTCTAAAGATTGCATTTCCGTTGGCAGAAAAAACAGGATATATGTATACTCATGAATTGGAATCAATCTTCTTTTGCTTTCAAATCACATAGCGTGCAAAACTGAATAAAACTGCCGTTGAATGGTGATCCGTTTTAGCTAAGGACTTCACATCTTGTTTTAAATATTAAGGATATTTGACTGTAATTAAAAAAAAAATTAAATGGGGTGGCGCAACAGTCCGTTGTGAACCAGGGCCTAGTGACTTAAAACTCTCAACCATTCCTGTGTGCGAGTACTGTTGTCAGGAATGGAAGGGACCTACAATTTTAGGCCGAATTTGAACGGCTAGTTTGAAAAAGCACTTTTTCATGACAAGAGTTACTCTTGAAGGATTTGTAAATTCCTCGCAAGAGGCAGAGGTGGCACAGGCAGGGATTGCTTTGTGATTTTCGAGCTTCCTCCATCGCGTTCCAAATTTGCATTGCTTTGTATGATTTTGTAGAAAACCTCTTTAGCAAGGTTCAAATTTGATGGATTCAGCGATATTGTTTCTCCACACGAACTATATTTCTTTTAAATATATTTCTTCCTGTTAGTTCGTACTTAATCTTTATTTAAAAATAAGAAGACGAGACGAGACTGATTAAAATTCTAGTTTTCTTTATTGTATGTGGATATCATAACCTATTCTGTCTGAGGGTTGGAAGTGACTCTCCGATAATTCATCTTTTGGATTTAAAATAAACTCATGTCTAGTATGGTGGTCAACACCCACACAATTTTGAAAGATAAAAAGTTCAAGTGTAACGTCGCAAAATCGTGGAGAAGACTCCGTAATTAGAAATATTTATATATACACTTTGTTTGTTGGAAGTCAAACAAAATGCATTCGTTTTGTCAGTCGGTCATCATGATGAGATAAAAACTTTAAAATGTAGTCTGCTTGTAATTTAAGCGTGATAGTAAATATTTTTGAAAGTCCTGTTTTTCAGACACAAGGCATAGCTAGGTATTTTTAGGGGTAAATTCAAGATTCTTCGAAAAATATTTGTTAAATTTTTCTATCTCCTCGTATTCGTCGGTTCCTCATACTTAGGGAGCATAGCAAAGCGAACAGCATCAAATATTTTGTATTTCGCAGATTATACTATAATAATACGCTATAGGGTTTGAAAATATGTTCCTCCAGGATAGCTTTAACAAACTTGTGAAGTAATACCAGGTCATCAGCATATAAAAGAACATTTACTTTCAAGTCCGCAATGTGGAGTCTTCCAGGTAGATGAGCTTCTACATCATTAATTAAAAGTGTAAATAGAAGAGCACTTAAACATTTTTTCTGAAACCAGCTTGGAATTGGTCAGGATATTATTGGTTTCAACCCATGTTTCAAGCCTGTTAGCAAGTACAGCACAAAACACTTTTGAGATGACGTTTATTAAGGATATGAACAAGATGAATAGTCGCTGCTGTTTACGGAATCTATACTATTTTTGACTTTTAATCGTTTCATCAATAAGACTATTAAAACTTGAATATTCAAAACTTATCTATCTTACATTACCATCGAAGAACTTATTTAGACTTTTATCCTAAAACGTATTTATATAAAATATTTTGCAGACATTTATTATAAATAAAAGATTTCTCTATTAATTCTTAAATTTAAATAAATTTTATATTAAACTTTATTTGGAATATTTTAACGAAACCTACTTAAAAATCTTTTACATAGAGAATTACAAGAATATGTATAAAAACAGGAATATCGCGGATAATACAATAAATTATTAATATATAAAACCAATTGTTACTTTTCAATAACAATTTCCTATTTTTGTCCGTTATTTTATTTTTTAGACATTAACTGTTTTATAAATGTATCGACTTTCTCAGAGAGACTTCTATTTCCGCTATTGGCAGCCGCCAACATAATTGTTTGTAACGTATTTATATCTCGCTGTTCAAATGCTGTTCCTGCTGCATCTTCATGTAAGCTACATAGTAAAAAAAGAAATATCTTTTAACATTTTTCTGATAGAAACCAATTCGTCTTTACTTACCCAGCGCGAATATACCATTTCGCTTTTTTGTCTTCTCTGCACCTGGCAATATACTTTCTTGCTTCATGAACATTTCCCATATTTAGACAAACCTCAACAAATGGTTCATAGCCTATGGGACTCTTTTTTGATTTTGAGAATTTTTCGAGTTCCACAAAATTCCCCTTTTCAGATAATGTCTGAATACGCATCCACCAGTATCTAAATAATTATAATAATAAGCAATTTGTTTTTAAGCCACAGTAATAAAGTAGGTACCTCCTTTCAGGAATTTTATAATCGTTTTTAATTCTTTCTGCCTCTTTAAGTTCGCCCAACCGAAGAAGTTTCAAAACCGTATCATGGATAGTTTCGCCGCACAATTCTACACCAGAATGTGTGTTTCGCAACCTATTTAAGCACACAAAGAAGTATACTAATTTCTGAGCGAACAATTGTATTAATCTCTAATTACTTTTGATTCAATGCTTTTTGTAGCTTTAGAATTTTTCCCGTTTCTGTGCATAAGTCTGCTTCAACAATTCTTTTTCCCTGACTATAACGATTGGCAATAATCAATAAATTCGAGTCAACATTTTTATCTTTGATGGCATAGCGCAGTGTGTACTCTGCAATCGATTGATGGTCATCTTCTGTATGAAAACTATCAGTCAATGCAGTTCGACTGCATTCGGCCATTGCTTTTCGATATAAATTAAATGCCATTGGAAAATCTCGAATAATCATCTAATTAATGTATGTAAATTGATTTTTATTTTTAAAGACTTTTAATCAATTGAACTTTTGGGTAGTACTTACATGAAAATTGGTAACTGTCATGTTCTCTTTGATTTTAAGTAAAACCATTTGGACGAGATCCGTATCACCAGATTGGGTTGCACTGAAAAGTGCTTTGTCGTATTTGCCCAGTTTCAATAGCAAAGGAACTTGTAGCGAAGAGCGGGGCTCCAATTCGAGAAGCTACAATTATTAAAAAATGGTAATAGAATGCTTTAAATATATTTACATGTCTATGAACTGAGGCCTTACCTTTATAGCGAGATCATCTTTTCCAATGTCGTGAGCTTTTTCAGCAATGTTGCAGTAAGAAATGCCTTGGATCGATGGATTTTTAAACTTTTCCGTGATTTTTCGAGCAACTTCATTATCATCTAATTATAAACAGATTTAATATAATTAAAATTACAATGTAAATAATAACAGATAGGAATTTTGTTTAATAATGAAAAACCAAATAAAAAACATAATAATAATGAAATATAAGTATGAATAGCGGTGTAGACATTTTTAAAGAAATCGAATGTTGCCCTAATCGGAACCGAACAATGTGTGTTGGTTGCTTTGGAAGTTGTTGGGTAGATATTTTAAATTTGTTACCTTCAACTCCTCAAATGTTGAAACCCGAACATATGAGTTGACAGATATGATAAATGATGGTTCATTTCTGTTAAATCTAACTCTATTTGAACTGATGGTATCCATCCGGTTTTTTTTAAAGCCATTCTTCCGTATATAGTCAAATACATAACCTACACTTTCCCTTCTATTTGGAAGCAGGCGAAGATAATACCAATTCCCAAAACTCGTGATGGAGAAGATTATTACCTTTTATACCTTTTTTTTGAAGGTAACCTTTTCTTTCGAAGGTTTTGTAGAAACTGATAAATAACCAAATAAGAATTTTTCAAACAAGTAATAAATTGATGTGTATCAATCAATTAGGCTTCCGCCCTAAGCACAGCTGTACTACAGCTTTAATAGACGTCGTTGAAAATATCAGAAATGAATTAGATAATGATAAAGTGACAATAATACCGCTTCTTGACTTTTTTAAAGCCATTTGATACCGTCAACCATTTTATACTTTGTAAAAAACTTAAAGGTCAATTTCATTTCTCTTTTGCATCTGTTAAGCTTCTTCTCTCCTACTTAACCGGTAGATCTCAGGCAGTTTTTGCAGTTATGTCTACTTTCCTCTTCTGCAGAGTCGTGTCCCTCAGGGTTCTATTTTGGGCCCTTTACTGTTCTCGATGTATATCAATGATCTTCCGTCAAGTCCACTGATCTCTTCTGTGGACATGTATGCAGACCCGGTTCAATAATACAACAGTTTTCAACTAGGCATGAAGTCAACAAGGATTTGAATACCATTGTTATGTGGTCCCGCAAAAACGATCTTTGTTTAAATCCGAAAAAAATCTAAATGCTTAGTCATCTCTAGAACTATAACGGATAATTCATATTTTCCATAAATACATTTAAACAAGTGCGCTATCGAGTTCGTCGATTTTGCAAAAAAATCTTTGGCTTACATTTAATAAAACACTAAGTTGGAACACTCATATTAATCTAACGGTGGGTAAGGTTTTCGACTGCTCTGGGCGTCTCATCACATAACGCCTTTGAAAACACGCTTAATATTGGCCAAAGCGTTATTATCACCTCTTATGCTTGTCTGTTGCGACGTGTTTAGTAATTGTGACTTCGAACACAAGCGAAAACTCAAAGTTGCATTCAACAGTATCACGCGTTATGTTTATGGTCTTAGGAGATATGACCGCATCTCAAGTTTTTCTAAGTGAATCTATGGCATTTCACTAGATAATCTCTTTAAAGTAAGAACTTTAATTATGCTTCACAATATCATACAATCACATCAACCAGAATACTTATATAATAAAATACACTTTACGTGTTCTGTAAGATCATGCGACGTTATCCAAGTACGTTAGTCATTCCTTGTATTTGAGCGCCAGTTTTATGTGCATTCTATTCGTTTGTGGAACTCCCTCCCTCGCTCTGTTAAAATTATAAGCAGTAAGACCTTTTTTGGAAAAATGCTAAGAAAATTCTTTTCCTAGCTCTGTGCTTATTTGATGATGAAGATGATGTTGATGATGATGATGGTGATCGTTGTGATGATGATGATGGTGATCGTTGTGATGATGAATTGTAAATTTAAATTTTTAGATAATTTCGAATTACATACTTTCTTTTTTTTTATAACTTATACCTACATAATTGATTTTGTTTTGTTAATCTGTTTAATGTTTATATAATATGAATGGAGAATATACAACCATCACTATGTAGGAGTGAATCCAACAAAATCAAAACCTGTATACCCTACAAACTGCAAAAAATCAAAAATAAAAAACTTCATCCGACTCCGACTTGGCCATACCTCTGCCACCCACCTCCACCTCCTCAAAAAAGAACCTCCTCCTATCTGTCCTACCTGCAATGCTACATCTGACCTACAACACCTGCTCCAAACCTGCAACAGAACTAAACCAATCATAGAGAAAATCCTAAATGGAAGCAACATCATCCAAACGCTGAGATACCCAAGTTTGTCAAATATAATTAAGATCAATGATATTCTTTTAGAAATTGAAACCATTATATAAATGTATGTGTGTAAAATTATTTATAGAGCGGTAGGCCTTTGCAGCTAGAAGCTCAATAATTTGTATATTAACATGTAATTTATTACTTGTTTGATAAATATATAGTAATAATAATAATAATAATAAAAATAATATTTCCACCTTTTGAATTCAAAGCACAATTTTTGTAAGAATAGTATTATGATACTGAGATTTGCTCTAGCTTATAAGATATTGTATCTTACAGAGTATAATTATACAAAAAATACATGAAATGACAAAATAAATGAGTTATGATTATGGCTGTAATTAAATAATAAGATCCATGATTGGGGTTTATGACGGCAATAAGAATTGAAAAGCTATCAGAGCATATAATGTATTTTTTTGTTTAGCTTGATGGATGTTTTGGTGGCTTCTTGTATGGCTAGAGCTTCAGGAGTAAAAGTAGAAGAGAAGTAAGGTAGCATGCCTCTTATCTTCTCTTGCAAGTGATCTGTGATTTAGGGTGACTTCGTAAACCGATGCTGAGTATGGTCTTAGGTCCGTCCGTAAAAATAGTATTCCAACTTTTAGTTTTTAGGCCTTTTATTATTTCCAGGTAGCATTTGCGGAAAATGATGTTGTTTGTGTTGCTTTATTCGTATTTAAATAGTACGGAACTTGCTGTAATCTTCCGAGGTGAAGAAGTTTGTCTGCTATGTTTTATACATTTAAAAGGGTTATTCATTTGCTTTGAAGTAGAAATTACTTTTGAGGTTGATGAATTAATTCAATGTATTTTATTGTTTTTTACTGTTAAAGTAATGTCTTTGGTAATTGTTGATTTGTTGGTTGGAGAAGGAGAGTTTCTGAATCAGCTTCATAAGAACTTATTATTGCATTTGCTCTACGGTTTGAAGCCCGGTTTTTGTTAAATATTTTCAATCCAGGTTGTACGAAATGATCCAATACTTCTTCTTATAGCTTGATTTTACGGTGGTTTAAAAAGATTGAACATCGTTTTTTGAGACTTTCCGTGTAAACATAAATTATAATAAATGTCACTTAAAGATGGTGTTATATTAAAAAGAGTGTTAATATAAACGTCTAGTTGTTTGCTTGATAAGTAACTTACAATCCGGTTTCCAGTTATATTTGCTATTAAATAGCAGCCCTAACATTTGCAGGCTGTTAACATTTTTTATATTGACAATATTAACATTCAGTACAAATTGACAGGATAGTACAAACATGCAAAGTCCTAAACTTATCGATAGATAATTTCGCGGAAGCATAACAAATTTATAATTTGATTTATGGTTTATTTTTGTTTTGATGAAAATAAATCCTACCTCTGTCGTTGTATACTTTGTGTATCGCCCAATGCTCCAAAATCCATGATTCAGGTAATTTCAAATGCTTCGCCACTTGAATTGCTACAGCATAGTTTTTTCTAAACACTAACCGCGATAAAATAACATCAGGTTTAAGATGACAAAACCTATTAAAAACGATTAATTATTTTTAAGATACTTAAAAACAATATTCAAAAATGTAATTTACTGTTTATAGGTGAGAGGTATTGCAATTTTGGGGTGTCTAAGAGCATTCAACACTCGAAGAATTCGACAAATCCTCATGTATTTATCAGGATTGTGCAGAGCTATAAAACCTTTGCCAAAGTATGCCGTCTGTTAATTTGCAGGAGAATTCTAGATAAGACAACAAATATATACAAATATTGAAACAAACTTTACCTTTATTAAAGACTTTTGTGTCTCAGGGCAAAATTCGTAGCCAGCAGCTTCAATACACTCATCGACAGCTATTTCCATCTTGCCCCTAAATAAACTCAAGTACTCATCAGACTGATGACTGCGTTCTTGGAATTTCTTTTGAGCTTCAAAAAGAAAACTCGAAGGTTCTTGGCTATTTATTGCAAAAATGTTTTGCACACATTTCGGAACTTTCTGAATCATTTCATGTGTACTATTAGTGATTATTCGAACACCATCTAACTCTGGAACTAGAAATATCGCTGGATCATATGTGAAGACATTATGATCGCCCTTTTTGTCGACAACCAGTAAAAGCGAGGGATAAGTGATTACAACGGCATCGGAGAGATGAGTGTTATCAGAATCCATTATCCATTCGATTTGTTTCGGCTGATCTAGACGATCGGTATCAAATTCACAGAATTTCTCCTTCATATCAACTGTTCCCAACCACAGGAGACCGTTATTTGTGTATAGAGCTAGGAACTGATGATTATAGGACACTGACATTAGTACGATCTTTTCAAATGGCTTGTTGAAGAGTTTTCCATGAATGGTACCGACACTTTGACCATGAGCAAGTTTGATTACTTCCCTTTCTCGACCAATTAAACAGTAACTATTACGATCTTCAGATACAATTTGCCAGCATGAAAAGTTCTCAGAAGAAGATTCTAAAAGAATATTTAAATTATAAGAGATGTAAGTAACGCTATCATTCGAAAATATTTAATTTAAGAGTTTTACTTGGAATATCAGGCAATTGGCGAGTTTTAAACTCTGCAATGTTACTGCTTTTCAAGAATACTCTTCCACTTGTTGTTAAAACAGCAATTCCTGTTCCCGAACTGGAGGAGAAAATCCTGGCATCTATAACTTTTGTTCGGCTTGCTTCGGGACTCATGCTGAAAGTATGCTTTTCCTCACCAAACATAGTGTAAGTTATCACCAAACCATCATCTTGGACACATATTAAATCTTCCGTATCGGACCAGCCCATTGTTATAAACCTGCCATGATTCCACTGTGATAAATATTAACAGAAAATTATTTACTAAGAAGAACTAACAGTATATTCATAAATGTCAAATGCAAACACAAAATAATTAACTTACTAAACTTAAAAAGGAACAAATTTAAATTCAAAATTAAAAGTTGCAATTTCGTTTGTAATTATTGGCTCAAAAATCCAATAGTTGTTGGTTGTGATACGACTTTGAATCTAAGGAGATTAATAGATAACTAGGTGACCCGACACACGTTGTTTTGTCATATAAATAATTTCAAGAGAATATTTTGCTAGAAATAAATAACTTATTGTAAGTGTGTAAGGATGTGGTATATAAGTAGAAGATATATAGAGCACTGTAAACGGTGACAAAATATTAAACGAACAAATCACCAAACAATTTTTTATTTAAATTTATTAAAATTAATTCTTTAAAAATATAAACATATCGCTAATTATGACAATACTACAAAAAAAAAAACAATATCAATCCCTTAATGCAACAGACATTGTTCGTCCTTGAGACTTATTGATACGTCATTGCAAATGCCTAATGGGAAATTGAAAGCGTTTGAATTGAATTGGCTCATCTGTGGGTATAATAGGGATTCGCGGTAATAATATTTTTTCACCTCGGAATTTTCCATTTAGAATTATGGCTTCCAAAAACATTTTTCACCAAATTTTTAGTAACTAATATCGAGCCGATGAGCCAATGAGTTCAAAAACTCAGTTGGATAATTTACAGCTTCGGTAGCATCACAAATGATCAAATGTAAGACATGTGCATTCAAGAGGACACAAGCGTCCACAGGTTTTTTCTCAAAACCCACCTCTGTCTATCAACTCCTACTCTCACCTCCCCGCGGTGAACATCGGGTGCCTAGTACCTCAACTGGAGATTGGGTTCCAACCCCAGTGGAAAGTTGTTGGGGGCAGCAAACGAGAGAGGGGGGGGAGAGGTGTTTCCACTAAGGCACCTCTCCTTATCCAGGCGGCAGCGGGCGAATTCTCGAGGTAGAATCAACGGTGGCGTCTACAGTTCCAGTAATATTGAACTACTTAGTAAACACCTTATAGGGCTTCTTCGACATATTCGGAGCCCAGGCCTGTAAGGAGCGGTTTATCCGGCTCCCCTTCCTTGGAGTTATACTAAGGATCTGGCCCTCCAGGTTGGGGGTTGTGCCGGTCGGGGTGACTTCCTGGCCACGTAAAAATACCTTAATTTTCGAAGCACCAACAAGCCTCGGATACGGACGGATTCACTGTTGACAACCCACGCAAACGAAATAAGGACAACGAACTTCGGATATGTACGTGGAATGTTAGGTCCCTTAACAGACCATGTGCAGCCGAACAATTAGCCGAAGCCCTAAACTGCTGACAGGCAGATATAACAGCCATCCAAGAAGTGCGATGGGATGGACCGGGCAAACGCAAACTAAAAGACTGCGATATCTACTACGGCGACTGCTACCGAGAACAAAGACAGCGTCTATTTGGGAGTGGATTTGTTGTTGGAACTAGGCTCAGGCAAAAAGTCTTGAGTTTCAATAGTGTGAGCGAGCGCATCACGAAAATCCGCATCAAGGCTAAATTCGCCAACATAAGCCTAATATGCGCGCATGCCCCAACAGAGGAGAAAGATGAAGACACCAAAGATATGTTCTTCGAGCTCTTGGACAAGACATATGAGCAGTGCCCTGGCTATGACATTAAAATCGTCTTAGGAGATTTTAATGCTAAGCTGGGAAGAGAAGACATCTTTGGTGGCATAATCGGGAGATACAGCCTGCACGACACCACCTCCGACAAAGGATTCAGGCTGGTCGATTTCGCTGCGGGGCGAGACGTTCTGGTAGCTAGTACGCAGTTCACGCATCTCAATATCCACAAGGGGACATGGAAATCTCCTGATCAATCAACCGTCAACCAGATTGACCACATTGCGATCGACGCACGACACTTCTCCAGTATCCAGGATATCCGAACATTCCGAGAGGCCAACATTGACTCGGACCACTACCTCTCTATAGCCAAGGTACGGCTACGGATATCCCGATCCAAGCCAAAACAAGGAAGTACTGTGAGAAGATTCGACGTTAGACGGCTACAATCGCAAGAGACTGCCATGTCCTTTTTTGATCGAGTCTCTAATAACCTCTTAAGGAGTCCTATGCTGCCTGCATTAAGCATTGAAAACCAGTGGCAAAATTGTCTTGCAGCCATTAGAGATGCCGCCTCTGAAGTGCTAGGTTTCACACAGCCACCACAACGAAACCCCTCGGTTGACAACGATTGCCGGCAAGCGCACACAGCGAAACAAGAGGCGTACAAAACGGCGCTGCACAAAAGGACTAGAGCTGCTCGCGAGCTCTTAGAGCAGAAGAGGAGAGAGGAACACCGGCTTCTTAGATGGAAAAAAAGAGAGCATGAGAGAGCGCGATGGAGGAGATAGAAACCTCCCAAGGGTACTAGCCACGAACCGAAGCCTGTAAAGACAATCAGGGGAATATCGTAGTAGAACCGCAGTCGATGCTGAGAATATGGAAAGATAACTTCTCCAAATTATATAACGGCGATGACGAACCGAATTCCGCTGTAAGGGAGATAGAACCACTCAACCTCGGCGACGCAGATCAACAATTCCGCCTACCCGAGCTCGACGAAGTGAAGATAGCTATATCTAAACTTAAGTCAAACAAAGCTGCTGGAGCCGACGGCATCGCTGCCGAACTATTCAAAGCAGCAGGCAATGACTTAGTAGGGAGCATGCACCAACTCATCTGCAAAATATTGTCGGAAGAAAGCATGCCTGATGAGTGGAATCTCAGCATAGTGTGCCCGATACATAAGAAAGGAGACCCTCTAAACTGCGCCAACTACAGAGGCATCAGTCTCCTTAACATTGCATATAAGATCCTCTCCGCCGTATTATGTGAACGTCTGAAGCCTTTCGTCAACAACCTGATAGGTCCTTATCAGTGTGGCTTCAGACCAGGAAAGTCCATTATCGACCAAATATTCACACTACGCCAGATCTTGGAAAAAACCCAGGAGCTTCAAATCGATACCCACCATCTCTTTATCGATTTTAAAGTCACGTTTGACAGCATCTATAGGGAAGAGCTCTACCGAGCAATGTCTAGTTTTAGCATCCCGGTCAAACTTATCCGTTTGTGCAGAATGACGGTGGAGAATGCACGCTGCTCTATCAAGGTCAGAAAAGATCTCACCGATGTATTTGATGTCAAAAAAGGTTTTAAACAAGGCACTGGCATGCGACTTCTTCAACATCGTTCTGGAAAGAATTGTGCAAAACTCAACCGTCAACATTAGAGGCACAATCTTCCAAAGGTCCATCTAATTACTCGCATACGCAGATGATATTGACATGATTGGAAGATCAATGCGTGATGTCAGTGGAGCATTTTTGAGCATTGCTACGGAAGCGAAGAAGATGGGTTTAGTGGTCAATGAGGGCAAGACCAAGTACGAGTATATGCTGTCATCAAAAAAGGACACTGAACGACGACGTCTTGGACAAAACGCCACCATGGACAGACAACGACACCAGCGCTGAAGAACGAAGAATAACTTTTGCAAATCGCTGCTTCTTTTAACTTAGAAGACAATTGAGAAGTAAAGTCCTCTCTCGAGCATCTAAAATCACCATCTATAAGACACTCATCATCCCGGTTCTCATTTATGGCGCTGAGGCCTGGACCCTGTCAAAGAAAGATGAGAGCGTCTTAGGATGCTTCGAGAGAAAAATCCTTCGGGTGATTTTTGGTCCCGTACGCATAGATGGAGAATGGAGGAGAAGATATAACGACGAACAACAGCACCACTGACCTGGTTAGTAGAATTAAAGTCCAACGGCTTAGATGGCTAGGTCATGTAGAGCGGATGGACATCAACGCTCCAGCCCGGAAGGTCTTCGAATCCAATTCCGAGGGACGGCGCAGTAGAGGAAGACCGCGACTCAGGTGGCGCACGCAGGTGGGAGAGGACCTCAACCAACTTGGCGTGCGAAACTGGAGACAGTTAGCTAGGGACCGAGCTGGCTGGAGACGATTGTTGGTTGAGGCCCAGATCCGCCCTGGACTGTAGCGCCACCTTAAGTAAGTAAGTAAGGTAGCATCACAAACTGTATCAAAAGATTTTTATGACACCAAGTCTTCTGGTAACAAATGTTGCTTCTTGAGATTTGATTCGTTGACATCCACATTTGTTACTGCTTAAATTGCTATTTCCGCCAGCCACTCATGATTTGTACATTGTCTGAGTACATCAGGAAAAATATGAATTTGTTGTAACTTTTCCGTCACCTATACATATCTAACAGTTGTTTTGAGAATGTTTCAGCGGATGGATCTTAAAGCATTTGCACACGCATATTTACTTTCAGTTGTACTTTTTCAACATAACGCCACAGTGACGATGATTTTAAGCACGCGTTGATCTCATAAGCGTACGTTGAACGGAATAACTGAAAGTGTTTGTCTGGAATCACCTAAATGGAGTTACAGAGTGCCGCCAAACAGTCTGTCGTTGTTTCATTATATTTCCGTGTCCTGTTTAACGCCTCAAGCGAATGATTGTGTGCAATAGTTCATTCATCCCAGATGGTAATTTTACACTGTTTCAGTACTGTGGCCATGGTTATACTGAATTAGGTGTTCTGCTTTCATCCAATATAGTTGCCGCAATCCCAGAAGATCAACAGTCATTGCGATATCATTATTTGATCGCCAGTTCCACCTGGTGTACCCAAAAAAAAAAAGAATCCGCTTTGTCCTGCCGAAACCGCGAGCATGGTGTGGTCATAAATGCTTCTTTGTTCTTCATTAATTAGTGGGATATTGCGAGCGACAATCGCTGCCATTTCTGCAGTATTGTATTGCAGTTCAAGATTCAATACCAAAATTACTGAGTGGTAAGTTGGCAATGAAAATGCGAAGAACCTCAATAGCAATCAATGCTTCACTGTACAAAGCGTCCCTGATACTATCGTAAGATCGTTGCACCGTGTACGATGTTGATGCAATTAGACCATAGCACTTAGAAGTATACAAATTAGATATCAGATCTACCGAACGTATATGCAAAATTTCATTGAAATTGGTTAAGCCGTTTCGGAGGAGTATGGCAACTAACACTGTGACATGAGATTTGTATATATTAGATTTTGAAGAGCTTTTTATTGATTACAGTTGAAGTTTCCCATGATTGTGGCTTCCTTCGTCTTTGTAATAAGGTGGAATATGAACATAGGGGGTAAGAAATTGCCTTCTACTGTTATTCATCAATCAAGTTTCTTATATAACCTATAACGGGGCTTATACAAATTAGATGCTCTGTCAGGCAAATGGTGGTGTTAGTACATCAGTGGTTCGCTTTTTCTTTGGTGTCATGTTTATATATAGTTCAACATTTACCAATTTTAGATTTGTTTGCCAACAAGGGTAAGTTACATTTTTTTTAATTTAAAGTTTCCTGGAATGTTTCTATAGCCCGTTTCCGACAAAGGTGAATATTGCACTTTTTGTCAACCCAAAGAAACGATCGACAATTTTGGTCTGTTTGTGAATTTTTAGAGAAAAAGTGCAATGATTTTATTGTACCTTGACTGACTCTTATCGATATCCAGTTTCTTTTGATCCAATAAGCAATTCTTTGATTGGGAAAAATAGCTTTAGTCTAACGGAATATATGCATCCATAGGTTTTAGACATATTCGTATAGAAATGAAATAGATAGGCTCGGAAGGTATGGAAACTGAAGTTATTGCTTAATTGCAGACAAGGGGTTAAATATCTAAAAAGTCTAATAGTTGTATTTGCGTCCGGTTGATTACTATGAACGTCAAGCGCTATAGCATAAAATAGAGCATCATATGACGCAGAGGGGATTAAGGCGACTGATCCACTTATACACTAGGCTGTTCGTTGGACTTTGCTTACCTTATCACGATTTGTTTCTGAACCTAACGGAGGCCACCATACCATAAAGGGAAGGGTTAGAAACAAGGTGTTGTTGTACATTGATTTTGAATTCCTGAACGTGCAATGACAGGGAAAGGCCGAAAGTAGCAAGGCATTTAATACTGTTAAAGAGCAAATCTCTGTTTTCATAGTAGGGCCGAAATAGGCATTCCTAGAAGGGCGAGTATTAGGTTTAAGCGAAAGAAACGGTGAGTCAAGAAGTTTTAAGACTATGTTCGAGTTGCGTAATTGAGTTAATGATGTTATTTTCATCAATCATTTAAAAAGCTATTTTTTGAATATTTTACAAGAGGCTTAAGAAGGTTTTGGGAGAACCAGTCCAGGGGTTGTTTTCAAATTTTTGATGTATTTAGATGATTTGTAGATTAGTCAGATTATAAACAGAGACTAATATTGTTTAGTGCCCTGAAAAGTCAAACATATTGCGGATTTTTTTTCCGGTTCAGAACTTTACGATCGTGCTAAGGTCAGAATTTCAAGATCTTATCATATTTTTTAGTTGTAATTTCAAAAGGAGGAGGTATGAATCCTAAAACGAATATGTAAAGCTTAAAATAAATTGCATTGGAGGTTTCAGAGATTATTTATTAAAATGAGGAAGATGGTCAGAGGCCTAAGGCACTCTAGAGCTTATATTGTTGATTTTAGCCTTGACTCCGACCAACACAATTTGTATTGGGCGATTTGAAAGAAAATGTATAATCCAACGAAGGAGGAAAGCACGCACTTTCCATAAGAGAGCAGGATGAAACGTCAAGTTCAATAAACCTTCTTGGAAACGTTTGGTTACATTGTTCGGAGAATTGTACCATCAGATCAGCTGGGGACCTATTTCTACGAAAGCCTTACTCCCGTTTTCTAGAGACATTAGTGCTTTAAGATATTTTTGAAGTGTATAATTAGTATTTAGTATTTATTTATTTATTCATCAATCGGACAAAAATATCTTACAGACTACTTGAAAATAACTTACAAAAATAAAAATAAATATATATGGGTATGTACATAGGATTTTGCTTATTTCAAAAATTAATTATAAAATGAAGTTGTAGATTACATTTAAGGGTAGAACGATTACTATGAAAGTCAAAATCAAAAATACAAGAAATACGATTAACTTCACGGACACAGTGAGTAACTGGCTCATTTTTGGCATAATTTGTCCTATGATCGCTTTCAGAAAATAAAAATCTAGTCCTCAGAGGGCTACTTGGAGCATACAAATCAATTAAAGAAAGAATCGAAGAACAATTAATACGAGAAGAGAAAATATTACTTACAAACAATACAGAGTACATTTTTCTACGGTTTTCAAATGACTGAATATCAATTAGCTTACATCTAGTTGAATAAGAGGGCATTTCAATATTCCAACCAAGTTGCCAAATAACGAACCTAGTGAACTTTTTCTGAACATTTTCAATTCTAGTAGAATGAATGTTGTAATGAG
Organism: Eupeodes corollae; assembly: GCF_945859685.1. Lineage (NCBI taxonomy): Eukaryota > Metazoa > Arthropoda > Insecta > Diptera > Syrphidae > Eupeodes > Eupeodes corollae. Next base: position 35,111,266 of record NC_079147.1, read on the forward strand.
GGTTCCATATAACACACCCATACTCTAAAAAAGATCTGACATAAGCATTATACAGGCATTTTAGAGTATAGGGATCAGTAAAATCAGATGAATTACCTTTTATGAAACCAAGCATGGTGTTAGATTTTGCAATGATGTATTCGATATGTTTTATAAAGTTTAATTTAGAATCAAATATTATTCCCAAATCTTTTTTTCAAGAATAATATTGGTTATTTTGTAGTCGAAATTGATTGGATTGGGAATACGCGAAAAAGTGAAACACTGACATTTGGAGACATTCAAAAACAAGTCATTAATGGTGCACCAATAAGTTAAACAAGATTGTCTTGGAGTAGATGGCAGTCGCGAGAGGATTTAATGCTTTTAAAGAATTTAAGATCGTCCGCAAAACGAAGGTAGTGTCAGTTTTTAAAAACGTTAGGCATGTCATTAATAAAAATCAAGAACAATAACGGTCCAAGATGACTACCTTGCGGTACTCCAGAGGTTACCAAAAAAGGAGAAGATTGAATGTTATCTATGGAAACAATTTGATAAATTTTCGTTAATTAGGAAGAAAGCCATGATAGCATAGCAGAGTGAATAGGGAAAACCTGCGCTTTTTAGTTTAGATATAAGTATCAAATGATTCACTCTATCGAACGCTTTTTCAAAATCTGTGTAGATGACATCAACCTGAAAACCTTCTTCTAGTTTATTGAGGACGTAATTTGAAAATAGAGCAAAATTGGCGGAGGTGGATCTTCCCCCCACAAACCCATGTTGGTAAGGCGATATTATTTCATTGAACCAAAACGAAAATTTATCGTATACAATCTTTTCAAAAAGTTTAGGTATCGCTGAGAGTTTGCAGTTCGGGCGATAGTTTTATATTTCCTGTTTAGAACCTGATTTGTGTATTGGACTAATGAAGGATTTCTTTCACTCAAAGAGAAATTCTTCTTTAGAGAGAGAATTATTAAAAATTATTGTTAAAGGTTCAGAAAGAGCAGATGCACATTTTTTTAAAATAAATGGAGGAATTTCATCTGGACCAGCACTTTTATCGCAGCTTAAGCTACGTAATGCATTTTCAATTTCATTTGCACTTATATTGAAAAATCCAATGCTTAATGGAGTTTTGGAATTAATTGTTTGTAAAGGATATCCCTTTGGAAAAGTATAATTTGATTGAAAATAAGCTGAAAAAACATTACAAATAGATGCAATATCGGAGTATGTGTCACCCATATACTGCATTGTTTTTGGTAACCCATTACATCTTTTTTTATTCTTTATGAAAGACCAGAAAATTTTACTATGATGCTTTAATTCTCTCACTATTGAATATATATAATTGAATTGTTATAAAGAAACTTATTTAGAACATTGAATTCTCTATCCAATTGGGTACAGCTGAATTTAAGAAAAGAATTATGTAATGAATTTCGATATAGCTTATAAGCTTTGTTCTTTTTATTGCTAAGATTACATAACCTTTTATTGAACCATGGAGGTTTCGAATAACATTAAATAGGCAATTTCGGCACAAATGCATTAATTGCACTTTTCAACGAGTCAGTAAAAAAATTAATTAGTGTTTCTATGACCTAGGTGAAATAAGACTAGGTTTCCACCTTAGGTGGAGAGAAAATGGATCTAAGTGTCGGGAATGTTGTGCGCGCACTGAAAAAAGGAGATACTGATACTCATTAGTTTTGAATGTATGTACATTGTAATGAGTGGCAAATATTGAGCCTAGTAAAGCAATGCACATTCTTGTAGTGCGGCGAAAAAAAGAATACCTCTACTACTTTTATAAACAGTCCTAATTTTTTGCGAGAATTTTTCACTAGACAAGAAATGGTTTGTGATGCACATACCTAGAACTGAAAGCTCTTCAGTCTTTTCGATGCAAGTACTACTCATGGATAGTGCCAATGGGATGAGGGTTTATATTGTTTTTAGATATCATTGAGTTTGTGAAGCATTAAATACTACACGGCTTTCGACTGCCCATTGGATAATGCTGTCAAGATCAGAATTAAATAGGCTTATGATACGCTGCCGTTGGTAGTCTACAATCTAAAAACCAATATGAGTTGAGGTAGCTACCATAAGCGAAACAATAAAGTGGGTTAGAAGTTTCAGACAGAAGATCATTACAAAAAATAAGGAAGGATGTTGGAGACAAAACGAAGAATGTAATTACATAAATATTGTTTCAATATATTAAACTACGCCCATGATTGAAATTATCTCTCCATAGCAAACTTCCTTTTGGTATCGATATTAAGAAAAAACATAAATATAATTCATAATAGATAAACTTAATCATAATAGAGTATAAGGGAAGACAATAGTATGACAACGCCTTTTAACTTCAATAGTATAACAAAGTGTTACTTACCATAATTATTCCCAATAACAATCCCGAAGAATCGAATGTTTTGATTTCGACTTTTGCATTTCCTTTGACCGGTGCTATTTGGGCAAAATCTCGAATAACAGCTATCGGTCCACCAAATGGTGCTGCATATACCCGCATATAATCCAAATTAACATCATTGGGCCAATTCAAACAATACAAATCGAATTTTCTAATTTGTATGAAAATTTGTTTACCACATATTTACTAAAAATGTAACAATAGCAATAAAATTAAATTAATTTACCTATAAGTGTGAGATTCAAGACTGAACCAGTCTCCTGTGTTATACATTACAGGCATTTTTAATAACTTCAAATAACTTTTTGTTTTCTTAAATAAAATATTATTTATTTATAAAAGAAAAGTATCACTTTTCGCTTTCAGTCCCAGCTGATAAGAGCAGGGAGCTCTTGAAATGAATCTGACATTGACGTTTATGAATTATGAGTGTGTTCAGGGAAAATCGAAAAATTCATTCTACTTAGGCGCGTTTATTTAGAAGTGAAATTTTTGAACAATGTTTTTAACACTTGAATTATCAGTCAAAATACACAATATATTGCTGTTAGTTAGTGGTACTAGAACTGGAGAATGGCTGAACGGATTTATTTTATCTTAGTCTTGAAATGTACGTGGAGGTCTAGGGAAGGTTTAAAAGGTGAGAAAAAATCGAATAATTTCCGGGAAAACCCTAAAAACAGCTATTTTCTATTTCTCATACAAACGTTTTCTAGAGTCAATTTGAACTTTATTGCTATTCAATAAGGTTCATATTAAATTATAACCAATCACTGTTGTCTAAGCAATTTAGGTGTGTTCCTAACGTCAAAGAGTCAATTTACAATTTATTACCACTGCATAAAGGTCAAATTCGATTATATGTATATATGAAAATAGTCTTCGCGTGCGGTTTGGAGGCTCTAATGTTTCCTTGATGCTCCCGGAGGAACCGGAAAAACGTTTTTAATTTCATTGCCTTTGGCGAGGATCAGATCGCGAAAAGATGTTGCTCTAGCGTTGGCTTCATCTGAAATAGCTGCTACTCTGAAAGAAGGCGGACTACGCATTCTGCCTTGAAATTACCATTAAAGATAGGCAAATCTACGTAACACCAATTAGCAACATCGCCAATTAGCAAATAGCGCAATGGCCAAGATTCTACAGGTATGCAAATTCATTGTTTGGGATGAATGCATTATGGCCCATAAGAGGTCACAATAGGCGCTGGACAGAACATTGAAAGATCTTCGTGACAAACAAAATATTTTTGGTGGGGCCATGATTCTATTGTCAGGTGATTTTTGTCAGATTCTACCAGTTATTCCCCGATCAACTGTTGCTGATGAATTAAATGCATACCTTAAATCATCGAATTTGTGGCAGAACGTAAAGACACTCCAATTAACATCATACATGCGAGTATTTTTGCAACATGATGAAACTGCTAATGTGTTTGCGAAGCAGTTGTTAGATATTAGAAATAATAAAGTTGCAATGGACACCTCGACCGGATTCATCACATTACCCACATGTGTATTTCTGTCACATCACAGATTCAAAAGAGGATCTTATTCAGCCTTTTTTCTCAAATAAAACGCAAAAGTTCTATAACCATAATTGGCTGGGTGAACGAGCAATATTGGCAGCGATAAATAAAGATGACGAGGATCTCAACGCGCTTCAGAATTTTCTTTAAGGTTTCCTTCAAATCAGTCGACACTGTTACGAACCAGGATGACGTAGTCAACTATCACACGGAGTTTTTAAATTCACTGGAACTGCCTGCATACCACCTCACAATTTGCAGTTAAAAGTAGGATCAGTTGTCATCATGCTGCGTAACATTAATCAACCTCGACTATGCAATGGAACAAGACTGGCTGTGAAAAAGCTGATGAATAACGTCATTGAGGCAACAATCATAAAGGAAAAATACAAAGGAGAGGATGTCTTGATCCCGCAAATACCGATGATTCCAAAGAATTTATCATTCGATTTTAAACGCTTAAAATTTCCTGTACGTCTGGCTTTTGCTTTAATAATGAATAAATCGCAAGAACGTCTTTAGAAGTTTGCAGAATCAACTTGGTGTTTCCCTGTGTCGCTCATGGACAATTATACGTCACGTGTTCGCAAAAATAAAAAAATTAGTTTATGAGAAAGCTTTAAATTGATTAACAAACTGCATCATAACAGTGTATGTCTGTTAATACAAATTTAAACATTATAAATAGCCGGTATTTCAGGGAAATTCTGTTTTTTAACTGAGCAACATGATGTGTCGAAAATAATAATAAAACTTTATGCTTCATTAAAAAAATGCTTTTTTATTCAATACGTTTTTTTTTGTTTTGAAATTAGTTTATACAAAAGTTTAGGTCTTTTATTTATCGGTTGAGGCAGTACGAAGTCTGCCGGGTCAGCTAGTATTTCAAAATAAAGCATTGAAATTGTAAAAATATTGTATGGAGCTACGTGCCACACAAGTAACGCAAGAAAAGTTACCTTACCGTGTTTTCTCTCTAAGAAGTGTCACAAATGGCAACCGATTTATTGTGATTTACGGTTTGATGCGTTTCATTGGTAAAGTTAAGTTGTAGCCGCAGTGTGAATAATGTTGTCAGGAATGGGGAGGACCTACAGTTTTAAGCTGATTCCGAACGGCATATTTGATAAAGAAATTTTCATGACAAGAATTAATCTAGGAGAATTTTAGTTGGCATAAGCAGGAATCGAATCAAAGAACTCTGGGATGACAGTTTAACGCACTTACCATCATGCCACGGGTACTACAATTGGTCATTGAAAATTTTCAGAAAAGGACATGGGTATGGAACCGTAGCGATTCAGCTCTATTATTTTTAATAGTTAACATTAACTTCTCTTTACTCGCTTTTAATATTAAAATAAAATCACTCATTGGAAAACCCTACATTTATGTAGTTGATATACTTGTCAAAAACACATAAACTTCTTATCTTCGCTATTCAAATATCGTTGAAGTAAAACGTGAAAACAATGCCCTTAGAATATTTAACATTTGTAGTTTCTAGATTTTTAAGATACAACATCTAATTTTTTGGTTTCCCATCCTAAAGAGTCCAATATCAACACTCTTTAATTATAACTTCTTTTATAGTTGTTTGTTGCGTGACTATAAATCATTTTAACAAAGGGAAACTCAAATAAGAAATAAAACTAAAGTTAAGTCGGTATCTTAAGGCTATTTAAATGTTTTCTTTGTCAAAAACATAGCAGATTCATCTGAATGCATTCATATTAATTTAGTTTTAAATTTGAAAGACAGATGACGCCGCAGTTCTTTGTTTAGTGTTTACATTTTCCAAAAATTGACATTTCTTCAATATTTGTCTTAAACTTCACGTGTTGTATTGTTTTTACTTTTGCCTTTTCTCTTTAAAATCTAATATTTACAAATTTGCGAATTTCTTTTGCCATGGAATCATTTGCAACTACACCCGGCTTTTGTCCTGTATGCGGTACTATACTTCCAGAGCTTAAGCTTACAGGCAGTGTTGGCTGTTACAACTGCAAAAATAATTTCGAAGCGGACGGTGGGTAGAAAACAATGCTTATGTGGGTTTCTTTTCGCCCACAATGATTGGTGTACCTCGATTCGAGGTTTAGATTATAGAGCTTAAAAAATTATCATTTCCTCCTGCGGTTGATAAGAAATCCACATAATTTTTATTTAGTTTATGCTCATGACCGAGAATTTGTATGTTCGTTTTCATGTGAATACACCCCCTATAATATTGGTTAAATTTTAGTATTTGGAGAAATGGAAGTAGAATACACAATACACTTCAATTCTTATGATCCGGAGAAAAAGGGAACAAAAATAAAACAAGAAAAAGAAGAGCCCGATGGTCCAGTTGTCGAGCGAAGATGCCCAAAATGTGGTTTCAACAAGATGTCATACGCGACATTACAGTTACGTTCAGCAGATGAAGGACAGACGGTTTTCTTCACGTGCCTCAAATGCAAGTATGTATCTTCCTACAAAAATTGACTTAGAACCTAAAAGAAATTATGACTTATACAATTTTTGTTTTTTCCAGATTCAAAGAATCGGAAAATTCTTGAACAACTCTGGGCGACGATTATTTATTCACTTGTTTGCTGTTTTCAAAAACATTTCCTATTAAAATAAAAATTAACATATTTTTGAAAATCTACAAATGGAGAAAGACCCAATTTTTTTTTATTTGGCTTCGGATTTTTTAGCATCCTTTCCCTTGGCTTCTTCTTCCTCTTCAGATTCTTGGGTGCTTTCATCGTCTTCATCTTCATCGTCGTCGTCATCGTCATCATCGTAATCATCATCATCGTCGTCGTCATCATCATTACCATAACCAGCAGCAGTGTAACCACTGGGTTGATATGAAGAGGATGCATAGTAAGGTTCATACCCATCGTCATCATCGCCGAACTGAGCCTGTCTTCCGAACTTATGACTTCTCGTGGACATACTCAAGTCCTTGGTAACCGAAGTATCGTAGTTACATTTCGGGCATGGAATAGCCTTATTCTTCTCGTATTTGAATCCCTTGCGTCGGACATGATCCTCGCAGTAGCATGTCTTGCAACGCAAGCAAGAATATTGTCCCAAACGATTGCACGATTGACACTTGTAATTCTCCGATTCAAGAACCTGGCATGAAGCTTGATGTTCAAATTGATCGTCCTCGCAGAGGAATCCCTCACAAAAGGAGCACTTGAAAATGCGTCCACCATGCTCCCAAACACCGCGCTCACATTCAATACAAGTTGCACTCTGCAAAGGGCAGGTGCAAGCATGCGATTGAAGACACTTTCTGCCATGGCACACCCAGGCTTCGCAGAAATCACAAATAGCGCCGACCATACCCAGACCGGTTGTGTAGACTCCAGGATGTTTAACTACACAATCTCCGGTCTTTAACATGCACTTCACCTTACCGCATTGAGCACAAATTGGAAGCCGCTGCAAACTTTGGCAGAAATAGCAAAATGCTCGGGATTTTTGCTTTTTCGTGCATTTTTCGCATTCCATGGGTGCATTGCAGGGTGCTTCTGCGAGTTGTATTTCTTTACTACGGATTTCCTTTAGCCGAAGTTTTTGCTTTTCAGCTTTTTTTCGTTGGCCGGTTTTTTTCTTAGGCATTTCAATTAATTAATTTTTATATCAATGGAAAAGGGATTAATTAACTAGGTGAAAAACTATAACTAACTAAATACCAAACCAGCTGAAAATTATTTCAGCTTAAATGACATTTGCAGAAAGAGAAGAAATTTAGAATGCCAACGTGACAGCTTGTTTAACATGCCTGGATTCAAAATGGACGAGTCCAGTGATATTTTCGATGGCCGCGCACGAGATACCTAAGCCCCCATCAACATGAGGAAAAGATATTCAAACATAAATGAAGTATCAATGCCAAATACATATTTTTAGTTGTTAAAAAAGTAGTTGTGGTTTGAGCTTATCATTATTTCTATTATTATCGTCTTAAGCGCCAATTATAGCTATCATTGAAATCGATCCGGACAAATTTTTGACTCGACATTTGACGCTGTTTCCCTTTGTTTAGAAATAAAAGTTATATACCGATCGATCGGAAACTACGCAAAAAATTGTATTTGAGGAAAAAAAGTTCAGTTGCACATTTATTTTTCTGTTTTCCATACGGAAATTCATTTTCTTGAACAGCTGATACTTTTGTGTTCAAAAGTGAAACGAATGGTTACACTCATTTGTGTTCCAATTTCACACAATTCCAATGACAGAATAAACATTTTTCAGTGGATTTCAATTAGTAAACATTTTTCAATGACAGATATTTTAAATTATAGCTATAAACGACCTGTCAAAAAAATTCCAATGTTTGTTTTCTATTATAAAACCCAATGATAGCTATAACTGGCGCCTTATAAATATTTGACATTGACACCAAGCAAAAAAACGTAAGAAAGGTACATTTGCATTACAATTTTATTTCTCAGAATTACTTGCTATCGGGAAAAATTTCAAGGGAAATTGAGCTTTAATTGCATAGAATCTTTGTTCAAGGGAAATTTATTTACAGGGAGGTTCAGGATCAGGAAAAAGTCAGAGAATAATACTTTCCAGGGAGATACACGATAGGCCCCATTATTGTAGTTTCGCGACTAAATGGAGTTTATTTTTCAGAAAAACTTATCAAACCAGGCAATTTGAAGAACTTGTGCAATGCATGCATTCTAAGGCCATGCATTGCCTGGAATTCTTATATCCGAACGCTTGAATTGAAATGAATTTTGGTGGAAAAAACCTTTCGACTCTTCACTTTGTTCCCATGACACATCTTCATCCCAATTCTAAATGACAATTCCCGGGGAAATATTTCCATTCTCTCTCATTCTAAATAAAAAATTCCCGGGGTCTTTGTTCCCTTTTCAATTTCCCTTATTCTAAACAAGATCGAAAATGGGAAAAAACACTCCGGGAAAAAAGTAGCTATTCTTAATGTAAAAAAGGGAAAATACACTTGAGCTGGAGAGTTACGAAAATAAATGTAAGTTTTTGTTTGTTTGCAATAATAATTAATAACATTTCAAATATTTTAAAGTAAAAAAAAACAAACTAGGGTCAGCTGCAAATGCTTTTGAATTTGATGGAGGCTCAACGCGTTATTGCATGTGGCTTCCACAAGAAAACAAAAGAGGAAGTGGCATTGTTTTGGCAAATGGTGGCAAATGAGCTGATTTTATGAGGACCACTTGCTCAAAATGAGTCCTTAACGCGCTTATAGGGCCTATTATGGATCACAACTCCTTAGTTGAAAAAAAAGTTGCCTACTTTTATGTGCTTGTTTCGTGTCAAAATCAGCTGTGTAAAGTAAAATACGTAGAAATTTCAAAATTTTGAATTCAGTGCAAAATTTTATAAAAAAGACAAAATAATAGGAAATGGAGAGTTCTATTGATTTGTTTCTTGGAAATTCGGAAGAAGAAAATCCCCTGAATGTTGCGCTGATGAGAAAAAATATTCGAGATCACTCCAATCCATTGGAACTTCCAAACAAAAAGTATTATTTATAAACGAATTCTTTGATGAGTGTTGATTTTAATGTCTTTGATTTGTTTCAGATTTATAAGTTATTTTAGACTCAACAAAGACGCATTTGTTTATGTGCTAAATGAAATCAAAGATCATTTGAAATAACCACAGCGTTCCTCCGCAATCCCACCAATTCTCAAACTCTGCACTGCCCTACGTTTCATGGCAGAAGGAAGTTACCAAAAGTGCAGTGGTAATGATTTTAATTTAGGCCTTGCTCAGCCAACAGTTTCGGTAGTGTTAAAAGAAGTGCTAGAAGTAGTAGAAGAACTTATCTGTTCACAATGGATTAAGGCTCGTATGACAAATGATGAGATGAATTTATCAAAAATTCATTTTTACCAGAAAACCAGATTTCCTGGAGTAATAGGATGCATCGATGGAACTCATGTTCGAATCATAGCACCAAAAAAAAATCTTCAACATCTCTATTTAAATAGAAAAGGTTACTACAGTCTGAATGTCATGATTGTAAGTGTATATGCCATCTTTAGTATTTTGAATTGGGCAGGTTTAGCTATTTTTAATCTAAAAAATTATTTTCTTACAGATGTTTATATTATTATTTGTAAAACTTACATTTTTTTCTCCATTTTCTAAAAAAATTGGTTTTCAATGAACTGTTGATGCCTACCGTAATTTTTTTGTACACACAAATGCACTACACAACTAGTAAATATCAGTTGCTGAATTTTGACAACAATCACAACTGAGAGACAACTCAACTGGCTTACATAATACCCCGAACACATTGACTTGTGACAGTCAACTAGTTGTGATCGGTAATACCGATTGCCGGATTACAACTCAACTTTGCTCTTAGTTGTTTTACATAATAGGCCCCTATATTCCAATTGAAAGAAACATGACACGCGCCTGGATGGGAGGCCTCAACGTATTGAATTCTCAGTTGATCATCACAAACTAGCATACAATTTAGGCTGTATATTCCCTTTCTGTTATAAAATAAATTTTTTTAATCAACGCACCCTACAATGCCAGGAAAGTTATGTTTTGAGTAGAAGGCCAGCGCAACTCTGCTTTTTTCTGCCGCTAATTGACATACTTTTATCCATTTTGGACATAGTTGCTCCTCCAAAACGTTTAATACTTCGGCAAGCACTTGGCTGGGCTAGTCCAACAGGACCTAGAGAAAATATCCAGCAAATATTTGAAGACAACCTTTTTAACTCTATAATACTTTTGAAACCTAAGAATCAAGTTGTTTAATGAAACTAGAAAAAAAAATTAGAATAAATCTTTGTGAATTTACAAGTACTTACAACCATTGAGGCAACTCCAGCGGTTCGAACTGAAATTCCAACCCCATCTGTAATCTTTTAAAACGCTTTTCTTTTGATTCACAACAAACATATTGAAATTAATCTTTTCTGCAACCAACATTCTTTAAACTTCTAAGAAAATTAAGGAATACAAAATTATTTTTGAGGGCGTGTTTCTATTTGTGTATCTGAGAGAAGCATTATATTTGATATATTGCTGAAGCATCTTCCATTAGATTTGTATGTTTGTTAATTTTTTGATATTTCTGCTTTTAAAAATAATGTTGTACTACCCATGTTTATTTAATTATTAGATTTTACATATTTTAAGACTACTATTTTTTTTTAAGGCTACTAGTTGCACAAGCGGCAGATATACAATATCAAAAACCTATAATAAATTTCATCAAAGGCGTTTTAAAAAAAAAAAAGATGACAGAAATAATCAATTTTTTTCTTTGGAAAAATTCAATAATTTTACTTACTCATCTTGTTCTGACATTTTGACTGCAGGTTTGATCGCATTTCAGCTGTCAGAATTTTTTTTTACAGTTTCCGACCTCTGTAATGCAGTGTATTTACATAAATTTATTAACGCGAATCTTGCATTACTGCTGCATTTTTACATTAATGAACTTACCCAAATTGTAAAGCGTCAAAATATTGCGTTTTTTAATAATGGTGTTCATACAAATGATAAACATTCGTTTTCCAGAAAGGCATACATTCCATGAACGTCCCTAAGAAATAACATTTAATTACTTACCCAATGGTTTGGTAGTTCATATATGATTTCAATTTTTCCAATAATTGTTAAATACAAAACATTTTAATATGATTCTTAGTCTTTATTTCCTTTATTTTTTTTTATGTAAAATAACATTTCTCCTGAATTCGTCGTCATATATTAGTAGGTAATCTAGTCATAGAAGTCGTTGATGCCTTGTCAATTGAATTCAAACTATCCTAAATTTCACTAAGTTTATTCTTAATAAAAATATATGTATATCAATTAAAATAAAACTTTAAATGTATAAAAATTAATATTGCGTAAAAGTAGGTATGTATTGCCATTTCGATTCCCAGCCGGAAGTGAATCGCAGTTACTCAACGGTGCAATATATTCTTTAGTGGTATATGAGAACAAGGAGCTATAAGAAATGAAAGCAAAACTAATGGCAAGGCATTTTACAGTTGAGCGGTGAATAATTCCAACAGTTGGGAAAAATTCGAAAAAGGCTCAAAAGAAAGGAGGCATTCTAAAAATTATTCTAATCACTTGGAAAGTAAAAAAAATAACAACTACAAAAGGCGTTAAGATAAGGCCTTAAAGGGTAATAAAGCTCTCTCTTTTATTAGAAATAACCTAGATCTCTGTAGAACAGATCCAAGGACATTAGGGATAAAAATTGCCTTTAAAAAAAACATGAACACTGTTGTTCCTTATTTTTTTTAGACTTATTGCACAATGGACGAACTTTACTATTACTTGAGTTTTCAAATTATTTAAAAATAAAACGATTTTATTTTCTTATTTAAATTAAAATATCATCATATTTAAATTGAAATGTTTATAAAAAAAAAAGTTATTAGTACGGATTTTTTTTAAAAAATGATAACAGAACTTGTCCTTAAAGTCTTTAGCTTTAAACTTTTATCAAGATATTTTTCTTTACTTTTACAGAATTTTTGGGATTTAAGATAAAACACTGAACACACACTAAAACATTTGGATGATGTTAGGATTCTACTAAAGTAAGAAACGAATACGACATACTCTTACCCACTTTAAATAATCTTTTAACTATCCCAATCGCTTCTAGCAGTTGTAGTTACTGTCACTGTTACTGTTACTGTTACTGTTACTGTTACTGTTACTGTTACTGTTACTGTTACTGTTACTGTTAATGTTAATGTTACTGTTACTATATCCCTCAAAACTATTTTTATATTTTAAAAAAATAACATTGACATTGAAAATTGGTTCCTTTTTTTTGTAATTTTTTAATACAAGTAAAATGCAGCTCTGAAATATTTAAAACCAAGTTAAACATTACTTATCGACTATTTTAAAATCAAGGCAACTTTAACTCAATATATGAGATACTTGCTCCGCTTTAACAGAATAAGAAAAAAAAACATTTTCTAAGGACCTAGTGTTGTCAATTTTTTGCAAACCTTGTGCTATTAACTTTTGATGATGGTTACTAGTTGATGTAGAGAAAGAAATTACGACAAAATAAAGTACTTGCTTTTCCCCTGACTGCATTGCAAAGAATTGAATATTGAGAAAATTTTGTCTGCACGTTCTGAAATGTTAAAATTAGTCTTTTAGGAATTTTTTTGCATGAGAGCGACTACCGAACGACATAAATGTGATTTTTAACAATTTAAAAACCTAAATTCTCAGCAAGTTGTAACAAAAAGGTATAAATATTGTGTAAGTTATTTTGAAATTAATAAAATTATCTTTTTCACTGCCAAAACAAGAGATATTTAAGAAAAGAAATTGTTCGTCGCGAATTGCAATCTGATTTTAACGAACTATCAAAACACAAATTACGTTCCATATACAATAAACACTTAAAATGTTTGCCTGTCTTAGGCGCCAGTTATAGCTATCATTGGTTTTCATCATTGAAAACAAACATTGGAATATTTTTTGCAGTACGTTTATAGTTTTCATTAAAAATTTCTGTCATTGAAAAAAATGTCCTGATTGAAAGCCACCGAGAAACTTTTACTGACAAAAATCTGTCATTGGAATTGTGTGAAATTGGAACATGATGACGAATAAAACAAACCATAACAAAGAAATGTCATAATGGACGAATATTAGTTCATTCGTTGGTCGCTCTCAAGTGAATTAAAATGAAAGACTTTTCTTTTAAATAGTTAATTTTAGCATTGGTACTGCTGACTTTTTTCATAATAAGTCGGTAAATCAGTTTTTGTTTTAAATTATTGGCACCAATGTATTATTTTCCTATAAAAATTGAACAACATAAAATTGTATATTTGTATCTACATTTCAATAAATTTTTTCCAGTATGTGGAAGACAATTGTAAAGTAAATTCAAAGTACTCTCATGGCGGCAAATACCTGGGAGCTTATTTTGGCAGAGTTGATACAATTATCCTGTGTTTAAAAACTGCAAAATTTATAAGTCAACTATTTTTTTTTTAAACCGCCAAAAAAACCAAATGACTAACTATTTTGCCTTAAAGTTTAGAAAAAGATTTCAATATTGAGAGCTTCCAATCTATAGAATAAAAAAAATATTCATTTGTAGGAATTACCATTGCCGCTATTGCTCTCATTTGATGAGTTATTTTAGACATATCAGTACGGGTCGATCCCTCGCACCAGCACTGACCAATGGGAACGATCTATTTGATTTTCTTGTATCAAGTTCGAATCGAAAAAATATTTTTTGTTTAAAATGGATTTTTGTATTCATTTACATGATGCAAAATCGTTTTAGAACGAACTGATACGACATTTTCAAGTCTGTCCAATAAGCACATTATGCTGATGATATTGACATAATCGAAAGAACTCAGCCTGATGTCAATGGTGCTTTTGATCTACGGTCGCTTATGCGTATGAAGGTGAGTGGAGGGGAAGATTGAACGAGCTGTACAGCGACGTAGACTTAGCCAGAAGGTTAAAAGTCCAATGACCCTTCGAATCCAAACCCACAGGAAGACTGCGGATCAGGTGGTGCGCACAAGTGTAAAGTGACCTTACTTAACTTGAAATGCGAAACTGGAGACATCTAGCTAGGGACCCAGCTAGATGGAGAAGTTTGTTGGGTGAAGTCCTAGTTGACACAGGACAGTAGCTCAACCTTATGGAAAGTGGTACGACATTTTAAACTAAATGTTTCCTTGGTTTGTGTTCCAAATATTTTCTGTTCATGTGAAGGACCAAAAAAAAAGTGTTTCTCGTGTCTCAATCAGGAAGATTTTATCAGAATAGACAATTTTAGTTACCGAGTTTTTATTCTTATCGTTACAATCATGAGCCATGAGAAAAAATATCCAATTTTATGTCGTTTCAACTTTTAATGATACATTTTCCTGATCTTTTCTTCTCATAGGCTCCTAGATTTAATATGTTGACACATATGTATACCAAACCAATTAAGTATAATAAAATTTGTTTAGTAAACTTTTGACATAATTCTGTAGTGGTCTTAGAGTTACTTGGTAGACAAAAAAGGTTAATATTTTGTTTCTTTTGTAGTCCAGTAAAATAACAAGTCAATCACGGAATGAGAGATTGTAATATGGAATGTGGCTTATAACTGCATTTTGGGGAGTGTTCTAAGCATTTGGTATTAAAAAACGAAAGGTCAAAGACTGCGAAAACTGCTTTTTTTAATTATCTCCGTTCGTTTATATATCATAAATGATGTTAACATCTATTGTCTTTTTAATTTTTAAATAAGCCTAAACGGATCAGAAAGCAAAAAGGACCGATTGTGTGCAGTGCTCAGCAATCTCTCATTCCGAAGTGAAATCCTTATTTTACTAGACTATTTAATTTTGTTAGCAAACCGTTGGATATGTGTGTAGAAAAAGCCCAATTGATAAATCTAAAACTTAAAATTAATTATTAATAATTTTTTTATTAGGTAAATATCTATTTTTTGTGTTCTTAATTAAAATAATATCACTTTTTTGTGCAATATTTGATTCTAAATAAAATTCTAAGCAACATTTATTTTTAATCAAACTGCTACAAAAAATGTGGATTTTATTTTATTTTAAAATAAATGGTGTTGCTAGCCAATGATAAAATATTACGTTAACTTAAAAAGAGAAAACATAAATTCATAAACTAATATAATAAATTGACATAAACTTACATATGTACATAAAATACGTAAGGAATTTTTGAATATAATTTAAGTTCTTGCTCAAACATCTTTATTAATAAAACAAATACATAGTTCTTAAAATAAATTGAATAAACATTAAATTAATCATCTAATTCTTACTTCCTTTTTGTTATCTTTTTGATAAAATGCAATATTCTCTAGACTAAAATATAATCAAATTAATAATTTCATCTATGTTAATAAAGTTTGTGTAATTTTGTTTACACACGATAATGATAAATTTTTTGATCTGAACAAAGTACTCTGTTTTTTTTATAGAAGAAAATATTAAAGATTATCAATAATTATTTGATGTTGATTTCTATTACATAACCATATCAGATGAAAAATAATAATATAATAATTATTTATACCTAAGTATTCAATATCTTTGAAGATGTCTTCATCCATAATTTAAAACTTAGAAAAGACTGTGTTTTATGTTTAAAGAGCTCTCACTGCATTTTGAATAGCATAAGTTTCTTAAAATTGTAGATGATCGGCCTATTGAAATTTAAAAAAATAAATAAACATATATATTGTATTTATAAATAAAATAGGATAAAATAAATACATACTTAAATTTAATTATTAAGAATTTTAATTTTATTTTCTAAAATAAGATAAACTATTCCTTTTATTCTATTTCTACAATATTCAGCCCATTTCTTAACAATCGAAGCTTAAGAACATTCGACTAAAATAAAATCCTAGGTAGGGGCAAGCAGGGTTCTTTTCCAATTTTTAGACGTAAACAAATAAGTAATTGGGGAAATCTGCTGGAGTTTGTTTACGTTTATAGAATCTAAATAAATTGGATTTTGTATTTCCATTTATTAAAATCAATAGAGCGTTTCTTAACAGGCTTAGAAAATTCTTCATAAAAGAATTTTTTCGACATTGCGTTTAGACAAAGAAGTGCTTCCATATAGCTTAAAGAAAAACTGTAAAATGTCATTAAGAATCAGACTGAATAAATACACTAGCTTCAATTGAATTATATACCATAAAGGGTTTTTTACTAAGACGTTTTATTTTGAAAAGTTAGCTATTTTGAAATCTATCAAATAAGAGAGTCTATAAAAATATATTATTTAGAAAAGTTGTTATCAGCAATAGTTTAAACTTCTAACAGAAACACTGTTAAAAAAAACGTTTGAAGTTGTTGGAAATGTTTAATTTAACACGAGAACAAAGAATAGAAAAAGTTACCATATACAGTTGCGGTCAAAAAAAGAGCACTACTATGTAATTTTTCAACTATGTATTAATATAAATAACACAATTAATCACCATTACTATATACTACCGTTCTATTGTTGTATGCAAATATTCTCTCTGCGAGAATTTTCCATTCAGAAAAAAAAAATAGCGGCAGATTTTATTTCAGTAGTTTCTTTTTCAATAAAGCAGACAAAATAATAGCACCGATGAGAGTACTCCTGTTATTTTTGAAATATTTTCTGTCAAACAAAAATTTTATTTACATTATGTAGGTTTGTACTATTTAACTTATTCTTAATGTAATTTATAAAAATCTTAAAAATATTTAGCAACAATATCGTGTACGCATGAAGATAGAAAAACCATTAAAAATATGATATCTAATGGGAAAATTTCTGAAATCAGGCAAATCCTCAGGTGTTCAAATTAAAAGATCCGCAATGCCTTAACATTTACTGTGAAATCGAAACACGTGGGCGGAAGCGAGCAATGTCCCCACTAATGGTGAAGCGATTGATTCGACAGAGCAAAAAGGAACCGTTTTTACCAGCTACGGAGCTGAAAGTCGTGTTGAATGTGACAGCAAGGGTAGAAAAAGTGCGCAGGCGAATAATGGATAACGGTTTATATGCCCGCAGTCCAAGACAAATACCTCTCCTGACAAAAAAAAAACATGTGGCCAAACGGATTCAATTCGTCCAAGCCCATATAGAATGGCCCATAACGAAGTGGAGGAATGTTCTATGGACAGACAAGACTAAAATTGTTTTGTTTGGTGGAAAAGAATCGCGTGAGAAGGCCCCAACATGCTGAATTCAATACAAAATATACCACAAAAACAATCTAACATGACGGAAATAGCATTATGATATGGGGCTGTTTCGCTTACTACGGTGTTGTTCCTTTATACTAGATAAAAGTTATAATGGATCAGCACCTGTATGTAAAAATATTGCAGGAAGAGGTGTTGCCCTATGCGTCTGAAGATATTCAGTTTGAATTGCAGTTGAATTGGGACTTTCAACAGGACAACGACCCGAAACACACCAGCAAATTGACAAAAAATTGGTTTCTGGATAACTGTGTGAAAGTTATGGAGTGGCCTGCACAGTCGCCAGACTTGAACCCAGTTGAAAACCTTTGGTCTGAACTAAAGACGGAAGTGTCTCGGTGCAGGCCAAGCAATAATAAAGAACTTTGGGCTACTGTCAACGCCTCGTGAACTCGATGCAAAGGCGTTATATCGCAGTCATTGCAAATAAAGGAAACTCAACAAAACATTAATTATGACTAATTTTAAAACAGATTAAAACTTATACTTTTTGGTGCTATTTTTTACCGCAGCTGTATATTGAAGGTTGATGGAAGTGAATGTTTAAAGTCTATTAAATATAACTTGTCATGACATAAATTCAGTTACAATACTTCAAGACATTGGTGCTCAAAACATCCATGTTATATGAAATAGTTATCTTATTTTTCAATAAATAAATACCAATTTGGTCTATGAAAATGGAATATAGAATCGCAACATTTACCTAGGTAAGGAATGAGTTCTGGCAAAATTGTAATTAATTAAAAAAACACTGGGAACTGTAATAACCTTCGTTAATCGGATTATCCACCAGTTGGCTATGTCTTTCAGAATAGCTTCAAAAGCAATAATCCGTGCGCTGCTCAGTTTTGTACGCTAATTCGCGTTTTTCTTTTTTAGTTCAAAGCTGAGCACTGAGCAGAGTCTGAGCGAACAGAGTAGAGTTCTGAGTATGTTCATAGCTCTCTGATTTAATTATGAAACAACTTGAGCACTAAACTGTCATGATTTGAAAAACAGTCATAGTGTTGGTCCATTTGACGCCTGAAATAAATTGCATATATGCAATTAGTTTTTTCTAAACCAGCCTCTTCTGCCATTTTTATTGTTTTGACAATGATTTTTTTTTAATTTCCCAGCATTCAAATATCAAATTGTTTGTGTTCAGCATTGTACTTTGTTTATTCTGTTATTTTATTCTGAGCTCTCAAAACTAACTCTGAACAAGTTCTAAACTAAAAAAGAAACACGAGCTCAAAAAGAAACACAATTGTTTTTTGCCAGTTCGAGCTTTGCTCTGAACTAAAAAAGAAAAACGCCAAATAAAATAGTTCTAAAGCCCCTTTGAAATGTCTAGAGTATTGGATATATTGACCAGATCCCTTTCAATGCTGGTTATGTAGTATTTACACATAAAGGTCTATTGACGATCTACAACGGATCATTGCGTAATACCTCGACCTTAAAAAGTTTTTGTGGAAAGAGTCAAAATGCTTTTACTGTGAGACACGAGAATTGAGCATGAAATAATTCTTTTTTTTTTTCGAATGAAAACATTTTATAATAGTTTCATTAAAAGTTTAAGTTTAAAGTTTCCCCACTAGGCATTTTTGGGAACGAATACGAAAAGTAGTACCATAGAGATGTTGTAAAGGCTTTGGTAAATGGTTAAACAAATACCCCTTTTAATAAAAATAGGTTAATTCTTTTACAGAATTTCGGTGAGACAAACAAATCCAAGACAACAAACAAAAGTGGTTTAGGTTAAACATCGTAGGTCTTAGGGATGCTTAAGAATTCCTCTCGGGGACACCATGCTTTCATCCTTAAGATTATTTTTTGCGATCGGAATTGAAAGCGTGTCTAAAAGACTTCTCACAGACATTTTAAAACTCTTAATACAGAGTGAAGCACAAACTGTTTAAGGACTGGCATTAAAGCTTGGGTCGCTCAATTTGCGTAAAACTACTTTTTTATGAAACTAATATTATGACCAAATTAATGAAACAATAATTAACTCAAAAAATTATACAATTCTTGTGTTATGGTTTTTAAAGCTTGTAACAGAATTAATGGCACGACTAGGAAAAAAAAAACTTTTCAGCGAAGTATAAAATACAACGTCAAGTTTAGGACAGTGATGCAAAAACACTGTTCAAAATGGCTTTAAAGTGCGAACCTACATACAAACTTGAGTAGCAGACCTATAGTTAAAGTGTTTACAAAAAAAAAATGGTGTTATATGAGTTGAGGAATGAGTATTGGTAGTTTTGTAAATGGAAACGTCTTTTTTTCTTTGAGACCACGTGAAAGATAAGGACGATTAACGACATCAAAGATGCAATTTGTGATATAAAGCCAAATGTGATTATTTACGCAAATTTTTGGCAAAAAGTATATATTGCTGCAACCGATATCGTTTCTTATTGTTTATGGCATAACTTGCTCTTTGCACTTAAATAAAGACTATGTATCAAAATGAAACTTCTTATTAAAAACCCTTTAGATATCTCTTATTTAATTTGACTATAATGGTCATATAAATTTCAAGTTTTAATATAGTGTGAAAGGTTGGTAAGGAACTTTTGTATGTAGAATTGGGATGTACAGAAAAAATATTTGTATTTAAAGGTGTATACGGAATAAGGCCAAATGCCATTCTGATGTCTAAAATTGTAAGTATTACGAGTAAATCGTTTTATGGCTGCCGAGAATTTTTCTGTATGAGTAGTGTTGTTTTGAAAAGCACATTTGACTCCTAATAGTTTGTTTTATACATACATACATTCTATAAGTTCCTGTCGGATTAGCCACATCAAATTCAAACATAGGTTAAATTTTAACACTAAAAACAAGTTTATCCGTATTGTGTTTTATGTGTTGTTGGATTTAAACATTAAACTGTTTGCTGGACACAATAAAAACGACAATAAATACAAAGTTTTAAAGTCGTTAAACAAACCTTTGAATTTTGAGCTGAGCTGAAAACCACTTCTGCAATACAAAATATTTAAGTCTGGTGCTAGATTTTACTTTTTTTTTTAAAACTCACTTCGCCAAAGCATGGTGGCTCTCAAGAAAAAGAAAAGCGACCATAATAGTTATACATACATACATACAAAGATACATACATATATAAACATATTATACTTAAAAAAAAAAACAATAATCTCACCAAAGAAACATAACCTAACAACCTTTCTTATTCTACTAAAGTCTCATGTCGTTTTTTTTATACCAGCAAAAGATATTAGGCTGTTTCTTTAAAATCATTCTTACCTTACTTATTTCTTTCTTTCTTTACTTAATCCAGTATCATGTTATATTAAGCTTTAATAACGACGATTTGAGGAGCTACCTGGGGGAACAGGTTGCTGTCGAGAAATGGAACCTTAGAAAAAGAAATGTTTGAATATAATGAGGGCACATTAAAACAAAAAAAAACGAAGTTTTACTTACTTCCTGATGGAGAATTGTAAGGATTCTTACGAGTACTGTTGGTCAAGATACTTTTTTGAGGTCCACCTCCGTAGTTTTGTTGATAGCCAGTTCCAAAGTTTTGTTGAGGACTTTGTAAGTTCGAGTTATTTTGGCCTTGAGGTCCTTGTTGTTGCTGTTGTTGTTGTTGGCGTTGTTGTTGTTGGGGCCTTTGGCTTTGTTGGTCCATTTGTTTTTGTGGGTTCCCTTGTTGCAGTGGGGGTACTGCTGGTTGTGCCATTTGTTGTGGTTGGTTACCTTGTGGTTGAGAGGGGCCGGATTGTTGCATTGGTCTTTGTTGTTGAGGTGGACCAGCATTCCAATTACCTTGTGGTGGAACAGGCCCAGCATTCCAGTTACCTTGGGGCGGAACAGGCCCAGCATTCCAATTGCCTTGAGGTTGGGGTCCATAGTTACCCTGGTTCCATTGAGGGTAT
Source organism: Eupeodes corollae (assembly GCF_945859685.1). NCBI lineage: Eukaryota > Metazoa > Arthropoda > Insecta > Diptera > Syrphidae > Eupeodes > Eupeodes corollae. The sequence goes on from NC_079147.1 coordinate 35,132,902, forward strand.
TGTGGGCCATTCCAGACATTTTGAGGTGGTTGATTCCAGTTCCAGTTGTTCATGGGTGGTTGTTGATTGTAGCCATTAAAGTTATTCGGGGGTCCCCAATTTGCTGGAGGCTGTGGTCCGTTCATAGGTGGACCATTCATTGGTGGGCCATTCATTGTTGGACCGTTCATTGGTGGTCCATTCATTGGTGGACCATTCATTGGTGGACCATTCATTGGGGGACCATTCATTGGGGGACCATTCATTGGGGGACCATTCATAGGGGGACCATTCATATGTGGACCATTCATTGGTGGACCATTCATAGGGGGACCATTCATATGTGGGCCATTCATATGTGGACCATTCATAGGAGGACCATTCATTGGTAGGCCATTCATTGGCGGTCGCGATTGGAAGGGATTTATGTGGTTTGGACCTCTTCTGTTTTGTGCAGCTCCTGATGCGATTGCAGCATTATTACGCTTTTCCTTTTCTTGATTGTAGACGGATTTCTTAACATCAACCAACACATATTTAATAGAATGTGTTTTTTGTACTTCATTAGAAAAACATTATAGTTTAAGATATTTAATCAATACAACAAATGAATTAATATAACTTACATATGGTCTTGTCAACAGCATCATAATCATCAAACTCGACAAAGGCAAAACCGCGCCTCTTTCCAGTTGACTTATCAGTCAGAATTTTAACACTTACTACTTTACCAAATTTAGAGAAATATTCTCGCAGACAATCTTCATCGTGATTGTCCTTTAGTCCTCCAATAAATATTTTCTTAACAGTTACATTAGTTTCACGGCTTTCACGCTCAGGACGAGGAAGAGCTCGCTTTGCTTCAACCGATCTAAGATGTGATTGAAAAAAAAAACAAGAAAAATTGTTGTTTATTTTTTTGAAACATGCAGTGGCAACTTAAATTAAAACAAGATATAAAATTATGTGGTACGATGGGTGAAGTGAAATAACACCAAACGAGATATGAAGGAATTTTATAAATTTGCCTTTTATGCGTTTTCTAAAGAGATAGAAAACTTATTTTATAGCTTGCCTCAATTTATTTTCTTCGTTCTTCGTTTGATTTCAGCGTTGGAAGAATAAAAAGAATAACTCTTGCAAATCGCTGCTTCTTTGGACTTAGAAGGCAATTGAGAAGTAAAGTCCTCTCTCGAGCATCTAAAATCACCATCTATAAGACACTCATCATCCCGGTTCTCATTTATGGCGCTGAGGCCTGGACCCTGTCAAAGAAAGATGAGAGCGTCTTAGGATGCTTCGAGAGAAAAATTCTTCGGGTGATTTTTGGTCCCGTACGCATAGATGGAGAATGGAGGAGAAGATAATTATAACGACGAACTGTAGGCTGTACAGCGACACTGACCTGGTTAACAGAATTAAAGTCTAACGGCTTAGATGGCTAGGTCATGTAGAGCGGATGGACATCAACGCTCCAGCCCGGAAGGTCTTCGAATCCAATCCCGAGGGACGGCACAGTAGAGGAAGACCGCGACTCAGGTGGCGCACTCAGGTGGGAGAGGACCTCAACCAATTTGGCGTGCGAAACTGGAGACAGCTAGCTAGGGACCGAGCTGGCTGGAGACGCTTGTTGGTTGAGGCCCAGGTCCGCCCCGGACTGTAGCGCCACCTTAAGTAAGTAAGTAGTCAATTTATTTTAAGGAACAATTTATTTCGCGTCATTTCTAGTCATCGTGGCACAGTTTAGGCACATTTTTCATTTTTTATTCACAGTAAAGCCCACTTAAATGCCCATCCCGATTAGCCGGAAGAAAAAAATATTAAAGCTTATATTTATTCTTTGTTTTGTTTGTTGATTCAAGTTGTTCAATTAAATAGTTTTTGAGAAATTAAGTTTTAAAGTTGCAATTTAGAAAAAAAAACTGTGTTTTGGTTTTTAATTTATTTATTTTTTTTTTAAATTTATTTATCAATATTCAATGATTTGTTTTGTTTTTTGTCAATATTCAATGACCTGATATATTTTTAGTCAAAGACTAAAAACCTCATTCCGATAATTGTCATAGTTTATAAGAAATTAGAACAAAAACTGAAAGATACTTTTTCCTATGAGTGAAATTTTCCTAATCCGGGTGTTCGAATTTCATTCTATAATTTTATGACCCAGTATGCAGGTAACCAAGTCTAAAATACTTACGACCCTCCTAATCCAAAATAGGAGGAAGTCGAGATGTGGATTAGTTGTATATTTAATGAGTCAATATTAATTATTGAATAAACAGATTAATCCTTTTTCTGTTTTTTCTTCCGCAACTTTTGTTTTATAGCAAGTAATAAAAAATGACCAGGATCGCTTCGCACGACCCCATCTGCTGCACTAGACACCTTACTCTTCCTAACACCTCTTGACATTTTTAGCATACAAATAGCTGCAAGCTCTGCTATTCGCTCAAAGCTTCGTCGCAATGGACTAAGAACAACATTGGCCACTCCGTAATTCTTAGGTATTTAGAATTTAGAAAGCACACATACTACACCATCCCCCAACTGCAATTCGACAGAAATTTCAAGATTTCTATGCGACCCTGATTTTTCTGGGAGGATAGGATATTTCCTGGAAGATGGGTTAATTAATTTTTATACAGATGGTTCAAAAACAAAAGAAGGGGTTGGTGGAGGTGTACTCTTAACGACTGAAATTAAGACTCTCATTCCGCCTTCCCAATCATGGTAGCGTACTTCAGGCGGAACTTTTGGCGATAAAAGAAGTCTTGTCCTGGCTTAAAGAAAACGTGATATCAACATCTAATATTCGTATTTTTTCCGATAGTCAGGCTGCTGTCAAATCACTTGACTCTGTCACTACAAACTCTATAACAGTCCATAACTGTCGATCATCTCTAATGGGGTTGGCACAACCGTTTAATATTCACCTTTGCTGCGTGCCGGGCCATAGAGACATTCCCGGTAACTGTAAGGCAGATGAACTAGCCAGGAACGGTATAGTGCAGCCCATCCTACCACGTTTGGTACACACTGGCATACCAATCGCTACTTGTAAACTGTTGCTAATGCAAGCCGCTGTGATAAGGGCAGGAACCAGGTGGAACAACATCACCACGTGTCAAGTCACAAAAAACATCTGGCCAACACTGCATTTAAAACGTTCAAGGTGCTTGCTCTCTCTAAGCAGTTCGCATATAAGTTCGATAATAGGTGTCATAACCGGACACTGTCTAATAGGAAAGCACGCCACGAGACTTGGCGTAGGAAGAGGAAGAAACAGTTCTTTATCTTCTCATGCCCGAAAACGCAAGAATTACCTAGAAGAATTCTTCTTTAACGATCTAAACTATCTAAATCATAACAGCATAATCAGCCTCTCACGTTTCGTAAGGGACTCAAACTGGTTCCATGGAGCTTAGGAGGAAACCTCAAGATTCATGTGGTATCAAAATGGGTGTGTCTTTCCATCTTGTACAGCCACTTCAACCTAACCTAAGTAAACACCTGGTCTACTTATCAATTTATATTCTCAAATTGTGGCATTCTCATTGTAACTTTTCTAAAATAAAGTCGTTGAAATACGACCTAGACAATTTTAACAGCCTTTTTGATTTTAATATATTATAAAGGTCCTTCTAGGCCCTTTCATATAGAGTTTTTATTGATTAAAACAAAGAACAATGGGATCAGTTGCAATTCATTTGTTCACGATGCTATATCTTTTTGGTCAAAAAGATAAGAGCAGCCAAGAAAGTTTTGCAACAAATATTGCACAGTAAAAAAAAAAGGTAAATTATAAAGTTCTATTATTTAACTTGGAAAAAATAAGCATTTCTTAGAATTTCAGTGTCAAGCTATTTTGGTGTTGCGCGAGCACGGTGAGTCAATTCGGAGAATTGCCAAATGCTCCTTTACAATGGTTTTTAAAGCGTAACGACCAAAACTAGAGGTGGCCCATTTAAATTATCAGAAAAAGACGAAAGGGCCTTGGTAAGAAAAATCAAAACGGTATTTATTTACTATTTTGTCAAAGTGTTCTTATTTTTATGACCAGGTTTTGTATATTAAATTGATAATTTTCGGTTAAAAATAATAAATAAATTGATAATTCGCTGTAATATCGGTTGGAATTTAAACTTCACATAATAAAATATCTTTTAAAAATATATTTATTCAACAAACAAACGTAACATCAAATAAAAGTAGCCAATCGTGTTGAGTATTCTTATTGTTTTGGCCATAGCTGTATGTTTAATTTAAATATAATTAAGAAAGCTCTGGTGCCAGATTTTGTAATAAGCGAAACAAATGCAAACGTTCGTTTTTCAAAGACGAAATAAATTAAGTGAAAATGTTATTTGGCATTCTGTATAACATTTCGGTTTTGTTTATTTGTTCGTTTATGCTTCAAACCCAAAAACATTTGATAGCATTCTTCTGGGATGTTGACAGCTATTAGATATCTTGAGAGATGGAACATACATTTTAATTGATAAGTAAAACTTGAGCAATCCGATGATAAATATAAGTGAGTAAATGATTAGAGATATAAAATGAAGAAAAACTAAGTAAGAAGGAATCGTAGGTTATTTTATAAGTATTTCAGCTTTTATTTCGGTGATTGTTGAGTAAAACTACATAAATAAAGAAACACACAAAATATTGATTGAAGTACATTTTATTAATAAATTAAGAAGACTCATAATTTTTTTTTTTTTTTGATTTTGTCTGAAATGTAATGGAAAACAAATGTTTTTATATAATTTATGGCTGTGCTATCCTTTTAGATTGTAGAAAGTGTATTCGTTCTCAGTGGGCGGGTTTTAACTTATTTGTTTTCTATCAACACGACCATTAACTATTAAAATTAACAAAGTTGGAGATCATTACCATAAGCCTTCATATCTGTGGTCTTAACAAAGAAACATGATAGCTACAAAATGTATGTAAATTTGAATTTACTCACACTTAACATTGGTCTAAAGATGACCATTTGATCCATTCCGGGCAAATGTTTTCATAAAATTAGCTTGTGTCAACGGACAGGCAAGTGTCTTTCAACCAAATTGAGCAATTCGCGATTAGTCTACGCTTTAGGAGCAGTCTCTTGGATGTACGAAAAAGAAAGGCGGCGATATGGTACTTGCGCGTGACCACCACTTAATGATAGCTACCCTAAGATTGCGTACAGCTACAGTTTGAAGATCCAATGGAATAACATGAGCCCCCAAATTCAACATCGCCAGACTAAAGGATCCCACAACCCGTCAATAATTTAAGGACCACTTGTCACACGAAATGAGAACAATCAGCAGCAAAGTACATGACGACATCGAACACCATTGGAATGCTGTGAAAAATAATTTAATTTCAGGTGCTGACGGTCGGAATCTTGGGCAAGGATCAATGAACGCAAACACTTAAGTGCTCGAATAACTGCTGCACAAGGGAAAGAAAGAAATGAGCTGGAGTCCTCGTACCACATGAAAAAGAGAGACCGCAGTGTGCGCCGTGACAACCGCAGCTACATCAACGCATTGGCACAAGAAGCAGAAGATTCTGCAAACAGGTGCGACAGCAGGACCGTTTACAGAATAACCGAAGAGCTGACCGGTGCACACAGCTCAAAGCAACACCTGGTAAAAGAAGTAGACGGTACTGTGATAAGTTCGGTGGATGAGCAAGTCAGAAGGTGGAAAGAACACTTTTCTTCTGTTTTAAACCGAGCCTGAAGAAACTTATCCCCAAATCCGCACCGCACCTCCCAGTAAAGATGAGATCGTTGCCGCAATTAAAGCACTTATAAACAACAAAGCGGTAGAAATTGCTGGAATTCCCGTAAAGCTTTTAAAAGCATCGCCAACGTCATCAAGCAAACTGCTTCATCCGCTCATAAAAGAAGCCTGGACCATCGAAAGCTTTCCCGATGAGTGGAAGAAGGGAATTATAGTCAAAGTGCGAAAATTGGAGAGGAATTCGCGCTCAACATGCCGTTGCCAAAAGAGTAGCAAAAGTCATACTGGAACGCATCAGAGAACACCTTGAGGCCACACTCGAAGCCGAACAAGCAGGATTCCGCGCTTGATCCTCCTGTATTGATCATATCAACAGCCTGCTTCACTACTTCACCTGCTGTTCATCGACTTCGAGAAGGCCTTTGATAACGTTAACAGGGAGTATATCTGGTTAGCTTTGCGGAGGAGAGGCATCCCAGAAATACTAATTGCTTTTATTAAAGCAACATATGATGGATTCAAGTGTCACGTTCTGCACGATGGTAGGTTGTCAGATGATTTTGAAATCCAAAGCGGAGTCAGACAGGGCTGTATTCCGTCGCCAATATTGTTTTTGTTGGTGTTAAGCGACGTACTGCGCTCAGCTCTGTCAGGTAGCGGAAGGATCCGATAGACTTTGACATTCTATTTAAAGCACTTGGATTACGCAGACGATGTTTGCTTACTCTCTCAAGGATCATGTATCTCCATCAAATGACAACAAGTGTGGAGAAAGAATCAGAAGTTGTGGGGCTGAAAATTAAATCCGACAAAACAAAAATGATTAGCCTAGGAACCCGACCATCCTCGCAAAAAAGGTGGAAAAAGTGGAGAGCTTTCAATACCTTGGAAGTATCGTTTCCATCGAAGGCAGAACTGTACAAGACATCATCTGCCGCATCGGCAAAGCAAAAGCGGCGTTCGGTATGCTGTCAAAAATTTGAACTCTTCCACAAATGTTCGCACAAGTGTTGAATCTGTTCTTCTTTATGGGTGCAGCACCTGGAAGGTTTCTTCAGCCATAATAAGTAAGATGCAGACCTTCGTAAATAGATGTCTTCGTAACATCTGAAGGATTTTCTGGCCAAACCGTATTTCAAATGAGGTCCTTCATAGAAGGACAGGATAGGAACCTAAAGAATGTATAATACGAAGAAGTGGCAATGGATTATATGCTTCTTAAGGTAACGACTGCGTTGCAGGCCAAGCAATGCAGTGTAATCCGCTCACACAAGAAGGAAGAAGAGCTGTACGACCGAGGAGAACATGGCGCAGGTCAGTCGAGGCGGAATCAGCGTCACTGGGCAAGAGTTGGAGGGAGCTGAAACACATCTCCGGAAACCGAACAGGATGGCGCGTATTCGTAGTAGACGACCGACCTATGACCCTTAAGGGGTTCCCAACGGACTTAACAGGTCTGAGGACCTAACTAGGTAAGTAAGTTCAATAACTCCGAATCCTCCCGCCGTTCTTCTTCATTACCGGTCAAAAATGCAAAATATCCGCGTTTCATTTTCTTTTTTAATTTATGGAAATCTTTTTTAAAGAACAAAAATTGAATTTTGTTTGTTTCGCATGCGCGAACAAATTCTGGTTTTTAATTTACATGAAGGAAATCCTTCGCACCCGCGAAAACGTTTGTTCGGATGATACAAAATGCCACCCCTTCAAAAGTTCTACGATAATAATTAATATTGATAGTTACAAATGTTTCTAAAATATTTTGATACCAAACATGAAAATAAGAGTAAACATAATTTTTGTGAATAAACAAAATTTATTATAAATCGCTAGAATTAGGGTCAAAAAGGTCTTTTTTGAGAACTTTTCAAAATACTTGATTAGGTTACTGGACCACTTGCCCAGAGATGGAAGTTTTACTGAAGCTTTGGATGTATTGAAGTTTTATATATAACAGATCAAAGGGGGAAATCGGTTGTGATCCACAAGAGGTGGTTTGTGTTACACATTGTGAGAATTTTGAAATTTACAGTTGTTGATAGTTATAACAGAAAAAGATGGTGCAGTCATTAAATCTATTTTAGAAGCTTTTTATTCATTAGATTTTTCTACACAAGTGCAAGATGCTATTTTCGCTAAATATAACGTTCAATTTATATTATAATTTTACTTTCACGTATTACCTGTTTGTACAGCGTGCATATACAAGTATACCTACATATCTAAGTTTCTTTGTGAATTGTTTTCCATCCCTAAAATTTTTTTCATTCAAATAAGGAACTTAAAATAAAAACCTTACAATGAATATTATGTTCTGTTTTAGGTATCGCGTTAAAGCATAACAGAAACTATTGGAAGTTTTACTTACATTTTCATTTGGATTTAATATTTTATTTAAAATGTTATAAGGTTAAAAGGTACTTACTTTCCATCTATGATATGCGGCCGTTCTTTTTGGGCCCTGTCAACCATAGAAGCCCTTGTATACGTGATGAAACCGAATCCTCGAGATTTTCTGGTGACAGTATCCCGCATCACAACGCAATCAACTACCTTACCCCATTGTTGATAGTAAGACTTTAGGGATTCTTCGTTGGTGTATGAGGCTAAACCACCAATAAAAAGTTTACGAAGATGCTCTAATTCAGAGATTTCCTTTAAATAAAACAAAAGAAGTTCGTATGTAAATAAACCCTAGATAAAATATGCCCTAAGACGAGCAGCAAGGCCAATGCTAGGCTATTAATAATCTTACATCTTCATCACTTTGTACTAATTCGGCTTCCCCATCTGAATGGTCAGATTCTTCTTTGATAACAATCGATTGATTTTGATTTTGATTTCTACTACGCTGTGGCATTGGCGAGTTTTTCGATTTTGATGACTTTGTTGAGTAATTATTCATTTTGATCAAATATAAGCTTGCAAACACTTTTCAAAATAATCACGAACTATTACTTTTACTTAAGACTTGGGCTATTTAAACTGTAAACTTTTTCTTGTGATAAAATAAATAATTTGTGAAACATGAAGTGCTTATGTATGGAAATAGACAATTAATAAGAATAAAATTAATGGATGTAGTGTACAGGCATCGGCGTTTGGTTGGAAAACTAAACGAGACTCGATTATCAGCAATTCAGCGAGGTATACACATAATTATTGTTTGATAATCTGACAATTTTCATAACACTAGGCAAGTTTAGCAATACTTTTTGAGCAAAAGATAATCTCGAAGAAAAGTCTAAAAAGAAATTATGAAAAATATTGTAGCCAAATTTATATATTGAATTTCATAATTTTTTTCGTAAGAATTTGAATAGAAAAACCCCTTTATATCTCTAACTAGTGATGGTATTCCCTCTTTATTAAAATATGGATTTGGGTTTGTAATATCAATAGTGACTTATGGGTATTTGAAGAATCCATTTCAATGTGGGTTTTGCAAAATTTTTGTGATAGAAAACTATATTTTTTCACTAATTAAAATAATAAGCTCAAGTGTTTTAGGAAACACATTTTTAAATCATAGCTATTCACAATAAATTGCAAAATGTAAGATAACAAAGCTTCCATTGCGACAACTCATTTTGATATTCTATAATTTAATCTCATTTTTTTATCAAAACACCAATGATTTGTTTATATCACAATTAGGAAAACACTAGAAACCCGGAGAACCTAATAACCCGGAGAACTTAGGAACGATAAAAACCTTTTACCTAGCCTGGGAACCTTATAGCACTAGGAACCCGGGGAACGTAATTGCCAGGGGAACCTTAATTACGGTTAGGTAAGGCAGCATCAATTTTCAATTCCTTAAAAAAATTGAATTCAAACAACAACAAAATTTACAAAAACACCATTGGTGATTCTAGTAGCCACTTAAAAGTTAGGTTTTTTTTTCAATTTCGGATTTCAAAACTTTTCGACTCAAATTCTAAAATACAAAATGCTCTCAAGGTAAACCTGTGGAGATAAAGAGACGTTGGTAAACTGCAAAGTGGTAAACCAGAGGAGGTAAATTGGCAGAAGTGGATAGTCATGTACCGGCTATTTTTGATTAAAAATTCTGACATTTTGCGAACAAAATTAAGAACATCATGGATCTGCAATCTCTACAGATCACTATGATATGATGCATGCAAATTAAATGATAGAATATATTATACTAAAAAGTTTCAAGTAGTCGTATGTTTAGTAGATTCCGCCTAAGGATTTTTATTAGAGACTTAGTATTTTTTTAATATTTCTTTAGATGCGCATAACACTATGACAGTCGTACAAACATTTATATCTACACTTTTATGATATCCAAATGAATATCCTATCCACCCTTAAGCATCTTGCACATAAGCCATAGATAAATATACTTACCAATCGAACCGACCTGTACCCGTCTTGCCTGACAAATTTTATTTGAGGTGAACTCTCTCAAATTCCGTATCGGTGAATACATGTGAGCGGTGGAAAAAGGCAGTGTCTTGTTTTACGAACTGTCAAACTTTATTCGCGTTCCACATTATCCATACTCGCAACGAATAAAATAATCGAACGCACTTAACCTAAAAAAATCATTCTTGTTTTGGTTCCGGTGGTAAATGGTTATGCAAAGAAAGCAACCAAAGATTTGAAATACCAACTCATAAAATTTTTCAATGAAAGATATATTTTTGATTCTTCTTCTACGAACTGTCAAACTCTATTCGCGTTCCACATCCACACTGCAACGAATAAATTGTTCGCACTCAACTCAACCTTATACCACTCTTGTTATATTTGTTGAAAAGGGTAATTATAAATTGACAATTCGTCGCTGTCTGGGAATATAAATAAAACTCATGTCAAAGAAAAGTCAAAATATGCGAACATACACAGTTCGGAGCTCATGTGCAAGATGCTTAAGGTAGACGTTTATGAAAACACCCGGTTTTGGTTGAGTTCAAAAATGCAACTAGCTGCACGGGCCATGCCGACAGCTAGTTGCAATGCAATGCATTTATGAACAGAAAAACTTCAAATGTTTTGAATGAAACAAATTAATTAATTTATATGAAGTATAAATATTATATTTTAACTTATTAATATCAAACCATTTTATTTTTTGCCAAAAATTTAAAATTTAAATTTTATTTCAATTATTTTACCTACACATCTTGTTCTGACATTTCTTGCAGAGCGGCAACAGAAATAAATTGGCTGCAGGTTTGATCGCATTTCAGCTGTCAGACTGTTTTTTTTTTTACAGAATTAACGACTGCAGTGCGTTTACATATATGAACACAAATCTTGCATTACTGCTGCATTTTTAAATTTACCCTGAGGCTCCACAAGAGTAAAATCCAATCCAGCTTATCTTCCGCAATCCATTATTGTTTTTTTTTCACTGGGCATAATTATGTCATGCCATGAGCAAATTTAAATTTGACATTAGAAACGGTTAATCTGTTTACTTTTTTGTTGATTTACCGTTTTTCGATAGTTCAAAGGCAACTTCATGATTTGGAGGCGCACCTACTATGGGAGGACGGTGGAGACTATAAGAATTTTCGTAGGATGTCGGTCAACAGCTTTGAAGCTATTCTGTGCCTAGTAAAGATAACTTATAGAATTTAGGCACTGTGGAAAATGGACGCTCATTACTACATACAACACGAATGTCAAATTTGAACTTGATGACAGGATTTTTATCCGCTCGAAAAATCCAAACTGCGATGACCGGATCATGGACTAGAGTTGAATCATCGGTTTCAGAAATGTTCAATGGAGACCCCAAGTAATGAACTTACCCTTTATCTTCATTTTATTGCCCAAAATCTTTTCCTACCTATTTATTGAGATGTTTTTACTAGAAAAAAAGTTAAAAACTCTTTTATCCATGTTTTTGTGAAGTCATAAAAAGTCGTAATGCATAAAATAAATAATTGGCCAATTATGAACTTTACCAAAAACGCAGCATATCTCAAATTCGATACCTTTTACCTTTGAATTCATCGCCACTTAGTACTGGGGGGTCATTCCGTAAAACGATTATCGTTTCGACGATAGCCGCACTTCACGTAAGACGATAATCGTCAAAGTGATATCGTCAAAACGATAGCGTTTGCACGATAGCTAAGTAGGTATCGTCTGCTATTAATTTCCATTGACAACTAAGCAAATTGAAGCAAAAAAGTTTCGGCGTAGTTAAGTTTTGTTACAAAATAAAAACTCAAAAATATACAATGAATTCTGTTACGCATTTTTTTATATACAAGCATTAGTAATCTCTCTTAATTGTTGTTAAATAAATAAAACAATTGTAGTTTTGGAATTGCAAAAGAGGACTTTATAATGATATTATAAACAATAAATTTGGCGTTCTACATACATAATGTATATACATTCAATATTAAAATTTGTTGTAACTATTGAAACTTTTGGGCGTAGGAACATTGGCATATTCGACAGGCAACGACTTTTGTATTGCTCTTACACAAAGCACTAATCCAAATTAGTTTTGGAAACAAACAAATATTTTTAAAGCCAAGTTATGTTCCCTGTGGATAAAATGAAGTCTTCACTTTCTTCCCTTGGACCAAAGCTGATTTACAAAAATATCAGACATTGGACAAACATTTTGATATTATTGTTTTATCTTCGGCAGCAACAAATTATAACACAAAAAGTGACAATAAAAATAAACATCACAAAATAGGTGGCATGTTTATTAACAATACATTTTTTGCAAGTTTTCAAAATTTTTCATAGAGAAAAACCAAGTTTAATAACATTTTCAAGCTATTGAACAAGCATTATGTTTCGTTGAGTTCATTTTGACATTTCAGTCATAGTATAATATACTCAACGAACTTATACTGAAAACGATTGAACGAGACGATAGTGATAAAGTTACGTGAAGCAAATTATTGACGATATCGTTAATGATAATCGTTTTGACGATTATCGTTTCGGAAATTACGGAATGACTCCCCTGGAAATATTCTATTTTTAGCCATTGCGCCAAACATAAATAGTATTCATAAAGAAACTTTCGTAACAACACTATTTCAGGCAGCTGCGCGTCTCAATAACAGACCTTTCAATTCAAAAGCCATAGGTATGTGTAGAGGATAACCACCTCATGCAATGACATCATATTAAAGAATATCGTTGCGGCTGTTAGACCAAGAAAAACTAACATTGCATCGAAACTTAATAAAACTTAATCAAAAATCCAAATGTGTAAAGGAAATTTCAGAAGAATTTGTAGTTCATAAAAAAAGACAAATTTATTTAATTTCATGTTGAATTCTTTATTTATTCATTATTAAAAAATCATATAAAAAATGTATAAAACAAAATGAGTAATTTTTGTAATTTGAATGTAAAACCATAAGAAAAAATATCACTTTGAGTTTTCATTTACTTCAAAAAATATAAACCTTTAAAATGAAACACAGAAGAACTATTCCAGAACTCTTAGTAGATCGATTTCAATTAAGTTTTTAAGACCAAGATGTTCCTTTTATGCGATCTTTTCTGGAATAGTGCTCTTCAGAATACCAAATTGTGGTGTAATATATGAATATTTTTGTTATGGTTTTATTTCCAATCAATTAAATTCACTTACTACTTCATAATCCATTCATCATTTGGCATCGCGTTTATCAACAATTAGCAGATTAGCCAGAATACCCAAAGTCGACGGGAAGGAGACTTCGCTGGATCTAAATGTACACACAAGTCAAGTGAAAATAGACTGCGCTTCAGGCAACACGTTGTAATTCATTCTTCAGCATGACGTCGTCGTCGTTCTTGTAAAAAATTCAAAGTTAATTAAACTATAAACTTTTTGTTGATCAAAAAACAAGAATTCAAATAAGAAAATTTATGTTTTCATCGGAACAACAAAATCCTATTTCATTTTCTTCTTCTTAATGCTGAATCTTTTCCTCAAATTCTTGTCTCTCTCTCTTCCTTTCTGTCCTGTCCTCCCTCCTGTCGCAATCTCTCCTCCTTTCTCTCTGGCTCCAAATGATTTACTTAACTTCTTCTGTCATTCAACAACCTTGTCTAATAAAATGATTTATTACAAGTTATACGAAAATCAAAAAATATTCTAAATACAATGCTGCTTCACGTGTCTTCTTTTGTTTTCAGAAAATTTTAAGCCTTCTAAACACATACAACAACAAAACTACTTTTATTTTTATTTTTCTAATTTTAATTTTACTTTCTCTCCTTTTTTTTGTCGTATGTACAATTACAATAAATATAAATTGTAAAATTTGTAATCATGTTATAGAACTTATGTATGTTATTCTTGTTCTGATAATTCATCTAATCATATAAATTTTTCTACTAATGTTTAAAGGAAAGTTTAGCATATTTTTTTTTTGTTATGTTTAAAAACAAATCTTAGACAACTAGTTTACTTAATTTAGATATTATTTTGATAAAATGTGTAAAAGATAATATTGTTTATGAAACAAAGAAAATTAAAAGAAATTCTTACATCTTTCGTTAAGTTTAAGTATAAATATTCTAATAAAGTATTACGGAGCTTAGGGTTACTGTCAGATCTAGACTTTTTCTTTTCTTTTTGTTGTTCGTATTCTCTTCTTTGGCCGTAAGTCACAAATATTATTATTTAAACAATACTTTTGGGAGTTTTCTTCTTTTTTTTTTTGTTTGATGAATTTTGTTTTGATACTCCTGCTCCTCTAATATTAATATAATTTACTTAATACACAACAACTCCTCCTGGCGTTTTTTTTCTTGGTTCTTGCAATATATACTCTATATTTTATTTATTTTTTTATCATCAATAAGCCTATTTTTCATTCTGACTTCCAACCTCTTTATTTATTCGCCTTACTGTCTGTCTCTCATTCTCTCTGTTCTGCCTTGATTTTGTTTAAATTTTTCTTAAGACTCAATGTGACCTGCCAACTTTTTACCTATTTGTAAAGATAAAAGAATAAATACATAAAAGAAATAAATATTATTGAAATTGAAGTTTTAGTTTTTATCATGATTTTTGTTTTTTTAAGGTATCAGCAGAGCTAACTTTTTGGTATTGTTTTCGGAAATAGATGCAATTTAAATATTACTCCCGCTTCTAATGTGGATGTTTTAATATATAAACAACAACAAAAAAAAAAGAACGAATAATGCACTCTAATCCTATTAAACGTCTACAAACAAATCTAGTGCGATGTTATTTAGTTTATTTGCAATTCAATCTAGTTAGGACTTTTAACCGATTCTCAATCATGAATTAAGGGTATTGCTTTATTTTAATTTAATATCTTGCCCTACT